>NC_141146.1:69644236-70309236 GCF_053477565.2 Lygodium microphyllum
TTCACACATTAGATGCAAAGTGCCTCATTGTGCTTTGCATATGAAGCACATGACTTCTTCTTTTATAAGTAAAGGAAAGCAGCCATACACTAATAGTCACTTCCATTTGCTCACGAAAGCGCAAAGCAAGTGAGGTGAAGCCTCATGAGCTTTGCAAGTTTCCAAACTACCTAGCACACAATTAATGGGTCTAGCCAAACCACTTATGATATATTATTAAAAATTTTAATCAAGGTGTCACGTGTCATCTCTTGAACCCTACAAAAGCCTTACTAGGTGCAATGAAGTGCCACATGTTGGCCCATGTTGGCCACTACTCATGCACTAATTGCTACCCATGCACCATTTACCCACCCATCATTTGTCCACACCCATTTGCACACATTGCCTATCCACATATCGTCTCTCTCCCCCTTTTTCTAAGCACACACACACAAACAATTTCCCCCTCTTTGTAACAATGCATTTAGGATTACAAGTAGTCAAGATGTGAAATCACAACCCACCCCACATGCCTCATGCCCTTCCACAAGCTTTGACACAACCCCTCTTTCTCAACATGCCCTATTTGTGAAGAGGTATAGTGTTGGAGGTGTTGAGAGGGTGATATGTTGAAGGTGTCAAGAGGGTGTAGTGTTGGAGGTGTCGAGAGGGTGCTATGTTGAAGGATCTTCTAACTAGTGTTGTCGATGATCAAGCATTGATTATGCCCAAGCATCTGCCCCTTAAAGCTCTAATATATCCATTGGCTGAGCATTTTAATGGTTTGATCAATAAGTGCAACAAGGCATATCAATATATAAGCACCATCTTCTACAAGACAATTGGAAATCATGGAGTGTGTAAAGAAAAAACTCTCTCTCTCTCTCTCTCTCTCTCTCTCTCTCTCTCTCTCTCTCTCTCTCTCTCTCTCTCTCTCTCTCTCTCTCTCTCTCTCTCTCTCTCTCTCTCTCTCTCTCTCTCTCTCTCTCTCTCTCTCTCTCTCTCTCTCTCTCTCTCTCTCTCTCTCTCTCTGTGCAATAAGAGAATAAAACATTTTTGGATGGATGAAGGGTAAGGCATTCTCTTGCCCCTAATGGCAAGAAGATGCCATGTGTTTGGATCGGCAAGGGTAGGGTATTTTTGCATGAGGCAACCCCCCCTCCCAAAAAAAAAAACTCACCCTATCTCTCTACACCATCATTTCAAGCCACTTGCATGAAAATCCATCCAAGCCACAAGTCTCTTCAATACAACTCGCCCCTCTCTCTCACATCAACTAATCACAATCTGTATAAACCGGTTCTCTCTCTCCCCCTCATCAACCTCCAATGAGAATCCTCTCAATTCATGCAACTTGCCTAACTCCTCTCATCAAGTAATAGTCCATGGGGTTTGTCTAGTAATCAAGTTTGTTGCTTCCATAGATCTATCCCTTCTTTCCTTTCTTTATTTTTCTTTCTCATTCACATCATCTCCCCCCTATCACATAAAGACTATTTGACACATGAGCTAATTGATTTTTAATCTCCCCATCACCTCCCCCTTGGGTTTTGAGGCAATACCTAGAACTGAGGGTTAGACCTATGCTCTTTCTCTAATGGCAAGATGAACCCAAAGACTCTCTCAACCATCTTGGCATCACCATCCAAATCAAAAAGAGAGCCAAGCTCATGGGAGGAGCATTCACATCCACAAGGTTGCAATTTAGAAGCAGTGAATGACAATTTTGGAAACTCACTAAAAAAGTATTTATGTGGTTTTGAAACTTACTTGCCAAAATGCTTATATACTTGCTAAAATTAGAGAGCAAGTTGGAGGTAGAAATGGTCACAGCCAATAAATATATTGAAGATGAAGATGAAGCCAAGGAAATAATAACCAAAGTACAACAAGAACCATAAAAGGAAAATGAAAATTGAAACAAGGAGATAGATGAAGTACAAAAGCAATTCGAAACAAGAAGATATTTTTTCAAAAGTTAATGAAGCTCTATTACAAAAGTAGATTGCATTCCATGAACATCTAGATGGGCACCATTATGTGGGCACCCACTAGAAAAGTGGCCAAAATGTGGATGCCAACTCTCTCTCTCTCTCTCTCTCTCTCTCTCTCTCTCTCTCTCTCTCTCTCTCTCTCTCTCTCTCTCTCTCTCTCTCTCTCTCTCTCTCTCTCTCTCTCTCTCTCTCTCTCTCTCTCATGGTGTTACTGGTCTCCGTTCTCTAGAGAGGCCTAAAGATAGGACACTACTTCAAGTGACACCATGGTCATCGACATTCACACAAAGACAAGTTTTTTGGCAATCTTGTCCGCATTTGGAGCGTCTCCAAGGAATCAACATACCACTATGCCGCAGGTTGGATCTATCATGTCACCCTTCATCCACCAAACTCATCTGTCCACCTTACTACACGAGACAGGGATGGCTAGCTCCTTGCAAAGGTCATATGGTCAAATCGTGGGAAACCCCCTCTTTAATGGTCTCCCAGCATAGTATTTGAATAATGGAGGGCATAACCTTTGGAATCATGGAGAAGCCATCAACCATGGTGGTGAAGGTTGGGCCTTGGGTGGTGGTGCAACACCCTAGGGAGGAATTGGGAAACTTCTAGGAGCCAGCAAAGGGTGCAGTATCAATCCACTAGAGTGCCCTCATGAGCCTGGAGGTGCTACTAACAAGACATATAATTTTCCACAACTGACTTGCACTACTCATTTCAATAAACTAGCGGCTGATGAAGGAGTTAATGGAGGATAGGAAAACTCTCAACTTCCCCCAGAGGGTAATCAAGGAGCAAGTCATCAAGGTAACCCATCTTCAAGCCTCCCAAGTAATAAGGTCCCTCTCTCAATCCCTGCTATGGAATTGAAGTTTATTTCTGTCATGGTGCTTGCCCACCGATTGACCTTCTAAGAAAGTGGGTGTTAGAAATAATTGGGAATCAATTGGGTGCAAACCTATTAGTATGCAATACCTACCGAATAACTATTTAATTTTTCTGTTTGAGTCTGAACAAGCGACCTTAACTCTGTTGAGCTATGGTGAGCTATGGTCAATGGATGCTGCGTAACTCACCTTTATCTTTACTGAAATGGGCCGAAAATTTGACCTAGTATGACCAAAACTGGCATGTGTTCATGTTTAGGTAGAATTTCCAAATTTTCCATTGAATCTCTATCCATTTCTAAAAGTTTTGGTTGCCCCCATTGGAAGATAACTTGGTCAAAGGCCATATACAGATAAAACCCAAGATGGCATCCTCAGTTGCTCATTGAAGTAGATATCAGTAAGAAATTGTTAAAGTCTTTGATAATCTCAAATATAGATGGGTTATTTATTAAGGACCAACCTGTTATCTATAAGAATCTGCCTAATGCATGTTTTAAGTGCCTCAAAATAGGCCATTTTATCAAGAATTGTCGTGAATGGAGCACACATGAAACTATTGATAATAAGTAAGAGGATACCCTGCCCTAAAACTGACAAAAACCAAGATGATGGTTTTCAGTAGATTAATAGGAAGGGGAACAACAAAAATAAGGGTCAAACAAGCTAGAAAACTAATGTTAATCACAAAGGTTAAAATAACAATAGATATGTTGCACTATTAATGAGTTTGGATAATGAAAATAATGGGACTTCCAAGCTAGGCGAAACCAACCATACTAAACACTAGAACAATGCAGATTCAAATAATGATGTGGTTATCATTGAGGAAACTCAACCAGAACAATAGAATGAGGGGGGTACTCCAGTAGATAATTCAAACTTTGATCTGAATGTACAAAATGAAGATGTGGACTTTACCCAAGCTAAGGAGGAGGAAATACTCGGTGGGGATTACATCCCTAACAGTCCGCCCCCCTCAAAAAGCCCAAAAAAGGGTGGAAACAACACACAACAAACAAAAATAAGATTTTCCAAAGGTAGGTCAAAGTGCTAGTGACCCCTTTGGACAGGGTAAGGACTCTCAAAAGAAAGGTAAGGCAAAAAAAAACTAATCAATAATGAATAAGTTTACTATTTTGTCTTATAACTCGAAAGGGCTCACTGACCCAAAAAGGGTAATCACTAAGAGGAAATTGCTTAACCAAGAAGCCATTCTTCTTGAGATTATTTGCCTACAAGAAATCAAAGCTTTTGAAGATACTTTGACTAAGAATCTGAATCTTATATCTAAAGATTTTGTATGGTTCACCACTCAGCATAATCAGAGAAAGGGAGGTGCATGTATAGGCATTTCTAATAGGGTCAAAGAACAACTAAGCAACATCTATGTTGACAATGATAATAATTGGATAGATGCCCACTTTCAAAGTTTGGATGAGTTTGTAGTTGTCTCCATGTATGCCCCTAACTCTTTTTTACAAAGAGGAAATGTTTGGGATTCCTTGTAGGTTATAAAGTGCCCCATCATATTGGATGGAGATTTTAACATGATGGAGTCCTTGAAGGACAGGTTCTTGGAAAAGGAACAATGCATCTTAGGTATTGAGAAGGAAAAGTGGATGGCAACCAAGGCCTTTCACGGACTAGTGGACATAAGTGACAGTTTGAGTTTCACTTGGTCTAATAATCAAGTAAATTCTAACCTTAGGAAAGCTAGGTTAGACATGTTTTATATTTCAATAGGTCTTCAGGCTACATTCTTTAATGCTAAGTGTAAAATGCTTAAGAACATTGTTATGTCAGATCATTTCCCCATTCAGTTGAATCTGTCTAATAACTCCCAAATTGTAAAATCTCGATGGTTCCACTCTGATCCATGGTTATTTAAACTAAGAGGTTCGGAACTCTATCAAGGATATATAGGAACACTCATTCCAATCCTTCACCTCCCCAGCTCAAGCATGGACGAGAGGTATTCAAGATACTCAAGAATTTCTTAAACAAATTAAGGCTAGGAGGGTAATGGAGACTAGGGCTAAAAGAGTAAGAAAGTATTCCCTTAGTAAGTCTCTAGAAGCCCAAGTTGAATCAGGGCAGATATACTTATAAATAGATCTTCTCAAGGCCAAGGAAGAATTGAGACTTTTAGAAGAAAAAGAAGCATCGAACATTCAGCTTTTCACTAGACAACAATGGGCTGGGGAAGCTGATAAACCAACCACAATAATGTTCAACATTCTAAAGAAAAAAAAGGAGAAGGATATTGTCTCTCTTAACTAAGATCGATGGTACCAAAGCTAAAGACAATATTGAAAAACTGGTAACTGCTAAATAATTTTTCTCTAATATCTTTAGCTCTCCTAGAATTAGTAATCTAGAGGATACCAATGCAAAAGCCAAAATTTCCCTAGTTCGGAAGAACTTGGTCCCATCTTCTATGGCCACCATACTTGATTGTGACCTTACTACAGTAGACCTGGAAGACACCATAGAGGCTTAGATAGATGGTCGCCCTAATGAGTTTTTTAAATAATTTAAAGAATTATTGATTATCCCCTTGCTAAAATTATGGAAGGAATCCTTGAGATATGGAGCCCTACCTCAGATAATCAATGAAAGAGTGGTAAAGCTTATACACAAGAGAGACAAGAAAGATCTACTCTCCAATTGGAAACCAATCACCTGCTTAACCTCAGCCTATAAAGTGTTTGCTAAGGCTTTGGCCAGAAAGCTTTCTCCACACCTAAATTCTTGGATAAGGAAGGGACATAAGGGGTTTACTAAGGGAAGGTATATCCTGGATTTTACCATTGCTCTTTGGGAAGGGATTGAATATACTCAAAAGAAGAATCAAGACTTTTGTTTTTTTCAAAATAGATTTTGATAAAGCCTATGATAGGTTGGAGTGGGACTTCATACTTCAATCTTTACATGACATGGGATTGGGAAGGAAATTTATAAAATTTATAAGTACTTTATTTGACAATGCATCCACTAAAAATGCAGCTAATGGAGAAATGATTGATTCAATACTTCTAAGAAGATCAATTAGACAATGATGTCCCTTGGCCCCACTGTTATTTGCTATTGCAACAAATGCATTGGGATGGCTAGTTTAGGATCAAATTGAAAAGGGGAACATCAAGGGAATCAAACTACCCAATAATAAAGACATGGTTTTAAATCAGTTTGCTGATGATACTAATGGGACTGTTAATAATAACCCTATCTTGCTAGTACCTTTTTGGAATTGTCTTTAAACTTTTGTAAATCCTCTAGAACAATTATCAACCCAATCAAAACAAGGATCAAATCTTTAAGTTCCTCGCTCCCTAGATGGCTAGTTAAGACTGGGTGCAAAGAAATAAAAAGGGGCAAGGTTTTCAAACTTCTTGGAATTCCTATGGGCTTTAATATCTCTATAAAGCAAAGATGGGATTGGATACTAGAGAAAATTAGAAAACACTTTGAGAAATGAAAAGGGCTTCAACTTAATATGACTGGTAGGTATCTACTGCTCAAACATATCCTTATACCCTCCACGATCTATTTTTTAGCATGCTGGCAACCAACCAAAACAGAATTGAAACAATTGGAGCAACTAGCTAAAAATTTCTTGTGGAGCGAGAACGAGGATAAATTTTTAAGATCCCCAAAGTCTCATGGACCATTTGTACAAAACCCAAAAATCTTAGGGAACTAGGTCTCCCAAACCTGCAAACATTGACTTGTAAATTGGTAGCAAAATGGATTACCAAGAGTATTGATAAGAAGAAAGAGGATTGGACTACCTTGCTACACTCCTCTATTAGTCAATTTCAAGTAGTTGGTTGTCCAAGATGGAAAAACTTAGATTTACTCACGGTTATCCTAGGGCTAATAGAAATCAAGACAGCAAAGTGCTCATCATTAAAAAAGGGAATCTGGCAAGCCTAGTTTAAATATATAAAACTAGTAGTCCCATCTTCGCATTCCAACTTAACCTTACCTTGGGCTGCAATTGACTCTGTTTGGTTGAGCGATCTAAATAAAGTCTACAAAATATACCAAAAGGGGATTAAAACTTGGAGGGATATATGGGATCCTAACACAAAAGATTGGCTAAGCAATATACAACTCACAACTAAATTTGGCCTACTTCCAACTAAAGTCAACGTGGTAACCCTCAAAATACAACTATGGAACTCTACACCTCTCAACAATCATCAATCTAAAACAACCTTTCAATCCCAAAGGAGTATGTCTAATCAAAAACAAGCCTCGTCTATCCCTCCAAATATTCTAAAGATTTATGTGCTAAGCTCAATGAAAGATAGCACATTAACTAGAGTAGTAAACAATGGAATTACATATTTATTAAAATTTGAATGAATGTTTTTGAATCTAAGATATCGTGTCTAATGTGGCTCATAATTTTTAAAGGTCTCTAAACTAATGAAAGGGCTTTAAAGACGGGAATTGAAAATGTACTCTACCCAAGAAGTAATACAAATGTGGAATCAATAACACATATAACTATCATTATAACACTAATTTTTTTGTTTCTTGCAGGTGCTATTAATGCCAATCCACCCAACTAGGTTCACTTGGAAAGAGATAATCTTGGGTGAAATGTATGGCATATCTTCAATAGTTTGGAATTAGATTAGAAGCTTCTTTCTTTGGAATATATTGATCTACAAGAATTAAAAAAGTCTTTGAAAATGTTTCTATCGATCCTATTCATGGATTTAAGACAGATTTTTTGTTGCATGTGATTCAAGATATTGAGAAGATGCAAAGTCTCCATGAGGAAGCTTATCCTGGAGGCTCAGCAGATGAAGTTGTTGCCATGTTGCTAGATCTCAAGAAAACAATTGTGAATTCCAAGAGGATTTGAATTTGATACATGCTGTAATCTAAGACTGGTTGTATAAGGCAGCTTCCTTGTATTGAAGCTCCTCTTCACTAGCAACTGTAGAATCCACACTCCTTTCTAATATATTTTAACGCTTCGTTCAAAAAAAAAAAAAAAGTTTGCTGCTCTCTTTCTTTTTGCTCTCTTTCGCAATCCATTCAAGCCTTTATGGCAGAGTAATAAGAACCAAAGAAAATATTCATATATTTTCATGTTCTTTATATTGACCCATTTCGTGCTTATCAATGATGTATTCACGTAAGGAAACTCTTTTGCAATGCTGTGTTTGCTTGAATGAACCAGGTGCAAACTGCTGCTGTCTAGGGAAGCTGACGATATGCAGCCTTACAGTCCTACACACACCAACACGGTTTCAGAGCTCCTGGCAAACCTACTAGCAAAAGAAGGCCGCATTTCAGCTCAAGAAAGGCGAGTGAATAAAGATGGATTAATGAGCAAGTATATGCTATTCCAGCCTCGACTCATCAACCATCAGTAACAGCTCCTCTCTTCTGCCCCCTTCTGCCATCAGTTTAGTTTGTCACGTTTTTGTTATCACTACTTTCTCCACAGATTATCTAGGAATTCTGATGCACACAGCAGTTCAAGTTTTGCTCCTCTCTTTCTCAGCAGGTGGGCACATCGGTGTGAAGCACCAACCTGGTCCCCCTCTTTGCGTAGCCTAGATGCGGAGCTCCTGGTGTGGTTCATTAGAACTGAAAATGTTATTAGACGTTGAAAGAGCACTTAAATGAGACAGGCTGTCGAATTACCTTGCTGCTGCTGCTGCTGGCTTGAAATTGGCTTTAGACTCGCGAGACACATTACACGAGGCCTAGTCCGTGAAGACTGCAATTATCGCAGAGTTCTAACCCATGAATTCTATCATGCCTGTTTGCAGAGAACGCCACAGCACCAGTTACAATCTTGGGTACTTTTATCAGCAAGTGCCCATCATTATCATTAAGGCCTCAGAACAGCCTACAAACTGATACAATTCGAAGAATATCATGTTACAACACCAATGAACTACTCCATTATGTTACAATTCTGCAAGGACCGATTCCACAACTTTCTCAAAAGGAATTCAGATCCCCACCGGAAAATGGCTGAGAAAGGTCCTCTGCCATGGCATTCTTTAATAATCTCCTCTAAAGAACGGAGGAGTGTAAAATGCACTAGGGAAGGTTCCTGCACTGTTGGGAAATAGGGTTAAGAAACATAACACTGCCAAGATATACCCCCATACATAACGACCCTGGCCTAGAGGAGTTATTTCATCTTCAGCTGGGAGTTCCTCACCACCACGGAAGAATGTCGCAATGAAGCCCCACACTAAACAAAGAATACTCCCTGTAAGGCCTCCAATACCAAGACCTAATGAGGTGGCAAAGGATAAAATGTTGGCTGTTTTCCTCCCAAGAAGCGCTTGGGCAATGCGACCACCCTCGAGCTTTCCACAAGGAAGTAAATTCAAGGATGTTACCACCATTCCTGGATATCATAGAATTCCCAGCCCTTCAGACAAGTTATCTAGCATTCAAGCAGGCTATTCATGCAATAAACTTTGAGCCAAGAAGCATGAGTGAGAGAAGGGAAAGGAGATCAAGTTTTTTATACTCTATTCTTTTGTTTGGGATTGGGAGGAGACATGTCTTTTCTTTTCTTTACCTAGAAGCCCAGCAAATGCTAGAGGATCTACTGGTACGCCAACTCCAGGCACAGCTTGGGGTAAGACATTTCCAAGCTCATCACTGTATGGACCAATGACATACTGAATGAACGACAATAATGGATTGTTGTAAAAGAATTGCGGTTTTATGTACCTGCAATATGTGGGACGACTATACAATCAGAATGAGAGCAGATACACAACAAAACCCAAATCTTCAAGTTAACAACAAATGTGGAGCAAATTATTGACATCTTAATTTTCAAAGATTATGATACTTACAGAGCGTTTTCTCCACCATTCAAGCTCCCATCCAAATAGAATGCAACTAGTGCCAATAAGAATGAAGTCAGATAGGCACTTGTTGTACGTGTAGCCGCAATATCAAAAAGTGCTTTCTTGTTTGGCAATAGCGACTCATAATTGTTCACCACCCCAAGGCAGCCAGTCCAATTCGAAGGAATGAGAAAAGATGGACTCAGCTTTACACCATAGGAGGATGCAACCAATCTAGTAACGACCTGGGTTTAGAACATCAACTCATTATGGACAGATCACCACACAGTTCCCAAAATAACTACACAGAAATCACTAACCTGTAGCAATCTATTTTATGCAAAACATGTGCGTGGATAAGTAGCAAAATCAATTATCATTTACAACACCAGGTTACCAATGTATCATTGCAGAGCCCAAATACAAGTAAATTTAACAGATACTCTAAGATCTGTCACTTCCACCCCCTCTCTAACAGCAGCAAACAAGGAAACCGTTAAGCATCAACTATTAATTAAATGCACATGAAAGATCCTGCCTTTTCAACAATATCTCCATCATGTACATGACAGGAAAGACGCCATCATATTTAAAACCAGCTCTCAAAAAACATACCTCTGATACTCCGATAATGGTAACAAAGCCACTAAAAAGTGGTAATACACCAGACACATAGTCATCAAACGTTGCATTTGGCTGCAAGAAGAATCCACTCGTTATAGCAATGGTCCCAAGTGTAGTTACACCCAGTAAACCTGCACTGAGATATCCTCCTACAGTACTCAGCTTGCCATATTCAAACTGAAGATCAATCTCCGCTTTTGGTTGAACAACACAGACCTGAAACCACAGGAAAACAAGGAACCTTAGGTGCATAAATTTAAAGTCCTGAAAACCTCAAGATGAAGTGGCAATTGGAGCAGAGCAGAGCTTTGTGTTCTAGATTTTTGTGATCTGAACCTGTTTTGTCATGTCATTGACTGTCTCCTCCATAAACCAAATTACAACTTCTCTCCCAGCAGCTTCAGTTAGTTTTTTCCTCAATTTTTCTTTTACCTCCTCTATGGGTCTTCTCAAGTTACCAATAAAAATTCCACCATCACCAAATCGGCGCACATCATTTGCAAAGAAAGTGTCATATCCAAAGCAACTCTTCAGCTGCAATGTTTGTGCAGAGAAAGAAACAAGTTAGAATGCATCAAAAGATACATTGCCATGACACAAAATTGATGGACAAGCTGTCAGCACCTTGTTCAAGTCTAAGGCTTTGAAGGTGGCTTCAGCTTTCTCAAGTCTCTCTTTCTCCTTTATCAATGCATTCTTTACAAAACCTGAAAATAAGTTCTGGAATATGTTTCTAGTACCACTTTCTTTCTCCAGCTGCAATAACCTTTGCTCAGCCCTCTTCTTTTCCAATTTAAGAGCTGATTCAATGGAAGGACTGCTCATAAACTTTTTAAAATCACTATCCAACTTCCAATCCATTTCTTGCTTTTCATCTTGGCTTTTGGAGCTTTGTATTGTGTCCTCAGAACTATGGACATCCTGACTTCCTTTTTCCACTATATCTTCCTTCTCTGAAACAGATGGTTCATCCCTACTACTATTTTCAATGCTGCTTGCAGAAGTCTCAGGCCTCTCTTCTTGAAGAATATTTCCACTCTTGGTAGCCCCATCCTCATCATGCTGTGATCTGATTACCCTGCACCTTTGTGAAATAGTGCGTGATGGACAATGCATGTTAGGGATACTTTTGCCCAATACCTGTGAAAAAACAAAGCAGAACAACACTCAATACATCCAAACAGTTACCAGATATCAAACTGAAATACTCCTATGTTCTTGCTGCTGTGCCAATAATACAAGAATAAAGCACTGCACGTAACTCAACTCACCTTAATGATAAAGTCAGCATGAAGAGTATGTTCCAAACACACCCTAACATTTTGAGGATCTACAGAAATTTTTGATAGCCGGCATCGATTGAAGGCAAAGGCATGACAGGTGAGCAGTAACAACTGCTGAGACAAAGGAGGTGCACCCTACCATCTTGCGCTTGATACTCCAAAAAAGTATGGAACACACTGTAATGCCCCACTACCTCCCAGCTATAGAGCCAGCACAAGCTCACCCTGAGACAAGCCATACAAGCCCACAAAACAAGCATAAGGAAATGGATATCATGCTCAAGAGCCAGCAAAAAACAGACCGAGCCTCCACCACAAGAGTTGGCATCCCATACCCCACCAACCCATACCAATATGGGCATGCAATTAGAGCTGCCTAGGGTCTTGAGTACAAGAGTGCATCACACAACTAAAGTGTGCAAATGAGCCCTGGGTTCTATTTATACAGCAACCCAACTGCCCTAACCCTCAAATTCCCAAAGTGTCTTTATACTAAAAGGCTCTTTGGCTAATGCTAAACTGCCCTGAGAAAATTCACAGTTAGTTACCTCTAGTGACCAGACAGTCAATGGTCAATCACCAATGTTATGGGCACCCATCCATGATGTCCAAGGATGTAACAATTCCCCCCTTTGAGAAATTGTTCTCCTCAGTAAAATACCTTGGGATGAAGGGGGAAAAAAGGTGACCCTTAAAGTGAGCATACCGATTCCCATGTAACCTCTGTCAATCAGCCAACAAGATTACTTGGTCCTTTTGGTCAAGAAGGAATATGCCAAGTACAGGACTTCCTCAATCAGGACAATAAGTTCACCCTGTCCCAAGCCTTCTTCCAAATAATTTACATGGTGCACAAATGAATGCAAATGTACAAAGGCAGATCCAAGCACAAAGATACACCAACTAATGATCTTGCTAATTTGGACCAAGCCACAATACTTCGGATACAGTACTTTGAAGATGTAGCTGTGTCTCAAGTTAGAGTCTTTTGGTATCTTCAAGTGCATCCACATGGCTTCAAGAAGCTAGACTAGAGTGAAGGGTAGCAATCAGCAACATTTACCGCATATCATGCAAAAAGTTGAAAGCTAGCAATCATTAACATTAGTATATCATGTAGAATGTCAAGTACGGCCCTTTGATCCATTGGGCAATCAATGGTTACAGCTCATAACCATACAACTGTGAGAACAAGATATATCCAATACAGGAAAAGAATACTCTCACAAGCTCAACAGCTCCAAACGTGAGTGGTGGATCAACCCGAAAGGGAAAATCATAAGGTAAGTATATCCATATCAGAGAAGTGTTCAAGTCATTCAAAAAGGTGACTTGTATTAGAGAGTATGGTGACCTTATCAAACAATATCCATAGATACACCTTCCCACATCACATGCATATACTTATTATGCCATAAGTTAGATGGCTTCTTTACAACCTGATTTGTAGAAAAAGAAGGAAATATAGCCTTGTTCATGGTTTGATCAGCTGTACATTGGCATGGCTTCCTTCATGATTAATTTGAGAGCAGGAAAAGAGGAAATTTTGGACTTTCTTCGTGGTTAATCAATTATACATTGACATAGCTTCCTTAGTCGAAGAAGAGTTTCAAAAGAAATGTTGCAATGAATTTAGATGTTCGCTTTCCTATTAAAAAACAGTGACAGAGGAGGGAAACTCAAAGATTTACTACTAAAGAAGTGGAGGATAATGGTGGAGATGGATATGCCCAAATTTAAGGCTATCTTTACTTGATATACATGAGTTTAGGGCAATGAAATCTGAGGCAGAATGAGAGGAATGACCTTCTTTTATATATGAAAAGCAAAATAGTGCAAAGAGGGAACATAAGAGTAGCACAAGACAAAGTGCCCAGCCACCTGTCATGCAAAGCAAAGTAGCACAAGGTAACTGCCCAACCACATGTCACGAAGTAGGACAAGTGGTGGGACACTTAGAAGCTTAAGAGACATCCTAACACTTGTCTCTTCGTTGCAGCTTTCTTTTTTAGGTTCAAGATTATTAAGTTAGTAAGTATTGTTAAGACACAAAGTTACAACTTTAAAGGATTAGCTTCTTTTAGCCCAATTCAAGGCTCCTAAAACTTGGGAACCTCCCAAAATTTTGGGAACCCCAATATGGGTACCATGTGAAAGCTCTTTTCAAGTAATGCAACAATAGTCCTAGAAACTTCATGCGAGTTTTCTATGCAAAGATAAGTGTGGTCTAAACTTTCAACCTACATATGATCATTGTACAAACTTTTCATTATAATAGCCATCTTGCTAATTGTACAAACCCTAATGTGCTTGAGTTCTAGACATCGGCACCCAATTGGATCATGTAGGTGGAAGTGTACACTATCTTTTTTGCAACCCCCACGTTGACTAATGTACATTAATCCTTTCTATGTGCAAATCAAAACCTATTGTGCCTGAGTTCTAGACATTGCCACGCAAATGGATCATGTAGGTGGAAGTTGTTAGCAAATTCATCAATTCATGTGTGCATCTGGGTCTTCTACAGTGGGCTGCGTATTTTAACTTTTTTTTGGCATTTTTATGAACATTGTTTTGATCATTTTACCTCATTTTCAGCTGGCCAACCTGATGCCATTTTCGGCATTATTTTTACTATATATGTTGGCTCCCTCCTCCACAATCAATCAATCCTCACTTGTAGATTCAACGCATGCTTTGTTGGAGAGGAAGCCGATGCCATTGCCTACTCAACCAGTGACTTGATGTTGTACGCGACTATTTCGTGTTGGGTATATGGATTCCATTTCCCAAGCACATCTCTGAGTTCTCCTTTGCATTGTTCTTGTCTTTCCTCTTTTCTTTCTCTTCTATTTTGTGTTCAACAATTTATTTCAACGTTCCTTCATGCTTCCATTGCTGCATCCACTTTTGACACGGTCTTAAATTTCGGATCTATGTTCCAAGTCTTGTTTTCTACTGAGGCCTTTTACTGCTGATCGTTGGTTTCCCCATGTCTTCTGCTCATCAGCGCCATCCGTCTGCTGAAAATCATCAGTTTTCTAGTGTTCCCAACCTGCATTTTTACCTCAGCTACCTGTGTTTCAGATCTCCAGCACTACACAGCAGCATTGAATGCTTTTCAGCCTACATTTTTGTCCTTCGCATTTGCGTTTACAGCATTTATTGCCTCACCAAGCTGAGGCAACAGCATTTGGCAACAGCATTTTCTACCTTCTAGTAATGGGAGTTGGCTGCTTTCTTACAAATTTTCTTGCTTTCAGCTATTTCCCCCCCTTTCTTTTTTTGGGGTAGAGGGGGGGGATGATGAGCTTGTCCTACACTACGTGTGAACTCTAGTCAATGCAAACTGAGCTGCACTTTGGTTTTACTATGTCTCTCTCCTCCTCTTCTTTCCTTTATTATCTCTTCCTATCCTCTCCACATGGCTCCCCCTTGTTGTTCTACTAATGACAAACTACATAGCCCTAATTATCTAACATGAAGTGCTATTATAAAAGCATGGTTTGTGCAAAACCGATTATGCCACATTGTTTCTAGGGCTTTTGAGCATCTTGAGTGCTCCACTTCTCTTCAAATTGATTTTGACAAGGACAACTATCTAATGCCCATGCATATTCTGCTATTCTTTAATGCTTTAGAGAGGGGTGACAAGAAGAAAAAGTCAAAGGCCCTACATTATCATTGTGGTAAGAAAGGCCATTTGAACAAGGATTGCAAATAGTCGGCCGCTTCAAGGAAGAAGAAGGAGAAGAAGAAGAAGCAGTAAGATTCCGACTCCTATGCCAAGTTCTGCCACCTCCAACTCCAACTTGGATCCTTCGGCCAAGGCACAACAAGGGTCATCTTTTTCAGGTCGCGAGAAGGGCTTAACAACCCCTTCTATTTTCTAGTGCAAGTGATACGGTCATCCCTCACAACTATCTAGTGCCACAAAGAGAGTGCAAGAGGGTGGTGAGGTGGGGCAGGTGAGCCTCATCTGTACAGCTATACATGTGCACAAGTTCCAAAGAAGGACTTCCCTGGCACATCAACCAAAGTCTATCAACTTTTGAAATCCTGGCCTTGGGATTGACTTCCAGGTTCATGATGAGCTATTACTTGACAGAGAATGGGATTGGCTCCTAGTCCGAGCTCACAAGTGGGGACGATTTTGTTAGTAGTCTAGTTAGCTCACCTGTGTGTTTAAGCTATGCTTGACATTACTAGGTATTTTAGGTATTTTATGGTGGACATTATGATGATTATTTAGCCGTTTATTGCTGGCTGACCAGCATTAAATGTTGCATCACCTGAGGTTCTGTTGGAGAGAGGGAGCCGGTGCCAATGCTTACATAGTTAATGACCCACTGTCGTACGCAACTATCTCATGTTTGGTATATGGATTCCATTTCTCGAGCATTGTTCTAAGTTCCCTTCTTTGTAGTGGTCTTTTGCGTTTTTCTCTTCGATTCTTGTGTGCAGCAGTTTATTTCAGCATCTATTTATGTTTCCATTGTTGCAATCCACTTTTGACATGGTATCAAATTTCAAGATCTCTGTTTCAAGAGCTATTTTCTGCTGATTACAGATCTAACCTCTTTTCAGCCTTCTGTAAGCTGTGTTTATGGTCCAGCTGTTTGCGTTGACATTTACTGCTGACATTTTTGTTGAGTCACTGCATTTAATTCCTCTCAAATCTGTCTTTTGCTGTATGACTTCTGCATTTACTTCATTTAATGCCTTTGCAGGCTGGGCAACAGCATTCTCCAGCTCTTGACAATGTCTATTGGCTGTAATCCATCTCGTTTCTCTATTTCTGCAGTCATTTTTGTGATCAACTTGTGTACACTACATGCAAACTCTATGTAGTGCAATCTGTGTTGGTGTTTTTTGTCCTTGTGTTTAGTAATTTATTTCAGCACCTATTTATGCTTCCATTGCTGCATGCAGTTCTAATAACTTTGGCACCCTTGGCCAAAGGCAAGGAATCCGTATGTTCAAAGGCATTTTTGGCAAGCTCGTTATGTATGCTACTATGGGGTATTGATGATAGACACAAAGAGCAATTATGATTCTTCTCTATTTTCAGGAACTCGTACAATCAACGTCGACATCCCGTTCTCTCCAAGGCACCTTGGTGGTGGCTTGATCACCTACTACTTCGATATCCATGGTCCTCTTCTGGTGGTTTTTGTTGTTGATGGGTCCCTATCATTGTATCATTGTATTGTATGAGATCACCCATGATCTGAGAGAGAGTATACAATTTCCACAATTTCTCTACGAGTTTGAGTCTCCTACAATGGGCTGGGTATTTTAGCATTTTTATTATCACTATTTGGATCATTTTTCTCATTTTCAGCTGGCCAACCAGCACTTATAGCTAGCTGCCCTGATTCCATTTTTGGCATTATTTTCTACTATATATGTTGACTTCCTTCTCCACAATCAATCAATTATCACTTGTAGATTCCAATGCATGCTCTGTTGGAGAGAGGGAGCCAGAGCCAATGCCTACTCAGCTAGTGACACACCATTGTATGCAATTGTCTCGTGTTTGATATATGAAATCCATTTCCCAAGCACATCTCTAAGTTCTCCTTTGCAATGTTCTTGTGTTTTCTCTTTCCTTTCTCTTGTTCAGCAGTCAACCAGCACTTATAGCTAGCTGCCCTAATTCCATTTTTGGCATTATTTTCTACTATATATGTTGACTTCCTTCTCCACAATCAATCAATTATCACTTGTAGATTCCAATGCATGCTCTGTTGGAGAGAGGGAGCCAGAGCCAATGCCTACTCAGCTAGTGACACACCATTGTATGCAATTGTCTCGTGTTTGATATATGAAATCCATTTCCCAAGCACATCTCTAAGTTCTCCTTTGCAATGTTCTTGTGTTTTCTCTTTCCTTTCTCTTGTTCAGCAGTTTACTTCAGCATTCTATCATGCTTTGATTGCTCCATCCACTTCTCACAAAAGTGTATATTATATTTCTTTCAATCCCCTATGTTGGTTAATGCCAATTTTGAGTTGAAACCTATATGTGTGAGGTGTTTAAATATTCTACAAATCCACTCACATATGTGTATATATGTTGATGTTTCACATATTGCCAGTTCTTAATGGAAAAAATTTTCCAACCATCTTGGTTTATTCATTCCAAAACCTCCAAGTGACCATGGTAGGAGACTCAAAATAAGATCAAGGGAAAAAAGATAACATTCTACCACATACTAGGAGCTTCCAAGAGTAGGCAAAGTTGTGCAAAGTTGCAAACTTCAATATTTGCTGATGTAGAAGGGCTACAACCTAGGGGGAAGGTCTAAAGGAGAATCTCAATTGGTACAAACAAATTAAATTGGTCAAAAGCAATGCTAATGTTTTGAAGTGTTGGATATATAATGAGACTTGTTGAGGATTTGTAGGAACCGAACATACTAGACACACAAAATCTTATTGAATATAATTGGTAATTTGGAACTTGATGAACGATTTACTCATCTACTTTTGGGTTCAATGGCGTCAACGACACTATGCTTCAAATCACTCCAAAGAGAGAGAATGTATATAGAACACCCTCATCCCTACAATACATTGCCCCACAAATTGTTATCAGATATCCATCGCTCCATAAGAGCTGCATATCCCTACTCCCTTGTATGACTACACAAAAACAAATCTCAACCCAAGCATTAAGAGGATCACTTGTGATACCCCTCCATCCCAACCCTCTTCTATGCATATAGAAGGCCACCTTTGTTAGTTACCTATTCCTTGTTCCACCACAACCACTATCCCTGATAACTTCTTTTATACAATTATCCACCACCCTACTTTTCTAGAGGCCACTGATGTCATTGTGAGGTCTGGTCACTGTGTACATTCAGGTTTTATCTATCCAGATTCCATCCCTTTAGAATGGGATGCATCAGTAGACACCCATGTAGACAGAAATGGCGAATAGAAACTGTTTCCAGTTCTAAAACCTCATGGAGGCTTGCTGGCTGTTGTGAAACTACCAAAAAATTGGCCAATTTATTGTGCTCCCTTAAAGCCCCAATAAAATAATTCTTGTTAAATTCAGTATTAAACTCAAAAGGTTTCAACTGGACAAACATCCCAAAGGGTCCCTTTTTTTTAAAAGGCACCAAGCATTGACCAATTTTCCATTCCGTCGTTACTCAACATTACTGTTGTAACGCCAGCTTCTCTAATCTCCCATCACCAGATTCAAAGGATTGCTAACTAATGATCAAGCAGTTCAAGCTCCATCCCAAGTTTGTGCTTCATCATTCATGTGCTGAGACTGAAACTTAGATAACATGATACTGTGCTGCCAAACTTCATGAATATGGTATCAATCAATAGTTCTGTAAGAAACTGAGAAAAATAACCAAATATACATATGGGACATCTTTTTTGTCTGGAGAGAATATATATGGAACATCTTTAAGCGCATATCAAAAAGAAGAAAAAGTGCTCCTTATAATGGTGAAGAAGGCACATGCTTCAAATGCAGTGTTGTACTTAGATTTTCCTATCGCCACTTTTAAGCATTTCTAACCTCGAAATCCCTAGACCGTGTGTACTGCCTATGAGAGTGGTTACCTTCGTCCTGGCCATCATTAGCTGGCAAAAGAATGCGAACGATGGCCGGATATACATACACAGAAGCAAGTAAGTAAAGCTTGAAAAATTGGCGCGGTCATTGTACCTGAGAGACCAGCTTCGGTTTCTGAGTGTCATCCCGGAGAGTTGCTCTTCGTGGAGAGTCTGCTCGTCCTTGCAAATCAAGCGGCGTGCCGATCCCGCAGCTAATCAAATGCTGGAGTACTGTCGCCATATCTGCAATGCCGCACTGGCCAAAATAGAAATGGAGTATTGAAGGTAAAGAAAAGCGTTCACTTACAAAGTCGAAACAAAGTAACAGCTATCAGTCCAACTGCAGGCAATATGGGTCTGCACTCTCATTGAGCTTCAAAATCCTGCTCTACCAAGAGAGGACTGGAAACCTGCTCGAACGAGAAAAAAAGAAAGCACGTACGGCGAGTTCTCCGCTATGAAGAAAGCACTGTACCTGCTGACGGAGGAGGAAGCAATGAGCTCGATGAAAGTTCGCTCCGTGAGGTTCTGAGGCGCAGGGTTGCTGTTAGATTATGGCGACTGAGCTTGAAATCATGCGCGCAATTCTATTTGCCTGTGAGATTGCGATCTTAATCCAGAGTCTGGATGAAACCAGAATGTTCCGCGATGATTGCCAGATGGCTGGACTGACAATGAAACCATAAGAACTTCTTGTAGGGCATGTCTATCCCCTAGCAAGCCAAGCAAGCAATGAAATCAAAGAGCTCCTAGGGCTACCTTTTGCTTTTCCTAAAGACTCTCTATCTAAACCTCTTTTAATGTCCAGGACGTTTTAGTTAGCAAAAGTTGCATTGGTTAGGACTAGTTGGCGGGCTCGAAGACCGTGAGCACAATTGGCATCATTTACAAAAGCTCACAAGGCTACCATCGCTCGCTTCGCCTTTCAAACAAACAAACAATATATTGTGATGTACTTTTTAAAGCTACTAACTAAATGGAACAAATTCTTAGGCATAGGTTTTATCCAAGTGAAACAATTCATACTTTTTAGATTTCTTTGTTTTTCGAGAACGTGTTGAATCATATTAAAATGTAGAAAAAGATGTATACATCAAAGGGGCTCTACCCTTTCCATATCCTTCAAAAGAGTAAATTGTGCAGGAGGAACAAGGAGAATCCCCCCTAGCTTTACTATTAGATCTTCCTTAACTATACAGTATCAAAAGGTTGAGGTTTAGGAGCTTTAGTCATCCATATGGGCCTGGCTGTGAGAGTCCTAGGGTTGGCCTAAAAGGGGGGCGGGGGAAGCCAAGACTTACCTTTGTTAGCATGAGATTACGAGCTAGTGGGGGAATCCTCCAGTCTCCATCTCTCTTTCCATTGAGCTTCCAGCCTTTCTAGGGAGCATTGTCCCACAAGAAAGATCTCTTGCTTGGATCCTACCCCCCCTTCATGGGCCACTTTGGATGGGATTTCGTTCTCCTTTTGGTTGAGAGGATGGATGTGGACCTTAGTTCCAATTGTAGCCAATGGTTGTCATGTATTCTATATTTCTTCAAGGGGAATGTCTCCTCCTATTCTCCATTAGGCACATTGACTTGGGTCTTACACATTCTCTTCTAATTGTCTAATAGCTCGGGCCTATGTGGATTGTATGGATCCCCTAAACTTTGTAAAGCAGGGAATATGGTGTTGATCTCTTATTCTCTATCTCTCTACTCTCTATCCCAAGCCCTTTGAAATGTGATTCGAGGGTACTCCTCCTATATAAAATTCTCCATGTTGGATAGGATTGCAACAACTTCTTTCATCTTTGACTATGCAATCTACATTTCTCAATACTTGGGAAGAAAATTCCACTATTAGAAGCTTACTTCTATCATTAGACACCCTTGTAAGTGTTTTATCATTTCTTATTAAACAAATATTCCACAATTAAATGCCTCTTACACAACACCAAATAAGAGGGGAAAGGTTGTTGGATTCCCCCACGAGAATTTCCTTCCAACTTAGTTGATATGGATGATAATACATAATGATGGAACAAAGTCCTTTGAGATACTCCCTATTTTCCATGCATCTGATAAATAAGTGGGGGATAGTTTTCTTCTCCTTGCCACATTTGGGGTTGAGACATGTCCCTAGTCCAATCTTCAAAGCTTTCTCATGTGTCCAAACATTTTTATCCAAAATTAGCTACAATAGAGAAGAAATGTTGGGCTAGATGGCTCGCAACTGAATTTGTTGAAATATGTATTCCCATTGGCTCTTATTCCAAGAGATTAGTCATCTTTTATTCAATTTACAAGTTAATGAGCTATTAGATGATGGTAATCTGGGGTTTGGGAATAGTTTAGCCTACATTTGTGAACAAAAAATCATTAGTTTACAATGGATAAGTTGCAAGTTTAGGCCACTACAACATGCTTTCCTATCAGTCAGAAATTGGACATCAAGGCTATAATTTCTAAACTTCTCTTTGAGAGATCTATCACTTAACCATTTCTTTTCTTTAAAGTCCCCCCCCCCCCCCCCCCCCCCGCCCCCCCCCCCAATCTCTGGATGTTGTTTTTGTTAAGGTAGGCTATGCTTTTAAGGTCTCCCTTAGCCACCACTGGTAGTAGCATTTGTGAAGGTGTGGTTTGTATCTTTGCCATGCCACCCATATTTGCTTAATGAGGGGGGATGCACTTGTTGGGGAGAACTCATTTTTAGATAATATTACATTATGGGTTGGGAGACTCAAGAGTCTCAGGTATACAAACAGTCAAATTTTGCTAAGGTTGTGAGTGAAAAAAATGGCCTAACCCTCTGTTAGTTGTTGTGAGTATCTAAGGACCCCTTTAGCTATAAGTTTATTAGCCATAACATGAATGTCCATGATACCCAAACCCCCTTTTTCTTGGGGAGGATGCATGTCTTCCATGCAAACTTTAGAGTTTTGAATTTTTGGGAGTCTCCTCCCCACAAATAATTGTGGTAGAGAGCTTCTAACTTATTAAGGTTGGCTTTGGGGGGTCTCTAGCAAGCCTAGAGGTAGAGACATGATAGGAGGATAATGTGGTGGAGAATAACAAACTTGGAGGCAAAACCTTGATGTAAATTGTTCCACTTATTCACCTTAGTTTCCATTCTACTTTTTATGCTTCATTTTTGTAAAAGCCTTCAAAGAATGCATCCTTCAGTGTCACTCTATTGGCCCCTCATTATTGATTAAGCTTTTTGCAAATATATATTTTTCAAAAAGTTTGTGATGCCAGGAGGCATATTTCACGGTGGATTCCGTGCCACGGTGGATTCCGTAAACTTTGATGACCGGGGCTCATACACAAAGTGGATTCTTTGTGCGAGAAGTTGATGGGGACGCCTGTCCTTTTCGGGCGTTTCATTAATTTAGTGTGTACATGGGTGATTCCATAGCGGGTGATTCCGCAAAATGCATATTAAATTAATAAACGTTTATGAGTTTAGAGTGCGCACTCGTAATAAATTAAGGCTAGGATTTATTTCTAACCAGTTGATTTATTTATGTAGCTGAAGACTGCTAGGTATTCACTTTTGTCGGTTTAATTGTATTATTTTACTAACGATTGTGAATGCTTTAGTTGATGTGTAGAGATAGTAGCAGTGGCGGAGGAAAGCATTGGAGTCTAGCGAGTATTCGATCTATGGATTATATTTTGATAGGCGCCACACCTATATTTTGTCATGTCTATTGAGACATCGATTATTTATTATTATTTTGTATGCGCCTATGCGCACGAATATGTTATTTCTATTTGGACATTGTATTGGGCGTGCCAGACTCTTTGGGCACCATCCATTAGCTTTATTTCTATTTTTGTAAAAGCAAACTCAAAAACTAAAAGCTTGATATATTTTTGTAAATTGGGCCATTATTGAGCATGAAGATGGAATATACATAAAATACATGCTTTGTGAAGCACTCACACAAGGCATGGGGGGAGATTACACCCAATTGGTCTCTTGCTCTTGTCGTTCATGTTTTTTACCTTGTAACTTGTGCAAAAAGTAGAGTTCATTGTTCTTGGGGACCTTCCGGGATTCACTACGTGAGCATACAACGACCGATCTGCACACCAGTGGTATCAGAGCGAAGCTGAGATCAAGAGCTTCCAATCGCTACCCATCTCGTGCGAAGGCGGAGCTCCTGGAACAATCGGGCTCTACGGTCAATCTCGTCGCAAACTGTCGATACAGGCAGACTTCTGGCTATCAAGAACCCATGTTTCTGTCATTAGATCGTGAAGGACCGGGCTATACAGGCGGAGGACCACTCCCTCATCTCCATCATCAAGTCGTCAAACAGAGAGATAAGACTTATTATTTTCATAACTCATTCTTTCAAAAAGCTTAATAGTAAGCTTCATAAGCTTTAAAAGAAGCTTAATAGCTTCAACAATTGATCCGTGAGGTATCGAAGGATGCCCGAAAATCTCGCGTGGCGAAAAAAAAACGGCCCCCCCCCCACGAATCTGCGCCGTTTTTCTTATAAGCCCCCCCCCCCCCCCCCCCCCACTAAGCTTAAGCAATTAAGCTTAGTCTTCTAAGCAACTCTCAAACCCTGCAAGTCAACAACTCCAGGTCACACACCACAGAAGTCAAGTTCTACAAGTAATCTGTGATCAAGTTCTGCAAGTTCATTAAGTCGGCTAAGTTCTGCAAGTCTGCAACTCTGCAAGTCACATAAGTCTGCAACTCTGCAAGTCAGACTAGTCAACTGGAGTCAGAACTGACTTGTGCTCACGGTGGATTCCGTGAGGTTTTACAGTGGATTCCGTAAACTTTGATGACCGGGGCTCATACACAAAGTGGATTCTTTGTGCGAGAAGTTGATGGGGACGCCTGTCCTTTTCGGGCATTTCATTAATTTAGTGTGTACATGGGTGATTCCATAGCGGGTGATTCCGCAAAATGCATATTAAATTAATAAACGTTTATGAGTTTAGAGTGCGCACTCGTAATAAATTAAGGTTAGGATTTATTTCTAACCAGTTGATTTATTTATGTAGCTGAAGACTGCTAGGTATTCACTTTTGTCGGTTTAATTGTATTATTTTACTAACGATTGTGAATGCTTCAGTTGATGTGTAGAGATAGCAGCAGTGGCGGAGGAAAGCATTGGAGTTTAGCGAGTATTCAATCTATGGATTATATTTTGATAGGCGCCACACCTATATTTTGTCATGTCTATTGAGGCATCGATTATTTATTATTATTTTGTATGCGCCTATGCGCACATATATGTTATTTCTATTTGGACATTGTATTGGGCGTGCCAGACTCTTTGGGCACCGTCCATTAGCTTTATTTCTATTTTTGTAAAAGCAAACTCAAAAGCTAAAAGCTTGATATATTTTTGTAAATTGGGCTATTATTGAGCATGAAGATGGAATATACATAAAATACATGCTTTGTGAAGCGCTCACACAAGGCATGGGGGGAGATTGCACCCAATTGGTCTCTTGCTCTTGTCGTTCATGCTTTTTACCTTGTAACTTGTGCAAAAAGTAGAGTTTATTGTTCTTGGGGACCTTTCGGGATTCACTACGTGAGCATACAGCGACCGATCTGCGCACCAGTTTGTTGTGCTTCAATAGCTTTACTTGTTTTGGGTGTTACAGATTCTTTTCTTTATTGAAAAATCATGAAGGGGAGATACACACAGTACACCCACACACACCTGCACCCTCTGTATCTCTCTCTCTCTCAAATAGACCTAAGGATACTTATATTGCAATATGTTATTCCCCTCGACAAACTCTAGATTCACCACTACAGAAGGATCCCTATATGCATCACTTTATGAGGACATCATGAGATTCATGAGTATCATGGATAGTGGGAGACTTCAATGCCTACATAGGGAATAGTCAATCTATTGTTTATGGCACAAGCAATGCGATGTTTTGAGAGCTTGCACTACATGAGGTGGGTTTACTTAGATCACTCCAAGATAGAGAGTTTATAGAATATACAACACACCTATTAACATTGAGGAGTGTAGATAGATGACCTAGCTATCCTCAATGGACTATCACAATGGCCAAGATCAAATAGTTTCGCATGCTAGAATAATAAGGGAGTAAATACTATGAATTACTTGATTGGTTCACCTAGCTTAATACCACATAACAAGAGTTTTGAGATATTAGGAAAATGGATCGACTTAGTAGCAGACCATGTTATCTTGACCTTCACAATGGCATTTGGATCTGTACAAGAGGCATATCCATATGTATCTAGGTTCCCACGCTATGAATTGGGGGAGGCAACCTCACATGTATACAACACCATAGTCTAAAACCCATTGATGATGTTAGATTTACATACTCCATTGGATGAGCTCATGAGACATCTAGTTGAAATATTACATTTTTCAATAGCTCATGCCTTCCATTATGCCACACAAAGATGCTCAAATCCATAAAATGATTAGTATGAGTATGATTGTAGATAGACACACACATGTCTCAAGTGAGAAGTGGAATGTGGCACATGTACACATGGGCATGCTCATACACTTTTGTTAGGGGTAAATGCATGTGTCTAACCGCCCGTGTATTCATTACATGAGTAGTACCCACATACCTATACATTGTAGATGGTATGTGTCTATCACTGTCACTTCATTCTTTATTCTTTCAGTGACATTTAAATAAGGGAAGACTGGTCAAACATTGTGACTATTGGAGTTTCCACATATACGTGTATCACTCTCTCTTGCTCCATTTGCCATAGCTCTTGGTTTGCTCTTACTTTTTCTTGTGTACTTCCACTTGGGATCTACCTTTCAACTAGTATAAAAGCCAAACCATTCAAGAAGCTTCTTCATTTTTTGCTTTAGCCTAGATTCAAAGCTTCAACTCAAGGTTTCATGGTAGCCATTTTTTCTTTCTCTAGAGGTATGCATTGAGTCTTTCCTTCTTCCAACTTGTTCCAACTTGCTTCATGCTTATTGAGGAGCTTTCCACGGCTTAGCTAAGCCTTGTTGAGTGCTTATTGAGATGAGGATTAGTCATTTTATTCATTTTGAGTGGATATAGAGTATGCTATAGAAGTCGTACATAACTATGATAGCTTGACAACACTGTCATATTTTGGCCATAACTTTTCCATACAGTATTAGATTAAGGCGTTCTATAGCTAGAAACGAAGAGTGCAACAAGAGCTACAATTTTGAATACTCATAGAGTTGATTTTGTGTACCTTTTTATTCTATATTTCACACAAAATTAAATAGTTCTAGTTTGGATAGCAAACAATCATTCCATAATACATGTTTGATGCTTCGAGGATGCTAAATTGATGCCTGAATGGTATGGTTATGCTTTTAGGAGTGATTTGAGCTTAAAATAGCTCATATTTTATTGTTATTTTAGTACTATAATAACATGGCAACAAGTGCTCATTGATGCTTTACGAAACACTTAATGGATGTACCACTACTTCAATTTTTATGTATACTGCTTGATTTGCTATGGCATGCTTTAGAGTTGAGATTTGGACTCTGTTACATTGATCTTGGCTATGGTTATATGCCTTCATTACTTCAGTGGCTTACAGAGTTACAAGCTTGAAGAATCTATCAATTTTTATGCTCCTAGATTATGCCTCACGTATCTTGGATACTCAGATTTTATATACTTGATGTTTTAAGCTTGCATTGCTCATTTGGCATTTGATTTTGTTCTAGTGGGACTTACCTATGCTACTTTGAATGTTACATAGAGCTTTGGATTTATGTAATTGAGCTTGAGCTTACTTTCACTGAGACTGTGGGACACTTACTTCATGAACATACTCTCTTGATATGTATTGGATGCAGTTACCCTATAGTGGGCTGATTTGATTACTTACTTTGGACCTGGCACTTAGTCTATCAGTGTGTTGTCAGAAATATCTATATGCTTCTAAGTTGTGTATTGAGGTTTGCTCAGTGAGTAATGCATTTGGCAACTCTCCTCTCTTTACCCTGAGATCTCCTATATGCATGATGTCTATACCTATTGCATGTATGGTTATTGACATACTGTAGTTGTGATAGCCTTCAATGCCAATTGTTCTTGGTCACTCACACCTAGTTATTGGCATATTGCTATAGTTTATTAAAGCTACATGCCATTTCAGTTTTATGCATTCTAAGCGAGGGTAGTCACTTGGATTTGATAGTTACTTCATTACAATTAGTGGATAGCTTATCCTTCTGGCAATTTCTCTTATTCAATCCTTGATTTGGCTGTGATTTTGGGGCTATTTTGCTATCACTTACAATAGCCAGTTTGTCTTGGATTGTGCTTTCATCTCTTATATTATGACTAATGGGTTGAATGATAGTGCTATCTTTACTTGTGAGAAGTTAGATAACACAAATTACAACTATTAGAAGGCACAAATCTGTCAAATTTTAATGCAAAAATTGTAGATTAAGCCATTGGAACATGAGGATGTAAAGCTCAAATGCTTTGATGTAGAGGATTGTGCTAAACTTCATGAGTTATGTAAATCTATAAACATTTTCTCACTTTCTAGGTAAGTCTACTATAGTTGTGCCTTTGATGGTGTTAACCATAGCTCGATACGTTTTTTTCTCCTTCAAGTAACATATGTCAACATATAGCTCAATCCCTAACCCAAGAAGAAACCTAGCATACATTATGAGCATTGGCTCATTATCCTAATTATCTTCATAGACATAAGTGTTCTCTTCAACTTTCTTCTTGCATCATACAAATCTCAAGATTTTGTTTACTTTGCTTTTGATTCTTGTTGCATTTAGAGTAGGTTGGGATTAAGAAATCGGATTGGAAAAGCGTAAGGTTTGCTGCTATAAAATAGGCACAAACATGGCACAAATCAAGAAAAACGGGAAAAAAAGAGTGCTTAAGGGGATTAAGGTTGAAAAATGAGTGAATAGGAGTGGCAAGACCTTTGCCGGGAAGGGTTTTAATATCCAAGAGGCCAAGGGAGAGCTCATTTGAAACCCTAGTTGAGAGAGAGAGAGAGAGAGAGAGAGAGAGAGAGAGAGAGAGAGAGAGAGAGAGAGAGAGAGAGAGAGAGAGAGAGAGAGAGAGAGAGAGAGAGAGAGAGAGAGAGAGAGAGAGAGAGAGAGAGAGAGAGAGAGCTCCATTGCGTGGATTCGCTTTGATCTTGCCGCCGCCGATGAGTTTGTTGCCCGCTATAGGTATATCCAACCCTTCTCCTTAATCCATAGATATGATTTGGAAGTTCTCAATGAGTTCCTTGCCATGAATCTATAAGTTCGTATGATTTTTTGTCATTTCGACAAGAAACGCGTCGCGTTTGGCCTATCCGAGTGGCTCGATTCTGGACCGAGTCCAAGAATCGGTCCTCGCCCACTTGTCTTTGGCCTACTTGGCCCCCAACTATGACTTTACTCACTTGGACACACAGCCACTTGGCCCACCTGGATTCGGTCCAGTCGCAAGCTGCACATTTGGACACACTAGGTACTTGGCCCACCCAATTTGGCCTCGGCCCACTCGACTTGGCCTAGTCCCGTTCAACCATTTGGCCCTCAAACATAACATCCACTTAGCCCTCAGCCATTCAGCTCCATCCGAACTCCATATTCTGGCCTCGGCCCATTTGTGCCATGTGTCATTTGGACATCCCAATTTGGCCCAGTTCCACTTGGCCCTCGGCCATTCGGCCCATTCAAATTATACACTCAGCCCCTGCAATTCAGACCTGTTGGGCCACATTTGATTTTTCTCAAATTGTTTAAATTCTACACAAGACCCACCTAGACACCGGTCGTATGAACCTCCAAAGGCCATACAAACACTTCAAACACATTTTTGGCACAAGGGGACGCAGACGTAGGGGTGACGCTAGTTGACTATGTAGCAATCCAATCCGTCAGCAGCATCAAGTGGAGTCGTAAACTCCCAAACGCATCTTGACTGACCGAAAGGCGCAACAAAAACCCTTGCAACTGTTAAGGACGGCGGCCAGAAACCGAACATACAAACCTATCATGCCAAACCCATAAATGAGAGTGCAAGAGCCCCTTAGACACTTTGTTTTCTCACTCACTCAGATTTACAACACTCGAAACACACTTAAGAAAAGCTAAAAGCCTGATTGCGTACAGTACATGGAAAAGAGTACATGCATACAGAGTGAAGGTAAGTTGAGGACTCTTTATAATTAATAAGGAACTCACACAGACATAAAAACTTGAAAGAACCCACTAGTAAGAGAAGATCCCAAGACATAGACAACTGATCAAATCCTCCAAGTATAGAACACAACTGAATAGTCACTTACAACTAGGATCAATAGACAAGGAGCTTATGGCAGAGCATGGAGATGCGAGAGATCCTGAGAGTGCTAACCGTAGCAGGCAGAAATCAAACACATAATGAGAGAGCGCTAGAAGGAAACCTCACACTAAGCGAGCTTCTGACAAAGCGGTTGCTAAATAACAAAGCAGCGGAGCAAGGTGCTACAACATTAGCAACATTGTTGTTGGTAGGGTTAGGAGTCAGCCAAGGCTCTAAGAGTCAATCAAAAATTCCCATGGTAGCTAAGTAGCTAGATAAATACCCAGATGAACGACGACTTGTACAACTTCGTAGAGCAGTTCAAGCAAGTATGTGAGGCCAACGGCCTCATTGATTTCACTCAATAGTCGCAAGATTTTGGCATGTGCTTAGGCGATAAGGGTAGGAACTAGTACACAAGTCTAGATATTGTTGAGCGAACCAAATTCAATGGCCTAAAAAATCTCTTTATTGAGAGATTCTCTGAACTAGGATACTCTGATAACTTGCTAGTGCGACTCATGAATGTCAAGCAGAGAGACAAAGAGGACATTCAAGATTATGTGACCCATATGAGGAGCATGTTCAAGAGAATCCCTATGGGCAAGAGACTAACCGAAAGAGCATTGTCCACGGTATTCATTAATGGAATACAAAGTAAAGATCTCTACAAAGCCTTGGCAGGCAACTCGAGCCTGCAATGAGATGTGCCGGCAAGGGTCTTTGAAGAAGCTATTAGAGTGGATGACTAGCTCAAGGAGAGAAGCTCCAGGAGCTTGAATCAAGAAGAGTCCAGCGCTAGAAATTCCAAGAGAGTTTCAACGCCGAGAGAGAGATGATGCCCAAGTGCTTAGGATAAAGGGAAGGGCATTGATTCACGACAAGAGCTAGTAGAGATGAAGACAGACATAGCCAAATTGCAAGAGATGATGATGATGACCAATGTGCCCACATGTCCAATGCATGTATTGTGGTGAAAACCACGTGCCAGCCGAGTGTCAAGACCCTAGGTCTCACGACCTTGCGCTAATTGTGGTAGGTTTAGCCATGATGCCATGCATTGTCGATTACCTCGGAGACTCCCACACTCATAGCCTTATGGTCTCAACCCTACCTCGATAATAGGCCACCGAACTTCTTTGGAAGGGGAGCCTCATTGTCCCTCCCAACACCTAATGAAACTAAGCCGACCATCCCTAGGATGGAGATAAACCCTGCAGGTATCCCTAGACCACTTGGAACCTAAGTAACCCATCCACCGAGTGACACTCCAGTCCACTATGTGAAGGAGCCGAATGGCGACGAGCCTTATGTACACCCTTACATATCATATGACAAAGAAGGCAATGTAGTTCTTATGGACTACCGACTAGTATCGGTGATGGCATTAGGTAGAGGGAGAGGCAAAGGCCTAGGAGAGCAAGACCCAAGAGCCATTGCAGTCCACCCATGACACGTGTCTTCGCGCTGCCTTGAGAGGGAGCAAGAAAATAAAGACAAGGCTGACCTAAGATGCGTTGAGTGTGGAATCACTCATTTCTTTATCGATTGCCCTAGACGACGAAAGCCATCCTCTAGTTTGGCAAACGAGTCATCGGTCTCTCTAGGGTTGTTTGGTGTCGAGACACTCGATGGGGAGGCCACACCTATCCCATTGCATGTCATGATCTGTGCGCAAACAAAGCAGGCCAACATATCATTGCTAGGGCCTAGCAATCTTGATGCAACCTTAATCAGAAAGAAGAGTTGAAGATGGAGGAAGAAGAGACTAGATGCTAAGGTCACACTCAAAATCAAAAGTTCCACGACACTGCTTTGCTGGAAAGAAAGTCATCAATATAGAGGCAGAAATGTCAGCTCCAAAGATGGTTGAGAAGGGAAGTGCTACGAGGAGTACCCCAACCCGAAGTGCCAACTTGAAGCCATTGAGAAAGTGAAGGAGTGGGTGAAAGAATCCCAAGAGCACCTAAAAGACATTGAGCCCATACTAGAAGACAAGATCAATGATCTCTCAAGCATATGCATGCCAGTCTCACCCCCATGACCAAAATCGAGGGAGGCGATTGCACCATAAGCAGTGCCGCTTAAATAAAGTCTAAATGCTACATGCCAGCAAATTAGTCAATGCCATTGGCCAAGAACCACGAAGTTAGGAGGGAGGCAAGTAGTTAGTAACCTCCTTAATACATTGGTGACCACCCCTATGACTCTAAGCTTAGGAGACCTGCTTAGGCAGCATCTAACACTATGGCAAGAGCTGAAACAGTGGGTTGAAGAATCAAATGATCAAGTTGTCGTAGACTTGCATGAGCACGACATAGAAACACAAATATCGAGCCTGATGATGCACTCCGTGCCTAAGTCCTTGTTAATGCTTTCTAGGAAGGCACAAAGATGCATGTAGTCATGTCGGTCTTAGCTCTTGGATATGTCATAAGAAAGAGAACCATAGACACAGGAGTGGGAGTTAGTGCGCTAAGCCATGCGGTACTCCAAACTTGGGGTAACACACCGGTCAAGATTGCTAGGTTCAATGTCACACTCGCTAATGGAATGAAGGTGAAACCATTCGGTGTGTTAAAGAATTGTCCAATGAAGACCACATGAGTCCACTTTTCTATTGACTTTGTAGTCATGAAGGGAGTGGACTACGATGCCATGCTAGACCGACCCTAGATGCGCAATGTGACAATCATAAAAGACTAGGGCAACGGTCTCATCTTCCTAGGCAATCGAACGGAGGATATAAGGGTAGAGATGGTGGACACATGGAAGACTACATCGGTTGACCTAGACGCCATCTCCACCATGTTGAAGGGTGATGGCCAAATTAGGAAATCCTTTGCCCTTAACCAAGTATATCCCATGTCTTGAGGATGAGCGAGACTGGATGCATGTTCTTGCTACCATCAACATGCCATTCTCGAACAATGAGGAGTACGAACAAGCTATCAAGACAATTGGCAAGCCCAAGGACACACCCTTGGTACCAGTTTGCATGATGGCTAGAAGTCTATGCGGATGACCCAACCCTGTCACATTCCAAGTCCTAAACAATAGATGAGAGCTCCTTGAGATCCTAGGATGTCTGATTGACAAGTTGGCTGGCAATCTAGCAATGAATCTCAAGCCACTCCAAGATCTCTTGGATGAGCCTAAGTGGTGATGGTCCAAGGTGCACAATTTAAACTTAATATAAAATTGGGCCTTGGTCCCCGACCAATGAGAAGATATGTATCAAGACTTGGGAGATGATGAGCAGTCGAACAAAGATGGCTCTGACGACGAATATGAAGACTGTTGTTTCTACAGTGATGAGAGAGAAGGGGAAATAGACACTATAAAATACAATACTGAGGGACGCATAATTGACCAAATACGAGCCGAATCCATATCGTCTCTTGTTGAACCCCTTGAAGTGCCAGTTTTGGGTAAAGCACAAAAGCATCCTAGGGCACATAGTGTCGAAAAATAGCATTGCCATAGACTTCTTGAAGGTCAAGGTCATTGTCGATCTTCCACCCCCAAAAATTGATTACAAGGGTGTTCAATGCTTCTTAGGCCATACATGGTATTATCAAAAGTTTGTATTGAACTATGCATTGATTGCTAGACCTCTATACAAGCTGTTGATAATATTTGAATGGATCGAGAAATGCCAACGTGCATATGAGGAACTGAAAAAGGCTCTGACCATTGCACCAATTCTACGAGCCCCAGATTGGACACTCACATTCCATGTGCACATTGACGCTTTGAAATTCACTGTAGGAGTTGTGTTGTGCTAGCATGGTGAACACAACCTAGATTACTCAGTGAGCTTTGCTAACAGATAACTCGCTGAGATCAAAATGCATTACTCAACAATGGAGAGAGAGGGTTTGGCCATGGTATTTGCTGTAAAGAAATTTCGGCATTATCTTTTGCCTATGCCTTTTACCTTCTTTGTTGACCATCAAGCCTTGTTATATCTTGTTAATAAACCTTGTGCTATAGGATGCATTGCTTGATGGCTACTTCTGCTTTTGTAATTTGACTTCTCCGTAGTGGTACGTAAAGGGAAGTAGCACTACTTGGCCGACCATATGTCTCGCATCACTATAGGAGACGCTGCTAGGCAAGGCATTGTGGACGAATTGCCAAACGCGCATCTATTAAGCTTATCCAACGAAAGAGATTTGTTTAGAGCCGACCGACATGACGCCGTATTGGGTAGATGACATAGTCCAAGTGCTTGAGCACAGACTACTTGAACCACCAATAGAAAAGGCCCGAATTAGGTGACTCTTCCTAAGGATCCAACCCTATCAATTGATAGCATGCCAACTCTATAGGTTGAGGCAAGACGGTTTGCTACACAGATGCATGTGTGAGCATGAAATGCCTGACGTACTCATAGAGGCACACGATAGAATCACAGGAGGACACTTTAGTGGAGACACGACAACCCGCAGGGTGCTGTAGTCCCAGCTATGGTGGCCCACTCTTTTTCAAGTTGCAGCATGATTAGTAAAGCATTGTGATGAGTGCCAATGAACTAAGGTCCCTATTTGTATAAGGATCACATGGAACTAACCCCAATCATTGCCCAACAACCCTTCGAGAAATGGGAGATTGACTTCATTAGACCCATTAGTCTCACGGCACAGTATTCACAAGCTAAGTACATCATTGTTGCCCACTGATTATCTAACAAAATGGACAGAAGTACGTGCTACAAGAAAAAATGACGCTAGGACCATTGCCAAGTTCTTATAGGAGCAAGTGATCTCACGATTCGGCTGCCCCATCGAACTTGTTAGTGACCAAGGCACACACTTAATCAATGAAGTCATAGCTCATCTCCTATCCACCTTCCTAATCATCCATTGGAAATCTTTGCCTTATTACCCTTAGGAAAATGGCCAAGCTAAATCCACAAATAAAAACTTGGTGAATGTCCTGACCAAGGTAGTCTCTGCTTCGTGCAGTGACTGGGATAACAAGTTGATGGTGGCCTTATGGGCCTACCACACAGCTTATAAAACAGCTGTGGGCCAAACCTCTTTAGGTTGACCTATGGAATTGAGGTAATTCTATCCTTAGAATTCTTCGTTCCTAGCCTGAGGATAGCCCTTCAAGAGAGATGGGATGGAAAAAAGGCACGGACAGAATGCCTGGTTGAGCTCAAATGCTTATCCAAAACTCGACTTCTAGCCATCCATGTGCTAATATGCAAGAATATAAGACGCAAAAGCTGGTTTGACAAGCATGTCAAGCAGCGAGACTTTGAATAGGGTGACTTAGTACTACTGTACTTAGTCAAGGGACATAAATAAAAAATGAAGTTTAGGGGGTTAGGACCTTTCAGAGTTCGGGCCATCAGCTGAACTGGCAACATAGAACTCGAAATGCTGGAAGGTGAGGGCATAGGCTTCTTCAATGGAAATCGCATAAAGAAGTACTACCCACCCACACACCCACTACATAAGACTCCGATGCTAGCGTCCCCTATCAATGTACAAGTAGCCACTATCATTGAGCTAGACGATAAGGATGAGAAAACTGTAGAACCAACTTACCTAAGCATAATGGTCACTGCCAACAAGCACACATGCACCTTCAATGCATTGATCGATGAGGGAGCTGACTTTAATGTCTTGACTCATGATCATTGGACCCAAATTGGCAAACCACACTTACAACCCACTAATGCTAAACTCAGCTTGTATGGGAGTTGATCATATGCACTCTTGGGAAAGTGCAAGGCTGCAGTTTCTATTGAGTCTGAAAGCATACCGATGATCTTCTATGTGTTGCCCAACACTAAAGATACAAGCACGGAGTTGTTGTTAGGATGAACCTTTAAGAAGCAAGCTTGTTGTAATGTCGACTATGAGTCACAGTGTATCCACCTAGCCATGGGCACCGTCCGCATAGTTATAGCTTTCAACCGGGGTTGCTTAAGTCCGCAAAGCCACTGGTAGAGAAACATGTCGCCAAGTCTAAGGAGGGGGTAGTGCTTCATCACAATCCACCAAGACTCAAGACCAGCAAATCACTAAAGTCAAAGTTAAGGCCCAAGAGCCAAAGCTTCAATGGATGCCTAAACTGCAAGGACCGACACCTAGGAGTAGACACCCACAACCTCGCAAGGCTAAGAACCCCACATTGCGCCCTAGTTGGCCAAAACGAAACTATAGACATTGACTTATTGTCAAGCCGTGATGGGTCTCACAGACCCTATTGTTGCAAGCGCAAGGCTATTATGAGGGTAATGCTTGGATATGGATTCCTAAGGCCAAAATAGCCAAAGGCACTAATCAAATGCCGCCCTCAAGCTTGACCACACAAGGCCACATGACACATCCAAGGCCAAGGCTGCAAAAGCCTCTAGATTCTAGCCTTCAGAATCACTAACACACAAACCAGTGAAGACTGAGCGAGTCTATCGACCCAAACCATAGCCTACTACTCACACTCATACCATGACTAGTCCTATAGCTCATGGAATGTCACCCGAGTGTTATAGTGCACTGTCAGCAGCCACCACAACCCAGTCTACTATACAAAAGGCCTAACCACAAGCTCAGGGACAACCAAAGCGATGTCCATTAGTTGCTATTGAACTCTCTAGTTTTGTCGAACCCCAACCCCCTGTGCCGGCCTTAGACCCTCTTATGAGCAACGATCAATTTTGACTGTGGCCCCGGACTTAGTGGAGAACACATGGGATGACTTGGTTGCCTATCTTAGATGCCTAGATGCCACCTTTATGTTTCTTGCTAAAAGCTATGACTGCTTAGACTTGGGACTCTTGGACAAGCCTATAGCGATGAAAGTATGGACACTCCCTTGTTCTTGGGAAGAATTAGAATTTGTGTTTGTCAAGTCTTCTGAGACAATTGAGGAGTTGATTGCCACCAATGTTTCCCATGAACAAGCGCAGAAATAATGCCTCATCACCTCACATGACAGGTGCATAGCTTATGCCAATGATCAAGAGATAGAAGACTTGAAACAGCTTGTTGACAACAACGACTCCCCTTTCTTGAGGAAATGGTATACTCTTTGCCTTCAATGGGAGCTCAAAGGATGTCAGATATCATGACAAATGCAAAGCAACAACGCACAATCAAAACATCAGAGTATGACCCAACTTATGTTGCTCCAACCTCTTATAGGGTATTGATGACCATTCGTGACGACCCATAGAAGAACAGATTCAGGGACACCTCTACTTAGATTGCATCCTCACTAAGGAGGAACTACACATCGCTAGTCGCGTAGACTCCAGTGACTTCTTCCTCGATGTCCTTACTTACATCACCCAAGTAGCCATGTGACCTTTTGACATGGACCGATATGGCCATATGGAATATAATCCAAACTTCTATGCTTGGATCATGAGAAAGTAAAACACTATGCCCATGCCCTGAATGCCCTCTACCCTCTAACCTTCAATCCTAGGAAGGATTCTTCTCAATTCCGAGGAGGTGGGGGTAAGGTGAATCAGAATCAAATCAAACACATAAGGAAACAAGAAAAGGAAGAACATACCTTAAAAGCCTCAATCCACACCTAAGAATAGAAAAGGAAGGAAACATTAACTCGCAATTGAGGAAAATGTCACAAAATTTTGAAATAAAGCTTGAAGGGAAAGTCTATTTTTGTACAAAAAATATTTCAATTATTCAGCAAGCATGAAGTCTTTTCTTCAAGCAAGTAACTATTTTGGAAAGCTCTAATGGTAAACCATGGTTCATGACAGGAGTCGAAGATGTCACAGCAAGACCAAACCCATCGTCTTCCCTTCATCAAAAGAGGAAAGACCGAAGTACAGACTTTCCCTTGAAAATCGGGCCTACTACTAGCTCAAATTCAGGAGCATTCACAAAATCGAGGAGGTGGTGGCCAATGAGGAGGCTGTCAAGAGGGTTGTAGAATAGTGCAACCTCGCCAAGTACATCAAAAAGTTCGCCCGACCACACTAAGTGTGTGGAATTCTTAAGGACATACAACCTTGACAAGGGGAGTGTGGGAAAGTAACGATAGGGAATAGAGAAGGAACCAAGCAAGTCCATATCCCACTCAGTAAGGCCTTGGTAGAGAAGGCATTGGGATTGAAACCTAAGATGGAAAAGAGGCAGAAGAGAGATGTTTATGCCATGCTAAAGACAAAAAAGAAGAATGTCTTGACAAACAATGGCATAAGCATCCGAGACATCCCTGATTCAGAGGTTAGATTGTAGGCTAAGGTGATCCACTCCTTCTTCTCTAGCCAAAGGTACAACTCACTTATGCACATGATTAGTGTGGCCGTGCTGGAGAGCATGGTAGCTCACTCGCTGGATGAGGTGGATTGGAATGGCTACGTGTGGAAAACCATTGATCAATGTGCTAAAGCACTAGCCCTTGGAAGTAGACCTGCAGGTGGAGAGTCCCTAGCATCAAAAGGAGTCGAGAGGAAGAAGCCATTCAGCCAAAGCCTCGTTCATTGGGTATGGAGGAATCTTGACATCTCTTATCCAGGAAGTGATAAAGGACGCACAAGATGGAGAGGAGGGAGCGGATGAAACACCTGACACCTCCTCAACATGACAGAGAATAATCGAGTGAGAATATAGTTAGTGAAGAGGAGGGAGAACAAGAAGCTCAGTTTAGCAAAAGGAAATCAAAGAAGCCTAAGAAGAAGACGACACAGAAAATGCAGGAAGAAGAAAGGAAGAAAAAGGAGAAAGTGGATTCGCATAAAGCCAAGAAAGAGTTGAAGTAAGAGGTGAAGGAAAGGAAAGAAAGAGAGAGAAGAGTTTGAGAGGCTAGAGGCAGAGTCAAAAAGAGCCAAAGAAGAGAGGAAGAGGAAGGCTGATGAAAAGGAGGAGGAGTTGAGGAAGAAGGAAGAGGAAGACATCGAGCTGGCCAAACGCAGGTCAATGGAGCAACAAGGTTAACCTGATCTCACACGGTATAGTATGGCTTACTGCACTTTGTTGTGGAAATTGAAGCAAGAAGTCCTTTAATTCGGAAATATATTACTTACAAATTGGTAGTACAGCAATTGTATTGGCAAAGATGTCCTCGCTCTAAGCTTTCATTGCAAAATTGCCATCTGGGTGTGACAACTTCCCCTTGGGTGCCATCCTTGGTCTCTCCTCTTTTAGCCGTACTTTGCATAGGACTTTCGCGTCTTGTATTTCAATGAACGAGGGACAAGACGAGATGGATGCCTTGAGCCCAATGAGAGATGAGGGCCCGAGTTCAAACAAACATGTGCCTGAAGGCACGTCAACCGCGGTGTAGGAGGGCAAGGGCAAAGCCCCCATCCACCCCATTCCACCCCTCATGGTACCTGCCCCCACAACGTCAACGCCTACCCAGGGCACCCCGGCCAATAATCTTATGGCTTGGTTGTAGTATTTTGTTAACAAGGAATTGGCTCAAGCAAAGAGCGTGGAAACCCCAACCATAGGGCAAAAGAGACTGGTAGTAGCAGATGCCGCGAGTCAAGGTAGGACCCTAAGCGGCAAAAGGTGGGAACTTCCACAACTCCCATCCCCACAACTATTATGCCACCCACTATTACGACGAGTATGTTGTGGATCTACTCTCTCAGCTAGAGAAAGCCAAGGGGGAAAAGAGAATAGCTGTGGGATGAGTTGGAAGTCAAGAAAGAGTCAGTGGCGGCCTTCCAGCTGGAAAAAACCCGACAGGTGGCCATGTACCAAAAGGAGATTAGCGAGCTAAAAGTAAGGCTTAGTACCAAGAAAGAAAGGGAGCAAACCTGGAGAAAATAGCTCGAAGATGAGAACCAGGAGCTCATTGACTACAAAACATGAATATAAATGTAGCCATATAGCATGCCACAACACCAACTACAAAGGCAATTCTGGAAGAGTGGCTATCATCGCATACAGAAGCATTGGGATGTTGTGAAGGGTATCATGAGGTACTTGAAGTTACCTTCATATTCTCATCTGAGAGTGTTTGGCTGCTGCGAGGCCTTTGTGCATGTCCGTAAGGAGGAACGTAGCAAACTTCAGCCAAAGTCCTATTAATGCATTTTCCTAGGATATGCCGATGAGGGTGAAATGGGGTACAAGTTATGGGATCTTGAAAAATAGAAAATAGTACACAATAATGATGTAATCTTCCATGAACATCGCATGCATAAGAAGCCCAAAAAGACAAAGGAGGTTAGAACGATTGTTTTTAGGGAAGATATACATGTTGGATAGCAAATTGTGCCCAGTAGTAAACAACGGCAAATACCTGGTATAAATGACCCTCAAAATGCAAGGAATGATGCTAAAAATGGTCGATAAGGTATTGCCTATGAATGCCCCACAGTCTCAGCATGAAAACATGCAGTTTGGACATCCAGATGTGGTAGGGAAGCATGCTAAAACTTCAGGACAACAAGCTATAAATGCAAATTTGCAGGCCCCATAGCTTGCAAATGCTGAACCTTCGCTTCGCAGGTCTTGACCAACTTTCAAGACCACCTGATAGGTTTGTTCCTAGTGCTTAGTGTGCTACTGATTATGTCATGGTAACTGATTATGGTGAGCTGTCATGCTTCAAGGAAGCAATGACTAGACAGGACAACAAGAAGTGGTTCAAAACTATGCTATCAGAGATGGAATCTCTTGAAAAGAATGGTACTTGGGATTTGGTCTACTTGCCTAAAGGATAGAAGATTCTTCCATGCAAGTGGGTTTATAAGATGAAAGTCACTTCTGGTTCCTCACCAAAGTACAAGCACGGTTGGTTGCAAAGGGATACAAGTAGGAACATGGGATTGACTTTGATGAGATCTTTTCTCCTGTAGTCAAGATGACTACTTTGAGAACAATCTTGGGCTTGGTTGTAGCCAAGGATATGGAACTCATCCACGTGGATGTAAAGACTACATTCTTACATGGTGATCTGCATGAGGATATATATATATATATATATATATATATATATATATATATATATATATATATATATATATATATATATATATATATATATATATATATATATATATATATATATATATATATATGTAGCAGACTGAGGGTTTTGTGGCAAAGGGCAAAGAGAAGATGTTATGTAAACTCAAGAGGAGTTTGCATGGACTGAAATAGGCACCTTGAGAATGGTATCACAAGTTTGATACATTCATGTAGTCTCAAGGCTTCCATAGAAGTCAAGTGGATCATTGCTTGTACACCAAGAAGGCAACAGATGGCGGCTTGATTATCTTGGTCTTCTATGTGGATAACATGCTAATTGCAGGCAAGGATGTTCATGCCTTGGACTCTCTAAAGCAAAATCTACATGGTAGCTTTGACATGAAGAATCTTGGTGATGCAAATCATATTCTTGGGATGTGGATACTCAGGGATAGACCAAAGGGCTTCTCTATCTGTCCCAATAGGAGTATGTATCCAAGGTTTTGCAGCGTTTCAATATGGAGGGGGAAAAGCGATTGTGGTTCCATTGTCTCCACATGTGAAACTCAGTGCAAAGGACAACCCTACATCTGACAATGAGAAGGCTGAAATGGCCAAGATTCCATATGCTTTAACTATTGGTAGTTTGATGTACGCTATGGTTGCTACACATCATGACATTGCCTTTGCAGTAGGAGTGGCTAGTAGGTACATGACATTGCCTTTGTAGTAGGTACATGGCAAACCTTGGCAAGAAGCACTGGGAAGCAATGAAAGGTATTATGAGATACCTCAAAGGCACAAATGATTTGTGCATCTGCTTTGGTAAGCAGAAGGCATATGTCATTGGATTTAAGGATGCAAACTATGTTGGACATGCGGACTGGATGAAGTTCACCTCAAGGTATGTATTTACCTTCACAGGGGATCAATCTCTTGGATATCTAGGTTGCAAAAGTGTGTTGCATTGTCTACTACAAAGGTAGAGTATAATATTTCCACACAATAAAAGTTAGTTGGTTAGTTTGAAAGTTAGTTAGCCAATAAATAAGTTAGTAAGATTACTAACTAAAGACTAACTAAAGTAAAAAAAACTAACTAATGTCAATAATTAAGTATTTTTATTTAATTAAAATATTTTATTTAGAAAAATAGAGAGTCATAAATACAATATTTTTCTCGGATTGACAAGGACCGTAGCCACCCTTTACGTAAGTTACAATGTGAACAAGACTTATGAGCTATATTAATCACTATTATTAATGTGTATAGTTTGGATGGTCCAAAAATATTAGATTTTGGGCAAAACTAGTACATTTTAGATATTTTAGATATTATTCTAAAAAAGATATGGAGATTTCTAGAACTGGATGTCATTTAAAAGAAAATACAAGTGATGTTTTAGTTACTTATAAAAAGAAAAATAAAGAAAGTGATTGGCAAAATCGCGTGCGCCACGATCGCAATCTACAGACAAAAAACAGCACTTCGAACAGAGAAAAGAAGAAGGAGTGAACTAAGGGCTTTCTAACCAAGTGTCTTGGCAAGTGTCTTGGGGTTTTACCCCCCTTTGGGAGCCAATGGAATCATCAGATTTATGATCAGAGCATTAGATCACTGATCTTTCCAAGATCCCCCTCCACAAAGAGCTCCACTTCTCAGCCACAAGTCCTCTTCTCTAATTCACTATAAATATGACGCAAGGGAAGGCACAAAGGAGCATACGGAGACCCGGAGAGGTTGCGAGAGAGAGGTAGAGAGAAGGATACCTCTCCAAGAGATTGTGAGGGAGAGCTTGAGAGAGAGAGAGAGAGAGAGAGAGAGAGAGAGAGAGAGAGAGAGAGAGAGAGAGAGAGAGAGAGAGAGAGAGAGAGAGAGAGAGAGAGAGAGAGAGAGAGAGAGAGAGAGAGAGAGAGTTACCCCAACATGCTGCACAATTCCCTCTATCTCGATCCTCAACTTAGCCATCTTCTCTTACACTCTCCCATCTCGAATCTATTTTGCCTTCTTAATCTCTTGAGTCTACTTGCGGATGATGGCCTCCTAACGAAGAATGTTGCATGCTGATGGCAATCCCACAACCAGAAATGAAGATTCGATCAAAGGCATCACTATGAATCCAACTGTGGTTCCGGTTGTAAGTAATGTATTTCCAAATTTTGATTCTCGTATGAGATATGTTAGGCCCATACTATGATGCGCAAGTATAGGTCACCATAAGGGATAAATTTTAGCTCACGAATTCAAAAGATCGAGCTTACAAAGTGCATGTATTAAGAAAAGTTAATTGCACCTAGATGCATATGGCTTGTTCGTTAATAGAGCAATTACAAGGAGGAATTGGTCAAGGGTTATGAATGGCATAATCATGACATTAAAATTTATGCATACAAGTGTTAAGTAAATTTTACATAGAATCGCTCTTTGATCCCAGGGGGAAGAGTATATTTGCGATGAAAATGTTATCGCGACTATTCTTGCATTGTTTGGCAAGAATACAATTGGTTTTTTTGTTGGTTGATCTAACAACATCTTAAATGCTTTTATATTCAACTGGTTGTTAGTTTGTTGTTTGGATTATTATTCCAAGTGCTTGTGATTTATGCTAAATGCATGGCAAGGGTCTGTGATGACAAGTTGACATGGGGATAAAGGAATGTTTTCCTAGAAAATGATATTAGGATTGAATGGCTTGTTTGTGCTTGATTCTTAAAGGATTTAATTAAGGAAGGATATTTTGCATAGGTGGATCACCTTCATGATCGCACCGTGGATTAACCCAAAGAGAGCACTGCTTGATTCATGGGCTGAAGGTCAAGTGGTGAAAAGGCCAACCATGGGAATGATGTTTCGCTCCTAGACAGCTTGCGGGTTAGTTGGAGCTCTGGACACCCCTTGCTAGGTCTAGAATAGAGTTGAAGACCTTTGTGGCCCCCAATGTCTAGGTATGTTGGGAGATCCTATTCTAGATAAAGGATTGAGTTTGTGGTGCCATGAGATTTGGACTAGTTACTTCTATAGGGAAGAAGGGATACTTCTGTTGGACAGAAGTGATACATAATTTCTCCTGTATGGGCGGGAGACAAAGATTAACTTGAAGATAAGTTAAGGAACTTGTTTGAACTTGTTTGTCAATAGATTGCTTGCTCTGTTTTCGTGTCTGTGCTATAAGTTATGTGAACAAACCCTGTTCCCTAAAAGTCTTTATTAATGAAGCTGACTTTAAGTGTCACACTTAAATGTGGTAGGACCTAATTAGAAAACTAAAGCTATTAAGGGAAGCGGGTGGGCGGAACCCCCGACGGGTCCGTCCTACGGCAAGGTGGTCCCAGAGAATTGGGACACTTCTCATAAGAGGTTTAGTGTCATTCGACCTTTAGGTATTGTTAGGTTAAAACCCAATTCATGCCGTTATAGGAGACCGGAATGGGACTATGCCCTACGGGCAGAGAGGTTGAGCACCGCATCCCTCTAGTTTCCCATTCTCTTTGAACCAAGTGCGGCATGGGTCTGCTTTGGCTTGGATATCTTTGCGTAAAGTAGGATGTCCAAGATCCGACACTAGAATGCTGTTAGGAGACCTTGGCCACTAGGAGCCCAAATTTCAAGTCGATCCTAGTGGGTTCGGTCATGAACGTTCCGTTGTGAGGTGGATTCAGGAAACCCTAGGCGACAAAACTCGAAACATTCCATGGGAGTGTCGGGCAGTGATGCTTAGATTTGTTTCTCAATAGATCGCTAAAAGCGTACCTAGACATTTGATGGACGGGGCACCTTACAGTTGGTATCAGAGCCAAACTTCGTAGTGACGCGTGATTGATTAATGTATGGCTCATAGAGATATCCTAAATAGAATAACCTAAATGGTATGGCTGGATTGTTAGGCACCTCGTGCACCCACAAACGTTGACATACAAGAGAAGAAATTTCTTCTCATGCAAATTAAGGCATTTGAGTTTGATGGAGAAGGAATAGACGCTGCAACAGAGGCGAATATATGGATTGAGTCAATGGGGGTGATTATTTCTCTGCTTTGGAATCTGCTTCTAGCAATCAAGCAATGATAGCCAAACTTAAGCTAGTTGGCCAGGCTTGATTATGGTGGAAGTAATGGTGCAAGGATCAAGGTATTTTCGAAGCCGTTGTCACTTGGGCTCAGCTGAAAGATGCTGTATGTGGACAATACCTTCCGCCAAGCTACCAGACTTTGAGGATGAATGAATTTTTCAAGTTCAAGAAGCTAGAATTAACCTTGGAAGCTTACTACTCAAAGTTTGTAACCCTACTAAAACACGCACCATCTATGGATATTGCGCAGCAAGTATCCCAGTTTTGCCATAGCCTAAACACTTTTGAACCACCATCTTGAAGCAATGTATCCAACGGACTTGCAAGATTCATTACTTCAAGTAAATCCAATCATCCAAGAGCTTAAATTGGGCAACTGTAGCAAAGAGATCTGGGTAAGATATACCATACGTGTGGAGAGATAGGGCACATCCATAGGGGACGTCCCTACCGATGCTTCCATTGCAAAGAGCTAGGGCATGTCCAAGCAGATTGCCCTAACTCAAGCCCTGATCTAAGTTCAGAAGACATTAAGCCTCCAAGGAAACAAAGCTACATAGGTGTAGTCTATGGATATATAGAAGAATCAAATGAAGACGAAGACCTAGAACCAACAACATCTCTTCAGGATGATTAGAAATCCTAGTAATTTTATCGACATGAAATACAACTTGTATTGGAATAAACTTTACTCTTGCAACTATAGTTAACCTGAGTAATATGAGTTGCATCTATTTTGAGCCTAGAACTTGCAAATAATTAGAGATACTCTGGCAAGGAATGACAATTATAAATTGCAATGAATTTTTATTTAGTTGTTCCTTCTCAACTAATATAGATTGGGTCTTACCAGAATGTCAAAGCTTGGAAGTATTCTTTAGTATACAAGCAAAGCCAATTGTCCATGGAGCTCAGTCTCGAACTAAGAAGAGGACAATCTAGGAACATAGTTCCAAGATAAAGGACCACTACAATCTTCTAAAAGAATCCTAGGACAATTTGGTCTAAAGAAGAAAATCCTACCAAGGACAACCAAGAATCTTGTGACCATAAGTAATAAAGTTCCGCAATGTTTCTATTGTAGGGAGTTAGGCCATTTCAAAAGGGAATGTCCAAAGCACCCTAAACACCGATGCTCTGAGTGCCACAACATTGAACATAACTACATCAATTGTCCCAATAGAACTCAAAGAGAACTTGAGCTTACAAGAAATGAAGTTGTACAAGCTCTAATGATCTAGAATATACCAGGTGCTTAGGAATAACCTAGAAGATATCCATGAGATGTAACTACAATATTGTAATCAAGACTCAGATATATCAAATACAATAGGTTGTTGTTTCAAAAGACCACATGCCTGTGCGTGATCAGAGTAGTGCAACGAAAACATGGTGGGCCCATAAGCCACATGTTCCAAAATGATACCCCTGGTTTCTCTCGAGATGAGGACATCTCCATTTCTCTAAGGGGAGGAGGATGTAATATTTCCACACAATAAAAGTTAGTTGGTTAGTTTGAAAGTTAGTTAGTCAATTAATAAGTTAGTAAGATTACTAACTAAAGACTAACTAAAGAAAAAAAACTAACTAATGTTAATAATTAAGGATTTTTATTTAATTAAAAATATTTTATTTAGAAAAATCGAGAGTCAAAAATATGATATTTTTATCAGATTAACAAGGACCTAGCCACTCTTCATGTAAGTTACAACGTGAACGAGACTTATGAGCTATATTAATCACTATTATTAATGTGTATAGTTTGGATAGTACAAAAATATTAGATTTTGGGCAAAACTAGTATATTTTAGATATTTTAGATATTATCCTAAAAAAGATATGGAGATTTCTAGAATTGGATGTCATTTAAAAGAAAAAACAAGTGATGTTTTAATTAGTTTTGGAGATTTTATAAAAAGAAAAATAAGGAAAAGTGACTAGCAAAATCACGTGTGCTGCGATCGCAGTCTATAGACAGAAAACAACACTTCGAACAGAGAAAAGAAGAATGAGTGAACTAAGGGCTTTCTAACCAAGTGTCTTGGGATCAAGTATCTTGGGGTTTTACCACCCTTTTAGAGCCAATGGAACCATCAGATTTATGATCTGAGCATCAGATCACTGATCTTTCCAAGATCCCCCTCCATAAAGAGCTCCACTTCTTAGCCACAAGCCCTCTTCTCTAATTCACTATAAATATGAGGCATGGGGAGGCACAAGGGAGCAGAAGGATATCCCGAGAGGCTGCGAGAGAGAGGTAGAGAGAAGGATACCTCTCCAAGAGATTGTGAGGGAGAGCTTGAGAGAGAGAGAGAGAGAGAGAGAGAGAGAGAGAGAGAGAGAGAGAGAGAGAGAGAGAGAGAGAGAGAGAGAGAGAGAGAGAGAGAGAGAGAGAGAGAGAGAGAGAAGAGTTACCCCGAGAGGCTGCACAATTCTCTCTATCTCGATCCTCGACTTAGCCATATTCTCTTACACTCTCCCATCTCGAATCTATTTTGCATTCTTAATCTCTTGAGTCTACTTGCGAACGATGGCCTCCAAGCGAAGAATGTTGCATGCTGATGGCAATCCCACAACCAGAAATGAAGCTTCGGTCAAAGACATCACTATCAATCCAACTGCGGTTCCGATCGTAAGTAATGTATTTCCAAATTGATAGATGCTTGTTTTGATTCTCGTATGAGATACGTTAGGCCCATACTATGATGCACGAGTATAGGTCATCGGAAGGGATAAATTTTAGCTCACATATTCAAAAGATCGAGCTTGCAAAGTGCATGTATTAAGGAAAGTTAATTGCACCTAGATGCATATGGCTTGTTCGTTGATAGAGCAATTACAAGGAGGAATCGGTCAAGGGTTATGAATGGCATAATCATGACACTAAAAATTATGCATACAAGTGTTAAGTAAATTTTACATAGAATCGCTCTTTGATCCCAAGGGGAAGAGCATATATACGATGGAAATGTTATCGTGACTATTCTTGCATTGTTTGGCAAGAATACAATTGGTTTTTTTATTGGTTGATCTAACAACATCCTAAATGCTTTTATATTCAATTGGTTGTTAGTTTGTTGTTTGGATGATTGTTCCAAGTGCTTGTGATTTATGCTAAATGCATGGCAAGGGTCTGTGATGACAAGTTGACATGGGGATAAAGGAATGTTTTCCTAGAAACTGATACTAGGGCTGAATGCCTTGTTTGTGCTTGATTCTTAAAGAATTTAATTAAGAAAGGATATTTTGCACGGGTGGATCACCTCTATGATCGCACCGCGGATTAACCCAAAGAGGGAACTGCTCGATTCATGGGCCGAAGGTCAAGTGGTGAAAAGGCCAACCAACCACGGGAATGATGTTTTGCTCCTAGACAGCTTGCGGGTCAGTTGGAGCTTTGGACACCCCTTGCTAGGTCTAGAATGAAGTTGAAGACCTCCGTGGTCCCCAACGTCTGGGTATGTTGGGAGATCCTATTCTAGATAAAGGATTGAGTTTGTGGTACATGCGATTTGGACTAGTTACTTCTATAGGGAAGAAGGGATACTTCTGTTGGACAGAAGTGATACATAATTTCTCCTGTATGGGCGGGAGACAAAGATTAACTTGAAGATAAGTTAAGGAACTTGTTTGAACTTGTTTGTCAATAGATTGCTTGCTCTGTTTTCGTGTCTGTGCTATAAGTTATGTGAACAAACCATGTTCCCTAAAAGTCTTTATTAATGAAGCTGACTTTAAGTGTCACACTTAAATGTGGTAGGACCTAATTAGAAAACTAAAGCTATTAAGGGAAGCGGGTGGGCGGAACCCCCGACGGGTCCGTCCTACGGCAAGGTGGTCCCAGAGAATTGGGACACTTCTCATAAGAGGTTTAGTGTCATTCGACCTTTAGGTATTGTTAGGTTAAAACCCAATTCATGCCGTTATAGGAGACCGGAATGGGACTATGCCCTACGAGCAGAGAGGTTGAGCACCGCATCCCTCTAGTTTCCCATTCTCTTTGAACCAAGTGCGGCATGGGTCTGCTTTGGCTTGGATATCTTTGCGTAAAGTAGGATGTCCAAGATCCGACACTAGAATGCTGTTAGGAGACCTTGGCCACTAGGAGCCCAAATTTCAGGTCGATCCTAGTGGGTTCGGTCATGAACGTTCCGTTGTGAGGTGGATTCAGGAAACCCTAGGCGACAAAACTCGAAACATTCCATGGGATTGCCGGGCAGCGACACATAGATTCGTTTCTCGATAGACTGCTAAAAGCATGCCTAGACAGCCGACGGGCGGGCACCTTACATAGAGTATGCGGCTACCACCACTGAGGCATGCAAAGAGGCCTTATGGCTGTCACATTTGATTGATGAGCTAGGTATTAGTGAGGTCCTTGTCCTCCAGTGTGATAGTTAGAGTGCTGTCATTTTAGCATGGAATCTTGTCTTTCATGCAAAAACAAAGCACATTCAAGTGAAGTATCATTCATCAGGGAGGTACTTGATAGCAAGAGCATTGAGCTAGTCAAGGTACACTGATGATAACCCTGTAGTCAAGGTACTCAAGGGTCTTCTTGTAGAGCGGTTTGCCCATTTCCTGGGGATTGGATAGGTATAGTCTCTTCAGCTTTGTACATAGTTAGGCTTAGCTAATTCTTTTTCCTCTACCTTTGGGCACATTGCCTTTAGGAGGGAGGTTTTTAGGAATAAGGGGTAATGTACTTGACCACTGGCCCTGCCCACCCGACAACATTGTACTCTATGTACTATATATCTATCCAAAAAACCAAAAGAGGTACACTATTATACCCACACGCTATGTCATTGTCACACACACACACACACACACACACACACACACACACACACACACACACACACACACACCCACCCCCTGCATAGCATCCACCATTGAAGCTTTGTTCTCTCTTCAATCCACGCACTTCAAAATCTTGTCTTGGCATGCAGTGATATGTTTGGCACTCTTTATCCCTTACTCTTATATGGGTCTATCGACCATGTTTTGGCAGTGGCTACAATTTCACATATATCGTTATGGCATCTCTGCCTTGGGCACATGGCATTAAAGAGAATGAAAATACTTACTGGTTTGCAGTATCTTCCACCCCTTGACTATAAGTGTTTTGATTATTGTGAACATTGTCTTCAGACCCATAATTTGCATAAGAAGTCTAGCATTAAGTACATGGATGAGCCTCTGGCTCTTGTTCATTCTAATGTTTGTGGACCTATATCCTTGCAAGTCATTAGGTGGTGTGAAGTATTTTGCTACTTTCATTGATGATTACTCGCATAATCTCTAGGCATACCCCATAAAGCAGAAATTGAAAAACTTGGCTACCTTTCATTGTTGGCTTGCTTTTGTTGAGAACCAATTTGGGTATAGGCTAAAATATCTATGTTTTGATAATGGGGGAGAGTATGTTTCTAAAGCCTTTCAGCAATTTTGTGATGAGAGGGATATAAAGCATTAGTTGACCATGAGATCCAATACACCCCATCCCATAATGGTATGGCTTGACACATGAATATGATGATTCAAGAGTGAGTTTGTAGTATGCTTAGCCAGACAGGCTTACCACAACACTTTTGGACCGAGGTAGTTAGTAGTGCTATACATTTGATTAATTGATCCCCATGTATTGCTCTTGACTATCAAGTTGCAGAGGAGGTATGGTTTGGAAAAGCTCCATCATATGCTTATTTGCATGTCTTTCGTTGTGAGACTTTCTGCCACGTTTGCAAGGACAAGTGCAATAAGCTATATTCTAAGTCTATGAGATACATCTTTCTTGGTTATGGAGATACATGTGAGATGGGTTATTGCCTATGGGATCCATAGGCTTGAATGGTCATCCATAGTCATGATGTTTTTCATCATGATGAGAAAATGCATAAGCAACTTGAGTAGGCTATTGAAATACAAAGGGTGGTATGTTAGGAGGGTCATTTTGTTATTATATAGCTTGCTAGACAACCTACAACAGCAGAGCCAACGCTTTAGTGGACTAGGACCATAATATTAGATAGGAGAGGTACAGGCTCCACAAATCTTATTTTGCAGTGGTCTACTAGAGATAACCGTCAACCTAATCGGTTTGCACCTCTATGGATTATGTTATGGTGATAGATGTTGGTGAGCCTCTTACCTATGATGAGGCCATGCATAGAGGTGATAGTCACTATTGGGAGAGGGCCATATAGTCAAAGCATGACTCACTATAGAAAAATCGTACATGGGATTTAGTTCCTTTGCCTAGTGGAAAACATACTTTGCCATGTAAGTGGGTGTACATTGTCAAGTTGAAGAGTATCCCTAGATGCCCCGAGTCAACCTATAAGGCCAGATTGGTTGTTGCTAAGTGTTTCAAGTAGGAGTATGGTGTTGACTTCAATGAAGTCTTCTCTCCTATCCTCATCAAGATGACTACTTTATACTTGGTTTTGGCTTTGGTTGCATAGCTTGATCTAGACCTCTATCAGATGGATCTTAAGATCACTTTCTTACATGGGGGAGACTTGCATGATGAGATTTATATGCAGTAGCCTAAGGGCTTTGAGGAAATAGGTAGGGAACACCTAGTGTGCAAGTTGAGAAAGAGCCTTTATGGCCTTACGTAGGCACCTAGGGAATGGTACCACAAGTTTGATGCATTCATAGGAATATACCTGTAGTGATATGGACCCATGTATATATATGAAGAAGGCTCATAATGGTAGCCTTATGATTTTGGTACTCTATGTGGATAATATGCTACTTATTGGGACTGCTCACAATGAGTTAGATGCTTTGAAAACTCAGCTCTAGAAAAGCTTTGAGATCTAGGACATGGGACATGCCTCACATATTCTTGGGATGCACATAATATGAAATTGCTCTAAGAGGCTCCTTTAATTATCACAAAAGGAGTACATTCAAAAGATCCTTGAGTGGTTTCATATGCATGATGTTAAGGTTATTGGTTATCCTTCACCTTCTCATGTGAAGGTTAGACAAGTGGATAGTCTGATGAGCAGAAGGCCGGGATGGTCAAGATCCCTTATACATCCACTGTGGATAGTTTGATGTATGCCATGATAGCCACTCATCTTGGCATAGCATTCATAGTGGGAATTGTGACACACTATATGTCCACTGAACTAGCTACTACTACTTCCAATCAGGGATCAGAGCAGTCACAGCCCTTGGCCGTGACAATGCCCCTTGCAGAACGTCTCCTTAGTAGTTCACCTGTGGAGGAGGTGTCGCAACCAACTTCCTTGACAACTCCAGCATTTCCAAAGCGCCTAAAGCCTAGGCTTATTACTAATGTGGTTCCTACACTCCATTAAATTCTATGAGTGCCATTCAATTGCTAAGAATACGATCTTCCATGTGAAGATAAAGCACATTGAGGTGTGGTATCACTTCATCCAAGGAGGTGGTAGAGGACAAATCCATTGAGCTTGTTAAGATCTCGATTGATGAGAATCCTACAGATCTACTCACTAAACTAAAAGTTTCTCAATAGAATGTTTTGTCTTCCTTAGGAAGATGATAAGCATAGGATGAGATAATGTCTTCCTCATCCTTTTGCACTTTCTGTACATTTGTACATTGTCACTTTTTCTCATTCTCTCCTTAGTAGCAGCACATTCACCTTGAAATGGGAGGTTGTTGGGGATAAAGGTGCTTGTGTCTAACTGCACGTGTATTCCAATACCCATACACTTGTACACTGTAGATGATGGGCGCCCATAATTGTCACTTCATTCTTTATTCTTTTTGTGACATTTGAATAAGTGAAGGCTAGTCACACACATGTGAGTATTGGAGTTCCCACATATGGTATCTCTCTCCCTTGCTCTCTTGCTCCATCCGCCATAGCTCTTGGTTTGCTCTTACTTTCACTTGTGTGCTTTCACTTGGGCTCTACCTTTCACTTTTTAGATGCCTAGTGCAGAAAAAGAAACAAGAATATTTGGCTAAATTGGAGATAGAGATGTACTTTATATTTTTGGGACAAGAGAGCAAAAGAGCATGAAGAAGGCTCAAGCAGCATAAATCACCCTGTCAAGCATATCAAGACGCTCCAGTTGGCACAAAAGCTGTAAATATCAAGTAAAGAAGCTCAACAAGGGTATATGATAGCATCAGTGCTAGAAGATCCAAGATCAAGCATCAATAAGACCTCATGGGCATATAGGCCTTGTAGCATCTGGACATAGCATCCATAGACATCAAGTACATCCAAGTTGTAACTTTGGCAAGCCAAGAAATAGCCAAATTAAACTCTAAGCAATCAAATGTCAAGCCAAAGCAAGGCTCAGTAGCATCCAACTCCAAACAATGTAACATGCATGTAGTAGTGGCATAGGCTAAGCATGTCAAGATTGGTTAGACATAAGCAAGTACATGCCATAAGTACATCAGAGATGAAGATCCAAATGCTATGTGAAGTGAGCTCAAGCTAAACCAATGATCCGAGAGCAAATCCAAGCTCTATGTTGACCCTTGAGAGTCACTACATCAATGTATACATCCAAGACATAGCTCGAATCCAATAGGCATATCCAAACATAAGCAAATGAGCTTCAGCCTTGAATATTCCAACAGCAAAAAAGTGTCCAAAATTGAGAAAAGAGTGGCTCAATCCAAGCTCAAAACCATAGGCATACTTGCCCATATGTATAAGCACCAACCGGGCATAATCGGGAAGTGTTGTGGGATGCCTGTAAACTGTGTATAACAGTACCAAACCTGAAGTAAATCACATCAATGCTCAATGCCAAGGCTCAAGATCAAATTCCAAGCATAAACCAAGTGTATAGTGCCCAAATGAGGCTGCTATTGACTGGGATGAGCTGTCTAGGGGCTACTACCATAAACTATTGCAAATTCACGCTGACTATATGGGATTACTGCTCATTTTTTAATGTTGTTTAGGGTGGTAGGAAGATCAAGGGGGTGCCAAAGAAGGCACACAATAAGGCTAAGGTGCCCCACAAAGGCCTATGTCAAGATATGGAGCCAACAAGATACAATGGTGCTTCCCCCTTCTTCTTCTCAAACTTGTAGACTTGTAACTAGCATGAAACCCTAAAGAAGATGAATGAATACCTTTGTTGGAATGCCAGAGGGTACCCAAAGGGACCGGGTAGGTGCTTGGGAAGCCGAGGAGTGACGGGAGCTCGAGAGAGTCAGCTATGGTTGCTGGGAAGGAGACCCAATGAGTGTAGGTAACCAATAGGAAGCTAAAAGAGTCACAAACCAAGTCAAAATGGTCGAGAAACCATGCTCTGATACCAGTTGAAAGGTGAGAAGGATCAAAGCTTGCTTGGAAGAGCTATGGTGGCGAGAGAGCAAGAGCAAGAAAGAGAGAGAGAGAGAGACCAAATGGGAACTCCAACAGTCACAATGTGTGATCGGGCCTTCCTTTATTCAAACTGTCACTAAAAGAATAAAGATTAAAGTGATAATGATGGGCACCTGCCACCTGCAGTGTGCAATGGCTGGGTATTGTCAGTGTAGTAATACACGGGCGGCTAGGTGGATGCGCCTTTACCCCCAACACCATGATGAAGGGAATTCAATTTCCATGAAGAGGAGATGTAGAAGAAGATAAAGAAAGATGCTATAGCATGTTGGAATTATAATCAACCTAGACATGTAGCTTGATACTGTCTAATAAAGCAAGAACATCCTCAAACTAAGGTTGATTCAAGATGCCTTGTGTGTGGCATCACTTACATGCATCATGACTACCCTCAACACCAAATATTTAGAAGTACATGGGTTGGATCCATAGGGCATGACATTTTAATATGAAATGTCAAGGCAATAAATATCGACATTGAAGATGCATAGTTAATATCATCAGCATACCCTAGGGTCAAACTTATAATAAGAAAAGAGCATGTCACTAATGCTCTCATTGATGAAGGAGTAGGTCCTAATATCTTAACCTACGATTCATGGACAAAAATTAGCCGTTCGAGATTGTGTCGACAAATGCAAAAATCAATCCTTATGGAGGATCTCCATATTCCTTCTTAGGTAAATTTAAAATGCTCACGTCCATTGAAATTGAAAGCGTACTAGCCATGTTCTACATCATGCCAATCGCAAGGATATCAAAAAAGAGAAGTCCTATTTGGAAGACCCTTTGAGTGTGTGACTAAATGTGAAATTGATTATAGGGCACAACAAATCCACTTGACATTGTCAAGTATCACTATATTGATGGCTTTCAATGCATGCAACCTTACCAACTCTTAAGGGAAAGGTAAGAAACTAGCTCCTAAGTCTACCTTGATACCTAGTGAGGAGAGCAAGAAAGTGTTGAAGGAGTTGTTTATAGATCAAAATGAAAAGAAAAAGCCATTCTAGTATGACTCTTTCTAGAGTACATAAGACAACCAACACTACTAAGAACACAAAAATAGCCACCACAAATGTCATGATCAGATGCTGAAAGACATTAACCAAAGAAAGGAGGAGACCTACAACCAACATTTTTAAGTGCCAACAAATAGCTAGCAAAAAGCAACAAAGGATCCCCAAAATCCTCCTATATGTGCTCAAAGGTACTATCTGTGAAAGGAGCTTGGATAAAGGATCAAGGCGTTCTTAGATCTCTATAGGGAATCCTACATGCTTGGATATTGGCATCAAAAGGCATTGCCATTTTTATGATAGCATGTATAGATGGACAACACTTAAAAATTGTAGGAAGAAACAAGGGTAAAAGCAAGGCAAATGAAGATGTATAGTAGCAAAGTAAGGATTCTATGGCTAAGAACCCTCAAGCATACCGTTATGAGGAGTCACAAGAATATGGGGCTTATAACATCTTAATGCAACTTTGTGCAATCATGATGTTCAATGAGACATCTAGAATTTGTGTCAAAGATCAAGAAAGTGGTTGAGTAGATGGCCCATTCTAGGGCATAAACCAAGGAGGCAATTGATCATATGGCCCAATCCAATAAAGAATCTTTGAATAAGCTTACATACCAAAGATCTTAGTTGGTAGCAATGCAATTGGCTAATAAGGAGAGTAGGATAAATTTGAAGTTAGATAGTCATTTTAGCCTTTAAACTTGAACTCATAGTAGGATATAAATGGAATAAAGGGGATTCCTAACAATAATTATGAGGTCAGAGAACTCATAGTAGGATATAAATGGAATAAAGGGGATTCCTAACAATAATTATGAGGTTAGAGAACTTTTCAAAGAAATGAGGAACCCATTGCAAGTATTCGTGCAAACTCCTAAGGAGTAAGAGGATAGCTAGCCAAGAAGATTTCAACCTCTACATATCAATAGAGTTTCTATAATAATTTGGGTCTGAATGGAAGTTATTTCGACCAACATTACAATGCTCAAAAAGCCTCTAATGGAAAAAAAACATTCATTGATAGAGAACTCTGTGACAAGATTGTCATGATGAAATACAATGAACATTCTTCTTCCCCATCTAATTTAGAAGAGTGGTTCTTAAAGCTTGAGCCTTACTTTGACATTTTTTTCATGATCAAATGGGCAAAAAATTCATTTTTCTGCTCTTCAGAGCTGGAAGGTTTTACACACACATGGTGGAGATACATGAAGTGGAAAAAACAACAAATTCATGGTTGGGAAGACTTTAAAGCTCAAATGGCATGTGTCTTTGTGCTTCCCCCTTGTTGAGAAAGAAAAATTGCTAGAAGATAGTAGCAACTTGATCAAAGAAGCTTGACAATACAAGAGTATACTAATCAATTCTTGAACTTAACCATGTATGTGGAGAGTGTTAGTGATGATGCAAAATTTCATAAGTACATTTATGGGCTGGGACCTAGTTTTTCAGGAGATGTTATGGCTCAAAAACCTTCCACTCTCTTCTAGAGTTGGCCAAGAGAAATGCTCGTAAAGTATAAAAGAGATGTGAATATTCAACAAATTTTTGGATAAGATTAGAGTTGTCAACAAATAAGCCTAGTTTGGGGAAACTTTGGAAGGCAATACTATGTCATATAGTAGTCCTAAAGTCCATTATACCCACCTTTTAATGCCACAAGGCAACAATGGAGTTCTAAGATAGCAATCAATCCCAAAAATGAGAGCAAACAAGGTGACAATAGGCCATGAAATACATCAACCACCATAGGTGGACATAAATTTATTTCCATGGATCTTTTCAAAGAGTGTAAAGAGAAAGGTCTATGTTTCAAATGTGGGGAAAAGCATGGTTCTAATCATCCAAACAAGCGTGTCTATAATACAGCAAAATCAAATAGCATATTTATCATAGAGAAGTTGGGTGATGAAGATGAAGTCCCACCTATGATAAACGATTATGACAATCATGAAGGTTTTCCTTTTGATCTAGGTGGCCATATTCCTTTTCATCGTGGTGGATAAGAGAGCATTGAACCAATCTAGCCTTGTATGCCGGCTTGGGGTGTCTAGGGGTACTTTTCAGCTTGTACACCCACTTGCATGGCAAAGCCTTCTTGCTACTAGGCAAGGAGACCAAATCCCAAGTCTCATTCTTATGCAATGAGTCTATCTCAGATTACATAGCCCTCTCCCAGGAGTGACTCTTACCCCTGCACATAGCCTCATCATAAGTGAAAGGCTCTCATGTATTTGTAACCAAGACATAATGCATCAAGGGTTGAAATCTGTTAGGGGGGGGTCTATCTCTAGTAGAATGCCACACTACAGACTCTACTGTTGCTCGACATTCTGTCCAACACCCTGGCCATGAGTACTTGTTGTTGGATGTACGGGAGCTCGTGGCTCCTCCTGAAATGTAACCCTGTGTATCTCCACTATCTTCTTAGGTTGCCTATGCATCTTGTCTTCATGGAAGACTACATCATGGCTGCAAATGACTTTCTATGCCTACAGATCCCATAGATAGTAACCCATCTCTCATGCATCTCCATAACCAAGGAATATGCATTTAACACTCTTAGGATCTAGCTTGTTACACTTGTCCTTGGGCCCATGGCCAAATGCCTCACATCCAAAGACATGTAAATGCACATAAGAGGGAGACTTTCCTATCCATACCTCCTCTACAACATGGAAATCAATGGCACTACATGGTGATCTATTAATGATATGCATGACAGTCGTAACTACCTCATCCCAAAAGTGTTGGGGTAGGCATGCATGGCTAAGCATATTGCAAACCCTCTCCTAGATGGTCCTATTTATCGGTTTAGCCCTACCATTCTAGGTAGGGGTATAGGGGGAGGTCAATTGATGCTTAATAACCCTCTCATCACATAACTGGTCAAAAGCACATGAGACATACTCACCCCATTATCTGTCCTTAGGCATTTCAACCTATGCCTAGATTGGTTTTCTGCCAAAGCAAGCCCTCTAAAAAACTGCCAATACATCAGACTTTTACTTTATGGGATAAGCCCATACTTTACGTGAAAAATCATCTATGAAAGTAACAAAATACTCGGCACCACCCAAAGACTAATAGGGCATGGACCCATAGACATTAGAATGTACCAAAGCCAAGGGCTCACTCATGCGTGATATACCAAACTTTTTATGCATAGACCTAGTCTGTGAGTCATAAAGACAATGAATACAAGAATCAAAATGAGAATAGTCAAGGGGTGGTAAGTACTGAAAACTAGAAAACATTTTCATTTGTTTAAGAGACATATGCCCCAAATGATCATGCCAAAGAGATACATGAGGTAAAGACCCCACCGACAAAACATGATCAACTATAGATCCAGAAATAACTAAGGGATAGAGGTTGCTAGCCTTGGCACCTCTCACAAGCACAAGCATGCCACAAGTAATCTTCCATGTAGAGTCTCCAAAAGATACATGATATCGTGCATCATCAGGCTATCCAGCGGACATGAGTCTGCATGTCAATGCAAGTACATGACATACATCGTACATAACAAAACTGCTGTCAGAAGGAAACTTCATCCTAACATCACTAATGTTGATAATCTCAAGAGACCTGTCATCACCCAAATGCACAGAACCCAAAATAGAACGGTATGAATGGAACCACTCTCGGCAAGGTGTTACATGAAAGGACACACTTGAGTCCAAGAGTCAACGCTGTGCATACATAGAGTGTATCTCTATCATATGCAAAGCACTAGATGAAGCTGCTACAAGGATATAATCCCCATCACTATCCTTGGGTTACATAACATTGATCTCTTCAATTTTAACACTTGACTTAGCATGTACTATGTTGCGATTAGAAGACTTTTCTTGCACTTTCTCTTTCCACTTGTCTTTGCACCTTTCATTGTGCAATTCATGACACTGTGGCCTTTCTCCCCACAATGATGACAAGTTAGATTTGCAGTTCTCCCACGAGACTTGCCATGCGACTTGGACCGAGATTTCTAGAAATCCCATCCATGGCCATTACCACAGTCATTCTTTGCATTTCCATCATGTTTGCCTCTAACTATCAAAGCATGAGACACACGAGAGGCATCCCAATTCTTACGATTTATCTCTTCCTATAGAAGAGAGCTCTCAACATTAGATAGCTTCAGAGTAGTGGCAAAAGTACATAAGGCAGTGCCGAATATATCCCAAGACTCATTAAGAGTTGCAAGCAAGAATAACAGAGTGCATCCTCTTTGAAATCAATGCCCTGCAAAACCAAGTTCTTAAGAACAGCATGAAACTGGCTTAGATAAGCTGACATGGTCACATTCTCTTTCATGCAAAGATCCATACGCTATTTCAGCCAATACATTTGACTTACAGGACTTTGCTTATCATAGAGGTTCTTGATCTTATCCCAAAGCTACCAAGCACTCTATGCTTCCTCAACCACATTGTAATGCACTTGTTCAATGAGAGACAAGATGAGGATGGACTCGTATAACTCATCAAGCTCCATCCATTTGTCATTAGCCATAGTTTCAGGCTGCTCTCTACTCAATCTTACTGGCTTTATCTGCAATTTCTGCACCAATACCTGCCAAACTTGGCTCTTCCATTTGTCATTAGTCATAATTTTAGGCTGCTCTCCACTCAATCTTAGTGGCTTTATCTACAATTTTTGCACCAATACCTGCCAAACTTGGCTCTTCCAATAAGCATAGTTCGTACCATCAAGCTTAGTGATGTTGAAGATAGCACTGTTAATGAAAGAAGATGCCATACTGCAAGTTGAAACAGTGTAGACAGTTCAAAATTGCTTGTTGCAAATTGCAAAAAATGACTAAAAAACCACAAAAATAAGACAAAATGGCAAGAAACGAGTATTTAATGATGTTGCCCACCAAGTACCATCAAAGGTACTTTAAACCGGGACCATTCAACATGAAAAATACATCACAATCTAGAGATATATGCTTGCTGTAATAATTTGTAGCCATTTTACAATGAGAGCTAATAGGCAAAAAAACAATATTCCAAGTCAACCACTGACTCTCAATGCAAAACCAACATCAAGTGGGCATAAACAAGCATGTAACAATCAAACTAACATGAGCCAACACCCAAGCATGTTAGACAAAGTCCGTTAGTAAAGTTTGTACACCCCCCAATCAATAGTGCACAATGTACATACCACTGCCAAGACTTGATAGAAGTTGGTGTCTGCTCAATGAATACGAAGCCGAATCAGCCCAAGTACATTTACACAAACCAAGCTATATCAACCATACATCATCTACGAGGAGATCCCGATATCAAAGATCCAAAAGCTCAATATGCATAAGTCGCATTGATTAATGCCTAATAAGCGTACAAAGATGCTTCCACTAGCACAAAAGCCAAGCAAATAAGCTCAAAAAAATCATGTAAGAGCACCAGTGATGGAGTATCCAAGATCATACATTAGTAAGACATCCAGAGCATATGAGCAGTCAAGTATCCAATGATAACATCCAATGTCATGAAGACAATCCCAATCAATCACTAATGAGCCAAAGCAAGACCAAAATAAGCTCCAGAATATCCAAAGTCAAGCCCAAATGAAGCTCCAATAGCATTCAGATCCAAAAAATGTAACTAGCATATGTATGTAACATAAGCATCAAGCATGTACCAATGGGTCATACATAGACCATAGGTATAACCTCTATCACAAAGCATGCAAGTGTAGACCAATGTCAAGTAAATGCCAACCAATATGGAGCTCAAACAAGGCTCAAAATACATTTCGAAACTATCCAAATCATTTTCCAACCTACATTTGTATCCCAATAGTCATATGAAACACCCAAAAAGCACACGTGACCAATAGGCAAAGCATAAAGTGACTAAATAAGCTTCATCACTAGAGTGTACAATAGTGATTTACTGTGTAAAACTGAGTATTTCAGGCCACTAAATCAGCTCCAAATGACGGCCAATTAATAGGCATACATTCTCCTAACATTGGGGACCATTCGGGACTAATCGGGCATCAAATGTCAATGCCAACCAAGCATAAACATAAAGTGCTAATGTAACACTATTTGTGGTTGCCTGTGGACTATGAAAAACAGTCCTAGACTGAGGTAAATCAGTCCACAAATTAATGCCAATGATAACCACCAATGCCGAGCATCAAGAGGGTGTTCCCAAGTGCCAAATGAAGTGTTTTCAAGCTGCCAATGAGTGCCAAGGGAGGGCTGAAGTAAAAAATGAAATTTTGTAGTTCTTCAAGCTGGCCCAAAGAGGGCTAATGTTGCTAGCTATGCTAGTAGTCCACTTGGCATTAATGAGGTGGAAGGGGGGCTCAAGTAGGGCCTAAAGAAGGCCTACACAAAGCCTTGTCAAGCCTAATCAGGCAGGCATGAGCCAAGATATAAAATGGAGGAGCTCCAATGGTTGGGGAGCTATGGCTACCCCTTCCTGTTGTACCCTAAAAATTGAAATAAACACTCAAAATAATGCTTCAATACCTCTGAAGGAATGCCATGAGGGTGCCCAAATGGGCCGAGTAGGTGCTCGAGAAGTCGCGGAGCTCAAAGGAGTCGGATATGGTTGCCAAAAGTGAGAATCAATGGTGTAGGGATTCGAATGAATGTTGAAGGAGTGACGAAACAAGCTTGAATGCTCAAGCAACCATGCTCTGATACTAGTTGAAAGGTGAGAAGGGTCAAAGCTTGCATGAGAGAGCTATGGCGGGACAGCAAGAGCAAGAGAGAGAGAGAGAGACTCACAATGTGGGAACTCCAATAGTCACCATGTGTGACCGGCCTTCCCTTTATTCATCTGTCACTAAAAGAATAAAGAATAAAGTGACGGTGATGGGCACCTACCTACAGTGTGCAGGTGCAGGTACTGTTAGTGTAATAATACACAGGTGGCTAGGTGAAGGCACCTTTACCCCCAACATGGACATGTTCTAGAAGCCCACATACACTAAGGATACAAGGAAATATCCATGGAAAGATTGTGTACATTTTGGTGGGGATAGTGGTAGAGAGAGAGAGAGAGAGAGAGAGAGAGAGAGAGAGAGAGAGAGAGAGAGAGAGAGAGAGAGAGAGAGAGTGTGTGTGTGTGTGTGTAATATTGTGAGGGAGAAACCTCTCTCACTTCCATTATAAGCATCATCATTATCTCCTCTCTTGCACAATATTAGTGAGTTTGGGAATATCCCAATTCCCATTTTTTGAATACTAAAAAGGTGCCACCCGGATAACATGCCCATAAGTTTCTCAAAACCATATGATGCGGCCTATCATTGGAAAGTGCTTGAAAAATGGAATCTATTGAGCTATAGAGTGCTCGATTTGGAGTTATAGTATTCAAGTTATGACAAATCCAAAGATTTGACCACGTGTTCCAAACTTATGGGAAATTCCCATATTTCTCAATATGGTGTGTAACCCATTTTGAGTAAGGAATATAGTAAGAGAGAAGTCCCTTTTTCTCCTTTGATCTTTTTCTTCTTATTGGCTTAGGTGCATTAGTGGTAGATTGGCACTTGGAAAACAAGAGGAGCATACATATAAATCATGAGACCATCAAGCTCTAGGTGAGTTTTGATTAGCCTACTACAAACTCTCTAGTTCCTATTGCTTTCTTCCTTTCATGGGGGTTGAGAGGAGAGAGCATAGATGGTTTTGAGCTATAATATAAGTTGACTATGCGAGAGTGAGCCTAAAATCCCAAAGAAAGGAAGTACTTGAAATAATAAGAGTCCATCCAAAGTCCCATGCATCAAACAAAAGAGTAACAATAGAAAACGTAATACGAAAAGAAAAATGCAATCAATTATTTACAATGTTTATTTGCATCTCTTTGATTAGTCTAAAATGTGTGGTAGATGGATATGGGTGTATATGTGCACATGCATGAGGGTGTGAGTGTGAATTGTACATGTATACATGCTTGTACATGTGCATCATATGGGTTTGCTACTATGGAGTAGCCTTTTGGACTTAGTCAACCATGCCATGATTGAGAAATAATATCTATCCTTTCCTTTTGCACATGAATATTTATCTTTTAATTTAGACATTTCTTGCTTTCCCTTTTCATGATTTTGCTACATTTGTTATGATGATGCTTATATGAACCTCTCCAATTGTACATTTTCTTAGATAGTATTTTTACTTTATTCAAGCACACATTTGTATATGTTAGTACAAATGTCTAGTGGAATCATTAGATGTTTCATTATATAGTGTGGGTGGAGAGGTGACAAGGCACAAAGGTGAGGCAAGACAACATGATGGGGCATGGTGATGGCAATAAAAGAAAGGTATCATAAGCAACAGTAGCAATGAAGGCAACGATGAGGCCACGAGGTAGCAATGTGGTGTGAGAAAGGTGGGTGAGTAGGCATCACAACCTCCATACACAATCACGCTTGTGTACATGCGCACATTGTCATGAGATTTTTGGTTTGTGGTGTGAAAGTGAAAAAGAAGTCATATCTTCATGGATTCATGGATATGTGTGTATGCTTGCTAAAGATGGGATTGGTGACTTGACGAGCTTCTATAGTGACTTACTTGGTTATGATTTATCCAAATGTTGGGTTAATGGCATTTCCAAGAAGAGAAGAATTTAATGGATGCTTGCAAAGTTCCTTCAATAACTAAAGAATTGGAGATTCTCATTGCCAAATCCACTTTCTACAAGAGGTTCATCCCACAATGGCGGAAATGTATTACCATCAAGATGTAGGCTCTATGTGGTGGACTATTTCCTCTCCCTATTGAAGCAACAAAGATGTGCATCTTGGTAGCAAACTGTATGGGAGCAAACTAAAGTGCAAAAATAGAGAGAATGATCATCCATGGGAGATTTAGCATTCATTGAGAAGTTTTTAGACATTATTAAGTGGGAGAAACAACCTATTGTATTTTATATATTCGAGTCTTGATTACAAGAGAAAATTTATTGTAGTTACATCTCATGGATATCTTCTAGGTTTTTCCTAAGCACCTAGTATATTCTGGATCACTCGAGCTTGTACAACTTAATTTCTTGTAAGATCAAGTTCTCTTCGAGTTCTATTGGGACAATTGATGTAGTTATGTCCAATGTTGTGGCACTCAAAGCATCGGTGTTTAGGGTGCTTTGGACATTCCCTTTTGAAATGACCTAACTCCCTACAATAGAAACATCGTAGAACTTTCTCACTTTTGGTCACAAGATTCTTGGTTGTCCTTGGTAGAATTTTTTTCTTTAGACCAAATTGTCCTAGGATCCTTTTAGCAGATTGGAGTGGTCCTTTATCTTGGTAACCAGATTGTCCTCTTCTTAGTTTGGGACTGAGCTCCATGGACAATTGGCTTTGCTTGTAATACTAAAGAATACTTTCAAGCTTCGACATTCTGGTAAGACCCAATCCATATTAGTTGAGAAGAATGACTTAAGAGAAATTCATTGCACGTTATAATTGTCATTCCTCGACAGAGTATCTCTAATCATTTGCAAGTTCTAGGCTCAAAATAGATGCAACTCATATTACTGAATTTAACTGTACTTACAAGAGTAAGGTTTATGCAAATACAAGTTGTATTTCATGTCGACAAAATTCCTAGGATTTCTAGTAATCCTGAAGAGGTGTTGTCGGTTCTAGGTCTTCGTCTTCATTTGATTCCTCTATATATCCATAGACTACACCTATGTAGCTTTGTTTTCTTGGAGGCTCAATGTCTTTTGGACTTAGATCAGGGCAGTCTGCTTGGATGTGTCCTAGTTCATTACAGTGGAAACATCGACGGTAGAGACATCTCCTATGGATATGCCCTATCTCTCCACACGTATGGCATCTTTTACGCAGATCTCGAGAGTCATCTTTGCTACAATTGCCGATTTAAGTTCTTGGATGATTGGATTTGCTCGGAGTAATGCATCTTACAAGTCTGTTGGACACATTGCTTCAAGACAGTGGTTCAGAGGAGTGTTTAGGCCATGGCAAAACTTGGATACTTGCTGCACAATATCCATTGGTGGCGCATATTTTAGTAGGATTACATACTTTGAGTAGTAAGCTTCCAAGGTTAATTCCAGCTTCTTGAGCTTGAAAATTTCATTCATCCTCAAAGTCTGGTAGGTTGGCGGAAGGTATCATTCACATATAGCATCTTTCAACTAAGCCCAAGTGTTGGGCTTCGAAAATACCTTGATCCTTGCACCATAACTTCCACCATAATCGAGATCGGCTAACTAGCTTAAGTTTGGCTGTCATTGCTTGATTGGTAGAAGCAGTTTGCGAAGTAGCAAATAATCATCCATCGACTCAATCCATATCTCCATCTCAGCTATGACGTCTATTCCTTCTCCATCAAACTCAGGTGCCTTAATTTGCTTGAGAATAAATTTCTTCTCTTGCATGTCAGCATTTGTGGGTGCAAGAGGTGCCTAGCAATCAAGCCATACCATTTAGGTTATTCTATTTAGGATATGTCTATGAACCATACATTAATCAATCACGCATCATTACGAAGTTTACCAACTGTAAGGTGCCTGCCCCATTGATTGTCCAAGCACACTTTTAGCGGTCTATTGAGAAACGAATCTAAGCGTTGTTGCCCAGTACTCCCATGGAGTGTTTCGAGTTTTGTCGCTTAGGGTTTTTCGAATCCACCTCGCAACGGAACGTTCATGGCCGAACCCACTAGGATTGACTTGAAATTTGAGCTCCTAGTGGCCAAGGTCTCCTATCAGCATTTTAGCGTCAAATCCTAGACATCCTACTTTACGCAAAGATATCCAAGCTGAAGCAGACCCATGCCGCACTTGGTTCAAAGGGAATGGAAAATGAGAGGGATGCACCACTCAACCTCTCTGCCCGTAGGGCATAGTCCCATTCCGGTCCCCTAAAATGACATGAATCGGGTTCAAACCTAACAATACCTAAAGGTTGAGCAATGGTAAAATCTTGTGAGAAGCCTCCTAGTTCTCTGGGACCACCCTGTCGTAAAACAGACCCGTCGGGGGTTCCGCTCACCCACTTTCCTTAATAGCTTTAATTTTCTAATTAGATCCTACCACATTTATGTGTGACACTTAAAGTTAGCTTCATTAATTAAGCCTTTTAGGGAACAGGGTTCGTTCACATAACTTATAGCACACACACAAAAACAGAGCAAAAAGCAATCTATTGACAAACAAGTTCAAACAAGTTCCTTAACTTATCTTCAAGTTAATCTTTGTCTCCCACCCATACAAGAGAAATTATGTATCCCTTTTGTCCAACAGAAGTATCTCTTCTGCCCTGCAGAAGTAACTGGTCCAAATCTCATGGCACCACAAATTCAATCCTTTATCTAGAATAGAATCTCCCAATATGCCCAAACGTTGGGGGCCATGGAGGTCTTCAACTCCATTCTAGACCTAGCAAGGGCGGTCTAGAGCTCCAATTGACCCGCAAGATGTCTAGGAGTGAAACATCATTCCCGTGATTGGCCTTTTCACCACTCAACCTTCGGACCATGAATCAACCAGTGCCCTTTTTGGGTTAATCTGCGGTGCGATCATGGAGGTGATCCACCCGTGCAATATATCCTTCCTTAATTAAATCCTTTAAGAATCTAGCACAACAAAGCATTCAGCCCTAATATCATTTTCTAGGAAAACATTCCTTTATCCCCATGGCAACTTGTGATCACAGACCCTTGCCATGCATTTAGCATAAATCACAAGCACTTGGAACAATCATCCAAACAACAAACTAATAACCAGTTGAATGTAAAAGCATTTAATAGGATGTTGTTAACCAACAAAAACCAATTGTATTCTTGCCAAACAATACAGGAATAGGCACAATAACATTTCTATCGCATATATGCTCTTCCTCTTGGGATCAAAGAGCGATTCTATGTAAAATTTACTTAACTCTTGTATGCACAATTTTTAATGTTGTGATTATGCCATGCATAACCCATAACCAAATTTTCCTTGTAATTGCTTTATCAACGAATAAGCCATATGCAACTAGGTGTAATTAACTTCCCTTGATACATGTACTTTGCAAGCTCGATCTTTTGAATATATGAGACGAAATGACCTATACTCATGCATCATAGTATGGGGCCTAACATATCTCATACGAGGATCAAAACAAGCATATGTCAATTTAAAAATACATTACTTACGACCGGAACCATAGTTGGATTGACAATGATGCCTTTGCCCGAAGCTTCATTGCCAGTTGTGGGATTACCATCCGCAGGTGACATTCTTCGCTTGCCATCATCCGCAAGTAGACTCAAGAGATTAAGAAGATGGAATAGTTTCGAGATGGAAGAGTGTAAGAGAAGATGGTTACGTCGAGGATCCAAATAGAGGGATGTGAGCTAACTCTCTCCCTTGCAGCCTCTCGGGGTGACTCTTCTCTCTCTCTCTCTCTCTCTCTCTCTCTCTCTCTCTCTCAAGCTCTCTCTCTGAATCTCTTGGAGGGGTATCCCTCTCTCTACCTCTCTCTCGCAACCTCTCGGGGTCTCCTTATGCTCCCTTGTGTCTCCCCATGCCTCATATTTATAGTGAATTAGAGAAGAGGACTTGTGGCTAATAAGTGGAGCTCTTTGTGGAGGGGGATCTTGGAAAGATTAGTGATCTGATGCTTAGATCATAAATATGATGGTTCCATTGGCTCCAAAAGGGGGGTAAAACGCCAAGACACTTGATTAGAAAGCTCTCAGTTCACTCCTTCTTCTTTTCTCTGTTCAAAGTGCTATTTTCTGCCTGTAGACTATGATCGCAACGCGCAAGATTTTCCAAATCCCTCTCTATTTTTTTCTTTTTATAAAATCTCAAAAACTAACTAAAACATCACTTGTCTTTTCTTTTAAATGACATCCGATTCTAGAAATCTCCATATCTTTTTAAGATAATATCTAAAATATTTAAAATATACTAGTTTTGCTCAAAATCTAATATTTTTGGACCGTCCAAACTACTATATACATTAATACTAGTGATTAATATAGCTCATAAGTCTTGTTCACGCTATAACTTACGTGAAGGGTGGCTACGGTCCTTGTTAATCCGAGAAAAATATCAGATTTATAACTCTTGATTTTTGAATAAAATATTTTTAATTAAATAAAAATTATTAGTTATTAATGTTAGTTAGTTTTTACCTTAGTTAGTCTTTAGTTAGTAATCTTACTAACTTATTATTTGACTTACTAACTTTCGAACTAACCAACTAACTTTTATTGCGTGGAAATATTACACATTGAATAGTTTTTTATGCTTTTGATTGGTTTTAGTTAAGCTGGATGCTTTCTGTTGACCTTCTATAACCCTTTGTTGAGCTTTTGTATAGCTTCTATATATCCTTTGTATGCCTCTATATGTCTTCTGTTGAATGAGGGTGTAGTATGGCAAAGTTTTCTAGCATTGGAAAGAGATGAATCCAAGTTTAAAAGAGCTCAAAGAAGTGGAAGAAGTAGTTGCTAAAGACTCAAGAGAAGACTTGAGTGAAGTGACAATAGTGAGCTATGAAGAGTCACTACCTTTCATATCAGTCATACCTCTTGGGAGGGGTATTCACGACCAAAGAAAGGTTATTGTGAGTGATTATTGAGTATTTTAGTGAGGATATGATGTACTATTAAGGGAGAGAGATAGCCAATTCTATTGAAGATGATGTATCTACATATGAGAGATTGTGAGAGGAAGCTATGGAATCTTTGAAGATGAATAATATGTGATATATTTCCATTCAAAGTGGTGTATTATCTTGTGTTTTTGTGGTCTATCAAAGAATTCTATAAAGAATATGAAGACCATGATCAATTTTGTTAAAGTTAAAGCTATGAGAGAATTGTTTCTATGAAGCTGCATGAAGAATTTTGTTCGTGATGTTCTTTTCCTTGTTGTGGCTATACCAAATATGAAAAATATGGTTTTTAATAAAAGAAGATAGATTTTCTTGCAATAGAAACCATGTTTTCTTGGTGTTCCTCTTAGGGCTCCAGAATCATGGCATCTATTGCCATATTACATTGGTAATCAAGAACATACATCATACAACCAATCATGATCCATAATGATGATCAGAAATGTGAGAAAGACACACAATACCTCTTCAGGTCATACTTAACAACTACCTACTTAATTGCACTTCATGAGGCATACAACTTTATGAGTCATTCTGAGCTACTTCTTATAGGAAATAGTAAAGCCTAAGGTAAACCATGCTAAGGGAAAAAATAATGCATCAAGCCAATGGCTAACAAGAAGCTTGCTCTATGCTTTGAGCATACTTTGAAGACTTTTTGGGGCAACTTAGGAGTGATTTTTGGTTGTTGTAATAAATAGTATACATAGGGTGGAAGATAAGAATGGAGGCCTATATATGATTTTCATTGGAGTTAGTATATATTGACTCTTGGTCTTATGCTCAAATGATGATAGCCTCCTAATTTGCCATGTTTTCTTGGATTAAGCATGTGTTTTGAGGTGCTCAGTATTGGATATGGTTTATATACTTAGATTCTTAACTTGTATTAGGGTATTTACTGAGTTACAGTCTCATAGTGTTTTGGGCAATTATCCTAAGTCAATGTTCATGCTTATGCACTACATAAATGTAATGGATATAACAAAGTTACTCTGCTAAACTATACATGAATCAAAGCATTTTGATTGCACCTCCATCTTTGTCTCTTGAATCTGTACAGTTTGACATAGAAACTATAACTAATATCAAGAAATTGCTCAAGGAGTGGATCCTGAATAGTACGGTAGAGTTTACACTTGGCAAGGTATTGGGGATTGGCAAGCACAAATTCCATGATGAAATCATAGATATTATCGAGAGAGAGAGATGAAATTTTTGAAAGAGACTACTTAGACGCACTGATGCACGTTGAAAAAGAGATGGGTTTGCAAGGGATACAATTGGATGCTGATGAAAAATCCATTATTGTTTAAAAATAGGTTGAGGTTGAAAATGAGCAAAATGAGGATGTAAAAGTCAATGTATTGGCTGAAAATGTTGTTGGTTACATCATCACTCTTTATGGGGGTGTTATGTAGCTATAGTCTAATGAGGATGAGGCTTTTAGTTTCATTCCTAGAAGCCATTATTCATGCACACATTGGGCTAGAGACACTACAAAGACTACAGTGAAAATTGGAGAGCAAGAGACCCCATGCATTGCATTACTCAATCATGGATCTAAAATAAATGTCATGACGCATAGTCTATATGAGAATGAAGGTTGGCCAATTGATGTAAACCATGGATGGAGAATGTGGGCCACAAATAACTTTGTTGTTGTTACTGCTACAGAGCTTTATCCTACATGCCCAAACATTCATGTGACTAGTGGGGATATACAAGATGGCCAACATTTGTTTGTGCAAGATATATGCAATTATCTAGTTATATTGAGATAATCGTGCATCACAATAGTGAGCATGGAAACTGAAGAGCTTGATGATGGCTCTATATATGCTCGTGTTAGGAGTAGAGATGGTAGAAGATCAACGCATGTCAATCATGTAAGAAATAGAGGTAGTCTCAAGGATTACGTAGTGCAGTTAAAAGAAATTTAAGGGTTTTTAGAAGGCATTGTTGTAGTGGGAGGCTATGGTAGTACTAGCTGGGGATGCTCTTGCCTCCCAATGAAGGGGGAAATATATTTACAAGTGGTTTTTATGCATGGATAGCAAAGAGCTTGGGAAGATACAAGAAGATTGAAGCCATGTGCAAGGCTAAAAGGATGTATTTAGCAAAAGCTGAAAAAGAGCTTTAAATATAATATGGTGTTATAGGTGAATATGAATGCATTTTAGGGCTATTTGATGGGTTGATCTTTACAAGCACTATGGTTGAAAGTACTCCAATAGTTAATGTAGAATATATGGTTAAAAATTATGTCCTACAAGTATGCACCTTGGATATGTTTGAAGTCATAAAAGAATTTGATTAATACGAATGTAAATTTCAATAAGAATATATGGTCAAAATAGCCAAGTTTAAGAGATCTAAGGGGTGTTGAGGAAAAATTTATTGCATAGACATTGAAAGAATTGAAGGTTGGCTATGATGAGCTTCTCTTGCCAATAGAAATGAATTGTTTTATGTAGATGTTATCAAAGCATAGGAAGGCTTTCACATTTCATCTTACTAAAATTAGTTGTGTTGATATGAGTGTTATAATGCCAATAGTGATTTTTGTAGTGCCATATGTTCCATGTAATTTGATGTTGGTTCCTATGTCTTGATGAGTATACCTTCCTAAGCTAAAGGAGTTCTTAAATGAGAAGATCGGGATGAAAATTTTGGAGCCATCCTCAACTCCATATTCAAATGTTGGTTTATTGAGCTTAAGAAAAATGGAGCATTGTGGTTTATTCAAGATATGCAATTGGTCAACAAAATGACAATACAAGATGTTGGTGCAAGGCTCGTAGTAGATGAGTTTGTATAGGCTAGAAGGGCTATTTATTCATTGAGGGATTTGTACTCAAGTTATGATTAGTTCTAGTTGGTAGTGGAAAGTAGAGATATCAGTACCATGAAGATGCAATTGGGATTATTTTGGATGTGTACCCTTCCCTTCCAAAGGGGGACTACAAACTTTGTATTCAAATGAGAAGAAAAAACAACTCTTGAAGGTTGGGGGACACTCACGAGTTTTGATACTCTTTGATCCAGGTTCCACAAATAATTTTGTGTTATCAGATACTGTTGAAAGGCTACAAATACCACAAGATTGATTGGGAACACCAATTGGATCATGTTCGGCATTTGAAGGACTTACAACCAATTCTACTCCTATCCAAGGGAAGTTGAATCTTAGAATTGGGGATTACTGTGACCAAGAATCTTTTCTACTTGCATCCATTGGTAATTGTAATGTTATCTTAGGTATGCCTTGGCATTACAAGATTAGATCTCTTCCCGATTTTGTTAAGAAGACCCTTGCATTTCAATTCAAGGGTCAGAACATAGTATGCATTGCTGATGTTGGAAATTGGCATGTGCCAATGGTTAGTCATGTTAGCATTTCTAAAGAAATGAAGAAAGCTATTTCTGCTTACATGATTTTTGTAAGAGAGTCAAAAGAAGCTAATGACTCAAGGGCACTTGATGCCTCTAATGAACACACAATACCAACTAATGCTTCAAAGTTTCAGACTTTAAAAGAACCCCTCTCTTTAATTGATTAATCCAAATATGATTTTGTTAAACAATATGAAGATTGTTTTAGTGATTCACTCCTAGGAGAGTTACCTCCTAAGCTCCCAAAAGATCACACAAGTGATCTTATCCCAAGCAGTTCACACCTAACCAACTGCCTTACCAAGTAAGTGCAAGTCAGCAAGAGGAGATCCTAAAACAAGTAAACGAACTGTTGGAAAAAGGGTTAGTTCAACCTAGCTCTTCTCCATACTGCTCTCTAGTCTTGTTCAAAAGAAAGATGGTTCTTTCCGTATGTGCATAGACTACAAATCTTTGAGCAAGATCACAATCAAGAATCGTTTTCCTATCCCAAGGATAGATGATACCTTGGATAAGTTGCAAGGGGCTAGTATATTTAGTCGCATTGATCTCAAGAGCGGCTATCACCAAATACGAATAGCACCTGAAGATGTTCATAAGACAACTTTTCGTACAACATTTGGACTATACGAGTTTCTAGTCATGCCATTTGGTTTGACTAATGCACCTACCACATTCAATCGAATGATGGAGAGAATTTTCAGACCTCACTCAAAGTTCACATGTGTCTTCTTTGATGACATTCTAATATTTTCATAGTCTGAAGAGCAGCATAGAAAACATCTATCTAGTATTTTTCAAGAGCTTCGCAAGCATAGACTACAAGTCAATGCTAAGAAGAGTGAATTCTTCCTTTCAAAAATTCATTACTTGGGCCATATTGTTTCTCTCAATTTAGTGAGAATGGATCCTAAGAAGATTCGAGCCATTATTGAATGGCCTACACCTACTTCTATACATGAAGTTAGAAGTTTATTGGGCCTATGTTCATACTATAGGAGGTTCATACAAGATTTTGCATATGTTGCATCTCCTCTACATGACCTTACTAAGAAGCGAATGCATTTTCGCTGGGGATCAAGGCAACTAGAAGCCTTTGAAAGAATTAAGTTTCTTGTGTCTTAAGAACCAGCTCTCATAGTTTCATTCCCAATGAGCCTTGGGAAAGTATAGCCATGGAATTTATCATGGAGCTTCCTTGCACAAAGTAGGCAACAATGCAATCTGGACTATCATTGATAGATTCAGTAAGCAAGCTCACTTTATATATGTGAGAAAGACAATCAAAACTGATTATATGGCTAAGCTATTCATTGCTCATATTTTCAAACATCATGGCATGCCTAAGTCCATTATAAGTGATCGAGATCCCCGCATGACCAGCCTCTTTTGGCAAGCTCTCTTTGAGAACCTCGAGACAAAGTCAAAGTTTTCATCCTCTTATCATCCTCAAACGGTGATGGGTAGAGTGAAAGTGCTAATTCTACTGGTTTGGACCTTTTGAAATCCCATGTCTTTGATAATCAAAGAGAATGGGAAAAGTATTTGCCTTTAATAGAGTTTGCATACAATAATACGGTGCACTCTAGTACTGGTAAGGCACCCTTTGAGATCATATATGGTAAGCCTCATTTACCACCCATTCTTCTTACGAAGGATAAGATCTTTGCAGCAGATGAGTTTGCTAGAGACATTGATACAACTTTCACTCAAGTAAAAGGTGCTATCCAAAGGACACAAGAGAAGCATGAACGCGAAGCTGATAAGCATCGCGACATATGTTAGATCTCAAGTTGGGACAATATGTTCTTCTTAATTTTGAGAAGGCTTGCTTGAAGAAGCAGAAAGGTCAAAAGGGTAAAGTGGTTAAGCTTTATAATTGCTATTATGGCCCTTTCAAGATCACAGATAAGATAAATGATGTGACTTTTTGTTTGGATCTACCAAGTCATTGGAACATTCATAATGCTTTCCATAAAGTTTGCTATGTCCCTATATTGGAGAACCTCCAATGGAACCAATCAACAAAGATTTACCTGACATAGAAGAAACAGAAGAGTTCCTTGTGCCTGAAAGAATTTTACACCATCAGGACAATACTCTAAGGTTAGGTAAGGTATTATGGAAGTATCTGGTTAAGTTTAAGAATTATCCCCCATTGGATGCTCAATTTATGATTGAGATAGGACTACAAGACTTTCCAGATCTTCTTAAGGACTATGTATCCCCTCTATAGTTGAGGTCAACTGTTTAGAAGCCAGAGGGATGTCACTGAATTGATTGCTTATTATGCATTCTCTATTTTTTTAAAAATTATGTTAATAAATTAATGACTCACTTTTCTTTAAGTGTTGATGATGATCTAGCATGGCCATGAGACCATTTAGAGACTAGTATTCCTAGTGCATCACTTAATGTGATCAGAGCACTGTGATGGGGATATCTAGTATAGGCAGTACAAGTTATGAAGGGAGAAAGAAGTGGCTGCCAAGTGTAAGAGTGTACACAAGAACCAAGGAGTTACACATAAATGAAGATGGATTAAGTTCTAAGAAGAGGAAGGGCATTAGCATTGTGTATATGTATTTATGTGTGCATTCGGGGACGCCTAGGAACGTTTACTTGTGTGTAATGAGCATTGCATTCATTTGGGGTCATCCTCTCCCTTACAAGTCAAGGTTTAAGGTATTTTCTTTCATTAAGAAAGACAAGAGAGGTAATTCTCTCACTAAGAAAGATAAGAGACGTAATCCTCTGGAAGTGAGTAGAGAAGTGATTTTATCTTTCTAAGGTCTAAAATGGCACAAGCTTTTGTGTGGAAATCAATCTTAAGGTTGAGTCCCAAGGAAATTTAATGAACTCTCCTTAAGGTGGTTGCATGGACCACAAGTTAAGAGTACATTTTGAGAAGCTATTCTTTTTTAAAAAGACATGGTGAATCCATTTTTAAAATATCTCACGATAGAAAAACAATCTCTAAAAATGGGCCATCATGGTTATCGAAACAACGAGATCTAAAACTTTCGTATTGGACATTTTTTCATCCGAGCAACACACAGAGAGATATCTTGAAATTGGTGCTGTATAGTAGGCCCTGGAACAACCACATCTTGCATGAAGATCAACTCAAGTCTCTCTCCAAGAAAAGAAGCTCTTGAAAGCCTATAAAAGAGTAGGCTCTCCTTGGGTGTGAGAGAGGTGAAGGAAGCATCACTTTGCATGCATCCAAGAGGAGAAAAGAAGGTGCAAGTGTTGCAAAAGCTCTGCTGAAATCAAGTGCTGTGGAAGCTATGTTGAAATCAAGTTCCAAGAGGAGAGAAGGTGCAAGTGCTGCGGAAGCTCTGCTGAAACCAAGTTCCAAGAGGAGAAGAGAAGGTGCAAGTGCTGTAGAAGCTCTACTAAAATCAAGCACCAAGAGGAGAGCCCTACACATATTGTGTAGAAGAGAAGGTGACTTAAGAAGGATCAAAAGGTGCCAACTTCCAAACTGTGCAAGTGTTAGCTGGTTGTATACCGTGCAAGGAACCGTGATCTTGTTTCCAAGATCTACAAGTAAGAATGGGTTTATGTGTAATGGAGGAGCTTGCTCCTTGTCAATAATATAACTCCACAAGGGAGGGACTGGCCCATCTTCCAATCCCTAGTGTGTTGTCAATTTCTCTATCTCTCTCTCCCTCTCTACATCTTTCTTTTCTCTGATCTATTCTCTCTCTGTTGCCAGCATAATATTCACCATATATATTTTAAGTATATAAGAAAGTCGAGCGTGTATCTCGGACCTTATAACACATTGCATGGCTATTGGATAGGATGCCAAAGAGGGTAATAGGTGTGCTATCAAACTTAGTGTGAAGGTGCTGAATGAGAGGCAAAGAATGTACTTGCAAGTGAAAAGAAAGTTATGGGGGGGTGTTACAACCTTCAAGTGTGATAGAGAGTACTTTATTGGTGCACCTATGGTTATAGAAATGGATTTCTTACCATTGTTGGGGATGATTGCCAATTGTACAACTCCGAATATTGTTATGCTATGGTGGATTTCATAGATAAAGTCCCATAATATTAAGTTGTAGCAGGGAGTAGCAATCTAGTTGCTGACATGCTATTCAAGGCACATGTTGAGATGAAGAGGGCATGATGAAATATGAATAGGAGGGTGATTTTGCTATTGAAAATGCATATTTTATTGCAGGAACTAGAGTGACATGTGTTGTTATTATAGGTAGAACTATAAAAAATGCATGTACATGTGTCATAAATGCAAGGACAATATTAAATACAACAACTACAGTAGGTAGAATGACTAGGAGTGCTACTATAACAGTGAATCCAACAAAAGCCTGGATAATAGAAAGAAAACATTATAGCTATTATGTTTGAGCCATGGAGGTGTTTTTGGAGGACTTATATATAGGTAAATGGCTAAAAATAGGGCAGTATGTCAGCATACTATCTAAGAAAGATGTGTGGTCAAAAGAGGAGTACAAAAGGATTAAAAGACAAACATATTAATTCTTCTTGAAAGATGGATATCTTTAGAAGCATGTAAAGAAGAAGAAAGGGACTCCATTGTGAGTCATCAATGTGATAGAGCTACTCAGTTGCCAATAATGCACGAGTTCTATGAGAGTTTCCATAGAGGTGTTTACGACACATTTAAGCAAATCAATGAAAGATATTAGCATGAGGGCATGTACAAAGATGTTGCACACTTTGTGGAGTCATGTAGTATTTGCCAAATGTATTCGGTTGTTGTGAAATATGGATACTATCAATGTAACTAATACATGGGTAACTAGGCACAAGTACATTTACCCCCAACAACCTCCCACTTAAAGGTGCATGTGTTCCTAATGAGAAGAGACCAAGAAAAAAGTGACAAAGTACAAGTATACATAAAGTACAACAAGATGAGGAAAGACGTCATCTCATCCAATGCCCATCAATTTCCTAAGAAAGGCAAAACGCTCCATTAAGAGACTTTTGGTGAGTAGATCTATAAGACTTTAGTCAGTTGAGATCTTGACAAGCTCAATGGACTTGTCCTTTAATGACCTCTTGGATAAAGTGGTAATGCACCTCAATGTGCTTTGTCATCGCATGGAAGACTAGTGGATTATTGGTCAACTAAGTAGCACTCATAGAACTCAAATGCAGTGTAGGGACCGTATTAGTAATACCAAGGTCTACTATCAAATAGCCTAACCAAAGAGCCTCCTTGTAAGCCTTAATGGATGTGACATACTCAGGCTTGGTAGTAGAGAGAGCTGTGCATTTCTACACCTTGGATATCCAAGAAAAAGCACCTCCAGCAAAGATGAGGATATAGCCAGACGTGGACTTTCTACTATCTGTATTTCAGCATAATTAGAGTTAGTGTACCCCATGACTCATGTATCCTAGCTACCATAACATATGCACATAGCTATTGTGTCCTTCAAGTACCTCATGAAACCCTTTATGGCATCCTAATGCCACCTGCCAAGTGTAGCCATATAGCGTGCCATGACTCCCACTGTAAATGCTATGTTAGGATGAGTGTCTATCATGGTATACATTAAATTGCCCACTACAGATGCATAAGGGATCTTGGCCATCTTGGCCTTTTTCTCGACCTTTTGCTCATCAAAGTGCAGACAATCAGTCTAAGTAACCCTCACATGAGAAGGAAGAGAATAATCAATAGGCTTACCATCCTACATATGAAACCACTCAAGGGATTTCTGGATATACTCCTTTTGTGATAGATAAAGGAGCCCCTTAGAGTGATCATGCATGATGCACATCAAAAGACTATGTGAGGCCTGTCCTATGTCCTTCATCTCAAAGCTCTATTTGAGCTGAGTTTTCAAGTTATCAAGCTCATCTTATGAGCTCTCCCAGCAATAAGCATATCATCCACATAGAGCACCAAAATCATAAGAGTACCATCACGAGCCTTCTTTCTATATAAACACGAATCTATAGTACTACTGCTATATCCCTGTGAATGCATAAAAGCATCAAACTTGTGGTACCATTCCCTAGGTGCCTACTTAAGGCCATAAAGGCTCTTTCTCAACTTGCACACTAGGTGTTCCTTGCCTCTTTCCTCAAAACCCTTAGGCTATTGTATATAAATCTCATGATGCAAGTCCCCACGTAGAAAAGTTGTATTTACATCCATCTGATAAAGATCCAAGTCTAATTGAGTAACCAATGCTAGTACCAAGCATAGGCCATCATTTTGACCATATGAGAACTGCATAAAACTATGCAAAAGCGTGAGTACCCTACTCATCACAAAACTGTGCAAAAGCTTTCAAGACATACCCATTATTGGACCTTAGGCATTTTAGCCTATGCCTGGATTGGTTCTCAACAAGAGTAAGAGAATGCTAAAAGGTAGACAAGACATCTAATTTCTGCTTAATAGGGTAAGCCCAAACCTTATGGAAGAGTAATCGTCAATGAAGGTGACTAAGTACTTCATACCATCTAGTGACTAACAGGGCATGGGACCATATACATTTGAATGAACAAGAGTCAAAAGACTCATCAATACGCTTAATGCCAAACTTCTTACGTGTATTGTAGGTCTACTTGCCATATAAACAAGGATCACAAGACTCAAAACACTTACAGTCTAAAGGCACAAGATATTGCAAATTGGTAGAGATAAGGCTCTTCATGAGATTTGGTATATGACATATATCATGGAGAGTGAACATGTTGCTTCTTGAACCAAAAATTGTAGTTGGGCATCACCAATACCAACTATCTCCAATGCTAAGTCATTACCCAAATGGACAGATCCAATCATATGACGATAGGAGTGAAACCACTCTCTATGAGGGGTTACATGAAAAGAAGCCCTTGAATCTATCAACCAATACTGAGTATGTCCTTAAAAAGCAACAATCAACTATGAAGCATCCAAGGAAGAGGCTACCAATACGAGATCATTAGTCACTTCATGCTACACCACATTAATGTCCTCAATCTTGATGTGCTAGATTTGCTAGGCACAATGCCACGATCATCATTTTTGTCCCACACTTTACCCTTTCCCTTTTCCTTGTGCGTGTCTTCATGCATTTGATGGCACTATGGTTGAATATGACCTGAATTCCCACAATAATGACAAGTAAGACCAAACTTACTACCACAAAACTTACTATGAGACTATCCATGTGTCCTAGACTAGGCTTTTGAGAGTCTCTACCAAAGCCATTTCCATCCTACCAACCTCTCATAATTAATGCATGTGATGTACTGGAAGCATCTACATTCTTTTTTTTCATCTCTTCTGTCAAGAGTGCACTCTCAACATCTTGCAATTTTAGCCCATTCTTTGAGGTATTAGCACATAGAGTTGTACAAAAAGTGTCCCACGACTTAGGTAGAGTACCAAGTAGAAAGAAAGAACGCAGGCCTAGAACTCAATCTAGTGCAAAGCTAGATGGTTGATGATGGAGTGACACTCATTCAAATGGGCAGACATAGAAGTCCCTTCCTTCATGCTAAGGTCCATCAATTGTTTCCACCAATAATGAAGCATCCAAGTAGCATCCATAACGCGAATGATAGCCAATGTCAATGTATTCCAACTTCAAAATTAGCTCAATAACATATTATGAGCATAACCAAGCATGTAGCATCCATCATAAATATTGGTACATCCAATAAATAATCCTAGTTACATCAAATAGCAATATGCATTCGCTTTGACTATCAGATGCTTACTACCCTAAAATATTTCAGCAATAAAAATCTTTGATAAATTGAGCTAAATGCAACCTCAAACTACTCCAATAGCATTACAAGACATTACCATAACATTCAGCATAAGTATGATTGCATAGGGGCATCATGGAATAAGTGTACGAGCTCTAAACTATGAAAGAGGCCTTATTACATACCAGTAACAGTAGGTCTATTATTAATAATAGCGAATCAAAATGAAGAGGATTTCAAATCCAATGACAAATGCCAAGCATTAGTGCAAAGGATTGTCAACAATGGTTATAAGGCTTTAAATGAGTGTCTAGGAGCTAGGAAGATGGATAGTCTGATCCAAGAGAGGGAGCTACAATCACAATCATGCTAATTGCAACCCACTTTTCTATTCCTTATAGGCCAAATAAAGCCTTGGAACAAGCCTCAAGGGACCCTAGTAAGTTCTGGAGCAATGGAAGATCAACTCATACCTTGAAGGTTGAAGCTATGGCTGCCAATAATTGTGAACTACTATAGATATTTGAATGCAAGATGGAGACCATGTTGGGTTGAGCTCTTCAATGTTGGTGCAATGGCTCTGATACCAATTGAAGGGAGTGAGCTCAAAGTGGAAGCACGTGAGTGGAAGTAAGAGCTATGGTGGAAGGAGCAAGAGCAAGAGAGAGAGACACATACACAAGATGTGGAAACTCCAATAGTCACAATGTTTGACTAGCCTTCCCTTTTTCAAGTATCACTAAAAGAATAAAGAATGAAGTGACAGTGATGGGCATCCACCACTTGCAATGTACATGTGTGCAGGTACTATCAAAGTAACTAATACATGGGTAGCTAGGCACATGTGTGTTTACCCCTAACAAACCTATCCTTTGTCTCTTCATTACAAATGGGTGGTAGATTTGGTCACTATACCTACTGGACTCTAGTAGATGAGATACCTCATGCTTGCACATGAGCATTTGACAAGTTAGGTGGAGGGAAGAGCTCTAAGAACTAAGACTACACAATCTATATGTCAATTTCTCTTAGAAGAGGTCCTTTGCCAATGTGGATGTGTTGATAAGATTATTGTTGATTGATAGAGGGGAACTAGATGTAGATGAGGCTCATGAGTTCTTCAATAGATGGGGATATATTTGGCATTAAGTTTAGCTTACAGTCTAGAAGGTAACAGAAAGAGTGAGAGAGGACATTTGCCTATCATTAAGGCATTAACAAAGTCATGTAGTAGGGGTAGGATTATGGAGTGGCCATAGATGTTACTGTACGCATTATGGACTGACAGGATGCTACACAGTGTAGTGATAGGTTTTATGCCTATTGAGTTGATATATGGTTAGAAGCCTATCGTGCCAATTAAGGAGGTGGCTATTACATAGAGTGTGTTGCCTAAGCAAGAAGGGTTGAGTAGAGAGGAATTGCTTGCTCTAGGCATTAGACAATTGGAGAGGAGATTGGAGGATATTGAGGTAGCAGTTTCAAGATTGTGGGCAACAAGGACTTAGAACAGGAAAATGTTTGACAAGAAGCACAAAATTAGGGCAAGGCCAATACAAAAGGGTGATCGGGTGCTAATTTATGACATCAGTTTAGAAAATCAGCATACTGCTATTTGGAAGGTCTCTAAGCAATAGTTTGGTCCATATGTGGTGAGACATGCACACGCCAATGCTGGCTATTCTCTTGGTGAATTGGATAGGATAGCATTGAGGATTCCTATTGTGGGGAAAGGGATGAAGCTCTTTAAGAGATAGGAGTCTGATGCATATGAGATATAAGAGTTGGAGATAGATACTACTCATGACTGTGCGGAAGAGGAAAAAGAGGATGACATGGATGTGGATGATGAAGGCTCTAAACTTGTAGATGATTGATACTCTGGCACATGTTGGAGGATGTGCAAGTTTGGAGGGGGTGGATGTCATGGGATTTTTGGTCTCTAGTGGAAAGTGGAAAAGAAGCCTTATCTCCATGGATTTAGGGATATGCATGTATGCTTACAGAAGATGGGATTGGTGAGCTGATGAGATTTTGTAGTGACTTACTTGGTTATGATTTATCCAAGTGTTAGACTAGGTACAAGAGTGTTGAAGGAATTAATATGTTGTGACTAGGGAAGTGTATTAGTATCAAGATATATACATAGCACCATATGCATGCATGAGGGGAAAAAAACCCTCTTAGACTTTTGTTCAACTCAATGACCCAAAACCTAGCTTATATGGATGAGCTAGTTTCTTAAGTTTCTTCCAAATGACTAATGATTCTTTAGAGCATTCACCAAAAAGTCTATCACTATTTGGGATTGGTACTTTCTACCACAAAGCTCTATCTCTAACCTTCCAAAGGTTGTGGATCATTAGTACCAAAGTGACTCTCCAAATAGCCATTGAGATGGGGTCCATTCCTATGGGATCACTAGATAGCCAATCTCATAAAGATGTTAGATTTTAATCCCACCTTTTTGAATCATAGTTTGAATATTTTTCACAAGGTTGTTACACATTTTTAGTGCTAGAAGAGGTGAGAAATTGATATTATTTTGAGAGAGCAAGTTGAATAGCTTGGGGATATACCTTTGCACTTGGGACAAATGATCCTTCATGGGTAGCTTTCTTGGTGGCAATCCTCCATATAGTAGTAAGCTGAACTTGGATGAAGAAGTAGCTTTCCAACAAGTCCTCACTTGATTGTTAGGGTTGGCCTTTTTTTATATTCTTTCAACTTTGAAAGAAACTTTTCATCTCTTATTGGTAAGGAATTTCATGGAATGAGCATGTGTCGGCATATTTAAGATGGGCCACCTATTGGTTTAGCTACACTAAGTGCATGCCCACAAAAGCTCCTTTGTTGGCCTTTGCATTTGAATTGCCTTATAAGATCCTTTATAAGGCACAACTCCATCTTCTTGGAGTCCCATATATCTGCCCATTTACTTAGGCCTTTATTACTCATGCGCCTTGCCGCCTTAGGGTCTTTGGTGTAACTACTGCTTTGCCACCTTTGACAGCATAAGGGAATGCTTATAATGATTACCATAATCAGAAGTCATCTTTGTGATTGTCTTCAAAGCTCCATTTTATTTCCTTTAGAAGAGAGCACCAATCATTGATCAACTTATGAGCTACTTCTAATTGGTGGATCTTAATGGGTAGATTGAAGGTAATAAGCTTGTCTCCAGTGCTTAAATTCTTCAAGCAACCCCTTAAAAGCTTGAGCTTGTTGACAAGCTATGTAGGATCTCTACCCATGAGTGCATTCCTTGAAAATCTATTAGAAAGCATAGAGAGAGATGCTTGCTTTTGGTCTCAAGTCTTGCAACCCAACCCCTCCACACATCTTAGGCATTGTAAGGATCTCCCATGATATAGCATGCCATTTGTGGGCTATACCAAAACTCTAGATAAATTTCATACTCAACTTTTCTATTTACATCTCCTTTATCTTAAAGAAGGAACACACCATGGAATAAAAGGAGTTTTAGGGTGTAAGGACCTAAAACACGCCTAACACTGGCTCTATGGCACTAGCCGGGCCTATCCTACACACCTCAAACCACCCCACATGGTCTCACGGCTAGGAGCGTCTAAGGGATATACTACCCTAACCTCGAATACAGAACTTTGCGTTTGTATGGATTGTAATCCAACGAATATCCCTTCCCACACTCCTCAAAGGGAGTCCCTACACATATTAATGTTATACACCATGTAAGCACAAACATAGGGAGCACCCTCGGTTGATTGCCGGGCTCCACTACGACTCTCCTACACCTTAGGGATTGGCCCCAAGATGCGTCGGGCACACATAAAGCAAATACGATACATAATCCACTCTTTTAATGAATCGATCCAAGAGATAATAGATAATCATCACTTAATATTCCCTAAGGAATGAACCACTAACCCTATAGCTTAGGGTACCTCACGCTCAATGCCAGTCATCATTCATGAAAATAATTGCTATACATCCATGATGATACCATATGGTGCATGTAATGATATTGTGTCTAATTACAGTGCTCAAACAAGTTTGTTCATTAACAACTAGTATTGTGAAGGTGCAAAAACATGTCGTTTCATGCCTTTTTCCTAACCAAGATTGCTCCTTGCTTAGGGCTAGCATCAAGCATTCTCATGCTACTAGACTCTCTTAAATTTAAACCACACTTATCCTATATGCCATGTACAAGAGAAATACCAAAATTTAACATATTTTAAGCACCAAACATCCCCCTTCTCCCTATTGCTTTAAGATTGTGCATTCGGTGGTAGGTTTAGGGCGTATTTTTGTATGTACTTTTCCTTCATAAAAGCAATAAAAACCCACTTTAACATAGAGATAGGGCTGAGGCTAAACCTCATGTCTTAGCCTTACCATACATTCACACAAACACAAATATTATTTTTTTCTATTATTTGGATAAAAAATACTTATTTTTACCAATTTTTATTTTTTACTATTTATTTATGGATAATCACTGATATTTTCTAATTTGATGATTTAGACTGGTTGATCTTACTGAGAATTATTTTCCTATCATATTTCATCCCATACAAACACTATAGGTAGTGCAAAACCCAAAAACTGCATAATTTTCCTTAAACCGCATGATTTAGATTGGTTGATCTTATTGAGAATTATTTTCCTATCATATTTCATCCCATACAAACAATATACGCATTGTAAAACCCAAAAACCGCATAATTTTCCTTAAACCGCAATGTTGTGGGTTTACAAAAATATATTATTAGATGATCGATCTTTTTTTATTTCTTTATCATTGCCGATAGATCAAAGCATTGGCAACCAAATGCAATCATTTCCAACCAAAATTTATCATAAAATAATAAAATCTACGACTTACTTCATGAAATCGCACCTTATGACGTATGTATCTCGTAATTGGAGGCCTTCTGATGCTTCTCAATAGTCGGTGACGATCCTTCCAACCTTGATCTATGCTCCTTTATGCTCCAACATCATCCCACGATCAAAATCTTTCATCTCAGCCCACCACCTTTTCTCATACATTAATCCATGGAAACACACAAGAGGAGAGAGGAGAGAGAAAGACTAAAATCAAATCTTTCCATTTACTTAGTCATTTTTCAAACAGATTGAAGCATTGGAGAGTGTCAAAATCCAGTCTCTTGCTACCTTCTTGCCTTCCCGTGATTCCAATAGGCATAAAATAAGATTTTTAATGCAAAATTGGGGGCACCGTTGAGGCTTAAGGCTTAAGCCTTAAAACAACTAGCTTAAGTTTGGAGTTCTCACTCTGCACAAAGTGATTTTTTGCCGAACGGAGGCCAAAGGAACTTGGATTCTCAAAGGGACTGGATGATCGGCTTCGTAGCGTTAAAATCTATAAAGCTGGCCATTGTCACGCATTTTCCAGCTCCTAGATCACATAGCTACTTTATAACACCAAACCTTGTGATGATTAAATGGAGGGTCAAATGGACTTTGATCGATGAATCGAGATTTGTGTTGGGTTCCTTGCATCAAACTCCATCTAGTAAAGCTCCAGCTCATCGATCTACAACCATTTCATATTGCATGAAAAATTGGTTTTTTACGCCCTCTTGAGCCACTTTTCTGCATAAAAAACGGGTCCCAAAATCCAACCCTCAGAGGGACTCAAAATGTTGTTGAAAATAGTCATTTCACCTAATGAATTAATATGTATGTCTTGAATTTAGCCAAGTTCTATTGAAGCTTTTTAAACCATCCAAATCTTTGCATAGAAGTGACACCCACCCCCAATGGACATCTTGGGTATTTGAAGATTGCTCTTGGGGAGAATCACCTTGAAGAAATTTTAGCGGTGCAACCAATCCTCAATTTCACTACTAGAAAGAGGAATTGAGGCTTGCTAATGCCAAAGCCTAATACTTCAATAAAGCTTTCATAGACCTACAAAAGCCCATCAAGGCTACTTTGTTAGTGGCCACTATATTTGAGTTGTAATCAACAAAGAGTTGCATGCATAATTGGGTGTTATTAGGGAGCGGTATCCCTTTGGGATCACCAATCTGCATTTTGTACAACATTTTGTATCCAGTCATCCTTAGCAATCGGTTTGTTAGAATTGTAAATAGCAATGGTGTTAGGGGGCAACCTTGCCTCATTAATCTAGCTAGTGTGAATTTAGGTGAGAAAAGACCGTTGATGTTTACTACAAGTATCAAATTATTCAAAAGGGTAGCAGCCATGTTACAAAATGGTATGCCAAAACTAAGTGATATGAGGACTTCTAGGATGAATTGCAAGCTTAGTTGGTTGTATGCCTTCTTAAAGTCCTTTTAGGTTAGGGTGAGTTGAGCATCTCTCTCAAGAGCCCAATTAGTTGACAACAACAAGTTGAGGATGGCATTGTGAATGCGACACCCATGCACAAAACCATATTGATAACGATGGACTACCTTTGGAACAATATGCTCAATTCAGAGTGCTAACACTTTTGCTAGGCTATTATGAGATTAAATTTAGCATGATTAGTCGTTCCCTCTACCGGATGGGAGTGCAATCAACTCCTTCAGGATGAGATTTATGAAACCTTCATTGGCAAATTTGGGCATAATGCTTGTTATTGTACCTATATGAAAGGATATGAACAAGGCCTAGAGTCTTGGGCATAATGCTTGTTATTGTGCCTATATGAAAGGATATGAACAAAGCCTTGAGTTTTGGGCCTAGGCCTCTTAAAGTGACAATACATTTGCCTTTCTCTGCGGCTCTCTGGCAGTGTTTTTCCTCCATTGTCGTCGTGTACTGTCAGTACAAGGGCTTGGTAGACATCGAGAGAAGAACAGAATGGAGCAGCAGGCTTCGCAGCAGCCGGGCATGAAGGCGTCGTCTGCAAGCCCTCAGCAACAGCAGCCGCAGCAGCAGCATGTGCAGTACGCAATGGCGCATGGACAGCCCGCAGCCTTCCAATCGCCTGCTGTCCCGCAGCACCCTGGTGGCGCTGGTGGTTACCCTGCCGCCCCTGTCCCCATGACGCAGGCCATGGCCTACCCGCACCGCCACCATCAGCTTCAGCTCTTCTGGAAAACTCAGATGCAGGAGATTGAGCGCGTCACCGACTTCAAGAACCACCAGTTGCCCCTGGCGCGCATCAAGAAGATCATGAAGGCGGATGAAGATGTGCGGATGATCTCTGCCGAAGCTCCGGTTGTGTTCGCCAAAGCCTGCGAAATGTTCATCTTAGAACTCACCCTCAGGTCATGGATCAACACTGAGGAGAATAAGCGCCGCACCCTGCAAAAGAATGACATTGGTGCGGCCATCTCATGCACTGATATATATGACTTTCTGGTCGATATTGTGCCTCGGGATGAACTTAAAGATGAGGGAGCGGGTGTGGCCCTGTCAAGCCTTCCTGTTGGTGCTCCTGCAGACGCATTTCCCTATGGTGGAATGTACTACATGCCGCCATCTTCTGTTACGCCTGCTGCTGGTGCACCAGGAATGATTCCTGCACCTGGAATCACTGTTGGGAGACCAGCCATGCCAGTTGATCCTGCTCTCTATGCATCCCAACAGCTACCTGGTATGCCTTATATGACTCACCAGCCACCACAGCACTTATTGCAGCAACAGCAACAGCAGCAGGAACTTCTTCCAGATACTTCAGGCAATCCATTAGACAGTTCACAAGCTAAAGATGGAGAATGATGCCAAGGGGTGGAATCCACATCGGTGGATGGATAGAGGTTTTAAGAAGTGATACTTATTACTTCTGATGACTGCATGGAAGGAACCTGGGTACCTGAGGATCTTGCAGTTGCTTCTATTATCTTGTTATTCATAGTACAGCATGACACTTAAACTCTATACATTTGTTGGGGATGAAGCTCAAGTTTTATTATAGGATTGTTTTGGAGATGGAGAATCTCTACAAAAGTTTGATGGTTGAACTGCTCCAATCTAGATTTGTATCGCTTTAACGGTGGCAAGTTGGTTTCAGTCACCTGCTTTGTTCATGGTAGTTTTAAAACAAATTCCAGTGTCTCAAATTTCGTGTCCCATACTCAGTTGGATGGTGTTATTTCAAGTCTTACTCTTGCTTACTGAGTACCTACTACAAATGTAGACTTGTCCATTGTAATGAAGTGTAGGAAGGCCAGTCTTTTTGAAAGTATCTATTGACTTCCTAAAGTGTCCATGGACTTCCTGCAAAGTGCTTATTGACTTCTTACATTTATATGCTTTCAGGAGTTCTAAGCTTATGTTATTTAGTCGGCATACCAAAGTAGTCTGGAAGCAGATTTACTTGTGGAAGTCCCATTTCATAATTGTCCAGGATTGCACTAGTGCAGTTGAAAAGCTGTTTTAAAATGCATTTGATGCTTTGTGATTGAGATGAATGTGCCTTGAACGAATTCTTTCAGTCATTCACCCAAATATGGTTTCTGTAAAATTGTCCTTGCTATCATTGTCTTTGTCAACATGCCTTATGTCTGCTGGATTGGATGATAGTTGCATATATTTTTCTCAGTGAAATTGGCTGTGCATATATTTTCTGTGTGAAATTGGCTGTGCCTGTATTTTTCTCTCTTGGCTGTGCATGTGCTTTTCTCTGTCAAATTGGCTGTGTTTTGTCTGTAGAGCAATCAAACAGAAGTCTAGGTTTGCAGCAAGCATGGATGCTTGGAGAGTGAGGATGTTTTGTTTTTCTTCCTGCTTTTTATAATCAAGTAAATTCATTTTCACAGTTGTCTGTCAGTTTACTTGTAAAGGGTATAGTCCCTTTTTTCATGCCATCATACTTTCTGTTTGTCATATTCATGTTTCTTGATATATGTAGTTGCTTTTATCAATGCCTCCAATGCTATGCTGAATCACTTTATATTCCTTGATATATCAAGTATTCGAGATGTTATTGGAGAAGGGAGTAGAGGGTTTCTGTCTGCATGCCGTAACCTTGGCTTGCATGCTGTGAACTGTAGATGGATGTCGTTTTTTATAGGATCAGCATGGCCAGAGTAGTATGTTTAGTCTGGTTCAGGGGGTGTTTTCATCTGATCAAGTTTCCAGTACTTGCATTCATAATAGTATCTGATTGGAGCAGCTGTGGAGGAATTTGGTATGAATATATATGCAAATTCTGTTTAGCATGGCCAGGTACAGTGTGCCTATTCAGCAGTGCAGAATGCAATGTGTGGAGCAAATAGGGAAAGACAGTTGCAACTTTGCTTTAGGGGGGCAACCTACTTGGGTGCTAGCAGTTGTGTGACAAGAAGCAGACTTGCAGACCTGGTCCTGCGCCCTACTTGAGGAGGAGGATTGAAGGTGTGGTCTTTGTTTTGCAGCTGGCTGATATGCACTTATTTGTAATGAGGTTGACTCTTCTGTTGTACAGATTGAAGCACGTTACAGCAGGTATCGTGAAGCCTGTGGGACCCGGGTGCATGTTTGCAGACTGAAGTGCATGTGAAGGCTGGGAAAGAGCCTGTTTCACAGACGTGAGAGTGACTACATGTGCGTGAGGGGCAGAAACTTGTTACATCTTGTGTAACAGCCCTGATTTTTCCCATGCATTGAAACATGAACACTGATTCCTCTTCAGTCCAAGAATAGGTCTTCGTATCATGGAAATGACTTCACCTTTAGGCTTGTCAAGCATTTTACTACAAGTTTAACCTATTCCCTTTTCTTCCTCTTCATGACAGTTATTAGGATTAAGGAGATGGGAAAGAGATGCAGACATAGGGCCATTCCTTTTATCACATAATTGACTGGTATCTTGAACTGGCAAGCACTAGGGGGGTTGAACCTTTATTAGTTTCCTTTATATTTGGGTAGTAGCTGAATGTATTGTGTATGGGTGATGTAACTTTTATCAGTGTAGTACTAGTGCTATAGAGACTTCCATGGATTTGGCAAACCTCAAGAGGTTGGATTGGAGCTCATTATTTTTAACAAATGGTGAACTAAGGATACAGGATCATGTGCAAACAATGTGAAGCTTCGGTGGCAGGCTAGAATTGTGTGAGTGATCAGATGTTAATTGTGGGAAAACTTAGTTTTGCAGGCCTTTCCTAGCACAATGATGGTGACAATCGCTTTTGCATATGTGGAGACTATAGCATGGTGGGTGGCACTCATAATTGTCATAGGATATGCTATGGGTTCGGACTTTAGAGGCCAGATGGTTTCAGTGCAGGATGGTAGAAACCTTGTGTATGGATTTCAAATCAGAATCTCATGAAGAGCCAGAAGTGTGAGATAGCTAATTGTGGTGAGATTAGCATGCATGAATAGTATGTACAAGCAAGCAAACCAGGGAAGATCCTGAATTTAAAGCTGTTTGCTGGCAAATGTGATCTGGCTGTATTTGGTTTTTGCAATTGTATTGGTACGAAAGGTTTGACTGGGGCGTTGTACATGCCTTATGTTGCTTTAGTTACAACATTTTGGAAACCTGATTCTTCCTATTCTTGCACTGACCATCTCAGGGTCCTGGCTGTGTCGTTCTGACTTAACTGACTTAACATCACACATGCATCTCACATGTGCACAACAGCTTAATTAATATCTAAGCCAAATGCTAAAAAGGAATTCATATCTCCGAGATAGACCTTGCCCTTAAAATCCTTGGAATTGCATTTCATTGTGCCAAAAGCAATGCATCATAGTAAAATAACATTGGTCAGTATTGGTGGTCTACTGTCAAATACTTGCTAACAATTTCTAGCCAGCATAATCAAAACATAATACACTCAAATAATAAAAAATTACTCCTAGAATCTCTTGGGATGCATCTATTACTAGTATGCCACAAATGTTTTGGCCAAACAACCATAGTAAAGAATAGATTGAGCATAAACTATGGCTGAACTATCAATTGCATCATATAACCCATTAAAACTACCTGAGTACCATTGATAATTGATGATCAACCAATGAAAATCAACGATCGATAAACAAATCTTTAATGATCAAAATCTAATGTAGATGCATACTTTTATAGTTGCAATGAAAAACATGCCCACTTATCCATCACCAGAGGAGTGAAAGTCCTTCCTCTTGAGTATCAGGTAGTAATGCTCTAGATCCTTGCTATGTTGAACCTAATTGAGACACCAATCCAAAGTCAGCTCTAGCAAAAAAGCACTAAGATAAAGCTGCAATAATTGAGAATGGTTTGTCAAGTCAACTTCTTTCGTCCATTGGTAAATAGTTTTGAAACTTCACCAAATACCTATTGGAAATTTTACCCCTAATCTTCCTTCTGTGCCAAAATTTGCTCCGCTACCAAAATCTCATATGATCCCTCAATCTTAGGCTAAATTTCATTAGACATATCTTGTGACACATCACCATGAAAAGGCCTCAGTAAGCTCCAACAAGAGGCTTTATGCATCTATCAATGTGGAGGAAATTTTAGCCTACATGCAATATCATTAATCTTCTCCAAAACCTAAAAGGGCCCATAATAATGCACACTCAACTTTGGATACAACTTCTCTTTGCTTTTCATCTTTTGTAGACTTGCCTTTTCAAAATGTAGCGATATATAATTGCCCTTGGCAAATTGTAAAGCATGTCTATGTCTATGGTGATCATCTGTCCTCTTTTGCTTCTCTTGCTATCTCTGAAGTGTGTGTTTTACTTTTTGATAAGTTACATCCATTTTCTCAACATAGTGTGATCAACATCAACCTCAAAGATCTTATTCGTAGAGTGCAAAATAGGAGGCACTTACTTGCCACCCTCCACAACCTCAAATAAAGCCTTACTAGTGGAACTATACACTCTATTATTATATGCAAACTCAACTAAAGGTAAGTATTGCTTCCATAGTGTCTTATGCCATAGTGCATAGTATCTCAAGAGACCCAAGATTGTGGAGATTTTCTCTTTGAACTGAACATTTGTCTATGGATGGAAGGATGAAGAAAATTTCAACATGATACCCATATTTTTAAATAGCCCCTTCCAAACAAATAGGTAATCCGTGGGTCTCAATCACTCACGATCGGCTTGGGCATACCATGATACTTATCGTGTCATATGCTTAGCCTTTATCGTCTTCCTAAGATAAGAATGAAGTAGACTTGCTTACTAAACTTGCATATTATAGTCCATATGCCATCATTCCTTGTAGGAGTTTGAGATAAAAACCATAGGAATGCTATGTTAGGGCCTATTAGGTATAGGAAAGGGTTGCGAAAAACTTGGTATCTTTTGCCTATGATATTTGACTTTTTTATACACAATGTATGTGTAGACAAATTGCTCTAAATCTTGTCTCAAATTAGGCCAACGAAGTGTACTACTGCCTTAACTACATCACCTTTGGTCTCAATAGCTTCATGACATACGATTGTCACTTATGCATCATAAAAAATCCATCTCTCAATATGTAATGCTCATGCCTCTAGCCACTACTAAGCTGATCATAAACATTAGTAAAATCAAAATCAATAGCATATTGATTATTTATGGCATCCAACTTAGTGTGATAAACAAGGCTAGTAGCCAAAATTTGAGGCTTACAAGACAATGCATGAGTTGCTACATTCTCTTTGACATCTATATGCATAATCTAAAAATGAAACATAGAGAGGAAATTTGGCCATCTCATATGTTTCTCAAACAACTTAATCTACATTAGAAAATAATGCAATGTTTGATGATTTGTCTTTATAGTAAAATCAATTCCTTCAAAAGATAGCATTTCCATGTCAATAGCGTATGAATTACACCCAACAATTACTTCGCATAGACCTACAATTTTTTCTCTACACCATGGAGAATGGCTCTTAGAGGTTGCTACACGACTGCTCTTGCATTAAAACAACCCAATGCTATTTCCACATGCATCACATTGAATAATGAATGAATTTCTTAGAGCAAGTAATACAAGCATAGGACTAAAGTCATCTTTTTCTTTAAGTTGTCAAAAGCTGAATTTTCCACTACTATCCACTTAAGTTGCACACCCTTCTTCTACAAAGCATTTAGTGGAGATGCTATTTCAACAAAGTGAGAAATATACTTCTTTTGATAGGAACACAAGCCTAGAAAGCTACAAATCTCACGTATCTTCCTCAAATGTGGCAAAAAATTGTCTCACAATCTTTGCAAAATCGATATGTACATTGTTAGCCAACACTATATGCCCTCAGAAGTGGATTTTATGCAAGAAGAACTCAAACGTGGCCAAGAATTGTCTCAGAATCGTTGGAAAATCGATATGTACATTATCAGCCAGCACTATATGCCCTTAGAAGTGGATTTTATGTAAGAAGAACTCAAATGTTTTGTAATTAATAGCAAATCATGCTTATGCAACTCATTAAACATAATGTCCAAGTGCATTCTCTACTCCTCTTTATTCTTCGGATGCCCAATCATGTCATCAAAGAATGTTTTCACCACAAATGCTCAATATGGTCTACAGATCTTGTCCATCATATAACAACTCTGCAATTTGTGAGGGGTTTATCATCCGAGGAGACAAGGTGAGTATTGATGCCAAGGGTCCAAGCCAAATTGGGTCACTGTCAATGAAGGATGATGCCATGCCAAAGAGAGAGAGAGAGGGATGATAGCCTAGAGGGAGAGGAGTAGGGCCGATTGCGAGGTAGGGAGGGATCGAATGTCAAACTACCAATCCATCATGGGCCGAGTTGAAATTTTAAGCTGAATTGAAGTATCATCACATGCACATTTCCCCCAACAATGTCCCACTTAAAGGTGAATGTGCCTCTAGTGAGGAGAGAACAAAAAAATGTGACAAAGTAAAAATGTACATAAGTACAATAGGATAAGGAATAGACGTCATCTCATCCTAAGCCCATCATCTTTTTAAGGAAGGGAAAACATTTCAATGAGAGACTTTTAGTGAGTATATTTGTAGGATTCTCATTGTCGAGATCTTGACAAGATTAATAGACTTGTACTCTACCACCTCCTTGATGAAGTGATAGTGATACCTCAATGTGCTTTGTCTTCACATGGAGGATCAGATTCTTGGCTAACTAAATAGCACTCATAGAATTTGAATGCAGTGTAGGAGTAACAATAATATCAAGTTTTGCTACCAAACAGGCTAATCATAGAGCCACCTTAAAGCCTTATAACATATTCTACCTCAATAGTGGATATAAGGCCGTGCATTTCTACACCTTGGATATCTAAGAAACATCACCTCTAGCAAAAGTGAAGATATACCTAGAGGTGAACTTCCTACTATCTTCATGTCCTACATAGTTAAGAGTTTGTGTCACCCATGACTGTAGTATCCTAGCTACTAGTGGTGGCAAATGCACATATCTATAGTGCCTTTCAAGTACCTCATGATACCCTTCACGGCATCCCCATATCATTGGCTAGGTGTAGTCATATAGCGTGCCACAACTCCCACTGTAAATGCTATGTTAGGGCAAGTGGCTATCATGGCATACATCAAATTTTCCACTGTAGATACATAAGGGAACTTGGCTATCTCAGCCTTTTTCTCATCTGATCCTAACTAACCTTTACATGGAAAGGTAATGGATAGCCAATAGGCTTAACACCCTATATATGGAAGCACTCTCAAGTATCTTCTGTATGTACTAATTTTGTGACAAGTAAAGGAGCCCCTTAGAATGATCACACATGATGTGCATCCCAAGAATATGTGAGGCTTACCCCATGTCCTTCATCTCAAAGCTCTTCTTGAGCTAAGTTTTCAAAGCATCAAACTCATTATGACCTCTCCTAGCAATCAACATATCATCCACATAAAGTACTAAGATAAGAAGGTTTTCATCACGCGCCTTCTTCACTTAGAGACACATATCCATATCAATGCGGGAGTAAGATTGTGACCACATAAATGCATCAAACCTATGATATAATTCCCTAGGTGTCTAGTTAAGACTATAAAAACTTTCTCAACTTGTACACTAGGTATTCCTTGCCCTTTTTCTAAAACCTTAGACTGTTGTATATAAATCTTATCATGCAAGTCTCCATGTAAGAAAGTTGTCTTAATATCCATCTAATAGAGATCCATATCTAGCTGCACAACTAAGGCTAATACCAAGTGTAGGATAGTCATCTTGACTATAGGGGAAAAGACCCAATCAAAGTTGACACCATGCTCTTGCTTAAAACCCTTAGCAACCAATTTGGCCTTATATGCTAGCTTGGGGCGTCTAGGGGGGATACTCTTCAACTTGTATACCCACTTGCATGACAATATATGTTTCATATTGGGCAAAGGAATCAAATCCCATGTATGGTTTTTCTGCAATGAATCAAACTTAGATTGCATGGCCTTCTTCCTAGAGTAAGTATCACCTCTACACATGGCCTTCTCATAAGTAAAAGGCTCATAGAATCTATCACCATAACATAGTCCATGGAGGACACAAACCGATCATGTAAAAAACACGGGATCTAGAGCATGGCAACTATGGTGGTTCATAGACATATACTAAACTCATGTAAATACGGACATGATAAAGACTAAGGGACTTGACTGAAGTACAGAAGACAAACAACAAGTACACTATGTTGAATAACAAAGTGGCAATACCATTGCATTCATCTCATATGAAAGTGACAACCAAGTACAATGTTATATAGAGATGGGTAGTTGCCAATCTTTCTCTCTATGCCTATGGGATTCTTGCAGCTTGCACATTTGCTTTTACAAAGAGGCAGCATGGAGGCTCATGGCAACAACATCCTGAACTTGAAGTCCACATTGCATACAACAGATACCCTTGAGAGCACACTACTAGAGAGCTACTCTAGTTGCCTGTTGGGACTTGCACAATAGACAATGAAACTAGGTTCTCATAAAGATGTATGAGTTGGGACCCCTCACAATGGGGAGGTAATGACTATAGTAAAACTCCACTTAATTGGCTCTTGAACTTGGTAAAACCTTGCACTTGGAGCTTGTGGCTACTAGCAAATAAGCCAGAGATAAGTGACTTGCTAGGGATCGAAAGAACAAGACAACAAGTACAAAATCGGCATTCTTAGATACTATGACCAAGTGGACATTTCAAAGTCATGCTTTTAGAACCTTACACCTTTCTCTTGCTTAATTTGTTCTCTTAATCAATTCACGTTTGCAGAGGACACCATATAGCCATACTTTCTACTCTTGCAATATAAACGGTCACCCTTAGTTTTTGGATTTTCCCTTGAAGGTACAAAATGAGCTAGATTTCAAGGCTATAATTCACTTGAGTAACAATTGGCCTCTCTAATCTATGTCATCATGAATGTTGTTTTTGTGTTCCATCCGCCATAGCCATGCTCTAGATCCATGCATTTCAACATGGTATCAGAGCCATGGTGAGCATGGCTTAGCTCTACTAAGCTCTTCTCTCTACTGTCTCAGTCTATCTCAACCTCATTCCACAGCTTAGTGGTAGCTCTTGACTTCATCTTCAACTTTCACCTTGTGGTAGCCATAGCCAGACTGCACCTACCCACCTTGGAGCTTCTAGATATCTCTCTACAAGCCATAACTTCTAGTGATTCCTTCTGGAGATATCTTCCTCTGCTCAGGGCACTTCCTCCTGGCACTTCAAACCAAGACATTGATGATAATCTAGCTCAGCATTGTGTGAACTCCAGCTCATTTCCCTATTTGCCCCCGTGTCAGATCGTACAGTCCACACTACCTCTGCTACTTGCGATTCTTTTTAAAGCCCTTGTCTAGGCTTTCTTCTCACCTAGTATCTTAGTGAATGATTATCTCCACGAGTTGTAGGGAAGAAAAAACTACTCGACCTGTTGAAACCCTAAAAGAATCCATAGCTCATTTTCACTAGGGCTCATAAAACTCTTAATTTTCTCGCTCCTTTGGGCTCAACCAACCCTTTGCAACTCTGATTCACTCTGATCTACTCAGTGCCTCATTCAAATTGGCAAGGGGAGCAAGAAACCAAACTCAAGATCAACATCGAATGCTTCAACTACATAGTATCTCTTGATACTACCTAGTTAACACTAATATTCTTGTGTCTTTTGACACACTCAAAGATCAACTCTCTCATTGATTAAATCTCATATTTGAAGTTGATTCTTGGTCATGCCAATGACAAACAAGAAGGTTTGAATATGGAAGCTTCTCAACTTGAAGAAGAATAATAATATTACACCTCTTACTCATTTACACTACATGGAAGAATTGGTTGTTCCACTTGCAAGGATGGATAGATTTACTTATTCTAAAGTGAAATCACTAATTTCATTTGAAGATTTTGAAGACATTCTAGTTTCCTTGATCATCATGAAAAGCTCAAAGATGATGATACCTCTGCTTGAGGGGAACATGGACATGAATATTACTACAAGCAAAGTCAATAAAAAAGAAGACAAAGTCAATGAAGAAGAAGATAAGAAAGACCATAATGAAGAAGAAGAACATGAAGACAAAAAGTGAATCAAAGAAAGAAAAATGGACTACATCAAAGAAAAAGACAAAGAAAATAAGATATTTTTTGCCTACCATGACATGCTCCTTGTAAAACTCCTTATGTAGCCTATGCATAACAACCCCTACACACTTAGTAAGGCCTTGTAACAGCCCCTGGATGTTAGCCATGTTTTTTGGTACCCACACTTAGCCTTTTCTGTGATAGTTTTTGGTGTTTACCATGTTTGTGGCATACCCACACTTAGCAAGGTTCTACTCATGATAGCCTCTGTAGACTTGGTGCCTTTTTCACGGTTGTAATTGAGGAGGGGTGTTGAGAAATATGCAATCACACCCATGTGACAGCCTCTTTGTATGGAGCAATAGGGCAAGACTCAAACAATTTACTAGAGAGGATGCTTGAATCCCATAAGCACACTGGAGAAAAAGGGAACCATCATGAGTCTATAAAGTGATGTACCTTATTATCAATCAATGATGGAATACAATTGTACTTTGTCCTTTCGGTCATAGTTAGTGCCATACTCAAGATTGTGTTTATGAGTCCAAGCTTCAATCTTGGAACCTAATTCACTTGAGTAACAATTGACCTCTCTAATCTATGTCATCATGAATGTTGTCTTTGTGTTCCATCTGCCATAGCCATGCTCTAGATCCATGCATTTCAACATCAACTCAATGGGGGTCAATGGGATATGGGGCATCATGATGTGGGGTGACACGACATGGGTCGTTTTGGCTCGTTCTCTTTGGGGAATTGGATCTTATCTCCTGCTTTCGAGCACTCCACTCCGAGCAAGAGTTGCTTTGATACCAAGTGTGATGCACTTGCACTCGTTACTCACTTATCAGCACGGTATAGAAAGGTTACATGATATGTGAGAGCAAGGTATACTCTTGTATTATTCAATCAAGGAAATGGTACAACATAGGCACATCCCAAGACTACACCCTCATGACGTCACACATAAGAGGATTCACCACTGGGTATAGGAAATCACACATAGAGTGGAAACCAAGCAGGGCTTAGAGTCACTACTACTCCCTATATAGGTGTTTTTGGTAATAATGCCATGGTATAGCCACAAAGCCCTTACACCCCTCCCAACCTTGAAATACGACATGTTCCTCTCCCTCTAGGCCCCTCACCCCTGTCATTCCTTTCTCTCTCTCTCTCTCTCTCATGGCCTCGGTCCTTCATTGGCTCATCTGGCCTCGGTCCTCTGACCTCAATCCTCTGGCCTCAGTCCTCTAGCCTCAGTCCTTCTCATTGGCTCAGCTGGCCTCATGCTCCTCGGATGATAAGTCCCATCACTTTAGCCATGTGTCTTCAATCCAAGGCCACTCACTCCACCTTCCGTTTGACACAATTCAGAGTTGCTTGGGTCATTGTCTACCATTCTGACCAACACACACAGCTCTCAGCCAACCCCCCGGCTAGCTCTCATAGCCCTCCCGAGTCCTCCCCTCTCCTTGGTCACTGCCACACGCAAGGTCAACTCCACTCTCATGTCCACACTCATCAAGGCCTTGACATGCCGCCTTAAGGATTATCCCTTGACACAAGCCTTGACCCACCTCTGTTCTTCAAACAGAAGTCCCTCGGCCCTAGCCTTTGGACTTGGCATCCTTCACTTGGATATGTAGCCCTGACATGCACTCCATTTAGATGTGGGCTTCATGGCCCCCATCATTGATTGTCGAGCATATTGATTGGACGGTCTTGGCACTAGGACCTAATCCGCTAGCCCCACCAACTTGGATATGCCACAACGACCCTCATGGTGGCATGGCTGATTGTAGCCTTGGACATGAAGTGATTTGGCAACAACTTCAAATTTAACGTGTTTGAACATAGAGGTGGATAGTGTGCTTGATGGGTGCACAAGCCCATGACAAAGTGAGGACCACCCATCAAAATAGACGTTGGTCCATTCCATGTTTAAACATGGAAATACCTTAAAGTGTTGACTTCTCAAGACCCCAACAACAAATGCATAGTGTAGCTGGTAGAGTCAATCATCTCTTATGCACCCATCTAGATTCTAACCTCCACATCTCATATATGAGCATGCCTTGTTAGCAACGGGTTGATGCTAGAGGTTGATTGAAAACACATCATCACTCATGTTCTCACACTCAATCTACTTAGGGCCACATGTTTCTTCATTACAAATTTTTGTGCTCATCCACTTATGAGTAAGCGGTCTAATTTTTACTCAAAAAATTAAACATCACACCTCACACAAAGTTTCCATCTCACACCAACAAGTTGATGCTCAATTATAATTTGGTCCCTTAGTCATGTTGGGCCACAATTGTTATGAAACATTCAAAGGCTAAGCTTCAAGGCCATGAGAGTTAGAATCTTGAACCTTTTGAGAGTGGGGTTGTTCTACTCTTGAGAAGATTCACATTAAAGGAGACTTTGAAGGAAAATGCTTTGCTAGATAGGACTTAAAGAGACTTAGGGTAGTGCAACACACACATTAGTTGGACGACAAGCTAGACACTATTAGCAGAGAGGGTTCATTGTGGAGGATGTGGGTGACAAAAATGATTCTATAATGTAATGAAGAAAATTAGCCACATTAGTTCACTATTCTTTACCAAAAATAAACTATGTAAATACCTTAGACATGATAGTACTAGGGTGACTATAAAAAGGCAAGAGGTGCTAAAGTAGGGAGCTTTTTGACACTTACACTATTTTTCTTAGAGATTTCTTGTTCATCACCATCTTGGGGTGAGTACCAAGCTTTGTTTTCTTGTATCTTGATTTTAGCTTCCATGGCTACGTTGTGCTGTGGTATAATGGAAGATGTCTATGGCATGGCCATGATTGAAGCATTTCATGTTATTTCCTATTATTTTCTTAGTTCAGTTCATTAGTCTTTTTGTTGATTTTCATGGTAGAGTAGACCTTCTTTACATTGGTATTAGAGCAATAGTTTAGATCTTGTCATAAGTCATTTTCATGCATTAGATCTAGTTGTAGTGACTAGGGAGTGAAAACCACAGTTAAAATTTAGGCACAGGAGTTAGTTCTTCCATAACTGTGGTCAGGACATGGAGATCTGTCACAAACTATGACTAAGATGTAGGTCCTTGCATGAACCAGTGGATAATGGAGGGCTCTAGTTATTCTGGCAGGTCATGACCAAAATTTAGGGTAAGATGGACAAAATGAAGGCTACAGTCTTTAATGGAGACCAAACTTGAGTTACTTTTTTGAAAGATAGGGTTTCTACTCTTTCTTCAAGCTTTCTTTCATGGATTCCATGGAAAATTCTACTCCTACCTTGATTCTATGGCTTTTATCTTGTAAAGGCATTCCATAACAAGCTTCTTCATCAACAAAGCTTGCCTACAATCACCATTTATGGTGGTTTTGCTTCAACCGTGTTGCTTGCTGTAGAGCTTTATTTTAGGCATCTCAGACACAAAGGTTATCAAGGATTAGTATCATAGTCTCTTTTTCTTCTTTGTTAGATGAGACGTCAAAGACCTATTCACTCTCATCAAAATCAAGAGGCACTCGATCATCAGGATGTTGGTTCATCCCAGAACATTGATGAGTTCATGCTGGTCATTTAACTTTTTGCTGCAAGAGCATATCTTCCTCTTTGTTTAGAGCTGCTCTTTCCTCAATCTACAAAAAATTTCGATCCTCAAGAGCAAACAAGCCATTTCACTGTCGAATGCAATGGAAAAATACAATGAAGAGGTTGAATAACTGGATAGATCAAAAGATAATTCCTGTACAACGTCACATTCGAGCGACCATCTTCTAGCTGCTTCATGCTTGGATTTAGCTACTCGTTTCTTCTTCTCAGCAATCCTTCTCCTCTTCCTTTGCAAGCGTACAAGGAAATTTGGACTGACGATGCATCCTCTGACTGACTTGCATCTCTGCTCACCCCTATGTCTTTAGAATCCTCTAAAGCAGGAAGTACCTCTATGAATCAATAAACTTGCATGGCTGTGGGAACTTTCACTCAACCGCCGAGACCCACGGACCGCTTATTGTTTCAAGCATTCCAAGCCGAGCACTAATGGCTACCTCTCACATAACCGATGCACCATCCATATCTACGGGTGTAGTGAGCTTACCTTCGTGCCGTTCGAGTTACCTCCTCTCCCGCTCACTTCGATAGCTCCACGATCCAAGTGCAAGCTTCAAGCAAGCTCCATCCTCAAGCTCCACGCTCCAAGCTCCATTGCCGCAAGCAAGAGAAGAGAAGAGAAGAGAAGAGAAAAAGAGAGGAGAGATGGAGAGCTTCTCCTCCTCGGTCCCTCACCCTCACACACTCATTCCCTCACACTATCACACTCCCTCTCTCAAGCACAAGCTCAAGCAAGCAAGAACAAGAACAAGAAGAAGAAGAAGAGAGCTACTTTTGGCCACACACAAGAATGAGTTTTTCATTCACTTTTCAACTTTATATACAAAACCCTAAATCCCTTTTGGGCGGTCATCCCCTTTTCCCTTTTTTTACATGGCCGGCCGTAGCCTAGGCCTTTTTTCCCATTGTCCTTCTATCTTCCTAGCTTCCTTTCCACCGCCCGTCTACATTTACAAATTGCACGGGCGAGAGCCTGGCGCTCTTTTACAAGATTTTAGGGTGCGTCTTTTTATTTTAAAATGCGCCTTTCCCCTTTTGTATTTGCCTTGGACTTTTAAGGTTGCCCTTGTGCTTTTGGCCTTTTCTCCTATTTTTTCTTCAGTCGGGCTACCTTTTTTCCACCTTAGCCCTGCGTCTTTTTTATTTCCTTTTGCTTTCTTTGTGTTGGGGTTAACATTACCCCCCTCCTAGACGAGTGCCAATCCCATGGCACTCACCGTCGTAGGTAGTAGGCTACAGCATGCACCAAAGACGTGGGTGACAAGGATGCCTATGGTTTCCGTGGAGGAGTGTTGGTGGTGGTGTGGAAGAAGGTCCTGGGGGCCTGTTGGTGGCCAAGGTGGTTGGTGGAAGGTTGTTGGAGTTGGTGGTAGGGCTATTCCGTATTGAGGATTGCATTGATGGCCGGCACAAGGGTTGGTTTGTTGGGGATTCTGCACACAACGATTCTTTGCAGGCTTGCCGGATGGTGAGGGATAAGCATTCGGAGTTGGGTGTTGATGAAGAACGAATGACACTTTCGTTGGAGTCTTCAACACCTGCAATTGAAAACCTCTCATGTGGTCTCTCCCTAAGTGTAGTGCTAGTCTTCTCTATTGTGCACAAGACGTATTCGATTAGTTTGGGAGACAGGTCGAGCAAGCTGAGAGTATTGTCCTGCACTTGAGGACCCAAACTGTGTATATACTTCGGTGCAGATATTATGGAAGTGCTTGTGCATACTTAGATATTACGTAGTTAGAAGACGGTAGGCTAGTTTCTCATAACAATGTGTGGATGAAGCAAAGTTGTCCATGTTGAGAAGAAGTATATGTGAAGGTATATGAGACATCCTTTGTATTGTGACTGCACGATGGAGCATAATTGAATACAGGGACACCGCACTTTCGGTGCTGGAAGCTATTGGACTTGCTTGATGAGGACGATGTACATTTCATGGCCAAGCGTGCGGTGCGTACCACAATGGATTGCAATGGTAGTAAGGCAGAGTGCAAGAGGGAATTGTGCAAGTGGGTCAGGGTGACAGGTCTAACCATAGGCGAGACAAGCTCCCTAGGTATGTCCTGCCCTTGATGTGCCCTGAACAATTGTGGGTGATGCTAAAGGGCTAGGGGACTAGGGACGGAGCCAGTCGATCAAGGTCACCAGACGTACCTAATTTGAGGACCCCTAGGTGATGTGCTGTGATCGTGGGTGCTTCTTATCTTTTCATTCGTTTCTTTTTTTTTTGGTTTGGGACTTGCCTGAGTCCAACCATTACAATATGTTGAGGCTATCTGTCTTTCAATGGGTTGGAAAATGTCAAGCTTCGAAGGCTTAGGAAATTGATATTACAGTGATGATTGTGCCCTAGCCTTGCTGTTAGAGAAGCAGTTGTCGAGATGGGGAGATACACTTGAGATATTGCAAACCTCCGTGCGACACACGTGATGTTGATACAATTGAGGTAACGACTGCCGTGAGCCAACTATAGAGCTTGACCCAGAAAGAGAGCGTGGCCCATGAATGTGCGTTGGTCCATGCGATGTGGGTGGTCGGCAAGGGTGATTTTTGCTTTCGATAGCGTGGCTTTGTCGTGGCTCTTTGTGGGGTCAATGGTCTTGCGGTGATCAGGCATTGAACACTTTCGCACAAGGACCTGTATTATCCTGCATCCACTTGTCACTTTGTGAGAGTATATGCTCGCTTGTGTTAAGTGCATCGAACAAATGCAATCATGATAAGACATAATGTTTCAGAATTCTATGACGTCTTTTGGGATGCCTATTTCATTGTTTGTTAAGGTCGTATACATTAACGAGGGGTAACGGGAATGTGTACAACTGGGGATCTTGCCCCTTTACTCATCGAAAAAAACAAAGTGTTCTGGCATGCTGACTTGTCGAGCTACTTGTACATCATAGGGGTTTAGTCGATAGGCACGAGGCGGGGTGAGTCCGGTTGGCTAGGCGACCGGGGCGGTGCTAGTGCGGGGCTCCCGTGAGGCTGGGCAGGAAACATGTTGACCGGGACATGAATGGTGTAGTCCCGGGCCGCTACCGCTTCTAGAATGTCTTTAAACAATTCATTAAATTCTGCCCTATCCTGAGCTGCCCTTTCTGCCCTTGAGCATCTGGTGCCTGAGCGTGCGTTGGGGGTCCGTGCAACTGGCGTTGCCACATTTTGTGTGCCTCTCTGAGCGTCTGCTCCCCTGGCCCGCGGATTCTTCGGCCTTCGTCCGGAGTGGTATTGCTTAGGGCCTTGCTTCTTGGCATACCTCTTGAGGGTGGGTACATAGCGTACCGGTGGAGGGGCGTGTGCTGCATGTTCCCGTTGGCTACGGAGAGCGTCCTTGCAAGCTAGTTGCCCTTGGTTCTCCATGTTTTCCTCGCGGGGGGACCTGTAAGATGCGAATCAAGGATTAAGATTTGTCACATGATAATAATATTCATATGTAAGGGATTATAGTGCAGGTTATCAAGCGCATAGGACGAGAAGGGGTGAGGTGGGACATACAGTGCTGTTGTAGAGGGATGGCCCTCATGATGTATATTTAGCCTCCTGCCATTAGTGGATCTTGGTTCACGCCGGGTTACATCGGCTGGCGGTCATGGATTTAGGCAAGGCTCCTCCTTGGAAGGATAGACTGGAAAGGGAAGAAGGTGTATAGAGAAGGGACTACACCCTGTCTACACCATCAGAGTTGTTGGTCAAGGCTTCCTATGGCGGTCATGTGGGTTGCATGCCCTTCACTTGGAGGTGGGGATGGTCACACGACTTTTAAACACATGATGAGAGGAGGACTTGAGGAGCTTAGTCCGTCAGACCCAACTCTTCTCCCTGCGCTTGACTATCATTACTTGTGTGTGTTGATATTGTTTATACTACACGGTGACCCAAAAATTAGTGTTTATTTATATACATAGTTATGAATCTATGTCACTTCACAAGGATAAGAACCAATTGTAGAACTCAGGGTTGTACTGGAGTGTGGCACATGCATCCAGCACTCGTGGCAGCTTACTTAGTACCAATAGATATTTTGCCACATCGAGCAGCATGGACCCTTGTCCGAGTCTACTGGCAACATGTAACTCCTCCTCAGTGATAACCTTATCAAACAGAGAGTTTTCTTGGCTAGATTCAGCCAAGTCCCTACCTCGAATGGCAGTCAGCACTTGAAGGGAAGTTGGCGCCACATATATTGGGTCCCTTTGGGATCGCCATTTGGCCAATCGCTCCTCAGAGACTGTTATGATCTGAGCCCCTAGTTCGGCCATTGCAACGCGGTGTTCACACCAGCGCTGTTCAAATTGACTTTGGCCCTCTGTTAGTCGCTTTAGTTGCTCTATGTCTATGAGATTCGGTCAGTAGAGCACTTCATTGAACGTGACGGTTAAGCGCAGTTTGTTAGCCTCCTCGTCAGAGATGAGTTGCATGCGTTCATGTAAGAGTTTGTTATAGTGCTTATCAAGATGTTATTGCTCTTCCCAAGATAAGGGGAATGGCAAGTATTCTTCAAGCTGCTCCTTAGGGCATGCGCCCATGTCCGCAAGGACGTAGATACATGCGAACACTTTGAGCTTAGCATCCAACTCAGTTAAGCATTCTGCGACACTTCTATGTTCAGTGAGGGCTTGCTCGGTTTCCATCTCATGCAAGGTTCCATGAGTTTGCCTAGGCTTTAGCATAGCTGGGGGCTCAGGTCTAGATGAGCAAGATTGGTCAACGTTGGGATTGCTCATGCCCTTGGGGTTTCCATGTTTCTCTAGAGGCTTCGTTGTTGCGTTATGGTTCTTCTTGGATGTGACTAGTGTGAGTTCGTCACCTTGTTGTGACCGTGTTGTATCCACTCTTGATTAGTTGATGTGGGTTCTATTGTCCGTGGATTGAGCGTTGAAAGCAACTGTTGATGGCAAAAGCTACTTTGATTTTTTAGAGCACACAGATGTGTCTGAGGTTTCACCACTATTAGGGGAGACATCTATGGGTTCATTGGTGGATGGACCCGATGCTTTATTCATCAGCTCTCCAGCACTCTTCATCCCAATGTTCTTGGGGTCCGCAACTACCTGCAACAGTTGTTGTTTTCGTTGTTTTCTCCTCTTTTTCTTGGTCAGCGCAGGTGCATCTAATGGCTCAGGACCTTGGGCTAGGTCGACCGCTGATGTGCTTGGTTGGGCCTCAGCTTTCTCCTTCTCTAGAGTATCCTTACGTGACATGGCCGTGGCCTGCTGAATAGCCTCGCTAGGTTGTGAGAGCACAACTACCTCCCTTTTCGGAGAGTCTAGCTCTTCAACCAACTCCCTTGTGTTTAACTCCTCCAGCCTAGGCTTTAGGCACTTTGAGAGTGCTGGAGTTGTCGAGAAAGTTGGTTGCGACACCTCCTCCCTAGGTAAACTACTAAGGACACGTTCCACAAGGGGTGTTGTCACGGCCAAAGATTGTTGGTGCTGTGGTCCCTTATTGGAAGTAGTGGTGGCTAGTTCAGTGGACTGGCTACCATTGGTAGACTGCGGTGTCAAGTCCCTAGGCAGATTAGAAGTGGTCGTGCCTTTTGTTTCCCTTTGCACCTTCACTTGTGTAGGTTGACTAGCGGCATGAGGCTGATGCTGCCGCACTTCACGTCTCAATTTAGGTGAAGAGGATGTAGGAGATCTGGGACTCCTACGTGGGCTTGGCACTGACTGGAGAATTTGCTCGTGGCTGTTAGATGATTGTGCTATTTGCTTTGTTGAGCATTTAACCTTGCCATAAGCAATGTTGTGCTTATGATGCTTGCTATCCTCTTGGGGAATCAAAAGCTCCTTGGGCACTAGTGGCTTTTGCGTATCCTCAACGATTACATCTGATGTCTGCTTGTCAAGCACACTAGGCTGAGGATCTACCCTCCAATTGGCCCGGTTGGGTTTCTTGATTTTGACCATGAGGGGCTTGGTCACTCCACTATTTTTGACTTGGGACTTGGTTTTTTGTTTCGATCTCCTCCTACGCTTCTTTGCTCTTGATACGTCCTGGCCTTCAGTCGACAAAGGAGATTTAAGAGGGGGTTTTGGTACCCAAATCCATCGGTTGCCTTCATAATACCCTTGAGCACGTAGCAACGCTTTGGATATCCATCGCGGCGTTGTGCTGACCCTCCATCGATGCCTGCGTCTATAAGGCTTGGGCTTCTTTTGGGGTCTTCTACGATATTTGTAAGTCCAAAGCCCGTCCTTGGCATTGTCTCCTGACCTTCTTATTTCCGGCATGGCCTCACTCACTGGTTCTTGTTGTTCGACCTGCACTTGTATTAACTCTTCCAACAAGTCCTTGCTCTTGTCCGTAGGCTTGACTATTATGTCAGCACCTTGCTTGCCTTTCCCTCGAGGTTCGATGAGGTCACCCTTGCTAAAGGTCATGACTATCCTCACACCCAGTAGTGTCAGGTGTATCCTCTGTGCTACATAGTCAGCCTCACATTTGGTTGCCCTTTTGAAGGGTCTTCCTAGGAGGGTTTCTTTCCCGCAACTACTAGCACTATTTGGAGGAACATGACAATGCTCTCTTTTAGTGGTGAGTTTGACCCTAAGATAAGCAGGTGGTACTACGTCTTCATCTTCCGGGTCTTGGCTTGTAAATTTAAGCCTTCTGACGGATGCCTTTGAGTCCCTAACTACACAGTCAGACGTGGATTCGCTACTGAGGTCTTGGGTCGTTTGTGCAGCACTGCTCAAGGTACATCTATCGTCAGGACTGTCATGTCTAGTCATCCTCGCATTGATATCTTGATGATGATGCATTCTGCTTCGACTAGACGCAGTTTGAACACAATGTACATGTGTTCTTGTGGTGTGGCCTTTTTGCCCTAGATGGCTAGATTGGCCCGTTGAGGTTCTAGGGTCTCTGTTTCTCTCTGTTTAGGTATTTGGGCTTTTGGTTGCTCTTTTACAAGTGAGGATCCATGTTCGTGTAGAGCCATTACTACACTAGGGTCTAATTTAGAGGACCTGTCACGATGCGCATTTTCCCTCCAACCTACTTGGGGGAGGTGCGGCTCTGCGGGGGTTCGGGGGGGGGGGGGGGGGGCAGTCCCCCCCGGCCTGCAGGGCCGTTACGGTAAAAGCCATGCAGAATTTGGAGGACCGTTTATAGCCAAATTTTGAACTACTTGCTCTAAGTTTCAGCCCAGTGATGGACCTGTGATATGCCTTTGGCTCTACATAGCCTTTGGGGTCAATTTCGGGGTTTAGATGTGTCAAAATTTGTGTTCTAGATACCTGTCTGATTTTGACACCGATTCTCAGATGTTCGATTTTTAGGAGTCCGATTATTAGAATCGGACGTCCGATTTTGGGTTGGTCCGATTGGCCCAGTAGTCCGATTTTGGTCACGTCCGATTCTGGGAGTCGAATCGAAAAAGTGGTCCGATTTTCAAAGTGGTCCGATTCTGGGACTCGGACGGCCTGGTCTGATTCTGGGACTGGTCCGATTCTGGTGATCTGATTCTAGGAATCGGACCAGGAGGGTGGTCCTACTTTCAAAGTGGTCTGGTCCGAGTCCTATTGAGAATCAGCAATCACACTCACTAAACAGCCTCTTTGTATGGAGCCTCAGGGTCAAGGATATGCAGGCTAACTTATCCCATATGCACAATGGTGCCTACTGCAGTTTCCTACTTTCCTATAAAGCATTGTACTTGCTTCCTTTCTTAATGCAATGATAGTACTCTTTTCTTTTCAGTGAAGTGTCAATGTCATTGTCCACATACACAAGATTGTGTTTATGAGTCCAAGTCTCAATCTTGGAACCTAATTCACTTGTGTAACAAACAGTGTCTTTGTCTTCTCCATCATGAGTCCACACTTCTCATTTCATCCTCCATAGCTTCCAGTTATGCCATACTCTAGATCCCGCATTTCTCACATGGTATCAGAGCCCAGTTGGGCATGGCATTGCTTCTCTAGCCTCTCTTGATTCCTTTCAACCTCAGTCTAGCTCAATCTCAGCTCATGACTTCATCTCCCAACTCTACTCTCATTGAAGCTTCCATGGCAGCCATAGCCAGCAGCACCCTGTTAGATTGAGTTGCTTATATCTCACTCCACAGGTCAAATATCTTGGAGCTTCCTTCTGGAAAAGTATTCCCCAACTCACAAAGCTTCCCTGTATCACATCAATCTAGGACATTGGACCATCTGGAGCTCAGCATTGTGAAAATCCTCAATCTCTGCTCTGTGTCTGCCATAGCCAGACAGGATCTACCTTACTTGGAGCTCCCATAACTCTTCAATCAGGCCATTTCAGCCCACGATTTCTTCTAGGGAGTTGTTCCTCTGCTCAAGGCGATTCATCCTGGCACAAGAATCGACTACATTACTGCGCCCTGACTCCAGCATTGTGGAAATTGTGAAAATATGTCAGAACTGCACTTGCTTACGTTCGAGCTGCCTGCGTGCTGCATACAGTCCACGATGTTGACGATTATCATGGGGTTTTGATAGCCCATGAAGTCAGCTTCCTAGGCATATAAATTTTTTTGAAAATGATCCACTGTAGCTCCTGCAATCAGCAAAAAACCAGGTTGCCTCCAGAAACCCTAATGCAGAAGCCATAGCCAAAGCTTCAAAATTCTGACATTTCTCACTGTTTCTCTCACTAAAGTTATCAACAGTGATTTTAATCACTGAGCAATACTCTCGGAAGTTCATTAAAGTACTGTCACTCAGATTTGAAGGTATCAGCATCAAATCAAGAAGGGGAAGATCACTTGGATTTTAAAAGAGTAAAGGACTTTGCAGATTTGATATTCATTGACACTCAGATAGTGTTTTTTAGCACTTGTGTCTCTCAACCAATTCTTCTGTTGCTCAAATCTAATAAGTCTGAAGTTGATTTGCTACTGTTCCCGTAAGTCTAACATGGGCAAAGACTCTCCAAATGCTCGATTCAAAGGAGTCAGGTTCCACACTTGGCAAACCCGCATCAAGCTCATCCTGATGAAGAAGGGTCTCTGGGCCATTACAAATGGCAAAGAGAAGAAACCTCGGGACGCGGACCTTGCAACTACTTGGCAAAAGAATGATGACAGAGCCCAGGCCATTATCAAACTGGAGCTAGACGACAGTTATATCCATCATGTGGATAACTGTGAGACCTCACAGGATACATGGAAAAGACTTGACACCCTGTTCGGTGCACAATCTAAATCATCAAAGTATGGTCTGATTGAGTTCTTCAGGCTTGAAATGAAGTCCAGCACATCACTTGCCACACATCTCAATTACATGGAAGGACTCCTAACCCAACTTGCAGGAATCAACATTAAAATGGATGAAGATGTTTGCATCGGTGTTCTACTTAAGAGTTTGCCTCCTGAATATAATAATGTATCAACAACTTTAATCAACATGCCAAATCCTGAACTTGTTGACGTGGCACGTCCGATCGGGGTGTCCGATTCTGGGACTCGGACAGGGTTGGTCCGACTCCCTCAGTCGGACGGTCCGATTCTGAGGATCGGATGGTCCGACCCCAGGATTTTGGTGGACCGATCCTGGGAATCAGACCACTGCGAGTTGGTCCGACTGCATCGGCGGTAGGCGCGATTCTGGCATGTTTGAATCCTTCTTAATGTCTGCTGCACACAATCACCACAGACTTTCCATATCTGATTAGAGCACTATTGAAAAACACCAGACTCACCTGGAGCAGCACGAATCGCTGGCGACTAGAATCGGGGTAGCACTTCCTCGTCCTGTGAACCAAAAGCTCTCTCTCCCTCTCTCTCTCTCTCTCTCTCTCTCACAAAGCTAACAAGAGAAATGAGGTTTGTCCTGGTCTCCCAAGCCTCTTAAGGTCCTTTCCCAGCACTGCAAAACCTTACAGCCAGTTCCCTGTCCCTGTTTCACCCAGAAACTTGAATCTGGTCCCATGTTTCCCTGTTTTAGCCTGTTATACAACAATAGAAAACCCTACTGTTTGCTTCTTTTTCTTTGTTTTTCTCCTATCCTAAATGCATACAAATCACAAAGCAATCACCTACACTACTCCAACATGCTTTTCCAAATCCAAAAAACCAAAAACCTACTTGCTAAGGAGATTGAATACCTCTTCAAACTCCCTCGCTTCCTACTTATCTATCTCAAGCACCGGTTCGGGGAAAACCCTACTCCAATGCTCGATTTGAAGCGCGCAAGCGCTCAAGGCTTGAATCCGTTGGTCCCGACAACGGAACCAAAATGTGGGAGCTTTCACTCAACCGCCGAGACCCACGGACTGCTTATTGTTTCAAGCATTCCAAGTCGAGCACTAGTGGCTACCTCTCACATAACCGACGCACCATCCATATCTACGGTGTAGTGAGCTTACCTCCGTGCCGTTCGAGTTACCTCCTCTCCCGCGCACTCCAATAGCTCCACGATCCAAGTGCAAGCTTCAAGCAAGCTCCATCCTCAAGCTCCACGCTCCAAGCTCCATTGCTGCAAGCAAGACAAGACAAGAGGAGAGAAGAGAAGAGAAGAAGAGAGGAGAGATGGAGAGCTTCTCCTCCTCGGTCCCTCACCCTCACACACTCACTCCCTCACACTCTCACACTCCCTCTCTCAAGCACAAGCTCAAGCAAGCAAAAACAAGAAGAAGAAGAGAGCTACTTTTGGCCACATACAAGAATGAGCTTTTCATTCACTTTTCAACTTTATATACAAAACTCTAAATCCCTTTTGGGCGGTCATCCCCTTTTCCCTTTTTTTACATGGCCGGCCGTAGCCTAGGCCCTTTTTCCCATTGTCCTTCTATCTTCCTAGCTTCCTTTCCACCGCCCGGCTACATTTACAAATTGCACGGGTGAGAGCCCGACGCTCTTTTACAAGATTTCAGGGTGCACCTTTTTATTTTAAAATGCACATTTCCCCTTTTGTATTTGCCTTGGACTTTTAAGGTTGCCCTTGCGCTTTTGGCCTTTTCTCCTATTCTTTCTTCAGTCGGGCTACCTTTTTTCCGCCTTTGCCCTGCGTCTTTTTTATTTCCTTTTGCTTTCTTCATGTTGGGGTTAACAATGGCCCTTCATCAAGACTCCTTGCTTCATAGGAAATCCTTGCTTGTCACAATCCCCATGATCTTGAATACATAGCCTTTGAACTCCTCACCAAGAGCATCACCATTCAACTCCTGGGCAAGCCGCTTGCCATAAAAGGCTCTAAATTTCTACTCAACTTCTTTTGAATTTCTTCATTCATAACTGGATAGATTTCTGAACTGGATGGACAGTAGGTAGGCCTGTAAATTGTGAAGAGATTCACCTTCATAAAAGAGTGGAACAAGAATTTAAATTCAGCAAACCCTTTAATCAATCTATTTCTGAAGGATCAGTGAGGTTCTCATCTGCGAGCATCTCTTGTGATCAGCGAAAGAAGTCTTAAGAAAAATCTTCAACCTAGCCATCTATGGATAGCATAGACCCTCTTTACATTAGGGATTTTGGCTACAATCAACAAATCTTTGTTCAATGGAGTACATATGGAGCTTGAAGGAGAAGAGCATGCTACAGGGTTGAAAATCCAACATGGAGCAAGCTTTTAATGAAGAAATTTGGCCAATTTGAGGCTAAGTTGAAGCCATCCTATCAAAGGGATTCTTTATCAACAATATTCTCGAACCGAAGTACAAGAGGTATTTTCAAACATCTTTTAATCTCTCTTGAATATCCTATTGCCGAGCTTACCCAATTGATGAAAGAAAGGTTAAATTGATAAGAAGTTTATCCATACTCTTGAATGTATTGCATGAATTTTCCTTAGAGATTTCATAGATGGTAATGATTAGCAAATCATTTTGATTTCATTGCCATAACCATACTTTAGTCTCCAAATTTCTCATCTATCCTTTCCCTAACATTGACATTGCCTTGTTTGATTGTTGTCTCAAATGTCATGCGAAAATTTGTGCCCAATGGTGAGTTTAAAAAAAAGGTTGTAAGGCAGTGAGTTGCTGGTCTGAAGGTATTTCCCACCTACTCCCATTCAATTTCTAGTCCATTTCACTTAAATTCCTGCATATCATGAAATGGATACCTATTTTCCTTCAAGCCATGCATTTCATGCTATTTTATTAGCCTAGTGTTGATTTGCCATCTCATTTCCCACAAGGAAAAGTGGATGCCAGGCGAGTTGGTAGGACAATAGTGAGGTGACCCTCCCCTACTGACGAGGACCCTAAAGGGGAGCACAAACCGGCTTGAAGGGCGCATTTGCAAACCCCTCAAGTCATGGATCCCACGCATTTTTCAATTTAGGTGCAGGTACCAACATATAGAGTGATGTACTTTGGCCTACAACATGATGTACTTGGCATATGATTCCATGATGTATTAACAACTGTATGAGTAGCATGATATATGGGAAATGTATGACAACATGAAGCACTTGGCAAATATGGATAGAGATATGCAGAGCAACATGTATGCTTATTGATGCATTGAATGTAATGTTCCCATTACTTAGTTTATTTTAATAAACAATGTGCGTATACATTCCAAACAAAATTGATTTATGTTGCACATTTTAAAAAAAAGCTCTAATTATGAAACTAGCTCTACTTATGAAGATAATTGTTATTATTAATGAGGTATTATATGCTAGTTCATGGAAGAAAGACTTGAAAAACCCTCCCAAGACTAGCTTATTAAAACTATGTTTGTAGTATAGAATAACAAAAAGAACTAGCCTAATGGATAGTCACTTGGTAGTTAAGTGCACTTGGGTGACAACATTGCTAGGATGGGTGACCTCCTAGGAAGATTTTCCTACAAGCTAGTGGGAGTTTCTCATGTGCAGCCAACAGCGCTAATGAAGCCTTCGTAGCCCATTGCCAAGTATGCCAAGGCAAAGATACCAAGGTCTATGCCTTGGTTGTTGCCTTAGTTGTACTCCCGCCCAATGACGCGATGCGCTGTGCGTCCTCACCCATATATTCGTCAATTTTTATCTTCTCTCCCCTCCTTGATATCATCAATGATATCGTTTAAAAAAAATGCTAAAAGAAAGCGTTCTCTCTTTATCATCAATAATGTCATAAAAAACGCTAAAAAAGCAAGCGTCCTCTCTTTATCCCTCGATTACTATATAAACAAGGATAGAGTGTCAAGTCAGACACATGACACACACACACACACAAACACACAACGATCTGTGTAGAAGTCTCTCTATTGTTGACACAACGAAGCTTTGTTGCAATTCTCCGGGCCTCTCTCTCTCTCCCTCTCTCTCTCCACACCTACGTGGAAGCGATGCTCAAATCCATTAGTTTCTTCCATGGCTCCTAAGAGACATCAAGATGCTGAGCGAGATCACACTCAGAGAGTTCCCCAATGCGAGGAAGTAGTCGCTGCTATGCTAAATTGCAAGCAGAAGTTAACCTTGAATCCATTCAACCCAAAGGACCGATTATTCCACAACAAATTGAGGTTACAGCTATAGCCCGTAATCACAAAGAATGGCCAAACGGAGATAATCAGGTTAGTACATAAGAAAAGGATCATGATTAGTTAGAACTTACTTAGACTTGTAAAAGCATGAATATGAAAATTGACGAAGGGGATAGATTCTATGCATCACATTAACAACTGTGTTAAAAATGTTTTATGGTTATGATTTCTTTTGGATTTGTGAATGATGAGTTATGGCTCTTATGATTCCAAGCTTGCACAGCTAGAAGAGTTGTGGATTGTGGTAGTTTGGGACATGGGATCCCCAACCCAATGCTCCCTAAACACTCTACAAAGTGTGAAAAAACTCACTTGAGGTTGGGGATCTTACGCTCCCGAGGGAGGTGGGCGTTTTTCGAAAAAACTCACCTCTGCAGGTGGGGGTCCTATACTCTTGAGAGGGAGATAGATGTTTTTGATATTTGATCACTCGAGCACCTGAGAGGGCAAAGGGCTGAGTGATAAGTGCCCCTGTTATGTAGGATGGCTTCGGAGGCTCAAGGAAGCTTAGAGGGGCTCTGAGCTAGTAAATCCCCTGTTGATTGCAGATGGAGTATGATCACATATAGCCCAATCATGAGGGATTGGAAGATCCTTTCCTAGGCTAGACAATGTATTTTTGCAGAAAGACGATTTTGTACCACTCTGTGGAGTGATGGTGAAATAAAGTATTTGATTTTCGAATTGTTTGTTATGTGCTAAAGATTGAGTTTTAACGAGAACCTAGTTTAATAGAGTAATAAAAGGAAGCTGATTTTATATGTCCAAACAATGTGGTAGTATGCTTTGCTAATTAGAAAACTAAGAAAACTCCATTAAAGAAAGTGGAAGGCTTCGATTTTGACGATTGGATGCCTATGGCTAGGTGGACTTGATAATTTGGGTAACTTACATTAGATAGAGCTGATTAAATCATGACCCTCCCAATATCAATAGGATTAGTTACAAGGTTTAACATCGTTTTAGGGGGACATGAGCTGAGATTTTACCTTATGGGTAGGGGGATCAAGTTACACTATCCCCTGTCTCTCACTCTCTTTGAGCCAAGTGCGGTGCTAACCTCACTCCTACCTTTGATTGATTACAAAGTGGTCTTTCTTAGGTGGGTGTTAGATTGCTGTTAGAGGTGACTTGTCCACACTTCTCCTATGAAGTAGAACTGAGATTCCCATGTTTAACTAAGTCCAAGGTTTCCCATGGGGAGACGGGATGGTGATGTGCATGGATATGAATTTCAATTGACTATTAAGAGGACTCCTCCGGATCCATTGGAGGAGGCACCTCACATTGAAGTACTTCAAATCAGCATTAAAGAATTCGGCAACAATTGCAAAGAGGGATTCATTTTTGGATTACTTTCCTACAGTCACAGTGGGATTAGTCAACTTGTTTTGGGTATTTGCAGAGATTATTCACTACTTGCATGATGTAGGGAACTGCAGACACCCATTGAAAATTGCTTACAGAAATTTTTGTACTGAAGTAATTTCAATTTTTGATAGCTCATTGGAAAGGAGACATTCTTAGTTTTGAAGAGAGCCAAGAAGTTCATCATTTGGACCACTGAAACTCAAGATATGTGAGTTTTACTGCTGCTGTATATTCAGGACATATCATCAACTATGGCCAAATACAAGAAGAAGGATCCCATTATGGATACTATCAATGAAGGATTAAAGGATTACCAGCAGGAAAGAGAGCATGAAGCCTCCCAAGAAGCTATTTACCGTGTAAGCCATGATAATGTGAGGAGGCAGAAATGAGTTCAACTCATGCTACAATCAACAATCAAGTGAATGGGGTTGACACAACTCGTGTACCTACAGATTCTAATAACTTTCAGCAACTATCAAATGGTATAAGAGAAATGAAGTCGGGCATTGACAAAAAATTATGGCCCTCTTAAGCGAGGGAATATTACCTATAATAGTTCCAAATGCTCCAAGCCCTCCCATTGTTGAGGAGTAGCCAAGGATCACAATGCCTAAGGTTGTGGGGCATTATGAGGTTGGAGAACCATCTAGAGCTCAACCATCTCAATTTTAGCTTGGTTATCAGCCAAAGCTTTACACAAGCTCTCATGGTCAAGACCCACAAGAGAGGATCCATGCTAACTCTAAGCATGATGAAGCTGTGGAGGCCGGGGATTCCCCTCCTGCCCACTGCTCTATTGGTGGTCAAAGCTTTCATTGAGCTTTCAATAGTTTTTTGCACAAAGGCGTTCCAATCTATTTAATCTAGGGATCCCGCTGTGATGCTCTCCAACAACGGCACCCCGATTCTATTCATAAGGGCTTTGTATCTTTGACTGGAAAAGAAAGCATGGACCATCTTTGCCTATAGCTTGATCTCAGGATTTTGTTGAGAATCTACCAATCACACCCTATGTATGCCCCTTTGTATGGAACAACTAGGCTAGGAAGATGCAGTTCATTCTAGGAAGAGAGACAGATCCCATAGGCACAATGATGAAATGTGCTACCAAGCATTCCTATATAATGATGTACTTGACTATCACTTTCATATGATGATAATGCAATAGTACTTGTCTCTTTCTGTCAAGTCTCTGTGTCATTGTCAGTCCTACACAAGATTGTGTTTATGAGTTCAAGTCTCAATCTTGAAACCTAATTCACTTGTGTAACAGTTGTCTTCTTTGTCAATGTCAAAATGAGTAGTATCTTCATCTTCCATCCTCCATAGCTTCCGCCTTTGCCATGTTCTAGATCCCGCATTTCTCACATGGTATCAGAGCCCAGTTGGGCATGGCATTGCTTCTCCAGCCTCTCTTGATTCCTCTCAACCTCTATTCAGCTCACATCCAACTCAATGTCAGCTCATGACTCCATTTTTCAACTTGACCTTCATCTTGAACTGTGTCTGCCATAGCCAGGACTGCACCCTACCTCCTTGGAGCTTCTTGATCTCCTTCCACACTCAATATTTTGACCCGCTTTCTTCTAGAGATATCTTGCCTAGGTCAGGGCAAAGCCTCCTGATACATCACAGTCCAACATTGCTCATCATCGAGCCCAGCATTGCGTGAATTTGAGATCGCTGTTAAATCTGTGCCTCTGCCCGGTCGTACACGCCATGGAGCCTGTGTGTACTGCGCCGTGTCCTGCAACCATAGGGATTTGTTGAGAAAAACCAGTCAGGCTGAAAACCCTAACTGTGGGACTCCATAGCTATTTTGTCTCAAGCTTTCATTTCACTTGATTTTCCTCATTGGCTTGAGTCAAGCTAAACCCTGCCACTTTGATTCACTGATTTGATTAGTCTCCAACAACATTTTTCCATCAAATCAAGGAGGGGAGATCTCTGAAGCACTTAAAGACCATTGAAGATTTGAAGACCTCTCATAGACTTGAGCTCCAAAGCTTCAACTTCACTTTCAAGTTCCAAGTTTCTCAAGTTAACCAAAGTCAGTGCCACACATCAAGGAGGGGACTCAAACAACGGGTTCATCAAGCAAAGGATCGGCATCAAGAATCACCATCTTCAACTCTAGTATCCCTTGATACTTAAGAGTGTTGATTTAACACTATCTTCACTTGTGTTTTTTTGACACATTGAAGATCAATTTGGTTGCCACTTACTCACAGATTTAAAGCAGATTCTTGGACATATCTAAGATAACCAAGAAGATTTATATGTGGATACACTTTATGAAAAGTAACATGACTTATCTACACTACATAGAAGATTTTTGTGATCTACTTGCAGAAAGACATGGAGTTGTTCATACTACAGTGCAATCAATGATTCCATCTAAAGTTTTTGAAGGCACTCCAGTTACCTTGGCCATCATGAAGAATGAGATGTCTTTGCTTGAGGGGGACAAAGACATGAACATGAAGACTAAAGACATGGACATGAAGATTAAAGCTGCAAGCAAAGTCCATGGGGAACCAGAACAAGAAGACCATAAGATCAAAGAGCAAAGGAAGAAGGACAATAACAAGATCAGTCATGAAGACCAAAAGACCACATCATTCAAAGCTGAAGAACCAAAGATGAAAGACAATAAGATTTTCCATGTTGACAAAGAGAAATCATATGCTGAAAAAGACCACAAGGGCCTATCGGTCCTTGTCTCTCATTTTCTGTTTTAAAAGCATTGTACCTGCCTTAATGTTCCTTTCATAAGCTTTGTAAACTCCTCATGTAGCCTTGTACTACAGCCTCTGTACACTTTGTGAGGCCCCTGTTACAGCCTCTAGATGTCCACTATGTTTATGGTACCCACACTTTTCTGTGACAGCCTCTGGTGTTTTGCCATGTTTGTGGTATGCCCACACTTTGCAGGTGGTTCTCACTAAAGCCTCTACATACTTTGTACTTTTAGGTTGTGATTGAGGAGGAGTGTTGAGAATCTGCCAATCACACCCTATGTATGCCCCTTTGTATGGAACAACTAGGCTAGGAAGATGCAATTCATTCTAGGAAGAGAGACAGATCCCATAGGCACAGTGATGAAATGTGCTACCAAGCATTCCTATATAATGATGTACTTGACTATCACTTTCATATGATGATAATGCAATAGTACTTGTCTCTTTCTGTCAAGTCTCTGTGTCATTGTTAGTCCTACACAAGATTGTGTTTATGAGTTCAAGTCTCAATCTTGAAACCTAATTCACTTGTGTAACAGTTGTCTTCTTTGTCAATGTCAACATGAGTAGTATCTTCATCTTCCATCCTCCATAGCTTCCGCCTTTGCCATGTTCTAGATCCCGCATTTCTCATAGATTTGGGATATCCGCTAAGCTTATCCCATCCACTGTGTGTATGGTAGCCTTGTTCATCCCTATCATGCTATACATGTCCCTCTTTGGGCATCACTCTGTTCTACTAGTCAAAGCTAGGGCTTTCTCCACCACTGCAGGGCTCAATTCCACCTCCACTTGGTGGGCTTATTCCCATTTCCTGATTGTCACCATTCCATAGTTCCTTTCGGCATTGAAGATCCTCCGAAATTTTGCACACTTTTCATAGTTGACCGCCCGCACGACCTTCTCTACGTACTTTTGTAGGCTGCACTGGTCCACGAGTTGTTTTATGGGCGGCTCTTCTGTGATGGCTTCTAGGTTTATGGCGTGTTTGAATGTGAACTGGCTGTAGGCCCTCATTTCTACCATCAAGCCATACTTAGCTTGCTTTTCCTCTGTGAATGGAAGCTTGCTACCTTTATCTTGCCCTATCATATATCATGGTTTACCATTAGTATTCTTAATACATTTTCTTGCTGGAAGATAAACAGGAATTGATCGTGCTTTTATGGAAAGAAGAGCATGCTTTAAGCATAAAAAAAGAGAATTTTCTTTCGAGCAGTTCTATCCATTTCCATGATTTTATGACATTTTTCCTTGATTTCACCTTACTTCACCTTACCTCTTTCCCCCTTGGGAATGAGAAGAATCCTTCCTAGGATTAGACATGGGAGAGGCAAGATATTTGAGCACAGTAGGGTGCTACTTACTTGGGCTGAAACTATGGACAATGGCGACTGGCTTGAACTTGATGAGCTATGCAAGTCCACGATTGTATTGTCTCTCACTGAACAGGTACATTATAATGTATTTGAGGAAGCACAGAGTGCATGGGATCTATGGAATAAGATCAAGAATCTTTATGATAAGAAAAGTCCGGTGAGTCAGATGTACTGGTCGAAGCAGCTTATGGATCTGCGCGCATGAAGGATAATGCGACTATGTCTGCTCACTTGAGCCAGTTCCATGCTATACTGAAGAACCTGACTTCGTAGGATATCACCTTTGGAGAGGAAGTAACTCCTCTTTTCTTGCTTGGGACTCTGAATGAGTCATGGGATGTATTCCGCACTGCCCTATGTGCCTCTAGTGCTACTCTGAAATTGAATGATATTGAGAGTGCTCTTCTGTAGGAAGAGGTTAATCGCAAAAACTTGGATGCCTCTCGTGTTTCACATGCTTTGACAGTTAGAGGCAGGAATGACAGAAATGAATGTGGGAATAGCCGTGGCTGTGACTCTCAGAAGGGTCGGTCTAAATCGCGTGGAAAGTCGCGTGGGCGCAACGCTAATATCACTTGTCATCATTGTGGGAAAAAGGGCCATATCGGACCACAGTGTCATGAGTTGCGCAATGAGAAGCGCAAGGATAAGGGGAAAGAGAAAGTGCAAGAGAAGTCCTCTAATCGCAGCATAGTACCTGCGAAGTCCAGCATCAAGATTGAGGAAATTAATGTCATGTAGACCGAGGATTCCGATGGTGGTGATGAGTTCATACTTGCAGCTAGTTCTTATGATGCCTCACTCTTGACTGAGACACCTAGTATGTATACACAGTGCTGGTTATTGGATTCATGTGCGTCCTTCCATGTGACGCCTTACCGTGAGTGGTTTCACTCTTACCATACTGTATCTAGATCAGTCAGACTTGGAGATGACAGGTCTCTTGATATTGTGGGCTATGGAGATATTCCGTTGCAGTTTTCCACTGGCAGTTCCTTTTTGCTCAGGGATGTACGTCATGTACCTGCGCTTACACGCAGTCTTATGTCTGCAGGACAGTTGGATGATGCAGGGTTTCATGTCTGTTTTGGGGATTCTGCCTGGAAGATTACCAGAGGCAGACTTGTGCTTGCTAGAGGCACCAAGGCTGGCAGCCTCTATCCTCTTGTTGTATCTGGGTCTTCTGTAGACCATGTTTTGGCAGTGGGCTCTATCCCACATGTATCACTTTGGCATGCCCGTTTGGGGCATATGTCTTTGAAGGGAATGAAAATGTTATCTGGTTTGCAGTATCTTCCGCCTTTGGACTATGCACGTTTTGACTCATGTGATCATTGTCTTTATGGTAAGCAGAATAGGTCTACGAATAAGAAATCGGGTAGGCCATGCATGAATGAGCCCTTGGCTTTGATGCATTCAGATGTTTGTGGGCCCATGCCATGTATGTCTATGGGTGGCGTGAAGTACTTTTTTACCTTCATTGATGATTTTTCTAGGAAAGTGTGGGCTTATCCCATAAAGCAAAAGTCCGATGTCTTGGCAATCTTTTAGCGTTGGCTTGCTCTTGTTGAGAACCAGACTGGGTATAGGCTGAAATGCCTTAGGACTGACAATGGGGGAGAATATGTCTCACGTACTTTTGAGCAGTTTTGTGATGACAGGGGTATTAAGCGTCAGTTGACTGCCCCTTACACCCCCGCCCAGAATGGTTTGGCTGAGCACATGAACAGGACTATTCAGGAGCGTGTCCGCTCTATGCTTAGCCATGCAGGCCTACCATAGAGCTTTTGGGCTGAGGCAGTTAGTACGGCAGTGCATGTCATAAACCGATCGCCTTCTAATGGATTGGATTTCCAGGTTGCAGAGGAAGTTTGGGCTGGTAAGCCACCCTCTTATGTGCATCTCCGTGTCTTTGGATGTGAGGCATTCTGCCATGTGCCCAAGGACAAGAGGAGTAAGTTGGATCCAAAGAGCATTAAATGCATCTTTCTTGGTTATGGTGATTTAGGAGAGATGGGCTATCGCCTATGGGATCCACAGGCGCGGAAAATAATACGCAGCCATGATGTAGTCTTCCATGAAGACAAATGCACATGCAGTCTGAGAAGGTGGTTGAGATCCGTAGAGTGATCTTTCAGGAGGAGCCTAGAGCTCCTGCACAGCCAGTTGGACTGCCTACAGCTGTAGCAGATGCTCATGGTCAGGGTGTTGGGCAGGCAGCTGGGCAGGCAGCAGAGCCTGTAGTGAGATGGTCTGCTAGAGACAGATGTCCACCTGATAGATTTCAGCCCTCTATGCATTATGTTTTGGTTACAGATGCAGGAGAGCCTTTCACTTATGATGAGGCTATGTGCAGGGGTGATAGTCACTCCTGGGAGAGGGCTATGCAGTCTGAGATCGACTCCTTGCATAAGAATGAGACTTGGGATTTGGTTGCCTTGCCTAAGGGCAAGAAGGCTTTGCCATGCAAGTGGGTGTACAAGCTAAAAAGTACCCCTGGACATCCCAAGCCGGTATACAAGGCTAGATTGGTAGCAAAGGGTTTTAAGCAGGAGCATGGTGTAGACTTTGATGAGGTCTTTTCTCATGTGGTTAAGATGACCACCCTGTGCTTGGTCTTGGCTTTGGTTGCTCAGCTTAACTTAGATCTATATCAGATGGATGTCAAGACGGCTTTCTTACATGGGGACTTGCATGATGAGATCTATATGGAGCAGCCTAAGGGCTTTGAAGAACCTGGCAGGGAGCACCTAGTGTGCAAGTTGAAGAAAAGTCTTTATGGCTTGAAGCAGGCACCTAGGGAATGGTATCATAAGTTTGATGCCTTTATGCAGTCACAGGGCTACAGCAGGAGTGCTATGGATCCGTGTCTTTACATGAAGAAAGCCCGTGATGGTTCATTGCTTATTTTGGTACTCTATGTGGATGATATGCTATAGCAGGGAAAGCTCATGATGAGCTAGATGCTCTTAAATCTCAATTGAAGAAGAGCTTTGAGATGAAGGATTTGGGACAGGCCTCTCACATACTTGGTATGCGCATTAGACGCGACAGGCATCAGGGACTCCTCTACTTGTCACAGAGGGAGTATATTTATAAAGTCCTTGAGCGCTTCCGCATGCAGGATGTAAAGCCTATTGGCTGTCCATTGCCTTCTTATGTGAAGGTATCACAGGCCGATTGTCCGCAGACAGATGAGCAGAGGGCCGAGATGGCCTAGATCCCTTATGCTTCAGCCGTGGGTAGTTTAATGTATGCCATGATAGTCACTCGTCCAGATATTGCCTTTGCAGTTGGTGTTGTGGCACGCTATATGGCAACACCTAGTAGGAAACATTGGGATGCCGTGAAGGGTATCATGAGGTACCTGAAGGGCACAACAGATATGTGTATTTGCTATGGCAGCCAGGATACATGAGTCATGGGATACACTAACTCCGATTATGTAGGACATGCAGATAGTAGGAAGTCCACTTCTGGCTATATATTCACCTATGCTGGAGGTGCTCTCTTGGATGTCCAGGGTTCTGAAGAATACGGCTTTGTCTACCACTGAGGCCGAGTATGTTGCAGCTACTGAGGCTTGCAAGGAGGCCATATGGCTAGGCCGTCTAGTTACTGACCTTGGGATTGATGCTATACCTACACTGCATTCGGATTCTATGAGTGCCATTCAGTTGGCTAAGAATCCGGTCTTCAATGCGAAGACGAAACACATTGAGGTGAGGTATCACTTCATACGTGGTGTCGTGGAGGGCAAGTCTGTTGACCTTGTCAAGATCTCCACTAACGAGAATCCTGCAGATCTGCTCAGGAAAAGCCTCACTACTAAGCACTTTGCCTTCCTCAAGAGATTGATGGGCGTTGGATGAGATGTTGCCTTTTCTCATCCCTTGTACCTATGTACAGTTGTACTATCTTTTTCTTTTCTTTTCTCTCTCACTAGGGCAGATTCGCCTTTAAGTGGGAGGTTGTTGGGGTAAAGGCGCCTCCGCCGTGCCGCCCCGTGTATTACTACACTGACAGTATCCGCCACTGCACACTGCAGGTGGCGGGCGCCCGTCACGTCACTTTATTCTTTACATTCATTTTAGTGACTAGTAAATAAAGGAAGGCCCGGTCACACATTGTGACAGTTGGAGTTCCCATTTCTTGTCTCTCTCTTTCTTGCTCTTGCTCTCCCGCCATAGCTCGCGTGCAAGCTTCGATCCTTCTCACCTTTCATTTATCTTATTATAATAGTTTCTCATGAATCACCACAAGTTGTATGGACCTATCCGTCCATTTGCTATGCAAAATGTGCATATTATAGCCAGCACAAAGCTTGTTAGATATGATCAATGCCCCACCCTCATTAGGTGCTACCAATGATCCATGGTGCTCAAAGTTGTAAGGCCCCCATTATGAGGAGAAGCCAAATGTGAGCCCAGACATTGGTTGAGTCCTGACTTGTATATCAGATGAGGTCTATGTGATCGGATGGCAAAAAGGTGACCATTGTGGGTCTAATCTTTGGGTTAGACAGAGTGGTTAAGCTGGTAGCAACTCGAGGCGCATTGCATCGAGTTGTGGTGTAAGGGATTTAAAAGGGGTCCCTATTGTGGGGTTTGGGGGCCGTGGAAGCGGCCCTTGGCTAGGGGGTCCCAGGGGGGCTAGTGGCCCCCCTGGCGGGGGTCCGGGGGTAGCGCCCCCGGCCCGATGGTAAAGGGAATATTCCCTAGCCGACTAATGGAGGCTCATATGGTAGGTCGGCGGTCAGCAAGCCGACCTAATGACCTTCGCGGGCTATAAAAGCTAAACCGCTTCGCAGCCATCTCTCACTAATCTTTCACCCAGTCAGAGTTGTTGTTCCAGCTAGCCTTAAGCTCTTCACCTATCTTTTGTCTAGATCGCCATCTAAGCTTCACACAGTGGAAGCGCACGGGTGGACAGAGCCATCTTTGTATTAGTTGTTTGAAGTTAAAGAATTTACTGATTCTCCTCTTATCTGTTGTGTATTCTCTATCTCTTTCTCAGATTCTGTTTGCTACGCCGTGTAATATTTTACATGGTATCAGAGCCCAGGGGGCTCTAGAGATCGGAGAGCATGCAAGAGGCAAAGGCTTCAACAGCAAAGAGAAACTATGTCGATTTCCTGAAGCGGTGCAGGAGGTGGTGTTGCTGTACCGGCTATTCAAATACTGAGGATTCGTCCACCAACCTTTAGCGAAGGCAAGTTAGATGGTACAAACTACACCTTGTGGAAGTTTAAAATTACAACTATCCTTGATTCTTATGAGCTTCTGGAGAATGTGCTGGGGACTGACGCAGAACCACAGCCTACCCCCGACCCATCAAATCCTAGTGTGATGATTCCTCCAAATGCATATCTTCTACGAGCTTGGAAACGAAGGAATGCAGATGCATTGTGTGCCTTAGTTACAAGCTGTTCTGACAGTGTTTTGACTTTGATTCAGCATACAACCAAAGCGTCAGAGACTTGGAATGTACTAAGGAGTCAGTATGAAACACGAAACCAAACAAGGATTCAAAACTTGGAGAATCAACTAGCAGCGGAGAAGTTTGCTGAAGGAGAGACGGTTGAAGCATTCATCACTCGGATTAAGAATCTGCGCGACCAGATGGTTGGCACTGGGATACAAAAGACTAGCGAAGAGCTAGCTCGGAGGTGTCTTCGGATTTGTCCACAAAAGTTTGATGAACTAGTAACTGCCCTTAATACTCAGGTGAGACCTCAAGCTTTGACTTTTGAGGAGTTTTGTGCATTATTAATGGAGGAGGAGTTGAGGCTGAAAGCCCGAGAAGGAAGCAACAATGGAGATGTTGCATTCTCTGCCAATGCAAAAGGCAAAGGTGTTTCCTCCACCAAAAATGATGGTGACAAAAAGAAGAAGGGCAGCAAGAAGAAGTTTCAAGGAGAGTGCTTCTACTGCAAGAAGAAAGGACATGCAATTGCAGATTGTCGTGTCAAGAAGGCAGATGAAAAGAATGGTACCCTTAAAAGTAAAGGGAAAGAGACAGCCAATACGGCTAAAGCAGAGTTGAAATTATTCATGGCGACCATTGAGGAAGTGTGCTCCTCAGCGTAAGAAGAATCTACCATGACTCATGGATGTTGGATAGTAGGGCCTCCCGTCACATGACCAACAAGAAAGGTCTATACAGTTCTATGCAGCCTCTACAAGAATCCATCATTGTGACGGTTGGAAATGATGCTAAATGCCCTGCTGCGGGCACAGGTACTATTTCTTTTGTTGCTGCAAATGGTGAAGTCAAAAAGCTTTCAAATGTGTTGTATGTTCCCGAAATTAGGAGAAATCTCTTATCAGTTGTGCTGCCATAACTAATCTTGGTCATGAAGTGAGGTTCAAGAAGATAGGTGCAGACATTATTGATAGTGCTGGTACAATTGTTGGCAAAGGAGAAAGAAGGAACAACCTGTATGAGCTAAGTGCTCTTACAGCCACCGCTGGAGTGGACACAAGTAAGCTTTGGCATGAAAGGTTTGGACACATCGGATTTGCAGTATTGAAGGAGATGCAAAAGCAAGGTATGGTTTCTCACGTACCTACAATAACTGAATTGAAGGAACCATGTGAAGCTTGTATGATGGGAAAGCAACAGAGAAAGGCATTTCCACAAGAAAGCAAGAATAGAGCACAGGATCCTCTAGAGTTGGTGCATGCTGACTTGTGTGGTAAGATGCCTACACAGGCCTTGGGGGGATCTTATTTTATGTTGATTGTCGACGACTACAGTAGGAAGATGTGGGTGTACTTCCTTCGTGATAAGGCTCAAGCTTTTGGTAAGTTTAAAGAATGGCTAATACTTGTTGAGAATGAAACAGGGAAAAATATGAAGAAATTTAGAACAGGTGGTGGTGGTGAGTTCAACTCAAAGGAGTTTGAAGGCTTTTGCAAGAGCAAAGGGATCAAGCGTCAATTGACGACGCCTCACACACCTCAGCAGAACGGTGTTGTGGAACGCAGGAATCGCACCATTGTGAAGATGGCAAGATGCATGCTAAAGGGCAAGGGATTGCCTAACCATTTTTGGGTTGAAGCTGTTAATACTGCAATCTACATTCTAAATTGGAGCTATACAAAGGCTCTCAAGGGAAAAACACCTCATGAGGCTTACACTGGTAAGAAATCGCGAGCCGTGATGTGGTGTTCAAGGAGGAGCCGCATACAGTGGAGGAGGAGAAGGCAAGTTCTTCCACTTTATCATCAAGCGAAGAAGTAGTCCACTATGAACCTATCCCGAGAGCTATCCCTATCCTTAAGGAGGAGGAAGCATCATCTTCAGATGATGAGGAAAAATTTCACCAAGCTGACATCACCCCACCGGAAAATCCATTGCCGCATTGGGTGAAGTAGCTCTATGACCACAATAATCCTATGTCTGCATTTGTTGAGGAGAAGGCAGACAGACCAAGGAGGTCTCAGAGAATAGAGGAGCAAAGGAGGGCTTCTGCTCACATAGTCAATATGGCCTTGATGGTTGAGATTATGAGAGAAGTAAAGGAGCCAACTGACTTAGAAGAAGCACTTGCAGATCCATCATGGAAGGCTGTTATGCAGGTGGAGTATGACAGCATAATGAAGAATGACACTTGGAAGCTAGTGGATCGACCAACAAAGCGGAAGGTTATTGGCACCAAGTGGATCTGGAAGGTAAAGTACAAGTCTGATGGTACCTTAGAAAAGTACAAAGCTAGACTGGTTGCCCAAGGATTTTCACAAGTTGAAGGGTTTGATTTTCAAGAGTCATTTGCCCCAACTGCCAGAATGACCACTATTCGCACGGTACTTGCAGTGGCTGTCCATAAGAAGTGGCCAGTGTACCAAATGGATGTTAAGTCAGCGTTCTTAAATGGTGACCTCAAGGAGGAGGTGTACGTGGCTCAGCCACCAGGGTTTGAGGCCCCCCATTCTGAGAACAAAGTATGTAAGCTGAAGAAGGCATTGTATGGGCTGAAACAAGCCCCCAGAGCATGGTACCAGCGGATAGATAGGTTCTTTTTAAACCTAAACTTCAAAAGATGTGCCTCAGATGCTAACTTGTATGTTTACAGGGATTGTAAAAAGTCTGTAGTGATTGTCCTATATGTGGACGACCTTCTTATTACAGGTGACTATGAAGATATGATCAACCAAACTCGAAAGGCTTTGAGTTCTGAGTTTGAAATGACAGACTTGGGCTTACTGCACTATTGTTTGGGGATTGAAGTCTGGCAAGAGCCAGGAAAGATCTTCATCTCTCAGAAGAAGTATGCATGGGAGATCTTGAAGGCATTTGGTATGACTGAGTGCAAGGAGATAGCTACACCTATGGAGGTGAATGCAAAGTTATCCGTCGAGGATACATCAGCACTAGCAGACATTGGGAGGTATAGGAGGTTGATCTACTTGTGTAACACCAGACCAGATATCAATTTTGCTATTGGTGTTTTGAGCAGGTTCTCAAACAAACCTCATGAGAGTCATTGGAAGGCTGGGATACGGGTACTCAGATACTTGAAGAAAACTCTTGACTATGGTATCACATACAGTTTCGAAACTTCTCTTGTGGGGAACTATGACTCAGATTGAGCAGGAGACATTGATTCCAGGAAGTCAGCTTCTGGTTATTGTTTCTCTTTGGGTTCATGAATTTTCTCTTGGATTAGTAAGAAGCAACCAACAGTGGCATTGTCTTCTACCGAAGCAGAGTACAAGGCAGCTTGTTTTGTTGTATGTGAAGTAGTATGGTTGAGAAGGATTCTATGGCATATGGGAGTGCAGGATGAAGAACCAACTGTGCTGAGATGTAATAATCAGAGTTGCATTGCCATTGCCAAAAATCCAGTGTTTCATGCACGCACCAAGCATATAGAGATCCAGTATCACTATGTGTGTGATTTGATAGAGGATGGGATAGTGGAACTGGTCTACTATCCAACAGAGGAGAATGGAGTAGATATCTTCACCAAAGCACTTACGAAGGATCTGCTTCAAGTTCATCTTCAGAGACTCGACATTGGGCCGAGGAGATAGTTCACCTATGGGTGGACATTGAGGGGGGGTGTTAGATATGATCAATGCCCCACCCTCATTAGGTGCTACCAATGATCCATGGTGCTCAAAGTTGTAAGGCCCCCATTATGAGGAGAAGCCAAATGTGAGCCCGGACATTGGTTGAGTCCTGACTTGTATATCAGATGAGGTCTATGTAATCAAATGGCAAAAAGGTGACCATTGTGGGTCTAATCTTTGGGTTAGACAGAGTGGTTAAGCTGGTAGCAACTCAAGGCGCATTGCATCGAGTTGCGGTGTAAGGGATTTAAAAGGGGTCCCTATTGTGGGGTCTGAGGGCCGCGGAAGCGGCCCCTGGCTAAGGGGTCCCAGGGGGGACCAGCGGCCCCCCTGGCAGGGGTCCAGGGGCAGCGCGCCCGACCCGATGGTAAAGGGAATATTCCCTGGAATATTCCTTGGCCGACTAGTGAAGGCTCATATGGTAGGTCGATCAGCAGGCCGACCTAACGACCTTCGCGGGCTATAAAAGCTAAACCCCTTCGCAGCCATCTCTCACTAATCTTTCACCCAGTCAGAGTTGTTGTTCCAGCTAGCCTTAAGCTCTTCACCTATCTTCTATCTAGATCGCCATCTAAGCTTCACACAGTGGAAGCACACGCGTGGACAGAGCCATCTTTGTATTAGTTGTTTGAAGTTAAATAATTTACTGATTCTCCTCTTATCTGTTGTGTATTCTCTATCTCTTTCTCAGATTCTGTTTGATGCACCGTGTAATATTTTACAAAGCTTAGATTCCAAGGCATTATTAGAAGCATACTGGGACCTAGACGTCTTGCTAAAATCAATGCATCTATGAACCCATTCATCCTTCCCCTCATAAAATACAACTTAAGTCTAGACGTGTTCATCTTTGTACTCTACTAAGGCAACATGGCATTTCCAAGCTTCTTTGGGCGCAATGAGAAAAATGCAGTGGATTTTTCGGATAACCTTGAGATGGCCTTCCTTATCTCTGGGAGGAATGATGAAGCATTAAAGTTGAGGCCTTTTCCTTTGGTACTCAAGGAAGAAGCTAGAATGTGGTTCCAAACTCTAAATCCGACCCAAAGAGCTAAATGGGAGGGATTGAAGGCAGCTTTCTTGCAGCGATTTCAACAAACTAACTCAGCTGAAGAGTTATGGCAACGGCTTTTGGCCCTCCATCAAAGTGATCCTTATGGTTATGCAACTTATGAGGAAGGGTTTTTGAAGCTTTGGGGGCAGTGGTCAGACTCACTGAACCCTGGAGAGAGAGCTCCAAATTGCCTTCAAAAGGATCGATTTATTTCAGGTTTGTACCCCTATTCTTTAAGAATCACTAGGAAAAAGAATCGAAAGATTCTCTACCAAGCCCAAGCTAGCCAAGCAGTTTTGGGAAACAACATCACAACTATGGAGGCCTCTCAAGTTCCCCCAAATGTATCTAACGCACCAGGCCTTGTTAGAGGTCAAGAAGACATGATCCAACAAATAAACAATCTTACTAATCAACTAGAGGGTTTGAGAGTGAATCTTGTGCAAGGTGCAAGAAGACCTATCGAGGGAAATGGTGGGAATCGACCACAAATGCGGCGACAAGGGAGATGTTGTGTTACAACTGTCGAGAAAATAGACATGGCATGTACAATTGTCCTCACCCTAGAAGATACGATCACCCTGCCAAAGGTCCTCGACAACAAGTAAGCCCTCCTCGTGCTAGGACTCAAGAGCAAGAGTAGTCACGACCTGCAATTTTACAACCACCTTATGTTCAAGCTGAAACCCCTGCTATTCAACCAAATGTTAATGTCATAAAAATAGAGGAGGTAGTCAGGGACAGAAGGCTCCAAAAAGAAATAGCGAGAGGTAAGATGAAGGTAGATGTAGTAGAGACCATGCCTATCAAGCGGGTACGTGTCCAAACTAAGACGGGCAAGGAAGCAATCAATGAGACAAGTACATCACGGGCACCTAGAGATGAAGGGAAGAAGAGAAAGACTCAAGCTAGGTCTAAAATTGATATCTCCAACTTCCCTTTGGGTTCTCGGATACAACCTTATGATCTGGTAGCAGATGTGAGCTCTCAAGGGCCAAAAATTACTTGGCCACAACTACTTCATGTCTCTCCAAAGCTACGACAACAATGGTCAAAAATGATAAGCACAAGGGCAAGGCAAGGTAAAATGGTTAGTGTAATCAAGGCATATGGCCTCAAAGATATAGTGCCTTTAGTGGAGGCTCAAATCAAAGGTCAACGGATTCAAAAAACATACATCGATAGTGGAGCAGAGGTTTGTGTCATGACACAAGCTTATGCATCAATTAGGCTTAAAAGTAATGGAATCCTCAACCTTTAGGGCAAAGATGGCCAACAATGATGTTGTCACATGTGTGGGTGTAGTGAAAGCTTTAAGAGTTTCTGTTTTTGGAATCACTGCAGCAATGGATGTTTATGTGATGCCAGTAAAGGGAGAAGGATATCCCCTCATCCTAGGGAGACCTTGGCTTATGGGCATCAGAGCTAGGCAAGATTGGGCAATAGGAGATCTGGAGTTGAGGCCACGTAAGGTGGGTCATTAGGGCCAAAAACGCTTCAAAAATGGCACTTGTAAGAAAGTGATTAAGTTGCTAATTAGTTGAGGTTTAGGAAGAATAAAACCTCTAAATTTGGTTGTCCAGATGTGATTAATGAGAGAATATTTGGTTCATTGAAGAGGTCGGCCATTAATTGCCCTCATCTTTTAATCCAGGTCAGGGGTCACCTTTTCGGCCGTTTATTGTCTTGGAACTCGAGAGATTTTGTATTTTCGAGATTTTTGTACGAACTTTGCATTTGTTTGCTCCCGCGTTTTCTTTCTATACACTATTCTCTTTTACCATTCCTTTTGCTGCACTTGCTTTCTATCACTGTGAGATTCTTGCTCGGTTCATTTGCTAGAGTGTCTAGCAATACTACTTCAAATAACACAGGCGCAAGCACACGTAAATACAAGCTATCTATTCAGCTAGATCTGACTTACACACCTTGGAGAAGTATACATCATCGAGTATTGATAGATGAGATTGAAGCCAACAGGTTGCGAACACAAGGAATGAAGCATATAGATTTGTGGGTGGATGGAAATATCTATCCCAGGGATCCTTCTACAGGTAAACCACCTCCTTTTTTGAATGTCCATGACTATATAAGATATGCTGGAGAAGGTTACAATGGAATGCTTGGCTACTGTATGAGGTTATACTCTGCATCTTACACATATATAGCTCAAGTGCACGAAATGAAAAAAGCACTAGAAACTACACAAACAAAAATTTTAGAGTTGACAAGTCAGATTGATATTTTGAAAAATGTTAACAATTCATTGCAGAATAAGCTAATACGCTTGAGAGAAACTCCAGTAGGATTTAGAGAGAGGAAGAGACCATTAAAAAATATAACCAGCTTGTGTGAGAGAGCAAAGAAAAGGAGACTAAATCTTACAAAGAAATATGTCTCTAACATATTAGGCATAAATATCCGAGAGAATGAGGAAAGAATCAAACTGTTGAAGAAAACCATGAATAAGAAAGACATTTTGAGGATTCTTAAGTCACCAGAAAATGTGGATTTGAGAGGTCCAACTCTGAGAGAGTTAGTGAAGGATTTAAAAGGCACAGTGAAAGCAAATGAAATCGTAGAGACATGCGATACTGTGGGTATAAGTCGAAAAGGTTACCGTGCTATCTCTAGATTATGGTTTAAAAATCTTAAACGCAATAGGGTAACTATATTTGGATTGCCCCGAGCCCTTGCAGTTTCCACTGCAAGAATTTCCATGAATCGCAAGATTCCACATGTTTTTGGAGATTACTTTCACATCAAAAGGTCTATGTCCTATGAAAAACAAAAAAAACAGGCAATTTTTTATTACAATGAGTTTAACAATATATGGGTTGATCTAAAAAAGGTGCAAATTGCAATGGTTCACATGTATAAAATCACAGTAGAAGAAAGTTATGGTGTTCTAAAGTTTGCCTTGAAGTTGGATGAAGCACAGATTCAAAAGGGACAAAAGATGGAAAGAATTAGCATTTGCCTCATGAACATGGCATTGGACCATGGCAATGGCGAGGGCAAAGCTCCATTGCATAAGATCCAATCCGAGATGGAGATTTGGTGGATTGGTGCAGCCCAGGTACCAATTGAAAATCATCAAACGTTGAAATGGTTGTTCAACCATACATGTATTCCAAATATCATTAAGTCTCAAAGTGAAGGCGAAATGTTGGTAGTTGATGGGGTTGGTAAATTTAATGTGGAATGGCATATGAGTGCTGATTTAAAAACTATCAAATGTATGCTTGGAATATGTAATGGTGCAAATGCAAAATATCCTTGCATTTATTGCATGGAAAGTATTGGATCCAAAGATTGGAGTAGTTTGCGACTAGTAAGAAGAGCCCCAAATAGAGACTCTATAGATTTGAGTAAATTTAAAAACATAGAAGACATCTGGGATCCCATTCTTTCCATCTCTCTTAAGAATGTTCATATTTGTACTTTGCATGCAGAGATTAGAATAATCGATAAGCTTCTCACGTTGCATCTTGACTACGCATATTCCATTAAGCCATTATCTTTATCAGATGAGTGTATTGATAAATGCGAGGCATTGCTATCGAAAATGGGATTTCATGGGGGCCAAGTTCACTTGAGAAAGGATCCAATACTTTCAAGAAAAACAAGAGATATCTTGGCCGATGTCTCTATGGGAGGCTCAAAAGCTAGACGATTCTTAGGAAATCATTCAGGAAAGCAGGTGAATGCGGCTTGGGAGTGTTGGAGAGAGCTATGTGAGATCACAACAAATGTTGCAAGCACGCCGAGGCTTGCGTTTCTTAGAATGGAGGTCTGGATACACCTTGATGTTTTTCTAAAACTCCTCAGGCAACATAAGACAACATATACATATGCGGAAGAGTTCAAAAGATCAATCACAAAGCTTGTTCAGGCGATAAAAGAGGCATGGGGAGAAAAAGATATCACTTTTTATCTGGTAAAGTAATAATTATTTAATATGGGCTTATTTTGATAGGTTTTTCAATTGGTATAAAATTTGTGTTACTTTGTATTGCAGCATATTCTTCATATTCATGGACCTTTCTTTGTGGAGGAGCATGGCCCCTTAGCAACTTATAGCAACCAAGGCATGGAAAAATCCCACTACCAAGCACGCACAAGTTATTTTCGAAGCACAAGGCATGGGGGAGGAGTTACAAAAAGCAATGCTTTGGAGGAGCTATTCAACTGGTTTTTTTTACGACAACTTCAAAGAATGCAAATAAAAGACGGCAATGACACATGATCAATCGCACTTTTATATATAAGAAAGAATATATACAAAGCTAGTTTTCCAAAACTCTCACATTCTCTTCCTCCTCAGGAATCTTTCCTCTATAACGTAGAAATTTTTTTCTCTTGTAGCCAGCTATAGATTTTACATCAGTTTTGTCTGCAGCTAAGGCGTAGGATGAAAACGCCAAAAAGTATCCTGCTCTAGAAGTAGAGTAACCTGGACCGTAGCCAAAAATCCTAATTGCTGCAGTCTTTTCCAAAAACATTATTTTATGGGCATTATATTGTAATCCTGAGAAACCTAGAAGCCTTGTAAGAGCTTTAATACAAAGTATCGGCCATGCTGCGTCCTCTGAGAAACTACTATGAAGTACAAAAAAGGATTCAGGGTCAATCCTAGCCAAGTAGTGGCCGAGTGCAATGTCTTTGGTGGTGTTACTAGCAGCTCTCGATCCTTTGCCACACCCCAAGAAGTTATCTGTATCGGCAATCTCCAACTGCAAATAAAACCCATACTGAATGAGCATGAAATGTAAACCTACCAATGTGTAAAAGCAAATTCAAAATTATCTTACCACTTGATTTTCATCGTACTCCAATTTAAACGGATTCCATAAATTAATTGATGATGCTGTCTCATTGGTGTTAGTCAATTCTTTAACATATTCAGACTCCTCTCTTCCAAAATTGGAAATGCCAAGCTCGCTTTGAATGCGATCGAAGTCCTCATCAGTGATCCTCAACTCTTTCTCAGCTTCTTTGGCCTTTTCAAAACAAAGAGAGAATGCCTCACCAGCATCAATAAACTTATCATCTAGAGTTTCTTTATCAAGTTTCAGAATCTCTTCCTTTGATTCATTTTCTGTGTCAATTATCCCATTTGCAGCATCAGAAGCCTCTGCAATAATTGCAAGACAATAATCTTCCCTGAGATTAAAAAGTTTTTGAATATCTGATAGTAAAATGTACTCCTTGTCCTTGAAAGGTATACATGGCAGGGAAGGAACAATATGGTGAGAACTCTCATCAGGTTGAGGGTTTGTATCTCCTTGGCTCTCCTCAATGATAGTCTCAGCTTTGAAGTGAGCAACATCCAAATTCTCAGCAATGGAAGCCTCAAAATCTGTATCTACAACCTCCTCTGTTTCCCTTTCATCTGCTAGATCATCCAACATGCAAAAGCTGGCAGTTTTTGCTCCTTCCAACTGTTGCTCCTCAGCTTTCACAGGGTATTTGACAAGGCTGAAAATAATAAAAGCAGCAGATTTTCTCATCATCTTGCAGTTTTTGGAATGAGTGCAGCAAAATATGTCTGTTGAATGAAACCTCTCCAGAGAGTGGGCCCTACACTTTCTAGTAAATACTGCCTTTTCATTTCCTGTTGACCCAATGGGAATATGGACATATTCAATTGTGCCAACTTCAACAGAAGGACCTGCAAGAGTTTCAAACTCCAAAAAGTCCTCCATTATATATTTTTCACAAGATTTCAAAACTTTGTCAAGTTCCCAATCAGGATTAAAAATATTTTTCACAACTCCATAGAATGAGAGATCCATTTCATTCTGAAGCATAAAATCAAGTAGCCTCTCTGATGGAGTGATATCAATGAGCTCTGATACTCCTTGACCTCTCACTATTGACGTTCGCTTCCCTGGAGATGTACTTGGCTTTCTCACACTGGTGGCAGAGGATGGAGAGGAAAAAGAATACACAGGCTGATCAGATGTTGATGCACTTGAGCCTTTTGAAAGCCTTCTTCTTTTACCAGTTCCTGAAGAAACCTTGGATTCTATGGGTTCAGACATGTTTCCAACTTCTAACGATACGGCGCGATAAGAGAGAAACGATTCAGACAGAAAGGCCCCCTCGCGCCGTATCGGTGATCCTAGTAAGAAGCGCTAGAGCCACAAAAAGGTGGTCACACGAGCTTGAGGAACGCTGAAAGAAGACTAGATCTAGAGAACCTCCAAAACGAAGCGAAGAGAGGAGAGCGAAGAAAACCAACAGTTGCTCTCGTGCCATATCAGCAATAGAAACAGAGGTCGGAAACCGAAAAAAGCCGTACAAATAAGAAACACACCCTTATGTAGGCGCGGATTATGCCACCTGGCAGTATCCGTTAGTCTCATACACGTGGCAGTAGCCGTTGGGCAACACGTGGCCGATAACCACGTGGCGAACAAGTGGACCGGTCATTACTTGACACGTAGCATACGGACCATAAATGCAGATACGTGGCACAATCAGTATCGGACACGTGTCTGACACGTGTCATGATTTACCTGGATATATAAGTGGTCATTTTTCCGACGTGTACACTTTTCATTTCTCGAGCTCTTCCCGCATTGCTTGCCGATACGGTGCGATACAAGTCCTTCTTTCGCTAGCAAAAAGAGGTGTGTCGATACGGAGCGAGGGCGTCCAAACGGTGTGCTCGTTTCCTCCGTGCGTCATCTGATCTCCAATACGGAGCGAGGGCGTCCAAACGGTGTGCTCGTTTCCTCCGTATCGCGCCGTATCGGCATCTGATCTCCAATACGGAGCGAGGGCGTCCAAACGGTGTGCTCGTTTCCTCCCTATCGCACCGTATCGGCATCTGATCTCCAATACGGAGCGAAGGCGCTGTTCCATTCTGCTCGTTTCCTCCCTATCGCGCCGTATCGGCATCTGATCTCTAATACGGAGCGAAGGCGCTATTCCATTCTGCTCGCTTTGTTCATATCGCGCCGTATCGGAATTGCTCATTTCGTCTTTTTCCTCGCCAATTTGTCTTTCAGTTATTGTCCTTCTGGTTGTTATTTTTGCTTTTCTGGATGGCAAGGACAAAGCAAACTGCAAGAAGAGTGTATCTAGATGGGAAGGACAGTGGGGGTAGAAGAAAGTTAAAATTTGATGAATCTAAGGGGGTAGAAGAAGCTGGTCCATCACAAGCTCCAGAGCATTTTACAACAGAAATCCCCCCTACACCAGGTGTTGTCCTTACATCTGCTATAAATGTTTCTTCACCTGAAATTGAGGAAGCAAAGGATGAGGCTTACCCTGTGAAAGATTCATTCCCTACAATGGTACCTGAGCCCACATCTGCTGAAGCCACTGAACACCCCAAGCCACAAAAGAGAAAGAGGAAGTCCAGGTTCTTCTATATGCAAAGATGTTTCAGTGAGATCAGGAAAGCCCAGATAGCTACACAGCATGTCATTCCAAAAGCTGCTTTTATAAGGGTGGTTAAAGAGATCTCTGATAGATTGTCTCAAGTGGCAACTGTGTCTGGTCTAAATAAGAAGTGGCAACTCTCAGCCATTCTTGCCCTGCAAGAGGCCGCAGAAGATTTTGTTATTGATTTCATGAACGACGCTTACATTGCTGCCGCCCATGCTCATAGGATCACCCTTATGAATAAAGATTTCAGCATCATCAGCAAAGTGAGGTATAGGTTTGACAAAGTCCTGAGGCCCTTGCCTTCCAATGATCAAAAAGCCTTTGAAATCCTTAATGTTCCCCCAAAATTGTCCAGGAAAGAGAAAAAGCTAAATGTTGAGGATGTTAGTCACCTTTACCCTACAAGGGGTGCCACCCAGCAGGAGGCTTTCTTGAGTGAAGAAAATCAGGAGGTGTTTGAAACTGAAGACGATGTTTACAAGAGGAAAGCCGCATCACTTGCTCCCGTCAACAGCGAGAGGATGGACAAAGTGTATGGGCAGATTCTTGTGAATGTTGCTGGGGAACCTGAGGAGGAATATCTTAGTATATCTCCCGAGGACAAGCCCATGTTGGAAAAAAGGGATCTCCAGCTATCTGACTCCGTGGTATTTTGTTGCATAAGGTAAGGTTTTTTGTTGCATAAGTTAAGTCTTATAGGTTCAATTATATTTTGGATGAAATTGGTATTGAATAGCTTTTGCTATTATCTGCAGGGCATTGGTCTCCTCTCTCACTCTCGATATCCGAAGAACAATATACATTGTTGGTCCACTTCTCTCTGTGGGACTTTTTGCAAAATCTGGTTCTAATATTTCACCATTTTTTCGTAGCTTCGATCGTGTGAGAAATTACCACATCTTTTTCCCTTATGTAGAAAGGTATTTTTCTTTTTCCGTAGAGGAAAATTTATGTTCATTTGCTTTCACCCTTCTACTCACCTCTTTTATGAATTTGCAGAGGGCATTGGAGTCTCATCTACATTAATTATCTTTCAAGGGAAATTATCTTTATGAATTCTCTCAGCGGTGTTCACGGTCAAGCACGAATGTATGTTGGAAGAAAATTACTTACTTTGATTTCTTTTATAAATAATATTTTGAACTTACAAAGCTTCCTTTTGCAGTGCTGCTAGACTCGTTTCTACATTTTTGGATACAACATACGAGGATCTTGCTGATCCTCAAAGGCCGTATACTTTTCTTCTACAAGAAGTTCCATTGCAAAGCGATGCGCATTCTTGTGGATGGAGAGTTATCTCAAACATTTGCAGAACAGTGGATTCAAAGCTGTTACAAATAGAAGGAGTGAATGTAAGTTTATTTCATTTGATGTTTGTGTAACCCTTATCATGATGTCTTTTCACTAACTTATAATATTTATTCTTACAGTGTAGAGACTATCCTGAATCATATGTTTGGTGGATAAGGGAGAGATGCATCGAGCTGATTCTAGACAAAGCAATCACACCGTATGATCCTGACTCCCCTCTTCCTCCCAAAACTTCAATGGCCAAGGGCACAAGCAAGGGAAAGGTCAAGGGAAAGGGTAAGGACAATGGCAATGGTAAAGACAAGGGCAAGGGAAAAGGCAATGGGACCACTGCTGCAGAGTCTAAGAAAAAAGGAATGCCAGTGCTCTCTCCTCTTAAATTTGATCCATCCCCTCTTAAGCCCCAAGAAAAGAGACTACCTGTAAAGGTCAAATTTTTTCAACAATCAAAGAAAGGCCCTGTGAGAAAAAATATCTTTGAAGAAATCGATAAAGAATGAAAATAGCAAACATAAGCATACACGAGCCTTTTTATTTTGGCTTTGTACATTTTTATGCAATTTTTGTACCTCATTGTGTAATGAAAATTTTCACTTGTAAATCGAATGTAATGTACATTTTATACACAAGCCTTATTATTTTGGCTTTGTACATTTTTATGCAATTTTTGTACCTCATTGTGTAATGAAAATTTTCACTTATAAATCGGATGCAATGTACATTTTATTTATACACATTCGAAAGGCGACTTGCTTCACGATAGCTTATGAAGTTCCCATTAAAAAATATCTTAAGGACAGTCTATTAAGATAAATAATGAAAATTTTCACTTATAAATCGGATGCAATGTACATTTTATTTATACACATTCGAAAGGCGACTTGTTTCACGATAGCTTATGAAGTTCTCATTAAAGAATATCTTAAGGACAGTCTATTAAGATAAATTCCTGCCAAGTTTTCATTCTCAAGGCCTCAAACTCACAATTGTGGGAGACAAACAACTCGTACAAAAGAAAGAGCGCTCGGCTCTTTTACCAATTGTTACACCATTCACTTTGAACTTATATCTAGGGGATGTATTGTCTAGCAATTCCAAGGTATCCCTCACATCTTTCAGACTCCAATTGGAAGTAACATTCACCTTCTTTACTTCATGCGGAAAAACGTGCACCACAAGTTTATATGGTGTGTTATCTGTATCAGAATCCAAGGGAACCCAAATACCCAATCTTAGTTTGTATCGCCTGTAATCAAAGCCCAAAGCAAGATTTTGGCGAGGGATACTATAAGCCAAAGCCAAGGATTGAGGGCATGCACTGCACCTCAAGATATCACCTTTGTGATCGCACTCTCTAGATTTCCAATGCGTCCCTATAGTGTTGTCCAAATCCTCTTCCAAAAAGTTTCTACTTAACCAGGATACCTTCGTTCTTTGTAAATTTGCTGTTTTGAAGCAAGCCACGAAGATATGGAGGGGTACAAACCATGATAAACGTATTCTTCTTGAGATCCTTCCAGCTGTCATGGACTTTTTAATATCCTGAGATATTTTGAATTTGAAACTCTGCACTGTTACCTTGTCAGGAATCTCCCAATTTAGAGATGAAAGACTTGGCAATGGCAAATCTTCGATATTCCCATACCTATCCGCTTTAGAGGGAACCACATACTGTGCATAATATATAAAAACCTTGCATTCACTATAAAAAGACACAATTTGATCGGCATAAATAATGTCTGCCAATACCTTATGAATGGCATGGAAAGTCCCACTTAGGCTTTCCACAGGTTGCCATTCAATACTTGTTGACGGAAAGATATCTACAATGACGAACCGTTTGTTAGAACTTGCATAAATGGAAAAGAATTATATACGTTATTCAACTTATAACTTATAATGTGTTTGTTGGGGAACACGTTCGTTTGGAGGCAAGTGCATATCCTTGGCCATGTAAACATGTTGCACCTTGACAAACCAGCCTTCGGGCATAATTTTGAAGGCAATGATACGCCCCTTCCAGTGATGTTTTATATCTTCTCGTTTTCTTCTTTTCACCTTATGGGAGCCCTTGCAAGATGGCAGCATGGTAACCCAATCATTTACAGCAAAGGATTTGGGCTCAAATTTTCCATCTACTCCCTGGCTATAGACTGTGCAAGAGTGTATTAAACGAGAAGGGCGCCTGGAGGAAGCCATGAAAAGAATGAAAGCGCAGAGAAAGAAGCTCAAAGAGGGGTGAATGAACTAAAAAGTAGCGCCAAGAACCCAAATGAGTATGTATTGGGCGCCAAAAATAATATTGAAAGATCTCCCGACTTTCAAAAAACTCATTATTAATTTCATCACATCTCTGTCATGTATTTTGTCAGATTTGTAAGTAAATAACGTCTTTGGGACTCCAAAACATGTCAGACTTTAGGGGTTTTTGCTAAAAAAGAAGAGAGAATCACGAAATGGACTCCACTATCTCTAAAAAAGAGGAGACAAGAATACCATTTTCTTGCACACGTGGCGAACTCTCTTTGGCCCTTTCCTTAATCCCGTGATTAACAAAAGTGCATTTTTTGAAGCGTTTTTGGCCCTAATGTGGCCACAATCAAAAGGTGGTTTACAGCTTGAAGAGTGGGCGTCAAGAGAACCTTGAACTAGAAACGTCTGCTGATGAGTGGAGCTCAAGTGGATATTCCTCATCGGTAGAAGAGGAAGAGAGTTCAAGTGGAAAGAGTGATAGCACTCTCAAAGTTATGGGCATCACCAAGGAGAAGATGTGTGGGATGCTAGCCTAGAGAAGATGATATCCAAGGATATAAAGGATGAAGAAAAGGAGGGTTATGTGAATGTTCTCAAGAATCATGCATCATTGTTTATTTCTGATTATACTCACATTACAAGTGTCACTGCAGTGAAGCATCACATCCAACTCAAAGAAGGAAGCAAACCTATAGTACAAAGATTGAGAATACTGGGAGTTGTGCAACAGGATGCACTGTTGACGGAGGTGAAGAGACTCTTGAATGCAGGATTCATATACCCAGTGGAAGATTCAGAATGGGTCTCCCCAGTAGTAGTGAGGCCAAAGAAAAATGGTAAGTGGCGAGTATGCATAGATTACAAGCCACTAAATGCTGCAACAAAGAGGGACCACTTCCCTCTCCCATTTCAGGATGAAATCTTGAATGAAGTAGCGGGACATGAGCGGTATACGATGTGTGATGGCTACTCTGGCTACTTCCAGATTCGCATTGCAGAGGAGGATCAAAAGAAGATCACTTTCATCACACCATGGGGCTGTTTTGCCTTTCGGGTCGTGCCCTTTGGTCTCACAAATGCCCCAGCAACCTTTCAACGATTCATGAATATGGTCTTCCAACCTTACTTTGGTAAGTCCATAAGGGTTTTCATAGATGACTTTTGTATTTACAACTCAAGGAACATACATCTACACAAGGTTGATGAAGGATTTACTCGCTTAGCTAGGTTGGGTGGACAACTAAATAAGGATAAATGTCACATTGGGGAAAGCAAGGTTACACTACTAGGGCATGTAGTGTCAATTGAAGGAATTGAGATAGATCTAAATAAGGTAGAAACATTGCTAGCTCTACCTTCTCCAACCTCCATCAAACAATTAGTCTCCTTCTTACAAAAGCTAAGATATTTGGGTAGATTTATACACTTACTCTCTCAGGCCATATATCCCCTGCAGCAACTGACACGCCAAGAAACACTTGTATGGAGTGAACAAAGTGAAGGACATTTTAAGGAGATAAAGAAAATGTTGGGGTCACTTCCTATAATCCTCGAGCCTTGTTGCGAAGAAACATTCTTTGTAAACCCTAGTGTGGGAGAAGAGGCCATTGGTGCTACTCTCCTACAAAAAGATCCAAAAACATCCTTCATGAGGCCTGTTTATTTTGCTAGCCACCTCATGAAAGCCTCAGAGAAGGCTTACACCTCCATGGAACAACTAGTGTTGGCCCTCATGTTTGTAGTAACCAAATTTCGTCCATATTTGCTTCCAAAGAGGTTTGTGATCATCACTGTGGAGGATATGTTTCCCTATGCACTACAACATATGGAAATCTCTGACAAAATAGCAAAGTGGGTGGTCCGACTTCAAGAGTTTGATTATATAGTGCAGGTTGAAAAAACAACTCGGGCATGCTTGCCTGATATTTTGACAAACAGGTGCTATGAGAAAAATCTCAAGGTGAAAAGAAAGAACCTTCCACCACCCCCATCTATAAAAACTCTTGTAGATGCTTATAGCCTCTACTTTGATGGTGCATACAAGAGAACTAAGGATAAGGCAGCCGCAGGCATCGTTGTTTTCTCTCCTTTAGGAGAGAAAATCTATGGTGAAGGAATCATCTTGGAAAGTGTCCACTCTAACAATGAGGCAGAATATCAAGCTTTAATTCATGGTCTTTGTTGGTATCTTAGTAATTCAATCGAGAGGTTGAATGCTTTTGGAGACTCCATGCTATTGGTAAGGCACATGCAAGGTACATGGGCATGCAAAAATACAAACCTCTCTAGTAAAATGAGAGAGGCCAAATCTCTTATGAGAAGATTTAGGGAAGCACAAGTACATCATGTGCCAAGAGACTAGAACAAAGATGTCGATCATCTAGCATCATCAAAGTTGAATGAGTCAATGGTGGGAGCAGTGGCTATCAAACCCCCACTTCGACAAGGCAAGAAAGACTTAAAAGATATTCTACATCTCTTAGAGCAAGGAGAAGCTCCCAAACACCTGACTAAGGGAGAAAGACAGTGGCTAGCTCGAAAGGCTACAAGATATCGCATGGTAAATGATAGTTTGTATTGTCTTGGTAAGGATGGTGTGCTTAGAAAAGTGCCTTCAAAATGGAAAATTGAAGAAATCTTAAAAGCTTGCCATGATGATATGTGTGGAGGCCACTTTGCACACGACATCACAAGTAGAAAGGTTCTATAAGCCGGCTTTACTTGGCCCAATCTACACTGAGATGTCAAATATTGGTGTCAAACATGTGAAGAATATCAAAAATCAAGACCACGATGGCTCATAACAGAACCCCAAACCCCAATCAAGGTCTATGGACCCTTTGAGAAGTGGGGAATTGATGCCATAGAGCCTCTACCACGCACTCCATCAGGAAAAGAGTATATTATCATGGGGGTAGATTACATGACTAAATGGGCCGAGGCTATGCCAACTAGAAGAATCACTGCTAAGGAAGTGAGTAAATTCATCTTTGACCACATTTGTTGTAGGTTTGGTACCCCTCTTGAAATACTATCAGATAGAGGACCAAGGTTTAGAGCTAATGTGGTGGGTGAACTCATGCAAAAGCTAAATATTCAACGACGACACTCTACCCCTTACTACCCTCAATGCAATGGATTGGTGGAAAAGGTAAATGGAATGATTTGTAAAATCATCAGCAAACAGGTACATTCAAGGCCCCGGGATTGGGACAAGCACCTTAGTGGAGCTTTATGCGCTTACAAAACCTCCTTTAGGGTTCACACCTTTTCATCTAGTTTATGGACAAGAGGCTCTTTTGCCTATTGAGGTGAAATTAGCTACCCTTCGGGTATTAGGTGGCACGGTAGGCTCTCAAAAGGAGAAGTTACATCAAAGATTACTGGACCTAGAGAGGCTACAATTGGATCGTGAAGAAGCCATCAACCACTACTCCCAGGAAGCTAAGAAGCGTAGAGAAAAGTTCAACAAGAAGCTAATATATAAAAACATCAAGGAGGGATCTTTAGTACTTCGATATGACAATCACTTTGATAAAAGAAAGGATGGCAAGTTTCTCTACCTGTGGGAGGGACCGTTTTGTTGAGATATCGAGCTCCACTCGTGATATGCCAGGGTGACCATTGTGCATTTATGTCACCGACTTGTCAGTTGTAGATGCAGTTGGTACACTGCCCATGAATAATAGCTAGATGACAGCTATCCTTATCTACTCTAGTTCGTGGCTCAGTTAGTATGCCACCTTAGTTAGTTGTCTTTGGTTTGAGACCCATATATAGGGTTCTTCTATTTCTTTGTATGAGACTTATTTTTGGCTTACACAACTAAGAAGAGGAAAACTATTTTCAACCTCCACCTTTGTGTGTATCCCTCATTATGCAAGCAAGAAAGCTACAAGTGATACTCCTTCCTTCTCTCCCACAATCTTACATGGTATCAGAGCCTTGTTCGTGGTAAGGAGCTCAAGAAAGCAAGCCAAGCTCATGGTGTTCTGGTAAGAGGAGCAGTGTTGCTTTCATTTTCTGTTTTGGGAGCAGATCTCTGCAGATAGCACAGTCGGAAATTGCAAGAGTGCATTGTCTCAGGTTGAGACGCCCTTCGCGGTGAAGCAAGAGGGTAGTATATGCTGCGAGAAAAGGCTTTAGGCCTTAGGTGACCCTGTTTTTTTTATTTGAGGCCATTTCGGGGCCTGTTTTGGAGGCGGAAGTTTTCTGTACGCACTCAAGAAAAAGCCCTGTTTTATGCTGTGCGACCACTGTTCTACAGGTCGGTGAAAAGTTACCACAAAAATTGCATCGTATGCTTGTGTGCAGAGACATTGGGAGTTATAGAATCATCCTTGGTTCCTGTATATGAAAAATCATCACTAGGAAGTGATTGTGTGGTCAAATACCACTTTCGCCAGTTTTGCAGATTTGCCCTTGTGAGGGTGAAGCTGTGTTTTTTGCAGTGACAGAATTTTTTGCAGTGTTCTGTAATGGCGTCTGATTCTCTTTCACAGATTGTAACTGAAAAGCTTGACAAGAACAACTTCCAAGCATGGAAGTTTAGAATGACGAATTTTCTTATCGGAAAAGGATATTGAAAATTTGTTGCAGGAAATGAAGAAGAACCAGTTCTTCATGATGTTCCCAATCAACAGCAAATGCAGGCATTTAAAGCATGGCATGAGAGAGCCAGGAAAGTTATGTATTGGCTATCTATCAGCATTTCAGACTCTATGATTGTGCATATTCATGATGCAAGTACGCCAAAGGAGGCATGGGATACTTTGTCAAAAATGTATAGCACAAATACGCAAGCCAGGAAAATGCAGCTCAAGCAAGAGTTGCATAATGTGCAAAGAGAAAATATAAGCATCAATGACTACCACATGAAGGTGAAGAAGATTGCAGATGCACTTGCTTCCATTGGGTCGCCAGTGGAAGATGATGATTTAGTTTCTGTGACCTTGAATGGTCTAGAAAAGGATTATGCACAGTTTCGGACATCCATTTCAGTTCGTGAAAGATTTCCTAATTTTGAGGAGTTTATCGCTCTTCTAATTTCTGAGGAGCAGAGAAATGGTGGTGCATCTTCTTCAGGAGGAACTTCAAAGGAAGTTGTCTTCTACTCAAATGCTGGAAGAGGTAGAGGCAGAGGTAGAGGAGGCCGATTTGGAGACTGTGGTAGAAATTAGAATATGCAGCAAACTCAAGAAAACCAGTCCTATGGAGGAGGACGTGGTAACTCTAGAGGCAGGGGGAGCCAAAGAGGTCGTGGTGGATGGCAAAGAGGCCAAAATGCAAATAATAATGTTGAATGCTACTACTGTGGTAAAATGGGTCATATGGCTAAAGACTACTATAAAAAGCAGAATGACATCATGAATGGAAAACTGCAACAAGGGAATTATGCATCTTCTAGGAGACAGTGTGATAACAAAAATGAGCATTTGTTTATGGTGCAGCACATGAATAATTCTGTGACAAGTGCAGAAGAAAGCAACGATGTATGGTATGTTGACTCAGGTGCATCAAACCACATGACAGGTCATGCAGAATGGATGGAGGATGCAAGGAAAATGGAAAAACCAGGATTTGTGGAGACTGGTGATGATACTGCACATTCTATTGTGCAGATTGGAAAAATTCCTTTGTCTATGCAGGATGGGAAAAAGAAATACCTGTCCGATGCATTTCATATCCCGAATATCACCAAGAATCTGGTTTCTGTTGGTCAAATGGTTGAGCAGGCCTTCCAAGTCAGATTTAATCCTCATGGATGCTTTGTTGAGGATATGAAAAATAAATGTCGTTTGATAGCAAAAGGAAAGAAGAAGGGCAGAATGTTTACGTTGGATGTAGACATGTCTGAATTGAGTGCAGCAATGTTCGCACATGGGACCGGTGTAGTTGCAGATATTGATATATGGCATAAACGCATTGGTCATGTTAATGTACAGCGACTTAAATCAATGTAGGCCCAAAATATTGCTGCAGGATTGCCTAAATTCAAGGTTGCAGAAATGCATAAGGTATGTGAAGCTTGCCAATTTGGAAAACAGGCAAGGAAACCATTTCCTAGACATGTTCAAGAGAGTGAGAAGCCATTGGAATTAATCCACTCTGATGTGTGGACTACTAAAGCTGCATCTCTTGGAGGCTGTCATTATTTTGTCACTTTTATTGATGACTAAAGCAGAAAAGTTTGGGTGTATTTTATGAAAAAGAAAAGTGAAGTTTTGGGCATTTCAAAACTCTTAAAGCTATGGTTGAAAAAGAAACAGGCCTGCAAATAAAATGCCTAAGGTCATATGGAGGGGGAGAGTACCTCTCAAATGAGTTTGCAAGGTTCTTGCAGGAGCATGGCATAAAGCAGCAATATTCATGTAGTCATACCCCACAACAAAATGGAATTGCAGAAAGGAAAAACAGGCATATTGGAGAGGTATCTCGTGCCATGCTCAATGAAAAAGACCTGCCAGATTTTTATTGGGCTGAGGCAGTTGCTACAGCAGTCTACATAATGAATAGGACTCCCACTGCAGCAATACATGGGATGACTCCAGAAGAGAGGTATACTGGTAGGAAACCAGATATTTCTCATTTAAAAATTTTTGGTTACATTGCCTATATTCATGAGCTAGATGAGTTGAGATCCAAGTTGGATCCAAAAGCTGAGAAGTGCATCTTTATTGGTTACTCTCTGCAAGCAGAAAGGGTATAGATGCTATAACCCTTCTACTCGTAAGTTTACAATGAGCAGAGATGTTTTTAATGAGATGAGTAGCTGGTATAAACCAGTAAATATGATTGATGATGTAGATGCACAAAATGGTAATGCTGCACAGAATTCACAGCAGTAGTCACAAAATATTAGTGGACCTGGAGTGTCCTCTAGCAGTGGTTCATATTCTTCGCCATGGACAGGCAGATTGAGATCAGGAGAATCTCCTCAAAACAATGCAGATAGTGGTATGCAGGTTTCACGAAAAGGAAAAGAGAAGGTAGATCAGCCCATGTTTGATGTGAATGCAGGTCACTCTTATGTGGATGGTGAATCCAGTGGCTCAGAACAAAGCATTGATGATGAGTTGGGTATTCCTTCTATTGTTACACCTGAAGTAAGGAAGACTAGGGATGTTTTGAGAGCACCTGGGAATGAACCTACTTTGCGCAGGTCTACCAGAGCTAGGTATCATGTGGATAGGCTGAAATATGATGGATTTACAGCCATTCACTATGCATATATGGTCAAAGTGATACAGGAACCAGAACCTACTTCTTTTGAGCAAGCCATGGAAAAAGAAAAATGGAAGAAAGCCATGGATGAAGAAATAGATGCCTTGGAAGCAAATGCTACATGGGAGTTAGTACCTTTGCATAAAGGTAAGAATGCAATCGGCTGTAAGTGGGTTTATAAGGTGAAGCACAATGCAGATGGTTCTATGAACAGATACAAGGCAAGATTAGTAGTCAAGGGGTATGCACAAACATATGGCTGACTATGAAGAAACATTCAGTCCAGTTGCAAGGATGGCAATCGTAAGAGCAGTCATTGCTATGGCTGCATCAAAGGGATGGTCTTTACATTAGATGGATGTAAAGAATGCCTTCTTGCATGGTGATTTGTAAGAAGAGGTCTATATGGAGCAGCCACCAGGTTATGTGCATGCTGTTCATCCTGAGTTTGTTTGCAGGTTGAATAAAGCCTTGTATGGCTTGAAGCAAGCACCTAGAGCATGGTCTGACAAGATAGGACAATATCTTGTCACTATTGGCTTTCAGATTTCCAAGGCAGATTTCTCACTTTATGTGAGAAAAACTGAGAAATGTATTATGCTACTTGTCATTTATGTTGATGATTTGATTATGACAGGTGACAGTGATGAAGATATCATTCATGTGAAAATGCTATTGAAGCAAAAGTTTGAGATGAAGGATTTGGGAGAGCTGCGTTATTTCTTGGGCATTGAGGTGATTAGATCACCAAGTAGGATACATCTCTTGCAGAGGCAGTATGGATTGGACATGCTGTCCAAATATGGGATGACAGGTTGTAAGCCTATTTCAGTTCCTTTGGAGCAGAATGTGAAGCTGAGCGCAGATGCAGGTGAGCTTCTGGAAGACCATACTATGTACAGATGCATAGTAGGAAGCTTGATTTATATGACTATTACCAGGCCAGATTTGAGCTATGCTGTTGGATTGGTAAGTCAATTTATGCAAGCTCCAAGGAAACCGCATTTGGATGCGGCTAGACGCATACTCAGGTATGTGAAGTCTACATTGCAGTATGGACTATTTTATGAGACTGAGGTTCAGATACAGTTGCATGGATACACTGATGCTGATTGGGCTGGTAGCATTTCTGATAGACGATCTACCAGTGGATATGTGTTCTCCTTTGGGAGTGCTGCAGTCACTTGGAGCAGCAAGAAACAGCCTATAGTTGCCTTATCCAGCACAGAGGCTTAGTACAAGGGCGCAGCAATGGCTGCATGTGAGGTAGCTTGGTTGCATAAGCTACTTTATGATATGCATCAGCCTACAGATGGGCCAGTTGTCATTTATTGTGACAACATGAGTAGTATACACTTGGCAAATAACCCAGTCTATCATGCTAGAACAAAGCACATTGAGGTGCATTATCACTATGTGCGAGAGAGGGTTTTACTAGGTCTTATTGATCTAGTTTATGTCAGCACAGAGGATCAGGTAGCTGACATATTCACGAAGGCATTGGGCGCAGAGAAGCTGCGCAAGTTCAGAGACCTACTTGATATGCAGGAATTGGGATTGAGCTCGAGGGGGAGTGTTGAGATATCGAGCTCCACTCCTGATATGCCAGGGTGACCATTGTGTATTTATGTCACCAACTTTGTCAGTTGTAGATGCGGTTGGTACACCGCCCATGAATAATAGCTAGATGATAGCTATCATTATCTACTCTAGTTCGTGGCTCAGTTAGTATGCCACCTTAGTTAGTTGTCTTTGGTTTGAGACCTATATATAGGGTTCTTCTATTTCTTTGTATGAGATTTCTTTTTGGCTTACACAACTAAGAAGAGGAAAACTGTTTTCAGCCTCCACCTTTGTGTGTATTCCCCCATTGTACAAGCAAGAAAGCTACAAGTGAGACTCCTTCCTTCTCTCCCACAATCTTGACACGTTTTGGGTCACAAAAAATTCAACAATGGCTCCTACAAACTTCAAGACATTGAGGGAAAAGTACACAAGACCAGGGTAAATGGATGGCGCTCAAAACCCTATCACATCAGGGTGGGGTCAGCTCAAGATACCAAAGAGTGTCTAGAGGCATAAATACCTCTAGCCATGTTGGGAGGAGCTATATGATCTGAGAAAATCACAAAAAAATATTTGTCTAACACTTTGTTGATTTTTTGTACATTTGGAGTTTTGAAATAAAGAAGAGGGTGGAAACAACCTCTTGGGAAATCCAAGAAATCACTGGATGAAAATATTTCATGGACCGGTTTACCAAGGGGAGGTGAAGAGTAAAGATCAATGGAGGAAGGTGAAGGGAAAATGTATAATGTGAAAAGAAAAGATATGAAATGGATTTGGAGCCATCCAAAGGGCATGTGAGGCTCATAATGTCATGACTTTGGAGCCTTATGATAATTCAACCAAATGGGACCCTTCTTGGAAGCATTAGTGGAAGAAAAATCAAGCACATGATTTTGTAAGATTTTTTTAAAATACTTCCACTTCGATCCAAAAAAAAACTTTTCAACATAAAAGTTGTAGCGCGTGAGCTGAAGTTTCGGCTGGTATTTTTTTTATAATTTTTTGGAGCTACGAGTCGGGAGATATGGCCAAAATGGTGGATGCCAACACATCCATATTTTCTTTCCCACACTTAACACTTTCATAAAACATCATTCATTAGACTCCCAACCATTTCCCCTCTCTTCTCCTCTCTCTCAAGCTAATAAACCATTAGAATTCCCCTCCTAAATCACCCTCACATCATCCTTAATTATAGTAGTAATGTATAAACTATCACTACTCTCTCTCTATTATTACTAGATATAATCTTATTTTATAAAGATTCTCTATATTTTTTTATAGGAGAGCTCTTGGACTCAAGCTATGGGGGAAAGAATGAAGACAACTCACCTATGATGGAGCTTGATTAAGTACAAATTGGTCAACAAAACATCTAGATGGAGCTTCCACATTGATGGAACCGCCTTAATACAGCTTTGGTGGTGTTAATTTCTATTATATCTTAACCTCCTCCCTAAACACCCTCAAGGCCTATATAAAGAGACCCTCTCGTTTGTAATTTGCAAGAAGAGAGAGAGCCAAGAGGCCTTATTCAGTCCTATTGAGCCTTCCACATTCTCTCTCATAAGCTTATGCAATTCCTTCCCTTACTATAGCTTATGTATGCTCTACAATGTAATAAACCCATAATATTGGTGTCCATATTGTGTATATTGGTTATGTCCCGAGGGTTCTCCATCTCTTAAGTTTATTGATTCATCTATTTTTTTGTAGTTCTCTCTCTCTCTCACACACTCTCTCTCTCCCTCCCTCCTTTAGTTTTCCTCTCTTCTCCCTCACAATCTCCTCTCCCGCTTGCATAGCGTCCTAGTCTGCTCTTCCATGACTAGGTGGTGCCCTTACCTCATTCACTTTGTGGCAAAAGGGAGTTTGACATAGTATAGAGGCTGCCATACCGAATTTCCTTCGTCAGGGTAATCCTGTCTAAAGTCTTGGATTACCTGGGCCCCTAAATGGAGGTGTTTGGCGCATATCCTTGCTAGCACAAGGTTTATCTCCCATGAGCTATTAGCCAAAGGGAGTGAAAATAAATAGTGAGGGTTAGGGTGATCCTTTCTCAAGTCTTGGATAATCTAGGCCTCTAAATAGGAGTGCTTGGTGCTTATCCTTGCCAACACAATGTTGGTCTCACATGAGCTATTAACCAAAGGGAGAGGAAATAAGTAGCATAGTCTAACAAAAGCAAAGGTTCAAGGGTTTGGCCCTATAATAGCATCTACATGACCTAGTCATGCATACTTGACTCACAAAACAAAACAAAACAAAAATCAATTATCCTAACAAAAAATTCATTGGCGGCTTTTTCATAGAGCTATAGAGACATGGAGAGACACTTCTACACACACAGAGCCATAGATTTGGCCCCATAGGTCACTTGCTTCTTGAAGTCCACCAACGCTTCACACCCCATTCCTCTATATTATCTAAGGGGTTTCTATATAGAGAACCTCGAATATCAAGGCCACCAAGAGACCTAGACTAACCCAAACTTAACTATTACACTCACAATAGGCACAAATCTCTCAAATCCTGGAACAACATGAGAAAAGTTATGGAGGAGAGATTCAACAACCTAAAGCGCTCCTCATGTGCCCCATGCATAATATATTACCTCCCATCATACCTAGTAGATTGAGTTGGTAGAGAAATTTCTCAAATCCAAGCACAACATGAGAAAAGCTATGGAGAGATTCAGCAACCTAAAAACCCTCCTCATGTGCCCCATGCATAATATACTACATCCCATCATACCTAGTAGATTGAGTTGGTAGAGATTTTCATTGCTCATTATGATTATTACTCTAATAGCATGCTAGATAGGGACAAGACCTGGTATGCATTGACTTTCATTCATTTTCGCTTTTTACACGACACTCCAAGTATAAATTTGTTGTACAATGACATCTTGTCAACCAACATAGGGTATGCTTACACTAGTACTTCCCACCTCTACTTTTTGAATTCCATCTCCTTGCAAGAATCCAAAGCACTAGTATTTGCAAGATGTCCATGTGTCCTGATATTACCATGTTCAACAGCTTAGGAGGCTTTTTGTTCCAACATTTTGGGAATTTGAACTACGTATGTAGTGAATGATTAAGGAATATTATTGGAACTTTGTTGCTGTTAGCTCTTTTCCATCATGCAACTAACCTAATCGAGGTAAGACCAAGCTTCAGGTTGGCAAGGCTACTCTCTCCACATACCCATTTTTCCACTTTGTAGATATACAACATTTTTCCACTCTGTAGCATGGACACCCTTCTAGCTCTACGTCATTCGTGGCTTGATTTCAGTGATGCTAGTGTTTACAGTTTACATTTTTTATTTACACCAACTTCATTCATTATCTCAAGTTCATATTAAGCACCTTCACTCCTAACCTCTCCTTTGCTAGTATTACAGTAAACCTTTTTTATTTAAGCTTTACACCAACTTCATTATTCACACAAGAATAGTTCCCAACAAGACAGCAGCCCAGTTCTTAGCTCACCACACTTCCAGCTGCTGAAAGTACAAGCCACATAAAGGACAGAATCACAGACTCTAACCCAGACCCTTACAAGTGAATCAGCAAACCACTTCTTTAATGAACACAGTCAAATTCAAGCCTTCACACAAGGTAAATCATTTCCCACAAAATAGCAAACCACTTCTGTGGGGAACACATTCAAATTCAAGCCTTCACACAAGGTAAATCATTTCCCACAAATTAGCAAACTTATTTGGTGAACACGCTCAAATATATTCAATGCAATGGATGCCTAATCCTCCCAACAGTCTAGCAATCTCAAGTTTGAAGTTCCCTGCAAGATGCTACTGCAGTCAGTAACATTTCATTTCCCACAAGTAAGCAAACCTTTTCTTTGGTGAACACATTCAAAAAACCTCAATGCAGCAAATGCCCAATTCTCCCACAAGTCACAATCACACATCTCAGTTACAACCAAGGTGGCTATCACTGTTAATAGCATGCCTCAGACAGTTAATGGGGATTAAACCACAGATTGCATGTACTTTCTGAAATATTTTTGCCTTGGTTGAAATTTACAAGAAAACAAACATGAGCTGAAAAATCAATATCAGGTCAGCACAGCCTGGCTACACCAGTGTATGCGCAACAAATCAAATTATTAGGGGAAATTGCTGCTCATCAAGAAATTGGCAACTAGTTTAGAACAATTAAAATAAACGAAAGACATTTGAAACTCTGACAAAGAGACAGCTCTGGAGCAGTCTGCAACAACCATATTAAAAAGAGTAGCTTATATGACATAGCAAATTAAGGCCCCACAAACCATACAGTATGATTACCTGGTTCCAACTACACAAAAGAAACTAAAGTTCAGAATCCAGAAAAGAGTAACAGACGTCAAAATCATGAATTTTCATTTTTTCTTTCTTTTTTATTTGCTGTGAGGTGTCATGGCCTTGTTTTACGTTGGGTGGGGTGGGGCCACAGGGATCTTTGCAAGCTTTGAATTTCAAAACAAGAAGGCGGGCAGAGAAAAGCACAAGTAATAAATCCTGGTAACCATTCATTTGAGTTAAACGCAACTTTTTAGAACGTTTGACAAACTTAAAGGAGACAAAGACCACTCCAGTCAAAATCCAGTTCTAAGCACAAGGAAAAACCAGATTGCATGTGCATAGTGTAAAACTCACCTTGAATTGCAGAATGCAACAAAACCAGCATAAGCTCACAAACAAGTATTTGGAGTCCACAAATTGCTACTAAAAACTGCACTAGCATTCACAGAAAAAATATAACACTTTCAGCTCATGAAGAACTTCATAACTGATTGAGGACAAAGAATTGAAGTCCCACTTCCATCGAAATGTCAATGCAGCAACTATGTTACGACAAGAAGCTCGTGTAACCATTTATGCAATAACATTATCTGGGTTAGACCACTAAACAGGCCTGCGTGAGTTCAGAAAATGACAATAGAACCTACAAGTATTAGTATCAACTGCCAAGTTACACAAATCAAACACCAAAATAAGCTTTGCAGTATAATGAAGAAACCTACTTTGACGTTATAAAATACAATCAACATACATTACCTAATTGGCCTGTAGAGCATTCTTGATGCCAGAACTCCTTATTCTCGCTACAAGATTAACAATAGAAATGTTTGATGTAAATGCAATGCAGCCATAGAGGCTAGCAATGACCCTACACATTAGCATTCCCACTCTCAGGATTGGAGGAAAATGCTTTCAGGCCTTCAGTTTAATACCCCTCCTTTGCCAAAGAGGAGCTCCTTTCATAGCATCCCTACTTGCAGTAACAATACATGCAGGATTATCCTGCTTTCCTTTGTGCTGTTGTGCATTTTGCTTGCGCTTCAGACGTTGTTCAAGCCGCACAGTTCTAGAGGCTTGAACCCTTCGTTCAATCTCGAGAGCTAATGTGAAATCCCAGACTCTTACCATCTTTCCTTCACCTGCACTGACTACCCTGTCTGCTCCAATGTCCACAGAGTAGAAGCTTTGGCTGGCACCAAACAGCATCCGTTGTGGGGGTTCTGCGTCTGTAGAAGCTACAGCACATGGACCCCATCGACTCTTTGCCTTAGAGATACCATCTGGTACTGGCTTTCTGGTCTCATCAGGCTTTTTCATAACCTTCCTGACATCCATCATGGCAAGCGAACCATCGCCAGAAGCAGAGACAAGCCATGGATCATCAAAGGCCAGTGCATAGACAGCACCAGAATGAGGTTGCCAACTTGCAACCGGTTCAACACTTGAATGACCTACAGAACGCTTCCTGCGTGGCACTTTATCTTCATACATACGAATGTAACCATCTTTGCCACCACTAAATACAAAATGACCTGACCTACTACACTCGACAGCATAGGCCTGACCAACATGTGCCCCTGTCCTTACTCGTATACACTCTCCTGTCTCAGAATCCCAACTATATACATCACCACCAGCTGTACTGACCAGCCTTTGACCTCGCAGAGACAGTGCCCACACCCAATCACTGTGCTGTAAGGTCCTGACACATTCCAGTGAGCAACGGTCCCAAACTTTGATTGTCATATCCCACGAACCACTGCAAATTTTCATTTCATCCAAGCCCAAACAAGTGATTGGCCCATCATGGCCTAACAGAACAGCCTCTGATGCAGCTGACATGAGACCTGCAACATCAAAAATGTGAAAGAGATCTGGTACAGCACGCCAAACTCTCAGTTTGGCATCTGTTCCTCCTACAACCAGGATAGTCATATCCACTGCAATGGCTCGTATAGTATCACCAAGGGGCCGAGACCATGTGAGTGGTAAGCCTTCCTCCAAATCCCATATCCTGAGAATGGAGTCATAACCTGCTGTAAAAATGAGGTTGGCTGGAGAGAGTAGCCGCACACATCTAATTGCTTTTGTATGTCCACTCATCATGTCAGTGCGATATCTTCCCAGAAATGCCTTGCTTCTTATCTCTCGTGCAACATATAACTCTCTCCAGTTCTTTTCTGAGAGCGGAGGAACTGTACCTGTGGATGCACTAGGAGCAGGATTGCCCCATCGCTCAAAGTAAGAATCCTTCCAGCCATGACTGTCCGAAGAGAGCCGATGGAAAAGGGAGCACACACAAGAGACCACACTGAGCTCTCGTGCATCCAAATGCTTAAAAATCTCTGCAATTAAGACTGGCGGAAGGTCCAACAGAGACGATTCTGATGCAGACTCGGATTTGGAAGGTGCATTGTTATACTGTGAACCTCTGCGTGGGTTATTTCCTCCTGCACAGGATGGTGCGGCACGCCTTACAGGGACAAGCGCGATTTCATTCCAAGCATCATCAGCTAACCCTGCAGATCTAGCGGAAGCACCCTGCCATTGCTGTGCCATAGAAAGGGGGAGAGGCGACGGTGGGCGGATCGATTCGGAGGCACAGGAAAACCTAAGGTACAAGAAACCCTAAATCGATTCGGAGGTACAGGAAAACCTAATAAGGCGTGCACAGAAGACCTGCAACAAATCAGAAACGCAAAATCTCATGGTCAGAGCGATGAGAGAAGGCAGCCCCAGGGACGCCGGGCCAGGGGGATTGATGGGTGATAAGATGGCAAGCGTGACATACCTGAAGGCACAGCCGACAAAGAGAAGAACGACACCGCCCCCTGTGATAGGAGAGAGGAAATACCCCGCGCCTACACCCACAGCTTTTATTTTGGGCCACATCTTCGCTTGCTTTTACCGGTTCAGCATCCGTTCACACAGCCTAATACCAAGTAACACAAAGGGGTTGGAGGTTTAGGCATTGTTACAGCCATAGAAATTTTTTCACTAGGTTGATAGTAGATGCTCTTGCATGTTTGTAATGTTGCAATTTTACTAATGGTGTTTAGATATGTGACGTGTTCTAAAGTGAACTACGTTTGTAAAAAAGTTTTAGCATTGTTTACATACATGGAGAATCTCGAAAGGAATATATGTATACTTATATAGCTTGAGTCCATGATCGTGAGTTGTAACATTCACAATTTTTTTTTGCTATGTTAAATGAGGTTCATCTCTTCAAAAGTTAATACTTTTTACATCTTGTTGGGTGCCTGTTTAGGTTGTTGTACCCCGTCACAATTGCATTTTTCTTACGAATGGTGGCCTGCTCAAAATTATTAGCCTTGTCTCTGCTATCAACTATTGTTTCTATGTTAACCTCAAAGTTATCCTCTCTGCTGGAATGTTTCTATGTCTTTCTTCATTTTCTTGATGGGATTTCTTCAGTGTTGTTGGATTCTTTTCTCGATGTTGTTCGTCTGTCCTACACACTCCTTGTCGTTTTTCTTGCATCTTATGCTAAAGATGAAGTACTTGCTTTTGTGTCTCTGTGTTGGCGCTTCTAGATTGGTTCGTGGGTTTTGGTTATGCATGGTGCTGAATGATATGAAAGTACTTGAGTTGGTGGCAAGACTTGCTGTGGTTAAGGCTACAAGCTTAACACTAACAGAAGTTTGGTTTCATCTTGGTTTGCTTATGTCTACATTTCTACGAGAAAAGTTGTTTTGTTTTTAATGTTTGAGAAGGAGTCGTATCTGAAAAAGAGTTGTGTTTGAGAAGAAGTCATGTTTGAGAACTTGCATATTACGTAGATTATGTTGCTGAATGGATCAAAGTTGGAACCGTGTTTTTAGGTGTAGATCTCTTTGCTTATTAGGTATGTGACCTTCTCAATCGTTATTGTAGGATTGTCATCACGACCGTGACTGTAGTGGTCAATTTTCATGTAATCTTCTAATGTGTCCTTGCATTCTTTTTTCATAACTTTAACCAACCGATTGAGCGAGCTGTTAAATCTGTAGTGTAGCAACTCAATTGGATATGTTCCGATGCCATTTGTTCTTGTGTTTAGAAGCGCTTGGGATGTGCTTCTTCATAGTGGATTATCAACCGAGTCTTCGTACTCAAGTTGGAGTTTGTTAAGTATGTCTTTGAGGAATCCTACGTGTTAAGTGCATATAAGATAGCGTTGTTGTTTCAAGTAAAAATGAAGATTGTGAACTTTGTAGGAGGTCATGTACTAGTTGCAAGCTTACTGTTTGATGCAAGTTGTTATTTGTTGTCGAGAATTTGAGTCAATGTGGCCATCAATTTCTAGAGGTTGTTGTACGTTACGAAACTGTTGATGTATGTTGAAGGATTTTGCCCAACGATGTTTGATGTTCTCATTTGGTTTGTCATTATGTACCTGCGATTTTGTGTATTTGTAGGATGATTCTCAATTTGGCACTGTGTGTTCATGTAGTTCTAAATGTATAGCTGGAACATTTGCATGCATAGGTGAATGTGGTTAGGTGAAGTAATATATTTGTATTTTTATACATACTAGATATTATATGGATTGTGCGTACCTCATTTGGAGTCATCTTTGCCACTTAACGGGTGTTGTGTATCTCTAAAGCTAAAAATGGGGAAAGCATATTAGTACGTTAATAAATTTATTAGTAGGAGAATAAAATTGAAAAAACACATTAGTGTTTTAACAAACAACGTTTGAAAGAAGGTTTAGAAGATTGTTTTATTACTTGCTACAAGAAGCGTATAAGATTGTTGTGTGATGGAATGTGTTGTGTTTAATCTTTGTTTGTTTTTTGTTAAGCTGTGTTGTTTCTTTACTTGAGACATGGTGTCAAGAAAGATGCCTGAGCGACTGCAAATGGATCTGGAAGGCTAATGATATGTGAATTTCTTCTTTCGATTACGCGAGAGAGCATTACATAGACTAGTCTAGGCGCAAACATGCTTCTAATTTATAAAAGTGCTTTTTGGCTGACTATGGCTCCTTGTGATTTGTGACTAGTGATCACGTATGTGAGTATCAAAGAGAATGTAGATTTATGGTACCACTTGCTATTCAATGCCTTGCATTGGTGCTTGCTGCACCGCAAGGTGAGTTGTTGGTTTGTTGACTAAATCGTGAGCTGCATTCTTGATATCATTTTGTCGTTTGATGTGTTGATACAATTGATCTTACACATCACATTGTTTACTACGCCTATGGTGAGGTCAATGTTCTCAGTTATCATTGTAGTCGCGCCAATTGCTATCTCGTCTATCCCATGGAAGTTCTTGTCATGTAGCTAGGTCCACAATGTTGACTTATCGTTTGCATTCATTTGAGCTCTAATGCTGTGGATCTGTTTGACTATGTAGTATTTGTGTAGAATCTGCTTGCTGTAGTTACGAACATCTTCCTTGTGTGTGCATATGGTTGTTGTTTTTTATCGTTGAAATCTATGACATCCTTCTCGTCGATCATGCACTGATGTAAGCATTCATGTATCTCTCACTTTGTTGGACAACAATGCCTGACCAATTGTAGAAATTGTAGGAATGACAAGTCATGTGTGTCTTGAATTGAGATTTGGAGAGTGTTACTTTCTGTGTGCCTAGTACGATGAGGAGGTGATGTGACATTGTTTGCAGAACTTGATTTGATGGTTGTAAATAGGCAGTAATTGTGCAAGTTCACCAAATAATATCACGAGCTTCTCGCTAAATGGACTGAGTAGTGAGCCTTGGCAGATGCTTACTATCTGGTGCAATATTATATTGAACATTGTCCTTGCTAACATGGACATCTCATTGATGATGATTGCATCAGCTTTTCTTATTGTAATGTAGTGTTTCTCTGTCTCTTGCAACTATACATGATATTATTGTGCATGTGCTGGTATCTTGAATTTGTAGTGGATTGTGGTTGATAGGTTGCATAGTCTAGTTACAACTGCTCCTATGCTTCTTATCAGTAGTATGCTCATAATCCTAGCAATGGGGTTGTAACTATAGTAATGTATGAGGAAGCTCTTTCCAGTGCTTGGTGTGTCGTTGATGATGTATAAGTTGTATGTAGCATGGATGAGGTGGTTGTAGATAGCTTGTTGTTCTGTTGTTAGAGTATTGTCATGAATTATTTGGAACTCTTTCATGATTTGTACCATCTTTATTCTTATTGTTGTGTAATGCTACTTTCACAGTTAAAAGTTGTTGGAGGTACTGTGAATGTCACTGGGTTGTCTTTGATGAAAGGGATCTTTTGAATGATCGTGTTTATCAGTTGGTGGGTGAGCAAGTTTCTTTGCATGCAGTCTCTGTTATGAATATTTCAAGGTCTTCCTCATTGGCAATGAGACCACGAAGTTGGCACTCGATGTAGTATGATTGTGCTGAGTTCTCGGTGCTTATTAGTTTAGTCTTTGACCGAAAGGTTGTTTGTTGCAATAATGTGTTAAAGAAGAAACCTTCAATTTGGTGGCCTGGGTGAAAATTAGTGAATCATACCAGTCTTGTATGCTACTCCAAGGTATTGCCATAAGCATTGCAAAGAGTGGGTTCCTGATCAAATGTATTGGTTGTTTTGGTAATGTTGTAGTTTTTGTGGTAGTGATAGAATGTTACATGCTCTGAGTTCGAAGGTCGGGCATAGTAAAGGTCTACAGGGTGCATGATGATATTTCTTGTCCTTGTGAGTTTCCATAGTCATATTTGTGTAGGGGAGTTATCGATATACTCGACGAACTTGCATGTGAGCTCCCCAAAGGAGCAGTAGAGTTGGGTGATATGGCACAACATTTCGATACTCATCTCCAAGATGGTAATAGATGTATCATTGAGTTTCAAGGTCTATTGTTGGTTCCGAATTCTGCTATGACACATAGGAAATCCATACTTGCATTTATTGTAGCTGTTACTTTTGCTTATGTAGCAGGCATGGTAGCACCTATGAATTTGTTTTGCCATGACAAGGGCTCTTAGTTTTCTTGTCGAAGTGCAATGATCATCGTTAGATGGAATGTACACATATATCTCGTTTGTCATAATTGCAACGTCTACCTCATGTAATCATATGATGACATGTGCATGTAAAGAGCCCCTATGTTAGATCTCATACCTAAAGACATGGTGCTGGATGTGCCCAACAACGCAAGCAGCTCTACCAATAATGTACTAGTTGAAGAAAAGGTGAAACTTGGTGTGAAAGAGGATGGCGCACTCAACTGAGCAGTCTTTCTATGAGAATTCAGGATTGAACTCCTTTGCAATGCATTCAAACTTGTTGATCTTGGCCCACCTTGTACTGGTAACCTCGTCTAAAGTGAACGTAAGAAAGAAATGAGGCATGCCCCAAACATTGACCATTGTGATAAGGTCCTTCAAATTATGCCGATGCCAGGATGGGAATCTCAATATCGAAGCGAGAACATTGTAGAGTGGAGGATGTGCTTGATGACCTCCTCATTGGAACTGTGCTTGTTTGTGCGCCTGTAGTTATCGATGTCCTTTTGTATGCAAGTTGTGCTTGTGCTTGTTTCTGCACCTATAGTCAACAATGTCCCTTTGTAAGCAAGTTGTGCTTATGCTATACACGATCAAGACTGGTTGTTTTAGCTGGTATAGAATCAAGATATAAGGCTTGTGTAAGGTATACACAGAGAATAGGATTGATGCCCACATCTTGATGTGTTCACAAAGATAGATGTAAGGCTTGTGTAAGGTATAAACACAGAATAGGATTGATGCCCACATCTTGATGTGTTCACAAAGATAGATGTTGCCATCATAGGCACCATGACTGAGTAGAAACAAGAACAAAAACACTGTATTTTCCAAGGTGATATCTAGGCAGGGTGAGCTTCTTGCAAGTAAAGCGTCCGTCCTGAAATGTTGTTGTTCTTTCTACGAGATGGTTATTATTCCATAATATGATGCATGCAAACTTGTGTTGATCGACTTCTGCTTGGAGCATTAGGTCGAATGGGGAGCTTTCATTATGGAGCTATGTAATACTTTCAATGGATTGCTTGGTGAGGATGCAAAGGCCTATCCTTGGATGTGGATGTTCTGCTATGGCCATGTACTTCTAGATCAGTGGATTATGTAGAATGTTGAAAGCGAACACATCCGCAATTTCAAATGTAGTAAAGTCAATTCTAGTAGATGGCCATGAAAGCGATCCATCATTCCAAGAGACTAGAGGGTTGTTGAGAATAGATCGATGGTCTAGGGTTTCATTCTCAATTGCTCTTGTCGTTTTGGAGACCAAGATGGATGTATCAATGATGCTCAATAGTTGAAGTTGTAACGCCTTTGCATTGAGAACTCATTTTGTGTAGTTTGGTAACAATGAGACCACATATTTGTTTCTATCTTTGTTCACAAGACATGGTTGGCATTTTGTTGTCATCATGTTGACTCTGTGTTATTGGCATGCAAGGATGAGAATAGTGCTTGACAAAGCCATTGTTACTTATATTTATTATGTACATGGATTGTTTTTTTTGCAAGATGACATCATGATGTTGCATTGTGACTATACCATAGGATGTGCACATTGTTAGTCTTCCAATGATGCTTTGACATTTTGTTGCCCAAGATAATTTGAAGTTGTCTATGTCGTACCAAGTTGCACCAATGGGTTTTAATGATGTTTTTCTACAAGCCATAGTTTTCATTTTTTTACAAGCCTTGAAGGATGCCCTGTGACTTTATTTCTACGTAGCATCCCCATTGATGTTGATGGCAACAATACATTTTTGTCATTCAACTATATTACATTTGTTCATGAAAACAACATACTATGCTTCGTAATTATATATTTTTAAAAATATAAAAAGCTAGTTTATATATTTTACATGCAAGAATGATGTTTTTTAAATTTTTGCTTAATAGTAATTCTGATAGATAAAAATATTAATAAAAATTAAAATAAATAAATATTAATAATACTTTAAGAACTAAATGAAATGAAAAAACATGCTATGTAGCATGCCGAAGAGTTGGCACAGGTCTCTTCATATTTAAATAATTATGGGAGAAGGTGCCATTCCCTTGTCCATTTAAAATATCCAGTTTGTTGAATCATATTTTCAGTACATTTGAAAGATCGATACGCTTTTGTTTTTTCCATACATTCAAAAGATCGTTTTCTTTCCCTTTCATTTCACTACTAATTAACTAGTATAAATACTATTGATTTTACATAAGTCTAACTAATTAACTAATAATACTACAAGTGCTAATGCTACTAATAAGTCTAACTAACATAAGTCTATCTACTAATACTGCAACTAATAATTAAGTATTAATTATCACAAATACGGATAAGTCTAATTAACTATTACAAATACTAATTAACTACTACAAATACTACATAAGTCTAACTAATTAACTACTACTAATACTACATAAGTGTAACTAATTAACTAATAATAGAGAACAAAGGACGAAGATTTGAATCTAACCTTTTGACTTGCAAACATGATGAATGATAAACTGATGCATATGCGTCTCTGCATACTTGTGTATGACCTTATTGTTTGCTCACATAAGAGACAAATTTCATAATCAAGGGAATGGCCCATACTACTTAACTCTCCTAGCTTTATATAGGCTTAAGGCTTCCCAACATTATAAGCTTTTCATTAAGCTTTTTAAGGCTTTTATCTTATAAAAACTTGAAAAGCCTAAAGGCTTTTAAACATTCAAGTTTTTTTAAAAAGCTTTTCTTCACATTGCTAGTTGGGGTATAGTGAGCTTACCTCGATGCCCAAATGAGTTGCCTCCTCCCTCAAGCACACCGGTAGCTCCACAATTCATGATACAAGCTCAAGCATTCTCAAGCCTCCACCTCCAAGCTCCATCCTCCCCATAGTCGTGCACGAGAAGAGAAGAGAAGAGAAGAGAAGAAGGAGAGAGGAGATGATGGAGAGCTTCACCTCCAAGATCCCTCACCCTTGCATACTCCCTCCCTTAAGCACACACAAGCAATGAGAAGAGAAGAGAATAGAAGAGGAGAAGAAGATGAGTTCACTTTTGCCACACACCAAAGAATGAGCTTCTCTATTCACTTTTTGGCTTTTATACATAACCCTAAATCCCTTTCGGGCAGTCATCCCTTTTTTACATGACTGGCCATTGTGGCAAGGTCCTCTTTTTCCATTTCCTTCTATTTTTCTTATCTCTTTACCTATACTTGCCTACCTTTTACAATTTGCATAGGAGGGATCCTAACACTCTTTTACAATATTTTTAGGGGCACCTTGCATTGAAAAATGTGCTTTTGCCTTTGGCTTGATTTTTTAGGCCGCCCTTGCACTTTTCGCCGTTTCCTTTCTTGCTTCTTCCATTGCATTCGCATTCTTGACTTCTTTTTCTTCCATCTCAAACTAGGATTAACATTGGTGATGATTCATGCCACCCAATTTCACACATTGGAAAGGTTCCCTTGACCTTGCATGTCTTTGCATGATGGCTAGACAAAGAGTTTGACACATGTATTACATGTACCATCAATCACAAAGAATCTAGTGTCTGTTGGCCAAATGGTAGAGCAAGGGTTGCAAGTTTGATTCAATGCAAAAGATTGTTTTGTAGAAGACTTTAATGATAAGTGCAAGTTGGTCACAAAAGGAAGTAGAGTTGGCCGCATTTCACTTTAGATGCTAGAATTCCTGCAATGGATGATGCTATGTATGCTAAAGGAAAAGGAGTGGTTGGCAGACATGAAATATGACATAAACATATTGGACATGCAAAAGTGTAAATGCTAAAATTAATGCAGTTGAAAGGATTGGTTACAGGGTTGCATTCTTTTAGAGCTGCAGAATTTCATAAAGTGTGTGAAGCATGCCAATTTGGTAAGCAGGAGAGACAACCCTTTTCGCATGACAGAGAAGTGAGCAAAAATATACTTGTTGTAGTGCATACAAATATTTGGGGGCCTACATAGAATGTATCTCTTAGCGGTAGCAAATACTTTGTCACATTTATTGATGACTGTTTAAGGAAGCTATGGGCATATTTCATGAAGGAAAAGAGTGATGTATTTAAGCACTTCAAATCTTTCAAGGCAGCTGTTGAAATAGAAACATGCTTGAAAGTTAAGTGCTTGAGATCAGATGGAGGGGGAGAGTACCTCTCTAATGAGTTTAGTAGCTTCTTGAGAACTCATGGGATAAAGAGGCAATTTACTTGTAGGTATACCCCACATAAAAATGGGGTTGCAGAAAGAAAAAATAGGTATATTGCAGAAGTTACATGGGCATTGATGGCTAAAAAGAATATGGCAAAATATTTTTGGTTTGTAGCTGTTTATACTGTTGTCTATATTATGAATAGAACTTCCACAGTTGGAGATGACCCCTGAAGAATGCTTTATAGGCCCGATGTATCACACTTAAAGGTATTTGTTTGTGTTGCTTATGTTGATGTGCCAGATGAGTTGCAGAAGAAGCATGATCCAAAGGCTGAAAAATGTATTTTTATTGGATACTCTTTAGAGCAGAAAGGGTGTCGTTGTTATACCCTACCACAGGTGAGTTCAGAGTGAGCAGCAGGGATGTTATTTTTTTATGAGATGAGCACTTGGTATGCACCTACTAATGATGTATTAGATGATAATAACGATCATGATAGCTATGTACAAAAAGAAAAGAAAGAATCACGGAGTCTTTGTGGACCATAAACATCATCTGGTACTACACCTATAGTGAACCCTTGGTGGTCTGGGAGACTAAGGAGTAGATCCATACCTTCAAGTGGATCTATAAGTATTATAGGCAAAGACAAAGGAAAGAAGAAAGTGTTGAATGGTAATGATGCATCTACTAGTCATTTGGGATTTGGTGGAGATTCTAGTGGTTTGGAGAGTTTGGATGATGAGCTTGGTATTCCTTCAGTCACATAGTAATGTAAAGGCTCCACTGAGTGATCCAGTGGTATGTAGGTCTAGCAATGTCAGATATCTTGTTAAAAGTTTTGGTTTTGAAGGTTATGCAACTCACCATTATGCTTATATGGTGAAGGTAGTTGAGGATGTTAATCCCACTTGTTTTGAGGATTCTGTTGGTTATGCTCATTGGGAATGCAACAATGGATGAGAAGATGGTTGCATTAGAAGCCAATAAGACTTGGGATTTGATACCCTTGCCTAAGGGTAAGAAAGCTATTGGTTGTAAGTAGCTTTACAAAGTCAAGCATAATGCAGATGGTTCAGTTAGCAGGTATCCACACACACACACACACACACACACACACACCTCCCTCTCATTTTCTAAATTTGATGGCAAAAATGATGGAATAAAGTTGGTCTCTTCTCCTTCTCTTCTTCTCTCATTCTTGCTTGCTTGTGTGTGCTTGAGAGAGGGAGTGTGAGAGTGTGAGGGAGTGAGTGTGTAAGGGTAAGGGATATTGGAGAAGAAGCTCTTCATCAACTCCTCTCTTCTTCTTCTCTTCTATTCTCTTCTCTTGTCTCGTGCACGGCTATGGAGGATGGCGCTTGGAGGTGGAGGCTTGAGGTTGCTTGAGCTTGCATCTTGAATTGTGGAGCTATCGATTTGCTTGAGGGAGGAGGCTACTCATTCGAGCATCAAGGGAAGCTCACTACACCCCCTAGGATCAAAGGCATGCCACTTAGGTGAGAGATATCCATTTGTGCTTACTTGAAGCAATAAGTGGTCTGTGGGTCTTGGCGGATGAGCATGAGCTTCCACTACATTTTGATTCTGTTGCCAGGACCAATGGATTCAAGTTTGAGCACTTGTGCACCACAAATCAAGCGTCGAAGTAGGGTTTCATCCCCAAACCAATGCTTGATATAGGTAGGAGTCTTGGGGTTTTTTAATCTTCAAAACAAGCAAGTACTTTGGTTTTTTGATGAGTAGGCATGTAGGTTAAATCATTTTAGTATTTGGGTTTTGATTTTTGTTGTAGTTAGAGTAGGATAGGATCGAGAGATCAAAGCGAAACTTTTTAGGATTATTGTTGTTAAACATGCCCAAACAAGGCACAAACAAGGGAAAAATGGAAAAAAAGAGCGCTTGAATGTGTTAATGCTACAAGGGAAGTGATTGGAGAGGTCAAGGTTGAGCGGAACAAGTGTTTAAGACCCCAAAGAGCAAGGGGGAAGCTCATTTTCACCTTCAACAATGAGAGAGAGAGCTTGAGAGAGAGAGAGAAAGAGAGACATTGAGCTTTGAGCAAATCGATCGACTTCCATAGGAGTTTTGCACATACCAGGTATATAGAGACCTTCCTCTATGTCCATTTTTGTATTCTGGAACTCGTCGCATATTTGTGTGATCAAAATCATTGCGGTGATTCGATTTTTGGACATCGTTGTTTTCATGCCACCAGAATCGGGCAGGGTTCGAGAAGGGTTCGATTTCCAGAATTAGACACTCGGATGTCCAATTCCAAGCAATTGGACGCTCAGACTACCTCGACCTATTCGATAAAACATTACCCATCCGATTTTGAAAATTAGACCATGATCGGACAGCCTATAATCAGACACCTCCAAAATCGAATTTAGACACTCAACCATCAGCTACTCGGACACGATAATTGGACTAGTCCAAATCAGACACATCACAATTGGATACTAGAATAGAACAAGTCTGAATTGGACACTCAAAAATTGGACGGCGGTTGAAAATCGGACATCTGATTTTGGGGATCAGACACTACAAAATTGGACATTGTAGATTCAGACAAAAAATCAGATAGGAGAAAAACTGACAAATATGACAGAAACCAGTGCACAGACTGTGAAAATGAAGAGCTTGATTTGGGAGATTTCCCAATCAAACCAGTAAATGGTGAATAAATATGATGCGCAAACTAACCTGGACCACCATGGCAAACCGTTAGAAGACATCATAGAGGACCTCGAGGAGAAAAGAAAGCTAGCACAAAAAGCTTTGCAAAGCATAACAGCATACAATCAGCAACAATAGACTAGGAGATTGTGACAGGACATAGAAATGCGAGAAGTCCAACATGTGCTAGCCTTAGAAAATAGAAATCAAACAGGACCAAACACAGAGAGGGAAAGAGCGCTAGAGGCAGATTTAACGCTAAGTGACCTTCTCACAAAGCAACTAATAGACAACACGTTAACATAAAAAAGTGCAACAACACTAGCAACACCATTGCTTGCAAGACTAGGAGTTACCTAGGGCTCCAAGAGCCAATAAAAAATCCTTGTAGTTGTGAAACAGCTAGACAAATACTAGCTGAGCAATGACCTGTGTATAGTTTCATAGAGCAGTTCAAGTAGGTCTACAAGGCTAATAGCCTCATTGATCTCGCTAAGTAGCTCACAAGCTTTCGGCCTATGCTTGGGCGATAAGGGTAGGATGTGGTACACAAGCTTAGACACTGCGGAGCGCAATGATTTCAACAACCTCAAGAGTCTCTTCATTAAGAGATTCTCGGAGGCTGGATACTTAGATAATCTTATAGTGCGGTTGATGAATCAAGTAGAGAGACAAAAAGGACATCAAGGACTACACTACTCACGTGAGCAGAGTCTCTATAAGAGAATCTGAACTAACGAATGATCCACTAAGAGAGTAGTGTCCACCATGTTTATTAACGGAATACACAATGAGGAACTCTACAAGGCCTTGGTAGGCAACTCAAGCTTGTAGAGAGATGCACTAGCTAAGGTATTTGAAGAGGGCATACGAGTGGACAACCAAATCAAGGAGAGAAGCTCCAGGAGCTCAAATCGAGACCAAGCCGACTCTAGAACCTTAGAAAGGGAAATAACATCTAGCAAATGATCAGGACCAAGTAGCCAAGACAAAGGAAAGGGCGTTGACCCAAGTCAAGAGCTAACAGAGATGAAAATGGAGCTAGTTAGACTACAAGAGATGATTAGAAAACCTACATGCCCACATATGCAATGCATATAGTGTAGCAGAAACCACCTTCTAGCTGAGTGTCAAGACCCTAGATCCCGACCTTATGCCAATCGCAGTAGGTTCAACGACGATGCCATGCACTGCAGACTGCCGAGAGGAGACTCCCATACTCATAGCCTTACAACTAGCCTTACCTAGAAAATAGGCCTCCGAATTTCTTTGGGAGAGGAGCCCCATTGGCCCTTCTGGCACCTAACGATGCAAATGTAACCATCCCTAGGATGGAAATCAATCTGACAGGCATACCTAGGCCACCTGGACCTTATGTAACCCATCCACCCAGCAACATTCCAATCCACTACGTGGAGGAGTCGAACAATGAGGAGCCTTCTGTGAACCCTTACGTCTCCTATGACAAAGAGGACAATCTAGTTTCTGATTGACTATTGACTAGTGTCGGTGATGGCATTAGAAAGAGAGAGAGGTAGAGGCTTAGGAGGGAAAACCCAAGAGTGATTTCTTGTTGGTCATCCATGACACATCTCTTCATGCTGCCCTGAGAGGGAGTAAGCCAATCGAGATAAGGCTGATCTCAAATGCGCTGAGTGTGGGATCACCCACCCTTTTACCAAGTGCCCTAGGTGGAAACCATCCTCTAGTTTGACAATTGTACCATCCATTACGTTGGGGCTATTCGGTGTTGTTGAAACACTTGAATGGGAGGCCATGCCCATCCCATTGCAAGTTATGACCCGAGCGTAGACAAAGCAGGCCGGCATATCATTGCTAGGGCCTAGTAACGTGGACACAGCCTTAATCAGAAAGAAAAGTCGTAGGAGAAGAAAGAAGAAAAGCAAAGCAAAGGTCACGCTAAAAACTGAGAGCACAATGACACTACCTATTGGAAAGAAAGTCACAGATGCAGAGGCAAAAACATCCACTCCAAAGACTGCTGAGAAAGGGAACACTGAGGTAGGGGAGTACCCCAATCCAAAGCACCAACTTGAATCCATAGAAAAGGTCAAGGAGTGGGTGAGAGAATCCCAGGAATACCTAAAGGATACTGAGCCCATCTTGGAGGACGAGATCGATGATCTCTCTAACATAAGAATGCCAGTCTTTCCCATATGATCGAGAGATGCATCTCCACCTCAAATTGTGCCACCTAGATGGAGCATGAACACTATGGGCCAGCAAACAAGTCAAGGCCATTGGCCAGGGAGTGTAGAATTAGGAGAGAAGCAAGTGGCTAGCAATCTCCTCACAATGCTAGTGACCATCCCTGTAACTTTGAGCCTAGGAGATTTGCTTAGGTAGCATTTGATGCTATGGCAGGAGCTAAAGCAATGGGTGAAAGGATCGCTAGAGCAAACAAGAGTTGACTTGCAAGACCAAGATATAGTAATGCAAATACCGAGCCTGACTTTGCACTCAGTGCCCAAGTCCTTGCACATTAATGCTTTCTGGGAAGGCACAAAGATGCACACAGTCTTGCCAGTCCTAACACTAGGTGATAGTACGAGGAAAGGAATCGTAGACATGGGGGTGGGAGTCAATGTGCTTAGCCATGTAGTACTCCAAGCTTGGGATAACCCACCTGTTGAGGATGCTAGGTTCAATGTCACATTGGCTAACAGAACGAAAGCAAGGCCATTCGGAGTGCTGAAAATTTGACCATTGAAGATCGCAAGAGTCCAGTTATGTGTAGATTTCATAGTCATGAAAGGAGTGGACTACGATATCCTATTAGGTCGACCCTAGATGCACAATGCACGAGTCATAAAAGACTGGGGGAACAGTCTAATCTTCTCACGCAATTAGACGGAAGCGGTAAGAGTGGAGATATATATTTGGAAGACTACACCAATCGACCTAGACACCATCTTAGGTATGCTGAAGGGCGATGCTCAGATTAGAAACTCTTACAGGCCATTGACTAAGTATATCACTTGCCTTGAGGATGAGCAAGATTGGATGCATGCACTAGTCACAATCGAACTACTATTCTCAAATAACAAGGAATACGAGCAAGCTGCTAAGGCATTCGTCTGATAAGCCCAAAGACATGCTCTCAGTACAAGTCTGCATGATGGCTAGAAGCTCACATAGGCGATCCACCTCTGTCACATTTCATATCCCGAACAACAAACGAGACCTCCATGAGATCTTAGAGCACCTAACGGACGAGTTAGTTGCTAACCCAATAGCAAATCTTAAACCACTCAATGATCTCTTCATTGAAGAACCCAAGTGGCGATGGGGACCAAGGTGCATGATCTAAACTTGATGTACAATTTGGCCTTAGTCATCGATAACAAGGAAACATAGTATCAACACCTAGGAGAGGACAAGCAATCGAATGAGGATAGTTCAGATAATGAGTATGAAGACTGCTCTTTCTTCAAAATAGTGAGAGCAAAAAAGAGATCGACACGATAGAGTACGACATTGAGGGACATGTGATTGCATAAATACAAAAAGACTCCAAACTATAGAAGAAGAACATCTTCAAAATCAAGAAGGAAGTCATGCGAATGGATTGTGATTGCACCTGGTTGGAGCATATAGGAGCGATTGATTATGAACGAGCATGTCTTGCCAGTGTCACACCGGTATTCAGAATAGAATTACCATTTGAGCTATGACCTCCAAGAGAGACTCCCTCTTCTAGTGAATATGGAGAGTTAGATAACCGGTTGGAAGTAAGCTCACAGATTGATCTCAAGATACCTCAACCACGTAAGAACAAACACACCAAGGGAGACCTACCAATCCATCGAACGTTGGAGAAGGAAATAGCCTACTAGTCCACCAAAGGCACCAAAGGTTGAAGGAGGAAAGAAGGAAACTGCCTAGGGATCTGCAAGCTGAGGAACAAAGGAAGCCACAAGACATGTTGAAATGATTCACGAGATTTAAGAAAGGTGATAGGGTAGTGATCTTGCTAGGAGCCAAAAGACAAGGGCAAGTGAGTGAGCCTATAGAAGGACCCGCTGAAGTCAAGGAGGTCAATCTAGCTGAGGAAAGGGAAATGCCTCAACTTGCGTTCATGGCCAATGACTTGAGCGAGCAAGATGAAGCAAGTCTAATTGCTCTCTTATGAGAGTATATAGACGTATTCACTTGGTCCCTCGATGAGCTAAATGGGGTAGATCCGAGTGTAGTAACTCATAACATCCCAATGATGCTCGATGCAATACCGGTCAAGCAGCAACTGTATCCAATGAATCCCAAACATGCTCACACTATCAAAGAGGAAATCAGTAAGTTGTTAAGAGTATGTTTCATTTATGAAATTGAGCACACGGATTGGGTTTCACCCATAGTGATCGTAATGAAGAAGAATGGAAAGATTAGAGTGTTAATCAATGACAAGAAAGTCAACACTGCGAAGAGAGACAATTATCTATTGTCGTACAGTTAGCATATGCTCAAGAGAGTAGCTGGTAAAGAGGCCTACAGTTTCCTGGACGGTTTCTCCGAATACAACCAGGTACAAGTACATCTTGATGATAGGCATAAGACTGCATTACTGAGTGGGGTGTCTTTGTCTACATAGTCATGCCCTTTGGGCTGACAAAATGCACCATCCATGTTTCAACGGCTCATGTGTGCTATATCTAAGGGCATGCTTTGGAAAGAGTTAGAAGTGTTCATTGACAACCGGTGTGTCCACTCACTACTACGAGTGGTCTTTGAACAGTGTAGACTGTATCGTCTCTCATTTAACCCTTGGAAGTGCCAATTTTGGGTAAAGCATGGATGCATCCTAGGGCACATGGTGTCAAAGAATGGCATTTCCACAGACTTCTCGAAAGTTAGGATTATCATAAATCTTCCACCACCAATCAAGATTGCAAGGGAGTTCAGTGCTTCCTAAGGCATACAAGGTACTATTGACTATTTGTGTTGAACTATGCATTAATTGCTAGATCTCTACAAATTGGTGGTGATATTTGAATGGATTAGGGAATGCCAATGCACATACGAAGAGTTGAAGAAGGCTCTAACCACAACACCAATCCTAAGAGCCACTAGACTGAATCATAACCTTCCATGTTCACATTGAGACCTTGAAGTATGCCATGGGAGCTGTGTTGTGCCAGCCTGGTGAACACAATTTAGACTACCCAGTGAGCTTTGCTAGTAGACAACTCATAGATGCTGAACAAAAGTACTCCACTACCAGAGAGGGAAGGGCTAGCCATGGTGTTTGCTGTAAGGAAATTTTGATATTACCTTTTGGCTACACATTTCATCTTCTTTGTTGACCATCAAGCCTTGCTTTATCTTGTTAACAAACCCTATGCTATGGGACGCATTGCTCGATGATTACTTTTGATTCTAGAGTTCAACTTCTCTATGGTTGTATGCAAAGGAAAGTAGCACTATATGACTGACCATATGTCTTGCATACCCATAGGAGAAGCCGCTAGACAGGGCATCACAGACAACTTGCATGACGCGCTCCTGTTTAACCTGTCTAGTGATAGAGACTTTTTTAGAGCTGACTTGACGCCATATTGGGTAGACGATATAGTCCAAGTGCTTGAGCATGGACTACCTGAAAGACCCATTGAGAAGGCTCAACTTAGGTGACTCATTCTTAAAATACAACCATATCAATTGATAGTAGGACAACTCTTTAGGTTAGGGCAAGATAGCTTGTTGAGTAGATGCATGTGCGAACATGAGATGCATGACATACTTGTAGAAGCCCACAGTAATATTGCATGAGGACACGTCACTGGAGACACAACGGCCCACAAGGTGTTGCAGTCTCAAAACTATGGTTGCCTACTCTTTTTTGAGATGCAGCATGATTCTAAAGCACTGTGATGAGTGCCAATGGACCAAGGTACCCATTTGTAAGGACAAAATGAAGCTAAGTCCAATCATCAAAAGACAACCATTTGAGAAATGAAAAATTGACTTCATTGGACCAATTAGCATTGTGGTATAGTATTCATAGGCCAAGTGCATCATCATTGCTATAGACTATCTCACCAAGTGGGCAAAAGCATGAGCTACATGAAAAAATGATGCTAGAACCACTGCTAAGTTTCTTTGGGAGCAGGTGATCTCACGATTCAACTGCCCCCATTGAATTAGTTAGTGATTGTACTGGTGAGCACAAGCTCTACCGCCAAGACCCACGGACTGCTTATTGTTTCAAGTGTTCCAAGCAAGAACCAATAGCTACCTCTCAGTCGACGCGCCTTGCCTCTCTACGAATCTAGTGAGCTTACCTTGATGCCTGATTGAGTTGCTTCCTCTCTCAAGCACGTCGATAGCTCCACGATTCGTGATGCAAGCTCAAGTATCCTCAATCCTCTTTCTCCAAGCTCCATCCTCCATAGCCACGCGTGAGACCAGAGAAGAGAAGAGAAGAGAAGAGAAGAAGAAGAGAGGAGAAGGTGGAGAGCTTCACCTCCAAGATCCTTCACTCTCACACGCTCACTCCCTCACACTCCCTCCCTCAAGCACACACAAGCAAGCAAAGAGAAGAGAAGGAGAGAAGAAGAAGAGTCCACTTTTCCATACACCAAAGAATGAGCTCTCATTCACTTTTTGAACTTTATATACAAAGCCCTAAATTCCATTTGGGCGGTCATCCCCTTTTTACATGGCGTCATAGCCTAGGCCCTTTTTCCATTGTCCTCCTATCTTCCTAGTTTCCCTCCTACTGCCCATCTACATTTACAATTTGCATAGGTCAAAGGGCCGACACTTTTAAAATAAATCACAGTGTGCCTTGCACTCTTTTGCAAAAGTATTGACTTGTGCTTTTTCTTGAGCACCTCTCCTTGATTTAGGACTTTTTCACACTTCTTGTGTTTTCCGATTTTTCTTGGCGTGCCTTCGTTCTCCATTTCGCTTTTGCCTTGGCTTTGTTTTCTGCTTTAGATTTTTTGGGTTTTCCACCTTGTTAGTTTGAGGATTAACATTACCCCCTCCTAGATGAGTGCCAGTCCCATGGCACTTGTTGGGGGATGAGTCGGCGGACTCTATTGCTGGAGTTGCCAAGTAGCTTTTTGAGTTTGGGTACGAGTTGTGTTGGAAGGCATGTTGGAGGGATTTATGGAACTATAGGGCCCTTGAATTGGAGATGATCCCTTGTCTTGGAGGGATTGATGGACCTGTTAGAGGGATTAGGGAACTGGAAGGTCCTTGGGTTGGTTAGGGGCCTTGGTATTGGAGGGCTTTTTGGAACTGAGAGGCCCTGGGATTGGATATGATCGTTGATGTTGGAGGGATGGTGAAGGGCGGCTCTATCTTTGCAATTCAAAATGGTGTTAGATGGATCCACTCTTGGAGGATGGCTTGTGGATAGATTCTTCTTTGAAATTTAAGATGGTGTTAGACAGATCCGTCATTTAACTCTCCATGGCCGAGTTTGCCTGCACTATTCCAAATGAGCTTCTTCATTCACTTTCTGAGCATGGCTGTTGCGTTCGGCCCTTGGTTTGGTGGGTCGGCATGGTAGGACGTTTCACAAGATGGAGAGCACATTGCATAGATGATGGGGTCACTGAAGTGGGTGGTGGGGCATTCTGTTGTACTTGGAAAGAAAAGAAAGGTGCAGTTTGTGTGGGTGTGTGCCATTGTCGTGTGGTGTATTGTGCGCATGCTAGTGGGATGGAGCTTAGGGTGACAAGTCTAACCACACGCAAGTGTTACCTCCTTGGGTGTGCCCTGCCCTTGATGTACCCTAAGCAGGAAGTGGGGGATCAAAATGAGGAAAGGAGGTAGGGACAGAGCTAGCCGATCGAGGCCACTGACCGTGCCTAACTTGAGGACCCCTAGGTGTAGTGGCTGTGGTGGATGTGCAATTTGCGCTGGAGACATGTGATTTAAAACAAATTACCACTAATAATAATAGTAATAAAGTTTCATAGTTGTGATAAAAGTTTAATCTTCATCATTGGAGTGAGGTGGAGAAGGAGGCTTAATAGATTTACCAAGGAATTGGCAGCTTTGGAGATACCCCTTGAGGTTTAGGCAGACTTGAAGGGTGGTGGAGAAGAGGAACGAATGATTGCATCAGGTGAAATGGCTATCATTCATATCCTCTAAAAGAGCTAAGAAAAATGAAGGCAATAGAGTGGCATGCATCATTAGTCAAGCCATCGCACAACTATCTATAGCATTAGGATCAAAATGGAGCACTAGGAGGTCACGTTCCTACGCAGTGGGGTCTTGCCTAAGAAGTATCCTAAGCAATCTAAGGTAATTACAAGTGGTAATAAAAGCGGGATCAGGGCATGAGGAGAATGTGTTAGTAAATTGGATTAGGGTATCATACATGTTTTCTGATGTGAAGGCGATGACATTTTCATATGTAGTACAATGGGGATTATAGATTACAGGGAAGTCGTAGTGGCCATGGACACTGGGGTCGAAATCTACTCTGACCCTTCGAGGGTAGGGAATAAAGGTTGAGTCATTCCTCTCGAAGGGTTGAATGTTGCAAAAAGCCACCCCTGTATCCAGGTTGATGTTGCAGATTCTTCTTCTCCATGTAGGCTGGCATTCGTAGCCGGGCACAGACCTTGGCACCTCAAAAACTTTATTTTGCCAAAATTCGGCATCTTCGATAGCCCATAAGGTGGGGTTCTGCTCTCTCTCCTCCAGCCACCTTTATTTGACTCTACTACCAATGTTAATCACCTCCTCCACCACCTTGATGGATAACACTCTTTGTAGGGTGGTGGGGAATTGGAAGTTGAGGTCAAAGGGGCTCCTAGCCATCTCTTGCCTTTCCCAGATTAGAAGATCAGTGAGGAAACTTTCCGGGTCATCATCCTCGCTTGGTGGGATAGTTACCTGGGGCGCCCTTACTCCCTTGGTATTCCATTTTTTCCACGTCTCCTCCACCATTTGCCTCCTTCTTTCTCTTAGTGCCGCCTTTCTTTCTGCGGAGGTGTCGACATGTTGCTGCTCTTCAGGCCTTAGGGAAGGAGGTGGTGGGACAAGTTCTTCTTCATGTGGTCCCATTTCAAACTTCACTTTCACCTCCCTCTACCAGCTTGGCTCTTGCTACTCCTCTTGGAGGAACCCGAGTGTTCTTCTTACTCTTGTGCTCTCTGCTTCCAGCACGACGAGCTCTTCCATGCCTACTTGAAGTTTTCTCACCTATGCTTCGAGCTCTGCCTGCTGTACAACCAGGAGCTTATATTCCCTTTGCATTGTGACCAGCTCTTGGTTCTCTTCCTCCAATATTTTTTGCCACTGTTCTACGTCGTCTTCCTTGGTCCTTAGTTCTGATTTTAGTGCATGGATTTCTTTGTGTCGCAAGGCCACTTGGCATGTCTTTTCTAGCTAGGAGGCATTTTCCATTTCACTTTCTGTTTCCAGCATCGCCAATACCACTCTCTTCTCCTCCTTTGCCCTTTCTAACTGAGCGTAGAGCTCCTTGACATGCTCGTCCTGGTCTGCGGCCTGCGGCCTGTGGCTATGTGGTGATAGCATCTACCTTTGCTCGCTTAGGTTCCTATTGAGATTCGACATCCACAATAGCTGATCTTTTCATTCCTGTAGTTGGGGTTCCTGCACTGGAGGTGGGCATTGGGGTATGTGCCTGATTGACTAAGAACTCCACCCATGCCATGAGGCTGCTGGTGTCCATTGTGACTGGGGTGCTTGGCATTGTTGTAATGGTTGGGATAGTGGGCAAGAGGGTAGGTGGGGTCGGGTAGAGTGTAGCTTTGCCTTTTCCTTTAGGGATAGGTGGAGGCAAGTCTTTTATTGCTTGGGCACTAGTTCTCGGCTTGTCCTGCCTAGGTGGGCTCATTGCTGCTAGTTCCTTTTGCCTGCACTGTTGTTCAATGGACATGTGTATAGCTTGTGCTAGGTCCTCCTCTTCTTTCCTTCTCAACTCCTCTTCTTGTTTTGCAGCTTTTTTTGACTCAGCCTTGGCTTTAAGTAGGTCTACTTCTTCTTTTCTCTTTATCTCTTCCTCTTGTTTCTTCTTTGTTGCCTTCTTTTTAGGCATCTTCGCCTTCCATTTGCTGGATTGAGCTTCTTAATCTTCCTCTTCTTTACTAATCGTCCTCTCACTTGATGGTTCTTTGTCGTGACAAGAAGGTGACTCTTTTCTCCGTCTTGTGCCTCTTTTATAGCCTCTCGGATAAGGGCAGTCAAGACTCCTCCATACCCTATGAATGCGGCCTTAGTCGAGGGCTTCTTCCTGTTAGTTCCCTTTGATGCTGGGGATTCTCCACCTGCCGATCTACTTCTAAGGTCAAGCATCTTGGTTGATTGGTTTATGGTTTTCCTAACATAGCCGTTCCAATCCACTTCATGCAATGAGTGAGCCGCCACGTTCTCCAACATGGGCACGCTGATTATCTATGCATGAGAGAGTTGTACCTTAGGAGGGTGTGGATCACCTTTGCTTGCAATCTAATCTTTGCATCGGGGATGTCTTGGATGCTTATGCCATCATTTGTTAAGATACTTTCCTTCTTTATCCTCAGCATGGCATAAACATCTCTTTTGTGCCTCTTCTCCACCTTTGGTTCCAATCCCAGTGCCTTTTCCACTAAGGTCTTGCTGAGCGACACCTGCACCTGCTTAGTTCCTTCCTTGCTCGCCAAGGACACTGTCCCACTCTCCTTGTTAGGGTCATATGTCCTCAAGAATTCCACACACCTAGTGTGGTCAGGATCTTGTCCGAACTTTTCAATATACGTGGCGAGGTTGCACTGACCCACAATCCTCCTGATAGCTTCTTCGCTGGTCGCCATTCCTTCGATATTGTGTATGTTCCTAAACCTGAGTTGGTTGTACGCTTGATTTTCAAGGGATAGGCCGTACTTTGCTCTTTCCTCCTTCGTGAAAGGTAGGCGGTGGGCTTGGTCTTGTTGCGACATCTTTAGCTCCTGTCATAAGCCATGGTTTGCCATTAGTGCTTGTTCACCTAGCTTTACCGAAGACAAGACTTCATGCTAGGCAAATAAACCTATTTTTATGAACTGTTGGCCATTGGAGCCATGGGAAGGTAATCCAATGGACTATTTATTTTCAACATACTTACTCTCAACACTAGGGCCAAATGCTATCCCAAAAGTGTCATGTTTTCTTTCAATAGGGAAGGTGGGGTAAGTGGGTGTTTTGGGGTTGTTATTAGGCATAGGATTGCCTCAAAAACCACCTCCATATGGGACCGATCTTGAAGGGGTATGGGGTTATCCATAACCTTGCTGAAAATTTTCATTCTTATGGTACTTCCTTGCAGCCAATTCAATTGCCTCAAATAGTGTGGTAGGCTTTTGGGCCATGATATCTGTTGATAGGCTTGGTTCCAACCCATAGATATACTTATGCAATTTGGCACCATCACTAATGCTCTCCACATACATGGTCAAGTTCATAAACTAATTTGTGTACTCACGCATAGTGAGGTTACGTTGGTCAAGAGTATACCATCATCTTGCCAACCACTCTTTTTCCACAGGGGACACAAATACTTGAACCATATGCATTTTAAAGTCTTTCCAATCAATGAATTGATGATTCTCTTGATTGATATAGTGCCACCATGTGTGGGAAAATCCTTCTGAGTGGGGGGAGGCAAAGATAATTTTCTAATCATCAATGTTGCAGGGGTAGATGTTGAAGTAGGACTCCAACTTGGATGTCCATTCCTCCAAGTTTGATGGTGAGGAAGATTGCTCATTGTACTTAGTGAGGAGAATCTTGTCATGTAGATCATGAGGGCCTTGCTACCCATGAAACTCTTGGTGTCCATACATCCCAGGATGTCCATACATACCTTGCTACCCATACATACCATGTGGTGCATTTATCCCATGCTACCCATTATGGCCATGCTGCCCATTATTGCCATGCTAGCCATTAATACCATACTATCCATGATAGGGCTGATTCATATAGGTTCCATTGGGGCTCCTAGGGAGAGTAGGGGAGCTTCTACGAATGGTTGGAGAGGACCTTAGTGGGGGGTTGGCTACATGGTTGATGGGGGGGAATTCAACAGGGGTTCATCATGCACATGAGACGGTTCATCAACCTCATAGGTAGAAGGGGGAATCCCTTTAGATCCAAGGATGCCTTATGGGCAATGTAGTGGCTCCAGTGGTGGCGGGTGTCTAGACTTGCGCTTAGATTTATTTGCCCTCTCTTGGGGTGAAGCTGTAGCTAGCTAAGCAACAAAAGTGGTGAGATGTTCCAAGGTTTGTTGAGTTCTAGAGTTTGAGAGGGCCATTTTCTCAATTGCTTCATCAAACTTGGACATAATTTGGCAGTGGTTGGTGACCATGTCATTATGCCGTTCCATGTGACAAAGCTCATGCTAACATGTGTGGTTGAGCAGACTATAGGGATCTGTATCGAGCATTTCCTCATGCATATCACCATGGTAATATTGTGCCAAGCTGGTTTCATCATTCATGGAGTTCTTGGAGTCTTGGATCTCCCTCTGGAGTTCTTCATGGGCCTTAATTTTGCATGGGCTCTGATTGGTGAGATTTTTGATTTAGATTGGAGAGGACAAAGCCCTCTTTAAGATGATCTATTAATCTTTGTGACAAAAAATGATTAGAATATTGTGCAATGGGATTTCTGTGTCTGTCCTGGAGTGGTTTGCACCTTGTTCACAGTGACCCTAGTGCACAAAAATGGCCATAACTTTTAGGCCATAGCTCTGATTGGGGAGATTTTTGATTCAGACCACCATAGAGGGAACAAAGCCCTCTTCAAGATGAGCTATAGATTTTACTCCAAGGTGCAATACATTGTTTTTTGCTTGCCATTGGATCTTTATGACTATCCTAATTGATTGTGACTAAAACACTATCTGTCCCTTTATGCAAAAACACCATATGAATGGTTCATATATTGAGGGGCCTGAGAAACCTCATAAATAACATCCTGAGCATGCTAATCACCATCCCAAGCACAATTGCATGTCCATCAGCTCTATCATCACTGCATAAGTGAAGCTTATTGCCATACATATCTTCTGACTACATACAATTCAAGAGTCATACATAGATACTATCAGCATTGAAAGGGTATCTAAGGCGGATCATTGCATCAGGAGAGGTGGTGATCATAGGAGGTACCTACACTTGCATACAAGAATCAGGCTCTAAAGCACCGGTAGGTGGGCAAAGTTCCCCTCGGGCCAGGGTTGTGCACACCTTTTAGGGTCTTAAGTGGTAAGGGAGGATCACCTCTCTTTTGTCTTACCACCTTGCCTAGCATCGGCCTTTTTCCTCAACTGCTGGAGTATACATGGCATATAAATTTTTATTAAGCAATCAGCATGAGACGCATTTGAAAGGAAACATTGGGTCATTTCATGAGATGCAAGGATGAACAAGAGCTTGGATAGGGATTACCTTGGTAGTCCAGTGACTCACTAGTTACTACTTGATATTACTCACTTTGACACTTATCCAAGGTACACAAGATAAAGAGGGGTTAATGTCAGCAATTGCAATTGATTCAACATTAGTTATGATGCATTTGGAAGCAACGAGATATTGACTTTCAATGGACACATGCATATAATGAGGGATTGAACTAGTAAAGCCTATCCAATCTTTAATCTCTCTAACAAAAGGATTTAGCTTGGCAAGTGGATGAATATGAGAGATTAAGGTCAGATTGACATATCTCTTCAGTGTTTGGGGAGGATGGTTGAAGCATAACCCATTATGATGCCAATTGCTCCATCAAGCAAGCCCAGTTGGTAGGAGCACTTTGTTCGCGAGCTTAAGCTTCAAAGATGAAAAGCTTCAAATGGAGCTTTCATGGATGCCCACAAGAATCCCATGCATGATGAGCTCCATGTCTTCAATCCGAGTAAGGGGAAGCAAAAGGGGTTGAAGGATCTCCTCTAGAGGTTGTGGGGTGAATTAAGAGCTTGGGTTGAGCTTTAATGGCTATTCAGGATAGGGTACATCAGTAAATTGAGCCTTGTTGGAGGTGGGAGCTCAAATAGTGAAGCATGGAGGTCCAAATTTGATCAAGGAGGAGCAGGGGGGACTGTCAATGCCATGGGGGGAAAGGAGGATTAAGTGGAGCTAAGGGGAGGGATAGGTAGAGCAGGGAACAACAATGCAAAATGCACCGCAAATTACGGGTTATTCCCTAGGCTCTCTCCCTAGCAGTAACCCTTCGCAAGGGTAGTGCCCCTTGGTTAGGGGAAGGCGGGGAAAATTTTTGAGGTCTCAGCTAGGCACTTCCATGGCTGCTCTAGGGGGAAAAGAGGAGTTCTCTCTACTGGGTGGCTATGGAAGCTTGCTTGGGAGGAGGGAGAAAGGGTTGGAGAAAAAAGTAGCTGAGTATTTGTCCTCCTCTAACTCATGAGACTCTAAACTTGGCATAGAACCCCTAAAATTTGCATGAAAAGAAATGATGACTTGCCAGTTTAGCCATAGCTCCTGCTTGCTCCAAAAAGCTGAGACTAACTATGGTCCTTCCTACTGTACGTGCACCTGTAACTTGAGTAACGGGGTTTGGGATTTGAAAAGGGAGAAAGGGGAAAGAAGAAAAGGACCAAAGCCCGATGCTCTTATACCACTTGTAATGAATGAAGCTGAATAAGAACCCTAAGAGGAAAAACTTAAACATTGACAACAAGGACAACCTTAAATATTGACAAGAAGGACAACTTTAAACATTGACAACTAAAAGGAACACAAGTCCTCAAGAAACTAAACCCACAAGAACAATACCCTAAGTTAAATCCTATAAAGAATGTACTCAGAACCAACACTGATAGACACTCACATCACTTTCAACATTCAGTGTGCTAGGGTTGTAGAGAAATACATAATCATAGCATAGAGATCAAACACCAAATATACTCAAGACTCAATCCAAAATATATTACCAAAGTAAGAATCAATACAATAGTTAGGGATTAAAATGGTCACAACACAGATATTTGAGAACAAAAGGGTATTAAACAACTGCAGGGATACAAGACCAAGGTAGTACTATAGTTGAATGCAATGATTGCGGATAGTACAATGTAAGCTTTGCTTTAGAGAGCACTCATGATGCCAATAAAAGAAGACTAGCAAAATAAACTTAGGAAGGATATGGCATGGAGAAATTGTTGCTTGACCTCTAAGGCTATGCATATGCTTGAAAAACAACAACAATATTGATTTGCTCCCTTCCTTTATATGGGATGATGCATGTAATAGGATGTTCTCCTTGCCCATGTGGTGTACTACGTAGTCTTTACTACTTTTGCACCTATCAAATCTTTAATGCAATGCTAGAAATCCCTGACTCAAAGGCTGCTAACTACCACCGCCTTTAACATTGATTTGCTCTCTTCCTTTATATAGGCTGATGCTGCCTGTAAGGGACATTCTCTTCACCCATGTGTTGTACTAGATGGTCTTTATTGCTTCTGCACATGTCAGCTCTTTAATGCAATGTTGGAAATCCTTGTTTTAAAGGCCATTAACTACCACTGCCTTTAACACTAGTACACATGGTGGACTCAGACCCATGAAGTTACTCATTGACACCACCATCATTCTCTATGTCAGACGCATTATTAGCCTAGAATTGGTTTGGTGGCACAAGTGGGGCAAGAAGGGCCAACGATGTAAGGGGAGATAATAGGGGATGAGGTGGATTGGGATTGGGTAGGGACCAAAGTCGAGGTGCTACTAGGTTGGGAGGTGGATAGTAGAGTGGTGAGAGGGGATTGTACTGGAGGTGGTGTTGTTGCAGTCACAAGTTTATGCGCGTCCAAAGGAGGGAAGGCTATGGAATGTTGTGGTAGATGAACTCCACTGCGAGCTTCTCCAAGTAAATAGCATTGAGCCAGATTTTCTACTGTAACTGGTCCCATTCAAAGGTGATCTAGATGAGGTGGGCCTAGACTCCTTCCAATTCAAGTTTATGCCAAGACTCAACACTTAGGAGGGTGTGGATCTAGTGCTAGCATGCTTGAGGGGGGAGAGGGCCTTAGATTGAGTCAAGCGGGGGTGTAGAATTGGACAGTACTGGCCAACTTCATGATGTTGGAGGTGTAGGCGAAGGTGTTTTTAGAGAGTGGATCATCTAGATGGGATCATTGCCTTCCCGATCCTGGCTTGGGTCACCTAGATTGGGGGATTTGGGTGTCGCTTTGGCATGGTTCAAGGGTCTTTGGACTTGGGCCAAAGGCCCAAGCACTTCATTGGTGCTTCAGGGTAGGGCATGGGGCTGCTGTGGACCCTCGTCAGGATGGGGAATGACAACCTTCTTCATATTTTGGGCCACTCTAGCTTGTTCTTCCTCTAGAATGTGTTGCCAAAGAACAATTCCTCCTTTTAGTCCTAGCACTGCTTGTTGAAGTACCTGGAGATCCACTCCTTTGTCCTTGAATTCCATTGCTCTAATGCCTTGTAGTATTCCACCATGAGCTGCCACTTGGGGTTGGTGGAACTGGTGCCTGTGGAGAAGTTGAAGGAGTTTAGGGCTGGGGTAGATGGTGATGTGTCTTCCTCCATTAGGGTTATGGTGGGCTTCTTTGTAGCGACCTCTTTACCTTTGCTAGTGGGCAAGGGATGCTTGACATTGTCTACTTGGTCCTCATGCTGGGCAACAAATTTTGGATAGGATCCAAAGTGTGGAAAGTCTGAGGCAAGCCAACAAGTTTGAACTTGGCCATCGTGAACAACTTGATGGGGAGTGGGAGTGAAACTAGAAGAGGTACTCTCAACATGTTGTGATGGATGGGATGGAGGAGCCAAGATCAGTGGGTGAGTAGGGGGAGCAGTATAGGCATCAAAGTCTAGCTCATTTGATTTGTTGAGTAGAGGTAGGAGCTAGGAGTAGGAGTTGATCATGGTAGCCCAGAGATCTTGGTGAAGCTTTTCCCATCTGGCTCTAGCCATTCTCCTTCATAGTCACACTAGAATTCCTCAATGATATCTAGTGCAAGCAAGGTCATGCCATCTGGGCTCTCTGCTCATGCCGCCGCTCAAGAGACTAGAGGAATACATTCTCCCGCTCTAGTTGCTGCACTTTATTCTTGATGTTGTTAGCAAAGGCCAATTGCACGTGTTGGCATGCCTCCAACCTTTGGAAATGCTCTTAGAGAGCGTTGTCCTTTTATCAGAGTTGCTTGGAGAGGACAGTATTGGCTTACTTGAGGCAATCCACTTGCATCACTAAGTCCTACTGATGCTGCTATTTGGTCAAGAACTCATTGATGAATCTCAATGAATGGTGGGCCATCCCCCATCTGAACTTAAGTGGGATGATGATGACAAGCTACTGGGACAAGTTGGAAAGGAGGGGCATGGCCGTAGGGGATGTTTGGGATGGTTAGGGAAGAAGTAGGGATGGGGGGACTTGGTGTCATCTATGGTCTCCTTATTTATTGGGCATTTCTTGCCCTTTGATTTGAGGAGGGAAAGTTTGGCAGAGAGGTTGGTGGCAGAGTTGGACTTGGGAAACCAGGGATGGTGGGGCTCCTATGGTGTGGGACCTTGTTTGGCGGGTTACTTAACCATGGGGCTAGGCTTCCTTTTTGAGAACTTGGTCTTTGCCACTTTGCAAGGCAAGTTGCTCCTCTAGTTTGAGCACCTCAATGCTCTCCATGGTGTCCTTGGGGGAAAGATAAGGGTGAAGTGTTGGCCACACATCACCTTGATGGTTTTGACAATGGAGTTTCTATGGAAGAGGCGTTTTGCCCTCGACGAAGAGGTAGTCCAAAAGGACATGTGCCCAAGCAACAAAAGTAACAAGGGGGGAGAAGAAAAGAGCAACTACCTTTCTTAATATACTGAACACATTGGCTTGCAAGTAGAGGGCCTCAAGCAAGAATTTGAGGGCATGGAGCTTACTCTTATGGTCCTTGACCAAGTTAGTCAGTCTCAATACTTCTTTTTGGTGATGGGGCTAAAGAGTGCTTCCATGGTGGCAATGGTGGGTGTTGTTTGCCATGGGCGAGAAAATAGAGCATATGTTGTACTCTCTTGGTGGAGAGCTTGTATGCGTTGCCTCTAATTTGGATGGTGGAGCTATCGATCAGCTGCTCCAAGATGGATTATATGTCAGGGTGCACAGGGGTAGAGCTCCATGGGAGGTTGGCAAACTGGTTAAGCTGTAGGGACTCGATCCATTCTTGGGTATCGATAAACACCATAGGGTTGATGGGTATAATCGCCTTGGTGGCAAGCTGGAAGGATGCCATGGCAGAGAGAGGGAAAGAGTTAAAGAGACAAAGAAGATGAGAAGAGGTGAAGAAGAGATGTGCACAAGTGTTGGGCGTAAAACAAGGGTATCGATGAAGAGATTATTTCTTAAGGGATAGTGTGGTTAATATGAAAGGAGAGTGGACAATGCATGTGTGCCATATTAGTAAAACATACCATAACCAAACATGATTAGAATGGGTTTTTTGAGATACGAGGGTGCCATCGATTACATTTGTTAATGAATGAGTGTCATAAATGAATGCCACATCAACACGAGTGGGACTTCTGAGAGCCATTCAATTTGGATGTGGGCAACCAGTGGAAATGAAATGCTGGAATTTGATGGTGAAGTGGAAGCGAGGGAATCTGGTGTAATAAAAAATGGGTGCTAGAGGCCTTCAGCATGATAGTGGCAAAGTCAAAATTTGTTGACACACTTGGGAAGGAGCTTGCCCTATAAATTTATAAGATAGAATGAATTATTGTCGGAATCATGAAAAGCGTGAAAAGGAACTCTCTATCAGAACTTAAGCTTGTTGGAAAGTTTTCCCATCATGTTCTTAAAGACCAGGATGAGTTGACCCTTCTGGAATAGTGGTCTCTTGGACAATTGGTGAACTTGGTGCTTTTGTCAGGGTTGGACCTCGAATAAAATATACATGTTGCAAATCCGGTCTTCTTCTAGTTGAGCAATGGCATCCATCTAGAGTGAAAGTGATTCTTCCAGAATGAGTCACTCTTTCACTGTGAGTCAAAAACTCAAGACTACAAATTCCACGGGGTAATGGCTTCGAGACCAAATGCTAGTTTATATGGAGGCATGCCAATGGCAACTTTAAAGAAGTCCAAAAAGCCCATAGTATTGCAAAAAGCTTAGTGTCCCAATCTTTTTTGCTTTGAACTACCATTCTGGCTAGAATTTTACATAAGCCCTTGTTGGTGGACTCAGCTAAGCCATTATCTTGTGGTGGGTAGTAAGGAGAAGATTTCTTATGCACAATTTAAAAAAATGATGTGAGCTAATTGATAACCTTATTTATAAAATTGATGCCTTTGTCACTAAATAGTTTGATTGGAGCGTTGTATCTGGTGAAGATATCCTTACATAAACATTTGGCACAATTGACTTAGTGATATTGTCTGCAGGGGCCATGCTTCTACCCATTTGGTGCAGTAATTAATTGCTATCAGTATATACTTGTTTTTGTGTATGCCACAACCAGAGAAATAGGATCAATGAAGTCCAGCAGTCCCCGCTTCTAGAAGAAGGGTTCCGGAGGTAGGATTTGCTAGAGAGGTAAGCAATCATCTTTGGCTCTAGGTTGGCCTAGTCTTTGATATAAGCACAGTGCATGATTAGCCACCATCCATGATCAGCCAACATAATCTAGCTTTTGCTAGATTTTGCGGGTTGTAACTTCAACAATGAAGTGGCTACTGGCAATTCATTGATGGGCTTCCTCCAGGACAACAAGCTACTCCATAAGAAGAACCACTCTTTGCAGTACTCTAGAGAGAGTGCATAGTATATCCCATGATAATTTCAAATTCTCCCGAGAGACAATCGTTTTTTTTTGTTCTTTTGAAGGTGAGATAGAGGTACGATGGTTTCTAAGAAATGCATCATTTCTTCATACCATGGCCACGGAGGGTTGGGTGGCTCTCCAGGATAGGCAGGTGCATTCAATTTTGTGGCAAAAACCTAGGTATTCAGGAAGACATCTTCCACACCAATTGGTGGTTCTTCGAAAACAAGGCGGGCTAGGAAATCCACAATGAATTGAAGGGAGCTTCAAGCTCAACCCCCAAGACCTATGGACTGCTTATTGGTCAAGCATTTCAAGCCGAATAGTCAAGGCTACTTCTCACATAGCTGACACACCCTCCCTACCTATGGGGCGTAGTGAGCTTACCTTGATGCCTGATCGAGTACCCTCCTCTCCCGTGCACGCCAGTAGCTCCACGATCCTTGAGGCAAGCTTAAGCAATCTCAATCCCTCTTCAACAAGCTTCATCCTCCATAGCCGCACGAGATAAGAGAAGAGTAGAGAAGAGAAGAAGATGAAGAGAGGAGATGGGGAGCTTCATCTCCTCGATCCCTCACTCTCACACACTCACTCCCTCACTCCCTCACACTCACTCACTCCCTCTCTCAAGCATAAGCAAGAAGGCAAGAAGAAGAGAAGAAGAAGAAGAAGCTTTTTGCCACACACAAGAATGAGCTTCTCATCCACTTTTCAACTTTATATACAAAACCCTAAATCCCTTTTGGGCGGTCATCCCCTTATCCCCTTTTTTACATGGCCGGTCGTTGCCTAGGCCCTTTGTCCCATTGTTCTTCTATCTTTATAGCTTCCTTCCTACCGCCCAACCACCTTTACAAATTGCATGGGTGAGAGCTCGACACTCTTAAAATAAATCATGGTGCACCTTGCGCTTTTTTACAAAAGTATAGCTCGCACTTTTTCTCGTGTGCATTTTACCTTGATTTAGGACTTTTCTGCACTTCTTGTGTTTTCATATTCTTCTTGCGCGCCTTCGTCTTCTGTTTCACCTTTTCCTTAGCCTTGTCTTCTGCTTTAGATTTTTTGGCTTTTCCACCTTGTTGTTTGAGGGTTAATATGCATGCTAGCTTATGGGGTAATATATGAGTGTGTATTCAAACTCTTGTAGCATGAGTGAGTCACCTAGTGACATTTTGCTGCTTGACCAGGTAGACTAGCATTGCATGATATGCATGAAAAAAAAAGCATGTCCTAGAAAATAATGATGGAACTTCTTGATGGGGTAGATAATGCCAAGACACTCTCTTTTGGTGACTGAATAGTTTTTATTGGCATTAGAAAATCTTTTGTTGGCATAGAACATTGGTTTGAACCATTCATTTGCATCATGTTGCATAAGCACACTTCTAACACAAATGTTAGATGCATCCACAAATACATGGAATATCTTTGCCTAGTATAACGAAATCATAATAGGAGATTTGGAGAGTAAGAGCTAAAGGCATCGGAATGCCAAGTCAACTTCTTCATTCCATTGGTGAGTAGATTTGGCCACATGCACTAATTTGTTGAGGGGAAAGGTGAAATGTGCCAAAAGGTGCAAGTGGTGGCCATGCCACTAGATTTAGCCTAAAAAGTAGAGTAACACAGATGAAGAATCTAGTACTGTAGCTCACATGATTACTACCACCTTGGTAGGGTTGACAGAGCAATACCATTTTGCAAAATGATGTGGCCTAGCAAAATACCACCTTGAATAGCAAATACACATTTGAGTGGATTTAAACTTAAACTTACCTCTTGGCTTTTGGTGAGACAAAGCCGGAGGTCTGTTAGGTGAAGCATGGCCTTTTCAAAGACACTAAAATCATCCAAGAAGACCCTCATGAAATCCATGAGGTAAGGCGCAAAGTTCTCATGCATATCTATGTGAAAGGAGGCTAGAGCATTCTTGAGACTGGACCATATCACTGAACTTACACATACTCTCCATGTAGTGATGAAAGTTGTCTTAGCTTGGTCTTCTAGAGCAAGGCGTACTTGATTGTATCCATTGAAACCATCAGGAAAGGAGCACATATTGTGGCCAGCTACTTCATCCAGTATGGTATCTAAGTAAGGGATAGGGAAGGAATCTAGGATTGTGGCTACATTAAGATTCCATTAATCCACACATATCCACAACTTTTTGTTCTTCTTTGGAACAATAACAATTGGGGAGATCCAATCCACTTGATTTATTGATGTGATGAAACCTACTCTCAGTAAGTCGATCTAGCTCCTCTTTGACTTGTTTAGTCATGTGAGGGTTCATTCTATAGTGTTGCATCTGGATGGGAAAAACATCCAGTTTTAGAGGAATCTAGTGCTAATATATTCTAGGATCTAGCTCTTTTATATTTGAATATTCCCATGCAAACACATCCTTGAATTCGGTCAACAAATCGATGAGTTGTTGACAGAAGAGTGGCTGCAATTTGGCACTAATCTTGACTGGCTGGCTCTTTTTTGGACCCAAATAGACTATATTCAATTCATCTTCTTTTACTCTTGTGACTTTATGCATCTACACTTCAAACTCGTGCTCTTGATTCAATATTTCATTGATGTCAGCATCAACAATCTGGTCAGTATTGGTGTTGCCTTCTATGTAGTCTAGGTTCTGAGTTTTGAAAATTGGTGGGACTATTTTCCTCTTTTTGCTCTTTTGGGGCTTGAGTGGAAAACTCTGGGGTTTCATGTGCATTGATTTGGAGAACATTAATAAGATACCAAGATTATAGGTTGACATTAGCCTTCAAGAACTCCTCTTCTTCATTGTTTCTTAAGCCTTCGACCATATTGACTATTTTAGCTACAACTGGTCGACATTAGCCTTCAAGAACTCCTCTTCTTCATTGTCACTTAAGCCTTTGACCATATTGACTATTTCAGCTACTACAACTAGTCATTGGAATGGTTGGATCAGACACGGGGCTTATTGGGATAGAGGAATTGTTTTCTTCAAAGCATAGGCCATCATGGTCGACTACTTTCGGTTCTGGCAATATCTAGTGCTTGAGTTGAATCATTTTTAGGAGGTGATCTTTGAAAGCTGGGATTAGATCTTATAGATCACTAAGTGGAATAGTAATGTTGATAGGTCCCCACGTGGTTAATGCCTTGGATGAGTTTTGGAGTAGTTGAAATGCTTGGTGTGTTCCCTTCCATTGCTGTGGGTTTAATCTCCTTCTACTAAACTCCACTACCTCCAAGGTTAACATGTGGGGTTTTACTTTGCCTCTATCCAGGACAATCTTCTAGATTCTTCTTATGAGCTTTTTCAAAGTGGGCATTTGGATTTGTGCTTTTCAGCTTGCTAATATGAGCTTCTGATTGCTTCCCTTTTTAAAAACTAGGGCCACTACCCCAATACTTCTCTCCACTTGGTTGCAAATATTCTCGTGCAACTTGTTTGTTTTTCCCCTGTGCTAGGTGTGTTTTTCGATGTGCCAAGTCTGGCTACGGGTTAATTTTTGGAGGCTCTAGATTTATAATGAAGTTGGGGTTTGGGTTTTTCCATGTTGGGTTGGGACGAGTCTTTGTAGAGAAGACTGCGACATTCCTTGGGTGGGTGGGATATGCTGAGTAGACTGCGGCTGCTTTAAGCTGCCAGGATGATTTCCAAGTGTAACCTTTAGATTAAATCTCAAGTATAAATGCTTCATGGCTGCCGACTTGCTTTCGGTCCATCTTGCCACTTGGTGGTGGACTTTCTCCTACTACTTGGTCCCTCATGAAGGGCTTGTGGCATGCAAAGTAGCATCCATGTAGTTTTTTATGGACCGGGTAATCATATGCACCTCTGGTTTAGAGGCAATTCCTTGATCTCCATTTTATTGGCACCACTGGGCATATGCACCAAGCTTGGTCCTTGTCTTTTCTGTGCATCATAGGCTTGGGTGTCCAAACACTCGGATCGCCAGTGTCCTTCCTACATATAGAGAAGAAGCAATTTTTAGCAAAGGGCAAGAAATTTTCTCGACATCTACCACCTCTATCACTCCCACCACAGTAATTTTTAGCAAAGGTTCAAAAATTCCCTCGGTCTCTGCCACCTCTACCACGCCCACCTCAGCTAAAAATTCCCTCGGCCTCTACCATTGCAAAGTTGCTAGTAGTCTTGATTGGTGTATGTTGATCGGGCCAGAACCAAATTGGCTTGGAGTTTAGTCCATTGGCCATAAGTGTTTGTTCGTTGCTGCCATCCTTCGAGATGGGCCATCTGGTACGTGCCATTATATTGATAGTACTTAATGCCATGCTTGGCCATGTTGCAAATGTTGCACCATCTTTGGTTCAGGTGCCTCATTTCACTTGAATGTGCTTGGGATTGTTGCACTATGTGCACCATAGGTTTTTGACCTCATTCTTCTTGGTGTTTTCAACTGTCTTCTTTCCTTTGTCCTTCTTCTTACCCTATATGCCTTTTTTCCTTCCTCCTCTTCAAAATTAGATTTTGTACAGCTGGATTCTGCTTCCAAATCAAATTGGAAGTTGATTCACTACTATCATCATTTTGATGTTTGGCTGGATTTCTTCCCTTTTCTTGACTTCTCTTTTGATAGGAACTTCTTTGACCTAAGAGCTTTTTTATAAAAAGGATCAATGTTGTTACCCGATAAATCATTAAAAACAAATGATTCTTGATAGGTTTGTTGAAACCTTGAACATAAAAGGTATCCAACATTTCATCTTTTGGTTGGGGGCATTAGGATCAATTCAACTATTCAGGATTGTGAACTTGGCGGTGTATGCTTGGACTGATTTGTCACCTTGCTTTAGGTGCGGGAGACTTTCAAGTTTCTACACATTCATTCCATCAAGCTGAAATCGGATACAGAAGGCATTTAGTGCTTCATTCCATTATGGCCAGCCATGTTTTGCCACTAGCTAAGTTGTAGCCTTTTTTTTCTTCAAGGATTATAATATAACAACCTTGTGGGCTTCATTGACCTGATTAGGGTAATTATTTGTGTATGCCACATCAAACTCTTTGATAAAAGCACCCGGATCCTCATTGGAAGGTCCAGAGAACTTGGGAAGGGATATGCTAGGTTGGTGTGCCATTGGAATCAGAAGTACATGAGGAGTTGTGACTATTGATGGAACATGTACCAAGTTGAGTGAAGCTAGAAAATGACTTGTTAGGTTTAATGGCATAATGAGCGAAAAGACAAAAAGGTCAAGTTTTCTCCCAATCAAAGGAGTAGGATGCAAATTATGCTTTTGGAATTTTGGAGTAGTTTTTTGCACTTCAAATACAGCCTCATTGAGGAACGAAACAACCTCAAAAGGTGGTATCATTTGGTGCTATCTAGATCAGGACCACGGTGTGTAGCCTAACAATAGACTACCTCAGACAAACTATGCAAACACGTATGCATTCAACCTAGCAAAAGAGGAACAATAATCGTGGCCGCCATGTGAAATTAGTGTCCAAGCACAACCACCACAGGAATGATGATGAGTGTACTCAGAAGCAACATAAATGACATTGGCATCACTTTCGACATCCAATGCTCGGGTTATAGAGCTATAGATATTCACAACATAGAGATCAAACACCAAATATACTCAATACTTAATCCAAAATGTATTACTAAAGTAAGAATCAATACAACAGTTATAGGTGAAACAGTCGCAACACTGATCTTTGAGAACAAAAGGGTAATAAACAATTGCAGGAATACAAGACCAAGGCAATACTACTTTTGAATGCAATGACTGGGGATAGTACAATGTTAGCTCTAATGTTAGAGAGCACTCTAGATGCCATTCGAAGGAGACTAACAGAAAACACTTGGGAAGGATATGGCATGGAGCAAGAGGACCCTTTGTTGCTTGACCTCTAGGGCTATTGTATGCTCGAACAACAACAACAATGATTCACTCCCTTCCTTTATAGAGGCCACTACTTGCAGTGGGACATTCTCTCCGCCCATGTGCCATACTCGGTAGTCTTTACTGCTTCTGCACCCGTTGGCTATTTAATGCGCCGCTAGCAGGTCCTGGTTTTAAAAGCTGCTAAAACTATCGGGGCCTTTAACAAGGAACATAGTGAAGGTGAACCACTAACACTCTTAACAAAACAAGATGTCAAGAATATCAAGGAGCATAGTGAAGGTGAACCACTAACAAACTCAACAAAATAAGCTCTCAAGAATCTGAAACATAAGTGAGTGAAATGGGAGTAGCTTAAACCATGAAGACGGTGTTATGGAAGAGTGAGGAAAGACCTTTGTGGCTAGGTGAAGCAAGTTCTACAAAAACAAACAAAGACCCAAGAACTGTGAAAAGGTCAAATTCTATAACATAATGGTATTGAATAGGTAGGCTAATCAAGAGCCATCAACAAGTGCATGCACTTACATAGTAGATTGGAGATCCAAACTTCAAAGGGGTGTAGGAATCCTAGCCCCTATTTCACCTTAGAAGATCTAGAGATTGAAAACACTCCCATTCCTCTATTAATCAATAAGGTCGTCAGACTCCTAGACTAAGAGACCAATATATGTGTGAACCTCACATGATGGAAGGAGAAGATATATGGGAAAAATCCCTCAAGATCTACACAAACCCCTAGACAAATTCCATGCTACAATGGATTTTGACCGAAGTAGAATGACATAGAAGGCCTTAGGACAAAGACTCCAAATCTAAAAAGACCAAAGTAAACTCAACAAACTCATCGATGTAACCATATTCATGCAACAAGAGAGGCTTGAGATATAAAAAGAGATGTATAACATCAAGAGACTCATCTTGCATATAGGGCTAATAGGATCTTCCAATGATTCCATGTCAAACCTACTCTAGAAAAATTTTCTCGATAACTCAAGCATGTTGTAGGCAATATCACAAATAGCCAACATGTTGCTTAGAGGACTAGGTATTGTACTTGGAACCAAGGAGCAACCCAAGATCCCTCTAATCACCAAATAGTTAGAAAAATATAGAATAGGGGAGGAACCCTATAGATTCATAGAGAAAATTGAGCAAGTATGTGAGGGTAAAGAGCTCTCTTTGAACTCAAAAAAAGCATAAGCTTTTTGGATTTTGATAAGCCAAGAACAAAAGAATATGGTTCATGGGCATAGATGTCTCAAGAAATTTTTATTCTTCTTTCAAATAAGCTCAATATAGGGATAACCTCATTGTAAGGTGGATGAATATGGAACAACAAGATAAAAAGAATATGCAAGACTACATCTCTAAGGTGAGGAGTTTGTATAAGAGAACTCTGACACTAGAAAGACTAAATGCTAAGGTAGTAACCAAGGATTTCATCAAGAGCATGCACGATACGAGAATTTATGAGGCCACCAATATCGTGTTAGATGAAGCAATTAGTATTGATGATCTCCATAGGGAAAGGAGCAAAGACACTAAAGGTGGGAGGATTCAAGAACCCACACATAGCAAAAGTAGCATAGAGCTTGCTAACTCAAGATATCTTGGTTACCTTCATGAAAAAATGGCTTTAGCTCTTAAAACTCATGGAAACCATAAAGAAACAAAGTGCTCATTGACAAAATATACAATGTGTAGACCAAAGAGAGAATCACCTAGAATTGGAGTGTCCTAGACCTAGTGGTGTATGCAGATACCATGGACACTTTGGCTATGAAGCAACTTACTAGGCTTCCTTATCTTGCTCCATATGCAAGTGTTGGATTTAGTAAAACACAATCAAGGTCCTTTCTACAAATGCCCCAACAATTGGCCTTGATAGCCCCACTTAACCAAAGATTAATGCCTCAAAGAGCAAAAATCAACCCCTCTAAGATACCTAGACCTCCACATCCAATCATTACTCACAATGCTAGCAATGCTCTTTTTATTTCATTGAGGAAATACTTTAGAAGATGATTATATGGATCCTTACATCATATATTATGAAGAAGGTATAGTCCTCATGGACTACTACCCACCAATTTGAATCGTGATGTAGGATGTGGTAGAGGGAGAGGACATGATCAAAACCAATGAGAGAGTTTTGAGTTGGAATTGCAATCATCTAGTGCACATTGAATGCCCATAGAAATGCGGACAACAAAGTGGACCAATGATGTGCCAAATTTCACTTAACAAACTATCTTGAGTTATGTTTGACTTGTGTCACTTGTTTACGATGGATGTGGTCTTTCTAGTTCTATCACATTTTTCACCTCTTTGCCTAATTCCTAGTGCTTCACATAAGAGGGTGATGTTGTAGGTCATTCTTATGTTTGACGTATGTCACTTGTTTGTGATGGATGTGGTCTTTCTAGTTCTATCATATTTTTCTCCTCTTTGCCCAATTCCTAGTGCTTCAAGTAAGGGGGTGATGTGGCAGGTCATTTTTCGCTGTCGATTTGGATCTTGATGGTTTCAATCCTTTATCAAGTTGTATGTTTGGAAGAAATCTTGACATGGAATATTAAAAAATGGCCCACACATCACTTTTGCATAAAGCTTCACGCCACATTGCTCCACCAGTCTCTTTTTTGAGGCATTGCTCTCTATGAACCTATCAGTATTGCTCATATTTTTGAGCTTGAGATCTTTGTAGCACTAGAGTTGCATCTTGCTTGTTTTGTCTTACACGACATTTCCCTTGTTTGATTGATGAAATGTTCTCTTGTTTGATTGTCTTACATGACATTTCCCTTGTTTGATTGATGAAATGTTCTCTTATTTATGCAAATTATTACCATGAGTAGTTGCAGGAGCTTGGTCTTTTCCTTTTGATGTTCAATATATGGATAATGTGTTGTGAACTTGCAACATTCATCTTGTTAGCTACATCACTTGTGAGGTCTATAAATTTTCTTCGCATAGATGTGGTTGATGTAGTAGCATTCCTTCATGATGATGTCTCATGGGTAGTATGGTCACTCTGAATAGTTTTGAATGTTCCAAGACTCAAAGCTAATCTTTAGTCTATATCAACAATTGAATTCAATCATCATAGCATGAAACTTTTGAGGTCATTAATAGAGCCTTATAAGAAACTAAGTCTTGTTTTCTCTTTTAGGAGAAAATTCCAAAAGTCACCTTTTGTGAACGTGCACATAACCGAAAACCATCACAAGTTGCAAAAACTGGATTTATAGCCAACCTAGCAATAGACATGTACTACTGTGATTAGCCCTACATGCCACTTGAGGATAATTAGGCCTATGTGCCACTTGATAACAATGTATGAATGTAACATTTCATTGATCAAGCTATGGCTGAACATATGAGCAAAGTAAAATTTTAAATGATAAAAAAAACATTGTTCCTTCGCTTGTCACTTATCTATGCAACAAGATACAAGTTGGGTGTATAAACTCAAAATAGATGACTTGATCACTATAAAGGATGGCTTGAGGGTATAAGGATATGCTCAACAACATGGCGTTGGTTTTGAGGAAACATTTCCACCACCCTCACATATAGTAGCTGCTAGATGTGTACTTGCTATTATAGCCCACTGTAATTGGCAAAACATCATTTGGATGCATTCTTGGATAGAAGTTTGTATAGAGTTTATGTGCTATAGTCACCTAGCTCTCAAATGGCATGAGCACAAAGTTTATTGTTTATGAAAAGAAATTTGTCATTAAAAAAGTATATTGTGCTTGGTATAAGAAGATACATATAGATTCTATTTACATTGGTTTCACAAATTAGCCCAATTCAGAGTCCTCTCCATATGTGAAAGTGCAATATGATTTCTTACTCTTGATTACTTATGTGGAATGACATGCTTATTACTAAACCCTGTGAGTTGAAACTTGCAACATTTGAGTACAAATTATAAGAAGATTTTGACATCATACATATTGGTTATTTGCATGATTGCTTGACCATTTACTTTGTGCTTTTTTTTTTGGGGGGGGGGGGGGGGGGGGTTTGGGTTTCTTTTTCAAGAGGGGAGGGGATGGGATTTTTCACAACAATACAAGTACATTAGCTAACTTTTGCGAAGTTTTTAGATGTGTCATGTACCCACCTCTAATGTAGTAGCTCCAGGCTTTAAGTTTCTATTGGCAATGCAAGGAAACCATCTAGCGTTGATCTACATCAACAAGCTATGGGATCCAATATCTACTGCAGCAATTGAGCATATCAATGTGTAGCCCTAACCAAAACATTGGCAGGAAGTCAAATGTGTCTTCCACTATCTCAAAGGTACTAGAGGAGAGAATTTATAGAGAAGAGGGAAGGACGATTGAGAGAGAAACTAGAAAGGTTTTATTCTCATTTGTGTAATGCACAAAGAAATCCACACATTTCCAAAAACAAACAAAAAGCATAAAAGCTTGTATGTAATGCATTTTTGGACCATGCATCAAAAGATAGAAGATCATGTTTGAAATTAACAACACATTATGAAAATATTATCATTAGATACTAAAATTTTAGCACCATGAACTTATACTTTATAACTACCTTGACATAAGGTTTTCTTAAAAAGAGTGCTTTAATGAGGAGATATAAGAAGCTCCACCATGAATAATAGAAAACAAATTGTCTCTACTTTTTCTTGCTTTTAGGAATAGGGAATGGACCTCCATAAGACTTCATTTCCCCCCTAATGATTGAAGTCATGTTTGTATTTTGAAAATCTTCCTTCAGATATGTACACAGATACTACAATAACTTAGATGATAAGAAATTATGTGGTTTGTATTTGAGGACCTTCCCAAGGATTAGAGGAAGTCAACTACACATTAATTTTTCACCACATTAGAGCCACAAACTTGGAAGAGGCTTCAATGTTAGGCTTGCAACAACCATTATCCAAGCTTGGATATTGGTTTTCCCTTGTTTACAATTGTTTCAGCAATGAGATAGGTAGAATGTGATCTATTTTAGATAATCAGTGTGGATTAAAAAACAAGATATAAATTTAAGGTACAAAAAGATCACCACCTAAGGAGCAATCACACATGCGAAAATCCTTTCTAGCAAGAGGATAAGAAGTCCCCATGTGCTAGAGCACATTCACACTAATGATTTGCAAGAACTTAAGAAGACCAAGTTGATCTTACTAGCACAAATCCTTCCCTTGACATAAGGAGAATGAAATTTAAAGTGCTTTATGTGAATTTAAAAAAAATTAACTTCTCATAACTACCTTAATGTTGGCTCCAGTCGTACATTGTCTAATAGGTGCATGATTCATATACATTTTGAAGTAGTTGTAAATTTTCATGTATTCCACCTCACAACTAGAAGTGCCCATTAATGTTTTGCTTCTTGGCCCCAAAAAGCTTAAGCTACAACATATGTAGTCTCATAGCTAAAAGTGGCCATTGATGTTTTTGCTTCTTGTTAAGCTAAGAATTGCATGAATCCCCAAGCATGAATTTTTTTTTGTTGGTGACATCTAACTTGGTTAGTAACCACCTTTTGTGATTTAAAAATAGAGAATGCCATTCATTGTTGCTATTGAGCAACTTAATGATGATAAAGATGAAATATTCAAGAACTAAGAGTCCAAGGAGTGATAATATTAGATTAATATGGTTCTTTCATTCTTAAGAAGAAAGCGAGGAAAAATGCGTGAGAAACAACAAAGGCTCAAAACCATGATCCACATGAACAATAGCTTGAACTAGAAAGGATGCTTTATTGTGTGATGCTTAGGTTTCAAATATCTAGTTTAATGCTCTATTAGTAACTTAATCATTGAGTTTACAATTATAAAATACTATGAAATTGATAACCAAATTGGCATACCAAGTAGTCAAATTTTTATAAAGATTTTTGTGGCCTTCACTAGTAGGACTCTTGTTGGGCTTCAAGTTGTGTATATAATACTCCAATTAGTTTCATACATGTGACTAGCCATGAATGAATGGTATAATAAAAGTGACATAGAAAGTTGTTTGCCAAGTCCCTTTATAAACAAAACCATTTAAGAAACACAATGCATTATAAACAAATTCAAATCCATTGGTAATATCAACTACATCCATAACTAGTACAACAATTTCTTCCATTTGAGTAAAGGCACCTATATACGTTGGCTTTATAGAGATTTCAAATTTCATTACATGGAGGTAATAATGGCTCAACAATAAACTAAAAAATTGGTCCAAAACAAAAATGTGTTTGTACTTCATGATATTAATCCATAGAAGAAAGAATGCGTGTTGCAAAGGATCTACACATTCAAGCAAATGCTAAATGTGCATCCTCACTAAAGAGAACACTATTTGCCATGCTGAAAAATACAAGCACACTAGATTTGCAAGGATCCAAATGAATATTTTGGATACAATCGGTGTCAAAGTGACGAGGGTTTAACCTAGCTACCAAAATGCAATTAGAGTTTTGACAAGACCATTCTTACAAGATACCAATATTCAACAATTATCGAGTGATTTGTCACAACATTATATCAAAATGACGTTGATCCTCAATTTCAAAATATCTTTATCACTTCAATAGATTCAGTTTTATACATGATTCAGAACTTTTAGTCTAATTAGTGTAACATAGGGTGGCTTGTAGCATTTGAAGTTCCACAAGAAAGGTGTTAGGGGTTCAAACTACCTTCAGACATACAACCATGTCAAAACTTACCACCACTCAAGGAATGGAGAATGCATTCAATTGCACATGTTGTCCAAGAATGGATGTTGAACCATGGTAATGGACTGCATGGCCGTAATTGAAAGCATCCATTACTATCTTAGTAATGTAGGAAAATGATGGATGATGAAGCTCAACTATCTTAGTTAAGGGCAAATGATGATTGAAATGAATTGGTTGCCACAAAAACCCAATCATGTTGCACCTGAAAACGAGCATGATGCATCTAATGGTAAACAAACTCATGCAAGGTGATTGGGAGCAAGAGCTAGGGAATGAAGCAAATGCATTAAAAGGGAGCTCAGAGAAATCAACTAGTAAAGTGTGAGCGCACTTTAGGCCTTGACTTGCAAATAAACAAGCCTTAAATACAAATTCCTTCTGAGCATTTATCTTCAACTTAGTGCAATTGCATTACTTCTACTTTATATGGCACAACGGCTAGAACGAGAAAGGAGCAAGAATGATTTCAAGCAAGGCACCACATCATGTTCTTCTAAATGGAGTAGGTCAATGGCTATAGGGGCATTATACTAGGAACAACACAAGCATATGGATGCTAACTTCTTATGGATGGTGAAGGAAAGAGAACTCATTAACAAAGTTTTATATATCATGAAAGAGTTCCACCAAGGGGGAACACTTGCTTACATGGAAGTATCCTCTTCAAGAATTACGATGGTTTAATTTGCATGTTTTTGAAGGGTACAAAGGTGCCCCACACAAGAAGGGCATTTCACTATGGATAGTCCCTAGGCTCGAGGCTTGTCTGCCTTGATAGCAAACCCTACATAGCAAATAAAATTGAAAACTTTCCAAATGCAATAATATTTTGATAAGATGCCAAGGGGCCCCCCTTGCCTTGATAGCCAACCCTACATATGCTTGGTAAATAAAATTGAAAGAATTTTAAATGCAATAAGTGTTGATAAAGATGCAAAGGTCCCCCCATGCAAGTGAGGCAACTCTACGCTGGGTTGTCTATGGGAGAGAACCCAGCCCTTCACGCGCGCGCACAGCTATCGTACAAGCTCGCGCTAAACAAAAAATCGGACAAGGTTAGTTTAAACTTTAGGGCTGAGGACGTGCCTGGACAATGTAGATGTCCTGCCCTACAATGCAACCCTCCACATCCTGGGGGACCCCAAAGTTCTGCTCTAGGAAGAACCCAATGGTCGCCAGTCGCTGGCCCACCTTCTCACGGAAGCTGGGGTCTCGAGAGAGGGGCTTGGTGCTGTAATCCACCGTCCTGCGCTTCACAGCCCCATCGGCTCCTCCCGAGACCACCATCTCCTCACTGAAGTTTGCAAAGGCCTTCGTCTCAACGCTCCCATCAAACTTGTTGCTTGCTAACCGCCAGGGGCTCCCCCTCGTCCCAGAAGCAAGTGTCTCGCCCAACCCAGGCGCTATCTCTGCCTCCACCAGCTTCTCATCCCTGTCCACTGGGCTCACTGTGTGCAGCACAAACGACAGATCAGGGGCCAGCAGCTCCTGCACCAGTACTGCCATCGCTGCTTCTCCCTGACGCACGCCTGCGACTCTCCGGCTCAGAATCGCTCTCCTCGTGTATAGCGAAGCCCACACTTGAGCCACTGCCTTGCCGAAACTCTCCGGTGCGGATGCTCGTACGTTCGGTATTGATTCATACAGACCAGCCCCTGACATGCCTTGTAGATCTTCCACATTGGCACTTGACCTGACAATGAGCCGGGCATTCCTCGGCATGGCCTTTGAAATCTGGTCGATTACAGAATCTGGCAGCTTCTGTGCTGCCACCAGGTTGTGTAGCTCAAGGCACACAGCATCCAGCTCACCATGCTCAATCTGTGCAGTCTCTGCTTTATTGAGCAGCTCACAGAATTGCCCATGATTCCCACTATCATGCAGAGCAGCCTCCATTGCTCCAAACGGTATCACCATCCCAGCAGGAACATTGAAGGCAGCAGGCACGCCTTGATCATTATAAACTGTACTGTGCAACAAGGGAAGCAGTTTAAAAACCAAAATTTGAACTGTGCTCTCCAATTCCTTTACAATCTGAACGTGTACATAGAGGTTTAATGTGAATCAAGCTATAACGAACAAATAATGCACCGGTTTTAGCATGATGAGCGAGCTTTGCTAGCTGTCCACATGATGAAGCCTTCGCTCCAGCTGTCTGAACATCCACACTTGCTAGCTCCAAAACACTTCCAGGTGGACTTGAAAGAACCTGGAATGTGTCATACTTAAGGCATTAATACAGGAACTGATGTGATTTGAGAGAGACCAAGTCTTTTAGCTGAAGAGACTAGTAGAAATGATTGTTTTGGAACCCATGTGTTTAGAGAAAACCTTGCTTCCACGAGGAGCACTTGGAACATCCGAGTGGGTGGTAATGTCAGCATCCTTTTCAGGCAGGTGGCCACGATGTCCTGCAACTGCAAGCTCTTTCTGTTTCACCAGTGCTCCCTCATGCACTGAGATGTTGACAGCATTTGCACTTGCTTCTAACCTGTGCAAAGACCATGCTCTCATCAGCACAAAGACAGAAACTACCTTGCCTTGCTTCTTTAATCTGCAATTGGTAACTTCAGACAGTCTTCTGCAGTTTTCTTTAATTTGCAATTGGTAACTTCAGACAGTCTTCTGCAATTTTCTTCCTGCTGGTTGTGCTTCTCACATTATATAACACAATCTGGACTTAAGATGGAGATCTTACTTCACTCTGGAACCGACCAGACTCCGAATGCTTGCTTGTTTGTCAGGATCCTCACAAGTGACAAAGACAACTTTTTCCTGCATCCAACAGGAACTTATAAGCAGACTTTGTACAATTGTTTCTGTTACTGTGGAAAACATGTCCATATACTTGCCTGTGCAGGTGCATACTAGCCTGGAGAGTGTAATAGCAATGGTACTTTGTGGAAATCAATAATCACTCAAGGGAATAATAGCAGAAAAATTTCTAGACTTTGATCAACATCAAGTGACCAAACAACCAAATAACTGGTCCAGAAGATCTCCAAGAGTTTACAGAATCTCGAGGGTAGAGGTAGAGAGAATGCTTTCTTAGTATAAGAACAGCCTGACCATTATGATATGCTGATGGGTCTAGATTGTCAAATGAAACTTTGAAAATGTCGACCTTGCTTCCTTGGAGATTTCACATAGGCATGTGATGTGCTTTTCCTTGTCCTACTAGTTTACAGCTGACTGGAAACAGGTATTCTAGTATTTCATAATCTGAGACGGTCAATCTCTGATTCAGACCAAACTAGCAATGGCAGGAAAAAAATCTGATGTATGTCACCAAGATGGATTGCACTATTCTACACCTCACATGTGGTAGCCAAAATGATAACTCCAATATTCTAATTTGGCATGAATTTTAATAATTCCAGCCCAAATTATCCACAAATGATAAGTAACAATCTCATACAGCTTAGTACTAAGAGGACATCCTTGTCAAAGCCAATGACCATGAATCAAACCTATCGAAACACATCTGACTGAATGATCTTAATATAGCCAATATATCACAATTTGTATTCCTTGCTGTAAGTCCCTTTTTTACACAACAAAGATCCAGCCAGCCCGTAAGTCTGAATCCCTCCTCCATGGGAGGCTGTAGAAGGCCATCCCTTACTGCTCACTACCAACACAGGCCTACAAGAAACCAAGATAGATGAAGCTTATTGAGAAAAAGAGCAAGTGCAGACAGAAAAAGATAAGAGTACTGACATAGGCACGAAGATTGGAGAAGAAAAGATAAAGACTTAGAGAGAGACGCTAATGGAGGAGAGGACATAAAGATGGACTTAAGCAAGGAAGGCTGAGAGGAAAAGAGTAAGAAAGAGAGCATGGAGAGAGAGAGAAGACTAAGGCAAAAAAATGTTCCAGGAAACAGAGGCAAGAGCAAGAAATGTTTAAAGAAGAGACAGAGAATGCCTCCACGACCCAAGTTACAGTCATGGCTAAGATGAACCAAAAGAAGAGCTAAATCCAGGGCCACACCCAACTGAGTCCGTAAAAGGTGCACTTCAGCAATGAAGTCACGATCTACTCCTTTAAGCCCAAAGATGTCTCATGGAACAGAGTGTTGCTAGTTGATCGATGGATAACTCTTCAACCCACTCTTAAGGTGAAAGCCTTTGGACTTGGGATCCAAGGGAACTCAAGTTGCAAGTACGATCTCAACTCTAAGGCTGAAAGGGGTGCAAGGTAATATCATCTCAATCAAATGGATCCATGACACTCCAAGCACCCAAAATATGGGTGTCATGCCAAGTATCTAAATGACACCAGTATTTCCAATGCCAAAAATCCAGGCTAGCTGTGACAGCTTGCCAGCAAAGAGGCAAGCCTAGGCACTTGGCAATGAGAGCAAAAGACATGACAACCACACCCTGAAGAAGGTATAAGAGGGAATTGGAGCAGCCCGATGGACTACCTCCCCCAAGGCATGGCCCAAAGTGGTAAAGTCCCCACTGCACTTTCACAACTTGGGACTACACCTTCAAAGCTTAGCATGCAACCAACTTCAACCCAAGCAATATGGAAGGACATTGAAACCTCCACTCCTCACAAACAATAGAGTTGAGGGTGGACTGGACAAACGAATAATAAGAGTCTAGACAAGTAGACACTGACTAGCTTGATAGGATACGTTGTGTTTAGGATTCCAAGTCATAGCAAGCAGACATTCTTCAGCTTCATGGTGTAAGCTATGTTAAGACCCCTAAATGAGTCTACATCAAAAGCAACAAGCCTCAGAGGGGCATGGCTAAGTGTAAGCCTATTTTATGTCTCATGGACCCTGAGTCCAAGTTGGTGACTACCAAAGATACCCTTCCAAATGCTATTCAATACAGGTACTTTGTTGGCTCCTTGATCTTGCTTATTCATACTAGGCCAAACATTTCTTTTGTGGTGGCTTTACTGTCTTCTTTCATGAAGACTCCTACTCGAGCTCACTGGAGAGCCACCTTGCACGTGTTACACTATCTATAGGGGACTCAATCCCGCGGGATCATGTATGGAGAGGGGGCCACTCTTGCTAGATGAAGTGACTCAGATTGGGTAGGTGATGTGGAGTCTAGATGCTCCACTACATGTTTTGCTTTCTCCCTTGGATTGAGAGCTATCCCATGGAACAGTAAGAAACAACCTACCATGGCCTTGACTTCTGTGGAGGCAGAGTACTAAGCACTTTGTTCTACTGCTCAAAGGCAGTTTGGCTCCGTTGGTTGTTGGTGAAGATTGGCTTTCCATAGACAAGATCCAATCAGTAGTGTATGGATAATAGGAGTATCCTAGCTCTGGCAAAGAACCCAGTGTCTTATACTCACACGAAGCACATCAAGGTTCAATACCATTTTGTTCGCCAATAGATCATGAATTCTGACTTAGTGGTGGCGTACTATCTCAAAGAGAACAATACAGTGAACCTCTTTATGAAGCCATTTGTTGGGATGAAGGGCAATGCCTGTGTCTACCCGTAGGGGCCAGGTTGTACATAGTACATATACCTATCTAAAACATTATTGAGGTACACTCTTTAGTACCACGAATCGTGTGTCTTTATCTCTTCTCTCTCTCAACCTGCATCTCCACACAGAAGCTCCATTGTAGCCAACTCAACAAAGTGGTATTAGAGCTTGGTTCAGGCAATTAGGAGCTTGGCATTTCTTCAGGTGCAGGAGCTTGAAGTTGAAGAAGAGTTCACTGTGAAGAGTCTGCAGGCAGGGCAGCAAGGTTTGAAGCTTCTTCTTGAAGCTTGAAGCTTCCCTCTTCATTTGAGCTTATTGACAACCATCATTGGCCACTTGGGGACCCTCCCCATCATCTCCAACACTTGGACCAGCCTTCCAATCTCTTCAGGGTTGAAGGCGCCATCAATGTAGGTATGCAGATCTGGTTTTCAGCATGGTCAGGACCTACAACAGCTGCTCCTCTTCATTTTGCATCATGGTTGTGTTCCAGGCTTTGCATCTAATGCTTAGCATTGAGCATTGAAGTGTAGTATTACACTTGGGGCTGATATACATTCAGCTTCAGGTCTGAAATACACAGTATTCAAATCTATAATAAACAGGGCAGCACTTGCTCTCTTGAGATTGATGCTCATATGATAGCTATTTGGATGTATCTTGATGCTGGATGCTTTAGGAACCATGTGGCATTGTCTTGAGGCCATTTTGAGCTAACCTTGGCAAGGATTTGGCTCATTTTGCAAACATATTTGTGGCTGGAAACAGGGCAGCAACTATTTCTTAAGTGAATAATGCTTATGATTCACTTATATGATGACTATCTGATGCCCATTTGGTGTTACATGACTTGAAGATGTTAGGTCCATGATTAGAGATCATTTTGGTGTGATTAGAGTCATCATTTTGCTTGGTTTTGACAGAGATTTGGCTACTGGAATAACAGGGCTGAATGACATTTTGACTACATATGCATTATGTCTTGCTTCTAGACTTGGTCTCGGGCATTCTATACCATGTATTCATGCTTATGGTTGATGTTACATGCTTGGATTTGATTTTGCAATGCATTTGAGCAGTGATTAAAGCTCATTTTTGGATTAGCTTTACCTACAGGTCTATTGCTGTACATTCACGACAGTTTCCTGCATATTCAGGATAGCATACCTCACTATCAAACAATTTGATACGTTTCTATGCAAGAACATTATGGTGATGTTTTGGGCAGCTTTGCATGATCTTTAGAGCTCAATCTTAGTCAGTCTAATAGGTTATTTCAGTTCTGAATTTGCAGAACAGATTTTTCTTGAATGTCATGACTGCACTCTTGAATTGCAGGACAGCCACTTGTATTGTCAAGAATTTCAGGACTGCACTCCTGAATTGCAAGATAGCCACCTATATTGTCAGGAATTTCAGGACTGCACTCTGTTTTTGTCAAGAAATTGGTATGTTTACTGGCATTGAATGCTTTTGAGGCATTTTGGGCAATGAACTGATGTATGTTCTTGCTGCTACATACTTGGGGATATTCCTCACATACTACTGAGTGGATTTTGGAGCTTCTATTGCTTGGCATTAGCTGTCATTTACTGTCATACAGTTATTTGGATGTGAATCATGGCTAGTAATAGTGACAATCATCCTATGCATATCAAGAAGCTTGAAGGAGCACACAACTTTGTAGTCTGGCAAAAGTAGTGCTATAATATCTTGTTGCAGAAGAAGCAAGCAAAGCTGATTAAAGTAAAGGGAACAAAACCAGCTAATGTAGAGTAGGATGACTGGAATGAGCTGAATGAGCTTGCACGCTCGACCATTGAGCTATCGATTTCGGATGCCTTGCTGTTTAACATTGAAAGGTTGGATTCTGCTTATGACATTTGGAAGTGAGTGGAAGAATTGTATGCCTAGAAGAGTGCTGCAAGCAAAGTCTATTGGCTGAAGAAACTCATGGATTTGTGTATGAAGAGGGTACTACAATATCTACTCACCTTAGTAAGTTTAACTACATTTTCAGCTAGCTTGCCGCTTTGAAGTTCAATATTGATGATGAGTTCAAAGCTACGTTCTTGCTTTGTACTCTACCAAAGAGCTAGGATACCTTCACGATTGCTATGAGCAATTCTAATGCTATGCTTTTGTATGCTGATGTAGAGAGTGCTCTACTCATGGAAGAAATGAATCGGCAAATTAGTGCATCCAATAAGTCTTCCAATGCTTTGCATACTAGAGGGGAATTACCGCAGCTTAAGAAGAGCTTGATTAGTACTGGTCAGCTAGATGATGATGGTTTTCATACCACCTTTGGTGATGGAAAATGGAATATCTACAGAGGATCTAGGGTTATTGCCAGAGGCTCAAAGAGCGATACTTTGTATCCACTTCATGTATCTAGTGTGCATGACCATGTTATTGCCGTGATCGAGCAACCAAGTGTTTCCTTGTGGCATGGCCGGTTGGGACACATGAGTCAAACAGGAATGAAAGTATTTTCTCGTTTGGGTTACTTGCCTTGCCTTCGTTATGCTGATTTTGAGCACTATGATCATTGTGTTTATGGTAAGCATGCACAGACATCTCATAAAAAGTCTCTTTCACTGAAATCTTTGCCTCTAGAGTTAGTACATTCCTATGTATGTCAAATGCCAAGGTTATTGCTAGGAGGAAAAAAATACTTTGTCACATTTGTCGATGCTGCTACTCGGAAGGTATGGGTTTACCTTATTCATAGCAAGGACAAAGTGCTTGACACGTTTCAAAAATTCTTGGCATTGGTTGAGAACCAGACTGATAAGACACTTAAGTGTCTTCACTCTGAAAACGGTGGGAAGTATATGTTAAAAGTCTTTTAGGCATTTTGTGACAGCAAGGGGAGCTCATTGCCCCTCATAATCCACCCCAAAATGGAGTTTCAAAGCGCATGAATTGGACCATACAGGATAAGGTCCGTACGATGTTGTCTCATACTGCATTACCCCATGGCTTTTGGGCAGAGGCTATTATGATAGCCATTCATCTGATTAATAGGTCACCGAACATGTCTTTGGAGGGAGAGTCCCTCAAGAAGAGTGGTCGGGCAAGCCACCTTCTTATGCTCATTTGTGAGTGTTTGGCTGCGAGGCTTTTGTGCACATATAGAAAGAAGAACGTAGCAAACTGGAACCAAAGTCGTGTAAATGCATATTCCTAGGATACGGTGATGAGGGTGAGATGGGGTACAGACTATGGGATCCCAAGAAAAGAAAGATAGTACGCAACAATGACATCATCTTCCGTGAAGATTGCATGTATAAGTAACCTTAGAAGACTGAGGAAGTCAAGAAGGTTGTTTTCAAGGAGGATGTACGTTTTAGACAGCCATTTGTGACCAGTGGACAACAGCGTATACTTGATGTAAATGACCCTCAAAATGCGGGAAATGGTGCTGGAAATGACTAGCAAGGTATTGCCCATGATACACCACAATTTCAGCCTGAAAACATGCAGTTAGAACAGCCTAAACTGTCATGATAGCATGCTGGAATTTCAGGACAGCACCCTGTACATGCAAAATTACAGGCTCGTATTTCAGGATGAAAACCTGTACATGCAGAATTGCAAACCCGTATTTCAGGACAACAACCTGTAAATGCAGATTTGCAGGCCCAGCAGCCAGCAAACGCAGAACCTTTGTTGTGTAGGTCAACCCGACCTTCAAGGCAGCCAAATAGGTTTATTCCTGGTGTGCAGTATGCGGTAGATTATGTCACTGTTACTGACTGCGGTGAGCCATCATGCTTCAAGGAAGCAATGACTAGACTGGACAGCAAGAAGTGGTTCAAGGCTATGCTGTCGGAAATGGAATCACTTCATAAAAATGGTACTTGGGACTTTGTACAGTTGCCTAAAGGGCAGAAAACTCTTCCATGCAAGTGGGTTTACAAGATGGTCACTTCTGGCTTTTCGCCAAAGTACAAAGCACGGTTAGTTGCAAAGGGGTACAAGCAGGAATATGGAATTGACTTTGACGAGATCTTCTTTGCTGTAGTCAAGATGACTACTCTAAGAATCATTTTGGGCTTGGTTGCAGCTGAACATACGGAGCTCATACAAATGGATGTAAAGATTGCATTCTTACATGGCGATATGCATGAGGATATATATATGCAACAGCTTGAACATTTTGTTGCTAAAGGCAAAGAGACGATGGTCTGTAAACTGAAACGGAGTTTGTATGGGCTGAAACAAACACCGAGGGAATGGTATCATAAGTTCGATACTTTCATGCAGTCTCAGGGCTTCAAAGAAGTCAAGTTGATCACTGCTTGTACACCAAGAAGGCAACAGATGGCAGCCTGATTATCTTGGTTCTGTATGTTGATGACAGGTTGATTGCTGGCAGGGATACTCATGCCTTGGATTCATTGAAGCAAAGTCTTCATGGCAGCTTTGACATGAAGGATCTTGGTGATGCCAATCACATTCTTGGGATGTGGATACTCAAAGATAGATCGAAGGGGTTACTCTATCTATCTCAGCAGGAGTATGTATCCAAGATTTTGCAGCATTTCAATATACAAGGGGGGAAAGCAATCGGAGTTCCATTGCCTCCATATGTGAAACTCAATGCAAAGGACAACCCTACATTTGATGATGAGAAGGTTGAAATGGCCAAGATTCTGAATGCTTCAGCTATTGGCAGTTTGATGCATGCTATGGTTGCTACACGTCCTGACATTGCCTTTGTAGTGGGAGTGGTTAGCACATACATGGCAAACCCTGGCAAGAAGCATTAGGAAACAATGAAAGGTATTATGAGATACCTCAAGGGCACAAAGGATTTGTGCATCTGCTTTGGTAAGTAGAAGACATCTATCGTTGGCTTTACAGATGCAAACTATGCTAGACATGCGGATTGCAAAAAGTCCACTACAGGGTATGTGTTTAACTTCACAGGGGGATCTGTCTCTTGGATATCCAAGCTGCAAAAGTATGTTGCACTGTCTACTACGGAGGCAGAGTATGTGGCTGCTACTAAGGTATGCAAAGAGGCCTTATGGCTGTCACGTTTGGTCGCTGAGCTTGGGATTACTGAGGTTCTTGTCCTTCACTATGATAGTCAGAGCGCTATCATGTTAGCACGGAAACCTGTCTTTCATGCAAAGACAAAACACATACAGGTGAAGTATCATTTCATCAAAGAGGTACTTGACAGCAAGAGCATTGAGCTGGTCAAGGTGCACATTGATGATAACCCTGCAGACCTTCTCACGAAGGGTTTTCCAACAGAGAGGTTTGCCCATTGCCGGAAAATGATGGGTATTGGATAGGTATAGTCTCTTCAACTTTGTACATACTTAGGCTTAGCTGATTCTTTTCATCTACCTTTGGGCACATTGCCTTTAAGGCGGAGGTTGTTAGGATAAAGGGCAGTGCCCGTATCCGCCCGTAAGGGCCAGGTTGTACATAGTGCATATACCTATCTAAAACATTATTGAGGTACACTCTTCAGTACCACGAATTGTGTGTCTGTGTCTGTTCTCTCTCTCAACCTGCATCTCTACGCAGAAGCTCCATTGTAGCTAACTCAACACCATTGTCTCAGGCTTCTATGCTTTAGCTTTATCACATGGGGTCTTTGAGTATTTAGACACTCCCAAGATCTGAAAGGGGGTGTTAACTTGTATTCTCTTAATCAGTCATCTCCTGATTGTGAGCTTCATCAAAGTTTGATGGAGACATGGGAGTTTCAGCCCATATTTGTTGTGTGCATTTATTTTTTTACTGACTTTAGGGTGTGTTTGTTGGGTATCTCACACGCCTTACTTACGCCTACGCTCATATGGGAGTGTGCGGGTGATCACTAGGACACTGGGGCACTTTTTACTCTCGGTAGGAGAGGTTTTTTCCCCCAGATTATGTGTACTATTTTGTATGTACTTGTGGTGCACACTTACGGGCACTTACTGTGTTCGGGTGTGAACAGCCCTTATAACCCTAAGGTATAAGGGTTATCATTTGTACTTTCAGCTAACACTCTATTCAGTACTATTGCATTGGGTATCGTGCTCAACTCTGTCTCTCACTCTCACACTGTCTACTACACTTCAGCTGCACCTCGATCCTCTCCCATCTGACATTTGGTATCAGAGCTGGTCAGCAGCTCTGCACAACTCCCGAGGATTCTGCACAGCTCCCGAGGACTCAGCTGCCGTCGCTAGTCAGCTCAGGTTTGGGCCTGCATCTGTCTGCCCTGTGCAGACTCGTCAGTCAGCCCATCTCCTTCCTGTAGCAGCGCCGCCAGGAGCCCCGCCAGATTGGCGCCTCTGTGCCCTAGCGCCAGCTCGTCAGACAGCGCCACCAGCTGCCTGCGCCGCCTGGACCTGGAGCTGAAGCCGCCTTGTCTGTCACGAGCCCTGCTCCTGCGTGTGCCAGTTCGTGACCAGCGCCGCCCTGTCTGCGAGAAGCTCCACCTGACGCGCCTCCTGTACTTGCAGACGCCGTCGCCACCTAACGCGCCACCTGACACCGCCTCCTGACGCCGCCCTGTCACGTCCTTGCCAGCTGACGCCCTGTCCCGCCATCTGACGCCCTGTCCCGCCACTGGTACCCTGTCCCGCCACCTGTCTCCTAACACGCCACCAGTGCCCTGACGTGCCGCCTGTGTCCTGACGCACCATCCTGTACCCTGTACCTGTGCGTCAGTCCGACTATACCCAGCAGTCATTACCTCGGGAATCGTGCCCGTCGTCAACACGCAGAGGTAACATTCTGCACTTTTCTTTTACACAGGAGTTCGTGCAACAGGTTCAGGTTCAGCATTGGGAAACGTGCTGTGTCAGTCTGTGACACATTGAATGCACATTTTGGGGCTTTTGTAACAGACATTTGTGACAGAAATTTTGGGCATAAAATTTTGGGGCTTTTGATGTTTTAGTGCTGCTGAGCACTAATTGCACCTTGGGAAGCGTGTATCAGTGACAGTTTTTTTTTGACAGAGTACCCTTTGCACATTAATTGCAGACTTGTGTTTGCTGCAATTTCTGGAAATTTGCAGATTTCCAGCCCGTACTGCATTGACATTGCTCTATTGCCTTTTGGGAAATAATGGCAAATCAGGGAGGAGATGTATTCACCTATGTGTCCAAGGAAGACCGATTGGATGGGAACAATTATTCCCTTTGGTCTTTCATGATGAAGAATGTATTAGTGGCCAAAAATTTGTGGGATTATGTCAGTGGAGAGGAAGCACGACCGGGAGTTGTGGCTCCCGCTACTCCTCCTCCAGGAGGACGTGCAAGAGGGCAACCTCAGCCCCCTCCACCTCAGCCCGCTCAGCCACTTCCCCCAAGAACTGCAGCTCAGAAAACTTGGGATACACGGGATGCACAGGCTATGTTGCTGATTGCATTGGCAGTTCAGCGTTCTATCATTCCTCATATTCGTTCAGCAGCTTCTTCACAAGAAGCTTGGTTGACATTGGAGCAGATGTTTGCAGGAAAGAATGAGACTCGCATCTCTTTCTTGAAGAAAGAGCTAGAGACTCTAAAGATGAATGAGGGTGATTCTATGCAGGATCATCTCAACAAAATTCAGGACTTGCGGGAGCAACTCATGAATGTGGATGAGTACTACTCAGATGCGCAGCTGATTTCTACGACATTGAATTCACTGCCTCCCTCTTACTTGGCTTTTCATACTGCCTTGAACCTCACTATGAGGATTTCGAAAGAGCCCATCACTTTCATTCAGCTTGTCAGTTTGCTTCTAGAGGAGGAGCAAACTAGACGGAACAGTGGTGTGGATGGTATAGCCTCTGAGCAGGCTTTTATGTCAAGGCAGAAGGGTAAAAACAGCCAAGGGAAAAATGCTTCGCAGAGTTCTGGTAGTAGTAGCACTTCACAGACAAGTCAGAAACAGGGGGGCACGCAAGCCAAGAAAGGAAAATGCCATTACTGCAAGAAGCCTGGCCACTATATCACTGAGTGCAGGAAACGCATCGCCAAAGAGAAGAAGAAGGAGTCAGGGATGTCTGTTTCTGCAGCTCCTTCCACTGCTAGCGAGTCCGCGTCCTTTGTTGCAGCCAGGGACTATTGTTTTTACACTTGCAGTTATGATGTCTCTTGGGCTGATAGAGCATTTAGCTCTACAGAGGATGCTGACACTTGGTTCTTTGACAGTGGTGCTTCACGGCATATCACATCTCGTAGAGATTTGTTTGCTTCTCTTGGTGCACCTCCCGTTGGGAAGTCTGTTCAGTGTGCTAATAATGCATCATACCCTGTTCGTGGTATTGGGGAGATTCAGCTTACAGCCATTGATGGCTCTATTCTCCGCCTACAGGATGCTTTGTATGTGCCTGGCATTAAGAAGAATCTGCTTTCCATTTCTTCTATGGCACGTTGTGGTTTGCAGGTCACCTTTGATGATGACCGTTGCATGGTCCGTGACAAGGAACACATGACATTGGTCTTGACAGGTTCTCTGTGTCATGGTTTATATGAGTTGGATGCTCTTTCGGTAGATCAGTCTGCATATTTGACATCCAATCTTACTCCTGCTATGTTAGAGGCAGAGTTATGGCATGCTCGTTTGGGGCATGTAAACTATGGCAGCTTGATGCTATTACAGCGTACTCAGATGTTGGATGGATTACCTCTCTTGGAGAGACCTCCTGAGCATTTATGCGAGAGTTGCATTTTGGGGAAAATGCATCGTTTCTCTTTTCCCCGTGATGTTGTTTTTAGAGCAACAGCCAGATTGCAGCTTGTGCATTCGGATGTTTGTGGGCCCATGCAGACACAGTCATTGGGTGGTTGTTACTATTTTGTAACATTTATTGATGACTTTACACGTTTTTGCTGGGTCTACTGCTTGAAAAAGAAGTCAGAAGTGTACGATGCATTTTTGGCTTTCAGTGCACTTGTGGAAACTCAGTCTGGTTGCAAGATTAAGACTCTCCGTTCGGACCGAGGGGGGGAATACATGTCCTCTATGCTGAATTCTTATTTGCAGCAGAAGGGCATTATCCATCAGTACACTACTGCATATACTCCACAGCAGAATGGGGTAGCAGAGAGGAAAAATCGGTCACTCATGGAGATGGCCAGATGTATGCTGAAGGCAAAGAGTTTGCCTCATAGTTTTTGGATGGAAGCCGTCATGTGCGCTTGCCACATTTTGAACAGATGCCCTACCAAGGCCTTGAAAACCGTCACACCTTTTGAGGCTTGGCACAGCCGCAAACCTTCTGTTGGCCACTTCCGTACTTTTGGGTGTCTTGCATATGCCCATATTCCACAGGTACTTCGAAAGAAGTTGGACAACAAGGCTGTAAAATGCATCTTTATGGGATATAGCAGCGAAAGCAAAGGCTACAGACTCTATGATCCCGTGACCAAGAAGGTTTTTGTCAGCAGGGATGTTGTATTTGATGAAAAATCAGAATTATCCTTGGCTGGTTTTGATACATATCAGGCTGCCCGTGATGTCTTTGAAGGGCTGCTGCCCATCACATTTGGTGATTCAGCTGGTACTTCAGCAAATGAACCTAATGTTCAGCCAGCTGCTCCTATGGAACATGCAGTAAATCAGCACATTGCTGAAACTGAAATTCAGCAGGAACTTGTACACAGTCAGGAAGCAAGACAGGTGCCTAGATGGTACACGCAGACTATGAGAGATAGTCATTTGGAAACACCCTTGGCTGGTCGTACTCGAAGGCAAACTCGACTGCATGATTCAGCACATTCCATGGAGTTTGTTATGGCAGCATGTACTCATGATAATGAGGAGCCTGAATGTTTTGAGGATGCACGACATAGTGTGCATTGGATGGCAGCCATGCAAGCTGAATTGGATTCTATTCATAAGAATCATACTTGGGATTTGGTGTCTTTGCCAGTTGGCAAGCGTGCCATTGGTACGAAATGGGTCTACAAATTGAAAAGGAATGCAGATGGATCCATAGATAAGTACAAGGCACGGCTGGTAGCTAAAGGCTACGCACAGAAAAAGGGCATTGACTATGAGGAGACCTTTGCTCCTACCTCCCGTATGACGACCATTCGGTCTATGATTGCCTTGGCTGCACATTTTGGTTGGAAAGTGCATCAGCTGGATATAAAGACTGCATTCTTACATGGGGAACTTCAGGAAGAAGTGTATGTACAGCAGCCCATTGGTTTTGCAGTTGAAGGCTCAGAAAATTTAGTATGCAAGCTGAAAAAGCTCTATATGGTTTGAAACAAGCTCCACGAGCTTGGTACGCAAAGATAGATGCTTTCTTGCTTAGTCAGGGGTTTGTAAACAGCCCATCTGAGTCTACCCTTTATGTACATAAAGAGGGGGGATCCATGCTGATTTTGTGTCTATATGTAGATGACCTTTTGCTCACTGGAACACATGCTGATCAGATTTCAGCATTCAAAAATAATTTACAGCAAACTTTTGACATGTCTGACTTGGGTATTTTGCACTATTACTTGGGCATCCAGTTCGTACATGATGCTAGAGGCATTGGATTATGTCAGTCAAGGTACATTGGGCAACTTCTTGAGAAGTTTGGCTTACAGGATTGCAAGCCAGTTTGTACACCCATGGAACCTGGGCTCAAACTGTCATTACATGATGACAGTGATTTGTTTGATATCCATACTTATGCTCCAGCAGTGGGATGTCTCATCTATCTATGCCACACTCGGCCAGACATACAGTTTGCCGTTTCAGTTTTGAGCAGGTACATGCATCAGCCTCGTATGTCGCATTGGCAAGCTGTGAAGCGTGTGTTTCGTTACTTGCAGGGTACTAGAGCTCTTGGATTGCTTTATGCCAAGGGGGGACCACTGCAGTTACATGCTTACAGTGACTCTGATTGGGCTGGTGATTTTGATACTCGTCACTCCACTAGTGGCAATTGTTTCTTTCTTGGCTCGTCATGCATTTCTTGGCTTAGCAAGAAACAATCCACTGTTGCCACGTCGTCATGTGAAGCTGAGTACAAGGTAGCCTTCACTACTGCAGTTGAGTGCGCATGGCTTAGACGCTTACTTGCTGATTTGGATGTATCTGTTACGGAGCCTACTCCTTTATATACTGACAGTCAGAGTGCCATTGCAGTGGCACGGAACCCTGTGTTTCATGCTCGCACGAAACACATAGAGATTCACTACCACTTTGTCAGAGAGAGGCTACATGCAGGTGATATCAGCCTTGTCTACTGTCCTACCACCAGCAATTGGGCAGACATCTTCACCAAAGCTCTTCCACGAGACAAATTTGAAGCATTTCGCGATGCTTTGAATTTGACGCCCTTTGGTGGCGGATGATCCTTGTACACTTGATCACTCTTCACTCCAGGGGGGTTTGTTGGGTATCTCACACGCCTTACTTACGCCTACGCTCATATGGGAGTGTGCGGGTGATCACTAGGACACTGGGGCACTTTTTACTCTCGGTAGGAGAGGTTTTTTCCCCCAGATTATGTGTACTATTTTGTATGTGCTTGTGGTGCACACTTACGGGCACTTACTGTGTTCGGGTGTGAACAGCCCCTTATAACCCTAAGGTATAAGGGTTATCATTTGTACTTTCAGCTAACACTCTATTCAGTACTATTGCATTGGGTATCGTGCTCAACTCTGTCTCTCACTCTCACACTGTCTACTGCACTTCAGCTGCACCTCGATCCTCTCCCATCTGACAGTGTTCACACTAGTTCTAGGCCTTCTGCATTTCTCGGGCAGACAATAGTGGCCAGAGTGGAGGTGGCTTGTTTATTATCTGTGCCAGCTGTTTTCGAATTTATGACAGCTGCTGGCCAGTATTTGATTAGCCGACTAAAGATTTGGCCTGCCTGATCAGGTCGGCCAGTTTTGGGCCTAGTTGGCTATGTATAGCCCCTTCCCCACTTCTAGCAGATTATCTTTTTGCTTGTAGGTTTAGCGCACACTGTATTCAGCCCTCCTCCATCTTAGGTGCTGTAGTTGTCATCAGCCTGATCAGGTGCCCTCACTGACACCTTGGGCTGCGTGCAAGGACTGATCAGTCCACCATCGTACTCAGCATGCCATTTGGATTCAGTACAGATTACAAATCATTCTCTTCTTTTCTTTCTGCCTCTCTCTTCTCTTTCCTCTCCAAGTTCATGATCCTCTTCCGTTGCACCTTTGACCTGCCTACCACTTGCACCGCAGTGCCCTACCCAACCAAGGCCCCACTGCATAAACTCATGGTGAGGAGGGGTAAGCCACTCCTAGGGGATTGCTCATTAGTCTCCAACTATCTAGCCCCTACTTCCCTCTTGCTGCTCAATGCTTGCTCAAAAGCCTCCAAGTCTATGCCATTGTAAATCTCTCTCTAAACCCTGATAAAGTAGGTAAATCCGGGCTCCCAAACAGCCCACTAAATGTTCTATGCTCCCCAAGTTACTTCCTCTCTCAAACCCAAATTTACAGATTCCAAATGATTGGTTGTCTATCAATCTCCTCTTGACAACATGGAGGCCTTTGCTCTAATACCTTCCGTAGGCTTTGGAAAAGACTTCTAGCAAACTGCAAAGGAAAGATCAACTTGGGAGGGTGGTTGGCACCATAGAGAAGATCCACCTCAAATATGGTCTTCAATGTCCTCTAGAATGGGGGTGACACTCCTAGAAGCCCTCTTGAAGAAGAAGCTTCCAAGTCTACCCATAAAGTGTGAGCCCTCAGACCACTAGGAGTTTGGTCCACTAGGGAAAGACGACTTGTGCTCCAATAAGTCATTAGCTTCCACCAGATCAAGTCTAACATTGGCACATAATGTATTTGATTGTTTACTGCCCATATACCATCCAAAGCCCAAGTGAACTCCCCAATCACTACATGAGTTAGGATTTGTAAAAAAACTGACTGACTTATGCCAGTTGATTTTTGCACATGTCTCTCTCCAACATTGACTCAATCCAAGAGTCCCTCTCACGCAAGACAACCACCACCTCTATCCAAAATGCAGCCAACTATTTGACACATATTGATGTGTAGATGTTGGGGATTTGAATGCAAATACTTCTAATATTTATCCAAACCCACAAAACCTACTCTACAACAATGGCCTTGTGATCTCTCACACAAGATAGCGTAGTAAAGACAATTAAGGTGAAAACTCTGGATATTGATGAAGTAATCCTAGTAAGTGAATGAGCCTCGTGGAAGCACCTTGCTAACTCTACTAGCCTAAGAGCAAGAGAGCTTGTGCTCCTAAAGTCACAAAGTGGCCATGTGTCCAACAAGGGCTAGCTACACCTATTGCCAAACAATCAGCTTCCTTGAACTGCATGATCCATTAAATTGAAGGCTATTCACGTTTCAGGGCGCCAGATGTAAGCTCATGGGAAAACTCTAGAGTTTATTAATTAAAAATTTTGTTCAACATGGTAGAAGACAAGAAACATGGGAAACTCAATGCCATGCACTAATGCTTTGGCAACTACTTTAAAAGGCGAGCTCCGATCCCCCTACTAGCTTCTACATGTAGTAGAGGTGTCATGTTTCCTCCTCAAACCGCAGTGTTCCTCCATCAATTGAGGTGTTAGTCGAGCCTTTGTCAACATGTTCAATTTGGGCTAGTAGATCCTCAATCACGTCCAAGCGAGGAATCACCACTACTCTGGGGTGCATAAAAGAATGATGAGGTGAGAAAACTTTGTTCTAGACCTCTAGTTGCGATGGACCACTACTCCGAAAGCCATACAAGCATCAAGCACCTTCACCACTCACAAAAACACATACTCAGTTGTAAATGATGACCATCAACTTCGTCTCAAACTACTCATTAAAGTATGCAGTTCGTGAAAAGTAGTAGTTTGGCTCATCTAAAGGCGCCAACAGGTGCTGCAAATCATGCCAACTCCCACTTCAAGTGGAAGTAGGAACTCCCCATAACCCACGTCTCTATGTACAACTAATGCCCATAACAATAGAACTCTTCTGAAAGGACCTAGGCATGACAAAGTTATAATCAAGTTGCTAAGATGTAGTCTTCCGACAGACAAGAGGGGTCACTCTATTGATGACACGGGGAAATGTAAAGAAACACTCATCTACAAATAACAAACACATTGTACGACAAAGCACAAACTAATTAAAGAACTCGGTATGGTTAGGGCAACTCATAGACGATGAATGCTAAAGATGAATGAAGAAATCAATACAATCCTCAATGTAGCAAACACACTATGCAAGGTGAATATTGAACACTGAACCTCGAACTCCCATATCTCTAGGATCGAGGTAGAGAGAGTGAGCTGGAGAGTGTGTCGTCCTCTGTACGGATTCTAAAATGCAACAGACAACCTCTGAATGTGCATAGCAACAACAAATGTGCATCTAGAGTGTTTGAATCGGTGCCAAACAAGACTAGGACAGCTTAAACAGTAGGAAGCAGCTGAAAAGTGACTTAATGAGGTAGGTGATAGCTGGCAGCTACAAAACAAAACAGTATGTTGCCTTTGTGGATGATGACATCCATAGTTTTTTCATACGCAAATCAAAAGTCAAATGCAAATGCGTATGAAAGTATGATTCAAACCTTGGACCTAAATTGTACGTGACCCTAATTTTATTAACATATTTTAACATCATTAGTATTAGATGAAGACATTGGGCTGTAAAAGCTTGCTATCTTTTAATTACAACAAAACGCCAATTTCCAAATTCAAAATTTTAGCTTTCAAGCTTCAGCTTTTATATATATATATATATATATATATATATATATATATATATATATATATATATATATATATATATATATATATATATATATATATATATAGAGAGAGAGAGAGAGAGAGAGATATATATATATAGAGAGAGAGAGAGGTGTGTTCTCTTCTCTCGTAGCAAAATTTTTCATAGAAAAGACTGGCATCTCTCATGGTAGCACAATCATTCAAGTTTCTTGGTGGCATGTGCTTAACTCTACAAGGCCTATTAAGGTCTCCTTGTCTTTTCTCCTTTTTCATTTGATTGCATCATGGCAGGAGATGTTACGTTTTGCAGTTTGGCACTCTCCTGATCTTCGTAAGGAGGAGAATTCCCTGCAAGGAGAAGTGTTGGCTACTTCCCAGTTGTTGGATTGGCCTGATATAATATTCAAACTTTAGAGTTAAGACTTCAGCTTTCAGACTTTAGGCTGTGAACAATGAAAACGCAGGCTGAATATACTGCACTGCTCAAAGGCTGAGAGAGAGATCTTCCCCAGTGGTCAAAAAGTTTGGGGCAGCAGTGTTTCCAAGCAGGCAGCTGTGTTGCTCACAGTTTGCAGACTTTGCAAGGGATTTTGAGTTGCTTTCAGTCACAGAATGTGATTTCCAGGCTGTGGGCACTCAGGACCAGTAAGTAGGCAAAACCAACCTGAAATCAATGCTTTTTTTTTAAATTCCAAAATTTTTATCCAAAAAAAAAAATGTCAAATCTGAAATGTGTTTTTCAGATGACTACAATTGTCTGAAATTTTTTTCAGGTGTGCCTGAAAACAACTATGATGACATCAATACCAATGCAGCAAACGCAGGCAGTAAACCACTTAGTAATAGCGAATGCAAAGTGCAGCAGCTCCTCTGACACATGGTGATGGCTGGAAACAGCCACCAGCAGACTGTACACTGTTGCCAAGCAGCAAATGCAGGATTTAGAGGGCTGCGAGCTGATCATCAGTAGATGGAGAAGGCTGGATGCAGGCATCAGCTGATGTACAGTAACCTCAGACTAAGATATCGGCCAGGAAGGGGTGTGGACAATAGAGAACAAGCGACAATAATCTGCAAAACAAGGATAGGCTGAGTGATGGGCAGCCTGTCTATTAAAAGATGAGTGCATCCTCCCAAATCAGGGTTTGGCCTATGGGACACATATACTCTCTAGGACCGCACATTGTTTAATGGAACTTTGGTTAATAATAAAGAGCTGATCAGTTTATGATGCTTTTTTTAGCTCAATAGTGGGTCCTTGAAGTATGGAACTCATCACCTCTTGGAGGGAGGGAAAGAAGAAAAATGGGGATTGAGGGGGCCTTTTGTCCTCTTTTTTGAAAGGGAGGGAGCTATTTGGCCCTTACAACAGTGACATTGCACTTTAGTGAACTTGTCATCATCCACAACAAGATGGGATCTCCTGTTGGGAATAAAGGGTCACCGTGCCTTTTATTGTGTTCGGGTGTGAACGCACCCTTACACTTTGTACTTTATATATATTCAAAACCTAAAATGTGGTACATTGTCATTGTACCGAATACTCATTGTGTTGTGCTCACTCTCTCTCTCACTCTAATGCTCTCAACTCCCTTCTGCAAGTGCAAGAGAGGCAGTTGACAGGTGATAGGCCTCAGCACGACCTGCACACGACCTGTGCAAACGTAACTAGGTTGGCATGCAGACAGACTCCCCGACTAGACTGCAGACGATGTGTTGTAGGCTCAGCATGACGCGACCAAGCCTAAGCGACACGCAACCACGTCAGCGGGCAAACACGGCGACAGGGCTGCAATTGGACGAGACGGGCTTCACTGGGCGCTCCGACAGGACAAGTGGTGACCTATACGACAAGTCACCCATGAGAGTTGTGACCACGCGGGTCATCACAAACCATACTTGACGGTCAACGCTGTCTTTTTTTTAAAAATTCATTTCAATTTTATCCCTCTCCACAACTCAGTGTTCGCGCGTACAGGCACAAAATACAAATCTGTGCACATTTGCTCTTGGAAAATTGGGGCTTTTCCCCAATTTGGGCACTTTAATGCAAAAGTGGACAATCTAACTTAGAAATTGCGAAATTGGTGCACAATTGCCCGTGAAATTTTGGATTTTTTACATTTCGGTGAAATTTCTTCAATTTCAGTGAAATTTGTGCACACCGGACTTGAAAAATTCGGGGCTTTTGCAAAATTTCATCAATTTGTGCAATAATTGCTTGGTATATGCACTTGGGCACTTGAATTGATGCAATTTTGAATAGATTGTCCTCTTAAAATTTGAGGCATTTGACTCAAATTGTCAAATTTGTGCTCCGTAATGCTTTTGGAGTAGAAATTGCAGTGAAATTTTAGGGATTTCACATGTAACTTTTGGCTTGGTCTCTAATTGTGTCAGAAATTGCTTGAGTGCAGCAAACAACATTTTTTAATTCTGAAAATTCATTTGCAGATCTTTTTTTTTTTGGCAATCTTGGGATTTTCATTGCTGGTTGGTACTCTTGTGCATTGTGTTCACTTGTGTCATATTTGGGCTTGCCTTTGGTGACTGGTTAGTCAATTTGAGACTGCAAATCATGGCTGGAAACAGTGACAACAATAATCTTTTGCACATTAAGAAGCTTGAGGGTGTCCATAATTTTGCAATCTGGCAAAAACAATGCTATAATGTCTTGGTGTAGAAGAAACATGTAAAGCCCATCAAAACAAAGGAAATCAAACCAGCAGACATGGAACAAGACAAGTGGGATGACTTGGACGAGCTTGCTCGCTCTACCATTGAGCTCTTAGTGTCAGACAACTTGCTCTTCAACATTGAGAAGCTGAATTCAACATATGCAATGTGGTAAAGGCTTGAAGAATTGTATGCTCAAAAAAATGCAGCCAGCAAGATTTATTGGCTAAAAAAACTGATGGACTTTCGCATGAAAGAGGGCACAGCCATGTCTATACATTTGAATAAGTTTTTCAGTCAGCTAATTGCTTTGGATTTTCATATTGATCAAGAGTTCGAAGCTATCTTCTTGCTATGCACTCTACCTGAAAGTTGGGATACCTTCAGGACAACTTTGAGTAATTCGAATGCTCAACTGCTATACTCTGATGTGGAAAGTTCTTTGCTGATGGAATAACTCAATAGGCAATGGCCGTTCCACTTACGGTTGTTAGTAAAAGCTAATAACTTACTAAGAAATCATCATCGACCTGCCTCATATGGCAGAAATTCACTAAAAATTTGGGCTTGATCCTGGCCCAGAATGAACGCTAGCCATATGCTTAACACATGTAAGTTGGATGTCATTTCTGTTCTAGTTTTATGGAATAATTGAAAAGAACAACTCAGCAAACAAGTCTTCAAATGCATTATACACTAGAGGCAGATTTCAGCATAAGAGCAGTCTTGAAAACAAAGCACGTAGCAAATCTCGTGGAAAGAATATGGAGTGCCATCATTGTGGCAAAAAGGGGCACTACAAAAGGGATTGTTTCAGCTAAAGAAAGAGAAGGGAAAAAACAAAAACAATGGAGCCAATAAGGCTAAAAACAAGGACAGCCAACATGCTAAAAAGAGCAATGTGAAAATAGAAGAGGTTAATGTAGTTACTCATGATAATGACAGTGATAGTGATGTACTTCTAGCTTCTTCTTTGGATGCACATGCATTGATTGCAGGTTTTGAGGATGATATTCACACTTGGATACTTGATTCAGGTGTGTCCTTTCATATCACACCACATCATGAGTGGTTCTTTGACTACAATGGTGCAATACGTAGTGTTGTCCACTTGGGGGATAACTATGCATGTAAAATTGCAGGCATTGGCAGTGTGAAATTGGAATTTCAGCATGGCTCCGTGTTTGTTTTGCATAATGTGAGACATGTACCTCAGCTCAAGAAGAGCTTGATTAGCACAGGGCAGCTCGATGATGAAGGCTATCACACCATCTTTGGGGATAGCAAATGGAAAATATGTAAGGGCTACAAGGTGTCAAAAAGTGATACTCTTTATCCTTTGCATGTATCTAGTGTGCCTGACCATATTGTCGCCATAACTAAGCAGCCAAGTGTTTCTTTGTGGCATAGCCGGTTGGGACACATGAGTCAATCTGAAATGTAAGGGCTCTCTCGTTTGGGTTATTTACCATGTTTGAGATATGTTGATTTTGAACGTGTGATCATTGCATTTATGGTAAACATGCTCAAACGTCACACAAAAAATCTCTTTCTCTAAAGTCTTCACCCTTAGAGTTAGTACATTCAGATGTATGTCAAATGCCAGGGTTATCTTTAGGGGAGAAGAAGTATTTTATTACCTTTGTTGATGATGCCACACACAAAGTTTGGGTTTATCCAATCCGTCGCAAAGACGAGACCTTGGATAAATTTAAAAAATTCCTGACACTTGTTGAAAATCAGACTAGCAAGACATTAAAATGTCTTTGCTTTGACAATGGTGGGGAATATGTGTCCAAAGCCTTTCAAGACTTTTGTGACAGCAAAGGGATTAAGAGGGAGCTTACTGCTCCTCATAATCCGATCCAAAATGGTGTTGCAGAGCGTATAAATTGGACCATTCAAGACAAGGTCCATACAATCCTGTCACATGCTGCTTTACCCCATGGTTTTTGGACAGAGGCTGTTATGACAGTCGTACACTTCATTAATCAGTCACCAAACAGGTTTTTGGCCCGGGGGGGAGTGGAGTTCCCCAAGAAGTGTGGTCCAGCAAGCCACCTACGTATGCATACTTGAAAGTGTTTGGCTGTGAGGCATTTGTGCACATACGCAAGGAAGAACGCAGCAAACTTGAGCCAAAGTCCTGTAAATGTATTTTTACTAGGATATGGTGATGAAGGTGAAATGGGGTATAGATTATGGGATCTTGAGAAAATAAAAGTAGTATGCAGCAATGATGTCATCTTCCGAGAAGATCGCATGCACGAACAACCCGAAAGAAAAGAGGAGGTCCGAAGGTATGTATGCCGGGAGGATGTACAAATAGGACAGCAAAGAATGCCCGTTAGACAACAGCAAATACCTGCTGAAAATATTCCTAAAAATGCAGGGAATGATGCTGTGAATGATCAATAAGATCTTGCCCATGATGTCCCACAAATTGAGTAAGAACATGTGCACTGGAACAACCTAAACCAGTTATACAGCAAGTCGTACCTGCAGAACAGCAAGCTGTTAATGCAGATTTACAGGTTGAACAACCAGCAAATATTGACCACTGGGTTTGTAGGTCAACCAGAGTGCAAAAACAACCAAGTAGATTTGTTCCTGGAGTAAACTATGTGGCCGATTATGTCATGTTAGCATATTGTGGTGAACCGTCATGCTTCTAGGAAGTAATGGATAGATAGGATAGTAAAAAATGGCAAAAAGCAATTCTATTAGAGATGGAATCTCTCATGAAGAATGACACTTGGGATTTGGTACTTTTTCCAAAAGGAAAAAAGTGCTACCCTGCAAATGGATTTACAAAATGAATGTCACTTTTGGTTCTTTGCTCAAGTACAAGGTACGCTTGGTTACTAAAGGGTACAAGCAAGAACATGGAATTGATTTTGATGAAATCTTTTCTCCTGTAGTCAAAATGACTACTTTGCGAACCATCTTGGGCTTGGTTGCATCTCAAGATATGGAACTCATACAGACAGATGTAAAAACCGCCTTCTTACATGGTGATTTGCATGAGGAAATCCATATGCAGCAGCCTGACGGTTTTGTTGCAAAGGGAAAAGAACACATGGTATGTAAACTCACCAAAAGTTTGTATGGGCTGAAACAGGCACCACGTAAATGGTATCACAAATTTGATATATTCATGCAATCTCAGGGATTTCATTGTTCTCAAGTTGATCATTGCTTATATACCAAGAAGGCAGCAGATGGCAGCCTTATTCTCTTGGTACTGTATTTGGATGACATGCTAATTGCAGGCAAGGATGTTTATGCCTTGGACTCCTTGAAGCAAAGTCTACACAATAGCTTTGATATGAAAGATCTTGGTGAGGCAAATCACATTCTTGGCATGCGTATACTCAGAGACAGATCAAAGGGTCTTCTTTATCTGTCACAGCAGGAGTATATTACGAAAGTTTTGCAACGCTTCGATATGGAGGGGGGGAAAGCTATTAGTGTACCATTGCCTCCATATGTGAAACTTAGTGCAGACGACAGCCCTACATTTGATGGTAAGGTTGAAATGGCCAAGATATCTTATGCTTTAGCTGTTGGTAGCTTGATGCATACTATGGTTGCTACACGTCCTGACATTGCATTTGCGGTGGGAGTAGTTAGCAGATACATGGCATATCCTGGCAAACAGCATTGGGAAGCAGTGAAGGGTATCATGAGATATTAAGGGCACAAAGGATTTGTGTATCTGCTTTGGTAAGCAGAAGTCATCTGTTGTTGGTTTCACGGATGCAGACTATGCTAGCCATCCTGACTGCAAGAAATCTACTTCAGGATATGTGTTTATGTTCACAGGAGGAGCAATCTCTTGGATATCTAGGCTGCAAAAGTGTGTTGCATTGTCTACTACAAATGCGGAATATGTGGCTGCCGCATACAAAGAGGCTTATGGTTTTCACGTCTGGTGAGAGAGCTTGGGATTACATAGGTTCCTATCCTCCACTCTCACCGTCAAAGTGCTATCATGCTAGCACGGAATCCTATCTTTCATGCAAAGACAAACCACATACAGTTGAAGTATCACTTCATCAGGGATGTACTTGACAACAAAAGGCATTGAGCTTGTGAGAGTACATACAGATGATAATCCTACAGACCTTCTCACGAAAGGTCTCCCAGCTGAGCGGTTTGCTCATTGCTGCCGGATGATGAGGGTTGGATAGTATACGTTGCCTTTAGGTGGGAGGTTGTTGGGAATAAAGGGTCACTGTGCCTTTTATTGTGTTTGGGTGTGAACACACCCCTACACTTTGCCATCCAACAAGTGGACTCTTGCTAAGCAGGCAGAACTGGATGTGCTCTATGGCCTAATGTGTGAAAGCATGGCATCTAAGATACTGGTCAAGCTACATTGTAGTGATGATCTACTGATTAATCGAATTACCGGCCACAATCTCCAACTCTTTGGGTCTTCTCTTTACATCTACAACTGCTACCCATACCATCAGTGCCCCTAACCTATCATCACATCTATGAAAGATGCAAGAAATGCCTCCTCAAATCCTTTATCAGCTATACTACGGGCTGCAAAGAGGAGGGTAACCAGGTACCAAGCAAACTTATAATACAAACCAAAGCTGGAGACCATAAAGCCGCTATATTAAGGGACCATGTAAATGACTCCTTTCATGGACACCATAGGTGAATTATCAAATAGCTTTTGTGCTACATCCACAAAGGTAAGATGAACCATGAAGATATCCTACCCCAGCAGCATGCATGACATTTCCATGCCAAGGGTAGAGTGAAGCCAATCGAAGCTGTGTTTCGTAAGGTGACTAGCTCACAACCTGTCTGAAGACCGTAGGATCCTCCAACTCATTTGTGGTCCAAACCATGTGGAGTTGTTCCTCATAGATAACTCCAAGCAAGGTGTTTCGCCAGGGTGCAACATGAGGTTGCATCAGCATCAAACTGAATGTTTCCCTTGTGAATGCTTCTCTTGGACCTCCTGAGCGAGTTGTTGGCTGATCAAAAGATGGGTTGAGCAAGACGAGAAGGACAGTTGTAACCACAGGTCTTGTATGGGAGCAGACAGGTGGTGGCAATACGTTGAGGCAGGTGGAGCTAGGCAGAGGACAGAAGTATGTCAACTGTAGCTGCAATATAGTCTAATGATTTTACTTCCATTACAAACTAGGATATTCCGACTTGCTGCACATAAAACCAGCATGTTATGCAACAAAGATATTTTTTGCCTATTCTTCTTATTTTTTAGGCACGGAATTTGTTCATTTTGGGGGCTGGGATTTATAAAGGCATTGTTCTTTTGTACTATGCAAAACACATGGCTCTCGTACTAGACAGAATGGAAGGTCCGTATAGCGAGCTTTCAAGATGCAAGCAGACAAATCCTAATTCCATTTTATCATTATCATCTGCCAGGTGTCTGTGTTTTCATAAAACTAGCTTATGTAATTACCTGTCTGGCCCGTACACCTAAATGGGATAGATGAGGAAGTTCTTGGAGCAGGATTACACCATTTACATTCTCACCTGATGCTTTCACCTGTAATGAAAGTAAGCAATTTAGCTCTTGTTGATTCCGTGAAGTAAACAAATCAGTACCTGAATTGACAAGAGAAGGTATGAGGTCCACCTCTTCATCACCATCAGCCTCCTTCACAAGTAAAATAAGTGGTTGACCGGAAAAAGAGGCCATGGATCCAGGAAGAATCCTGTCTACCTGATATTATAAGAATGGGGTTGGAAGAATCAACTGACTGCAATGTCATATAATATTATGAACATTTAAGATGGAGACTAACAGCAACAACAAACCTCAACCAATGTCCCAATGGTTATCCCTGGTACTAAAGGATCCCAACCCTCTTCACCAGCAACTTCTCGCAATGCCTTAAGCAAAAGACTACACAGCTTCGAGAGTTGGAAAACCACACTACATATAAGAAACATCCTCATTAGCTGCAAATCAAGCAGCCCTAAGGCCCTTCGTTAAAAACATCAATAAATATGTAAATTTCTCCCTTTTATTTTTATGTTGAGTCAAAATTGCTTGCAAACTCCTACACAAGTGCTGCTACTTTTGTTACTTCAATCCTTGGTAAGAGGCCAGCTAAATATCCTTTTCCTGCCTGGCCTCAACAGGTCACAAACTTCTTTCAAGAAGCAACCATACACTTGAGGATCAGCCATCAGCCTAAACCTTGTAAAATGTGGAGGTTACACCTGAATGGCTGGATGGAACCTTCCAGAAGTTGAGAGCAATGGTATCAATGTTCCAAGACCCCATAGAATATATCTTATTGGCATTACTGTGGTTATCCATAAGGCAAGTGTTTAACCAATCCTTGTCTCCAACATAATACAAGGGTTTAATTTACCTTCATAATTAGCTACATGCTTCTTAAATGTACGCTTCATACATCCCTTCTGCTTGTGTTCAGTCTTCGCATATCTTACTGAGCTCTCATCCTCTATCTAGTTGTTGGTGCTCTGAAAGAGAGTATAATTTGGTAAGTATAAGAGGATGGCATGGGACTGGCAAATGCTAACATTCTTCTGGTAAGAGCCACATTTTTAACAGCTTAAATTTCAAATTGTTTGGATCCTTGGAACCTTCTAAGGTTGCTTGCAAGGACAATTTACTGTTTCCAACGGTTGGAATCAGAGTGTAGATGGATTGTAGGTAAATGATAGAATGTTAATTGGGCTGAAAGAACTAGTTTGCCAATTTCTCTCTTTCGAACAATACCAAGAGTGGCAAGAAGACCAGATTATGGTCAAGTGACTAGATAATTATGTTATCTTTGCACCCCTCAGTCTCATTGGACAGTGGAAGAGAGGTGACATCATGCTTTACAAAGCCTTAAACCTTTTTTTTTTGGGAAATACTAGTATGTATATTAATTATCAAAGAGATAATACAGCTCTGCAAAGGGACAACATAAGTGCTAGTAGACTGGTTACATTGCTTAGGCAAGCATCTTGGCAGCAGCTCTAAACGAAGAACAAGATTTCTGACTTTGCAAAATAGCTAAGGCCTCCCTCAGCAAGGGGTCAACCTCTGCATGACTAGATTTCAGGATTTTGTGGATCCAGTGATATCCTTCCCACCAGTTCTTCGTTTCCCCTGACTATGCCAAGGTTTCAGTCTGATCGGAAACAAAATCTTTATTTGAATTCCAGCCTGGGCATCTTCTAACAACTTCAGCGTCTATAAGACAGTCAGCCGTGGGCAGTGATTTTGCTCAACTGGCTTCAGCAGGCCCGTCAAAAATCTTCCATGAAGCAGTTGGAGTGGTGGGAGAAGCTGTTGGTGGTACCAGGTAAGATCAGGATCCTGGCCTCTTCTGTGGCTTTTGAGGGTGGTTGGCACCCACTCAAGGAGAATTCAGCCTTGTCAGAGGCCTTGTGAAGGTGAAGGATGAGTAGCAATCGACTGGTTGTTGGAATAGCAGACCCCTCCCAAAGCTCAATTTATTGGTATGGAGGATCCTAATGAACAAGACAAAGCCAATGCGTGTGTGTGTTTTGGTCTGAGGCAGGTGGTGCTGGGTGATAATGGCCACCTTAAACCTTTTGTTTCACTATCTCTCTTACACACCTTTCGTTTCACTCCCTCTCTTACACACCAGGCATCTCCATTAACAAAAATGAGTGTTTGAACAATGTGCAGCATCTTTGCAGTATGGATTGCTTGGTCCCTGCGGGTTCCCAAGCTTTCTTTTCCTCCAGCAGCGAGAGAGAGAGAGAGAGAGAGAGAGAGAGAGAGAGAGAGAGCTGCCTCAAAGTGGCTCAGACAATTATGCTACCAATGCTGACGTATTTCCTGCCATTACTGCCATGGACGCCCAGTACTTTGAAGGCTCTTACTCATCCCATTCGTTTCTTGCTATGGAAGAAAGATTCACTGCAGGCAGGCATTTCCTGGATTTCATGGTCACATGCATGTACCCCTAAGCGCATGGGTGGTGGAGCTATTTTGGATGCAGAAACTCATATGCTGGCTCTTCGTTGGTCTCTGTTTCGTGCCATGTGTGTGGATCATCACCCGTGGACCATCATAGCCCGTTATTTTCTTGAGGACAGCGGCCTCCGCCAGGGTAACACACGGCTTCGAGCCTCATGGTGGCATGTCCTTAATGCTGACGCTCGTTTCTCCAGTCCCTCTTCCTCTTTGTTAGTGCATTTGGTCGGCTCTTGGAAAGTGGTGCTCCAAAAGGCCCGTTGGCATCCTGTAGGGGACCGCGTGCAGACAAATTCTTTTCAGCTGGAATTGTTGGCGGTATCCACATTACTTTCATGGGAAGATAAACATCAGCTCAGACCAAGATTTAACCGCATGGCCCATTTGGGTGTGACTTCGATTGCGGATGCTACCCTTGCCACTCGCAATGTCCTTGCATCATTTCGGACTGCTAGGAGACTTTTCAGGATCCCGCGCGGATACCGTGATTTATGGGGGAAGCTTTCCTCGGAACTTCAGCGTAGGCAACCCTTTCCTGCCCTGGCTATAGATCGCCCTTGGCAGGACTGGGACCTTGCAGGCCGGTTGAGTCTGGAAAAGGCCTCTACTAATCAGGTGTATCATCTTCTCATTAAAGATCACCAATGGTTGGGCGTGAAAGTTAATGCTGTTTGGGGCCTGCGGAAATCACTGTCATGGTGGCAGGCAACGCTGATGGAGGGATGGCAGAACAAGACACCTTTCAAATGCAAGGTCTTTCTGTGGTGGGTAATGATTGGTGGTCTTCCTCTTGCCTCGGCCCTTTCCAAGCGTCGAATCTCGAATGGCACTTGCTTCTTCTGCACCACTTCGGCGGAATCGGCCCGACATCGTTTTCTTTCTTGCCCGCTCGCCAAGAATATCTGGTCACTCTTGTCACGAATCTGGCACGCGGTGGTGGGGTCTTCACTGACTCCCTTCGATTGGGTTTTTGTGCGCCCGAAGTATCCCACACCACCACCGTTACATATGAAGATCTTATTCCATTTTTTCAGATACTGGGGATGCTGGCACATTTGGACCACCCGAAATGCTTTTCTCTTTGATTCGGCTTCTAATGTACCGCGACATATTGCAAGGCTTAAAGGGCTCTTGCATTGGCAGCTAGATCTCATCAGGCACTCTGACTTGCTCCCTCGGGAGGATTTGTATTCCTGGCATTTGGCAATTGCCTCTGGGTCCTTGCCATGATTGGTGTAACTTTTTAGTACCCTAGTCCGGGGATTTCCCACACGTTGGCCTATGGCCCTCGTGCCTCTTGTACTCGTGTAATCATGTAATCTTGTACTTTCTTCGTAATTAATACAATTACCTTTTACGAAAAAAAAAAGAGAGAGAGCTATGATAACATCTCCAAAAGGCCAAAATGACCCATAGGCTATGGGAACTGAAGCATATATATCCATGAATGAAATACATTAGCATACATGTCCATGAATCATACATTCGTCAACTAATACTAGATGGAGATGGAGATGGAGATGGAAATGAAAATGAAAGTAATGCCTATCGCTGTCTAGGGAAGAAATGAAAAGAAAGGATGTTGCTCTAGTATATGCTGGACATCGTTCAATAATGTCTCTCTTAAAAGTTGTAGCATAGTGAATAAGGTGTCCAAATTAGACTAGTGTAGTGGCTAGCTCCTAGGTACGTAGAAATGGCTTTGATATTGCAAGGGATTCCCCATGCTCGAACTAGTATAGCCCCTCTTGGACATGCTCTCAAGTCAAGGCCCAAGGGCAAGGGAGTCTAATGAGGCTTGTATTGCTAGATGTCTGAAGACGTATGTAATAGCTCATTGCTCAGTACTCCCTACGAGTCATGCTAATGATCACGTCAACAAGGCAAAAGCCATCTTGTAATAGGCAATGAATATTGAAATCTCCCTTGTATCTGATAATCAGCTACACATAAGCAATATATTGTTCCTTTGTTTGAGCCTCTACATAGCATAGGTGGCATGTCCAATCTGTTGGGGCTGCCCCATATCTCCCTATCTCCACACCAAACTTGAAGCATCAGGTGCGGATGTAATCAATCATAAATCTCAAACCATGTGACAATTATATATATGGCCATGTAGTTTGACTATATGATAATCTTGTCGCTGCGCTCCAACCCCCCGCTATCGTGCCAACGCCCCTGCCTCTGTCCCGCTACTCCCCCGTCCGCCTCCGCCTCTGATCGACCCCTCTCCCCATGTCCGCATCCGCCCTGCACAACGCCCCCCGCCCCTGTTTCGACGCCCCGCCCCTGTTCGACGTCTCTCCCCTCGTCCGCCTCCGCCCTACACAGCGCAGCCCCACCCCTGTTCAACACCGCCCCTACACGACGCCTTGCACAGCACCGCCCCGCCCTTGTGCAACACCTTACACAGCGCTGCCCTGCCCCCCCCCCCCCCCCCCCCCCCCCCCCCGGCGCCTGATCCCGCCTGAGGAGTTGTCCTCCCGCCCTGACCCCTGCCCACCCGTCCCCCCCCCCCCCCCCCTTGGCCACCAGCCCCCCCCCCCCCCCCCCCCCCAGTTGCTCCCTCCCTCTGCAGCAACTCCCCCCTCCGGTAGCACAGCAGCGTGATAGGTAGGTTCCCAGCAGGGACGCACAATGGAAACCTATGGTCAGACACCAACGCACTCAACGAGTGCCTCCCAGCCAAACACCTTGCGCGTAGTCCTCTCTAAGGAGCAGCTCTTAGCCGTCCGAGCTAAGGAGCTCGAGCTAAAGGAAACAACGATTTATGGTCAAGTAGTAGGATATTCCCCAGCCGAGGCCCAGCTTCGGGACTGGCTTCACTCCACACTGCGCATCGGCACAATGCAGATCGTGGAGATGGTCCTATTGGGCCAAGGGATCTTCATGGTCCGGCTCAGCTTGGCATACGCAGCTCTCGAGTTACTCGCTAGTTCACCATATGCATCCACGAAGGGGGTCATATACATGGTCCCTTGGTACAATGGCTTTACTATGGAGGCATTTGCACTCCACAACAAATTTCTTCGGCACCCGATCACCCTTCTTTTCCCCGGCCTGGCAATTGAGTATCGCCAATTGGTGGAAGACTTTGGACGGCTCTTCCGCACTATCCTTCCCGCGTCTTTCATGGATGTAGTGACAGTAGCAGGAGTCCCAAAGGTACAGGTGGCAGTGAAAGAGATCAAGAATATCCCACAGTTCTTAGAGATTGAGGCAGGCGGGCACTCCTTTAGGGAGTAAGTCATTGTGACTAGGCAACCAGGGCACTGCCTGTGCTGCCATGACTTTGGGCATCAGGTAGCAGGTTGTGCGCATTTCGGAGCCAAGGCGACTCCGCCCACAGGTCCGCATGTGGACGCTGACAGCTTCACACGGGTCCAAAGACGTCAGAGAGGGAGATGGCAAGGGGAGGCGCAGCCAGCTCCTCAGACCCAACCTCATCGACAGGGTGTAGGCGGGCCAGTGACCCCCCCCGGCAAAGCACTCCACAGCCCCCCCTGTCCGTCCCACTCCACAACAAAACTGCCTCGCCTCTGTTCCCACAGTCCCCTCACCCACCCCCCCCCCCCCCCCCACCCAGGTCAGGTGAGTCCCCCCAGACCCACCCCCCCCCTCCCACAGGAGGTGATGAGCCACACACACCTACCTTCTCCGCGCACCAACAGTCTTCCCCCTGCCACACAGTCACTAGCTCATCCGCCCCTGCCACCCGCCACACCTTCCCGAGACAAGCATAGCTGTTGCCACAGGAGTTCTTCCACAGTGGCCCATGGTCCTACCTGCGAGTTGCAGAGCGCGGAGAGTTCCCACTACCTCTAAAGGTGGGGATCTTCGTGGTTCGTAAGTCAAGGAGGGGCAAGGTCCATCTACTAGCACCACCGGATGGACCAAACTACGCCTTTTTTCTTCAGTTCTCTTACTCACGACTACACAGATTGAGGAGGAGTTGAAGAGTCAGGTGGCGGATCACATCTCCCAGTGGATGGGAGATGAAGGATTAGCATTGTTTGCACAACAGTGGCCAGGTTGCATGATGGACATTAACTCGTGGGAAGGTGCCGAGGTCCCACATGTGAGCATTATCTTTCGAGCCCCTCCACAGTGGAGAGCTCCGAGGGACGTGATCGAGTGGCCCCTAGCACAAGCGGCTCACTTCTACTAGTGTACAAAGGTGCGATTCTCAGCATGGCTGATAGATGCATAGATAGTACCACCTGGAGAATCTATCACCCCTATGGTCCAGCCGAGGGTCACCATGGGGGACAGGAGTTCACCATCCAGACCGGCAGCAAAGCGCACTTGCATGCCTCACAGTTTCTCCTCCTCATCAGCAGCATCCACACTGAACAGATGCCTGTTCGGTCAGTCACAGGTTTCCCCATGAGCTTACACCTTGCATCCTGGAATGTGAATAGTCTCCACTACAGTGGGGCACGTGGTTCTAGGAAGTTGATTGTTCGGTAGGAGTTGCAGCCTGCCCTTGCCGGATGGATCGACATCTTGCTTCTGCAGGAGCGCAAGCTCACCCCCACCTAGGCCCAAGGGGTTGGGAAGGTACTTCCGGGCAGCTTGCACACTTACTGGGAGCACACCATAGGTGCCCACGGTAGGAGTGGATGCGTATGCACCTCTCTTGGCCCGAGTCTCACTGCCTGTGTACGAGACCACGGGACAATAGTGGCAAGAAGGGTTCTATGGATCAGATTGGATATTGGGGACTCGTGTATTGGAGTCCTCAATGGCTATGCCCCTACGGAGGTTAGGGCACGCAGCAGGTTCTGGGTGGAGATCATAGATGGACTCCCAGAGGTGGACTCCTAGATTGTTGGAGGAGATTTCAACAACCTGGAAGCCTTGAAGGACCAACAGGGCAAAGGCAGAAACTACCAGGGTATGGCTGGGGAGGAGCAAGAGGCATGGGAGGTCTTTTTGCTTGCAGTCGGAGCACGTGATGCCTAGAAAGATCTTGCCTTCCATAGGAGGGAGAAGTCGTTGGACTTCTCTTAGGGATATGGGCGGCTAGGTGGAGTCCTGCTGGAGCAGTTGGAAAGGTTTTATGTGGGAGAGTGGGGAGGCTCTCATGGAGGCTAAATTGAGCAATTGGCAGGCACCACGTTGTTCGATCATTGCCCAATGCTCCTGATACTTGACCCCCCAACATCCGCCCTAGACACACGATCCTGTCGGATCCCTAACTCGATCTATAGGAGGGAGGAGGTGACGAGACAGATAGAGCAGATTTGGACCAAAGAGTGGGACAGAAGGGACCGGATAGCAGAAGAGGTTGCAAAGGTCCTAGCTGAGTCCAGCAGAATCTGCCAAGAGGCAGCCATACAGGCCAGGCAGCAGTGTGGGGAGGAGGAGAGAGCACTCTGGCGGGACCTTGCAACCACGCAAAGATTATTACAGGAGGCACCAAGGGGATCCCACCCTCCACGCACAGGAGATGCGCACGCGTGCAGCCATTGCTCGCCTAGAGGATAGGTGCTCGGAGTTCTCTTTCCGCACCTCAGCAGCCTTCTGGGCACGGAAGGGGGACATGATGTGTAGGGAGTTCTTCTAGGTGCACCAGCCCCGCACCGCAGGAGAGCAAATATGCATCCTTCGGGATCAGTATGGGAGGACCCTTTTTAGCCTAGATGAGGTGATGGAGATTGCCACCGACTATTACATGTGCCTCTTCCAGCAGGAGACAACTTCAACTAGAGGACAGAGATGTAGACAGCAAATATGGGATCACATGCCGTCCCTCGTTACAAAGGAGATGGGACGCTCCCTCCTAGCCCCTTCACAGAGAAGAAACTAAAGGAGGCTTTCCATACACAGGATGGGCAGAAATGCCCGGGGGAGGATGGCCTCTCTAAGGCCTTCTTCACTACCTACTAGGAAGTGGTGAAGGATCCCCTACTAATGGCTTTCCAAGAGATTTTCACTTCAGGACAAATGCCAGGGAGTCTCTCGACAGGCCTTATCAGTCTTCTCCCCAAAGGGGGAGACCGGTTGGAGCTCTCCCAGTGGAGACAGATCACCTTATTGAGTGGCTTATAAGGCACTGGCAAAGATGATTGGTAGGCGACTACGCCTCGTGCTTCTAGATATTATCCATGACACACAGACAGGCTTTGTCCAGGATAGGAGCATCCTAGACAATGTATTTACCTTCTTTGAGGCGACAGAGTGGGCTCACACAGTGGGCAGAGACTGGTAGCACTACTCTTGGATTTCGAGAAAGCTTATGACAGGGTGGACTGGGATTTCCTAGAGGGCACCATGGTGAGGTTGGAATTCCCCCAAGCTTGGATTCGTGGGGTCTCCGACCTGTACAGATCGGCCATCAACACGGTTCTCATAGGCGGAAGGCGAGGGGAGGAGTTTCGGTTGGAGAGATCGGTTCGACAGGGCCGCCCCCTAGCCCCATACTTGTTCCTACTCTTCGCAGAGGCGATGTCTCACTTCCTCAGGTCACATGTGAGCAGATTACGTGGCCTCCGACTTCTAGTGAGAGAGGAGACTGAGTTGTTAGACTCAGAGTATGCAGATGATATAGCCCTCTACATAGAGGACAATGAGTTGATGATGGAGAGAGTGAGGCTGGCTCTTGACATGTTTTGCTTTGCATCGGAAGCGAAAGTCGGTTGGTTTCCTCACACACCTGGACTCCATCACGGAGTGGGGCATCCACCTAGGATTTAGATGGGTGAGCAGAGGGCAAACTGTCCGATACCTAGGGTTCCAAGTGGGACTCGACATCACTCCTGCCTAGTAGTTTCTTCCTATCCTTGATTCTATTTAGAGGAAACTAACCTACTGGAGCACAGTTTGCCTCTCACTGGCCGGACGAGCCCTGGTGGTTAACCAAGTCCTCCTAGCAACGGCCTAGTACATCGCCTTGTGTTGGTGCTTCTCCTCATCGTACATAGTGCAACTTCGCCGCCTAGTGCAGAATTTCCTTTGGTCAGGGTCTGATGGTTCTAGGGATTCCAGGGCCAAGGTGGCGTGGGTGACCATCATACGACATAGGTCAGAGGGAGGGCTTGGGATCATAGACCCAGAGTATCAGAGTATGGCCCTCTTGGGCAAGCTAGTTGTCCACGATCTCACACCAGGCGGCCAGACCTGGAAGGTCTTATTGCAGGAGGGCCTTCAGGATTGTAGCCCAAGACTCGGCGGTGAGTGGAGGCCGTCCCTAAGATGGATCTTCACGTCAGCCCAGATCACCCCCCCTAGATCACCTTTCCTTCACAGCTTACTCCGTGTGTGGCAAGGCCTTCGTAAGGCCCTAATCCAAAGCCCCCAAGGCTGCCAGGAGGAAATTAGACCGTCAACCGGTGATTTGGAACCCCCAGGTCAAAGATCGGGAAGGGGCACAGATAGGTGAGAGCGTCCACATCTAGTGGGCTGGGTGGGAGGCCGGCCTAGCTCGTACCATCAGGACATGGCAGGAGGTGTACAGGATGGCGGACGAGGAGGTGTTGCAGCGAGTATCATGCTGCCAGAGAGGAGTGGAGTTAAAGAGAAGAGAGATAGACACAGCAATACCTCTAGAGTGGCTTGCTCCCCCGATATGACAGCTGATAGAGCCCGGGGAGGTATGGGCAGCTAGGTTTTCACCAGTAGGCATCCCCCTTCAGGTGGCAAGTAGAGTGGGTGGCGCCCCGCAAGGGACTTTCTTCGCCGTTCAGGAGGGGGAACGTCTGGCCCTTGACAGAGGGCAACAAGATGAGGGGATTGCCACCCTTTCGTGGGGGAGGATTCGGGTGGTGGGCCTTTAGGGAAAGACATGGTGACTGGACCCCTATGTTTTCTGGAAGGAGCTCAGGGAGTGGCGCCTCTAGATCTAGGAGGGCAGACCACTTGATGAGTTGTGGAGTGGGATCCAGGAGCGTGGCTATGGCCGGCCTCTACAGTCGCCAAGAAGCCACCCAGGTTCCTAGAGTACACTGCCAGGATTGGCAGACATGTACTGATGTAGGAGGATATGGACTGGGTGCCATCACGCAGCAGGCATCGGGCTGAGCATACCATCACGGAGCCCTTCTAACAGACCTTCTGGCGCCGCCTATGGAATAGTTGGAGGCCGAGGAGGATGTTGTACTTTTTATGGCTAGTGGCACATGGAGGCTTGGAGGTGGGAAGTTGGCTTGCCTAGATGCAGTAGGAGGGAGATTGTAAGTGCTGCACACAGCAGCCTTTGGAAACCCCAAAGCACTGCATTTGGTCATGTGAGGAGGCACAGCTCGTGTGGAGAGGAGCATGCCGCATCCTTCGCCGTATAGCACCTAGCCTTAGGTGTATCTCATGGGGAGTTTTCTGCTGGCAGGCAGTCAGCCAGGGCCGTCACCTTTTGTATGAGGCCGAGATGCAGGACACGATATTCATGATTGAGGCAGGGTAATGCGCAGTGGTCGGTCTGGAGGCTCTACCCATCCGCCAGGTACTAGAGCCCATAGCAGACCACTCAAAGGTATGGGAGATCATAGGGAGTCTTACTGGATGGCATATATAGAAGGCGCGGTGTCAGGAGGCTTTCGGCGGAGAGAGACTTTCAGCACATGTGACCTTAGCAGAGCTCTGGACCTCCATCATCCACTCCCTCCGCGGCCGATGGGATCAGGTGCAGGTCGAGTCCAAGGCTCGTCAGGAACTCCGTGGTCACTTCATGCATACTTGGGGCGGCCAAGGTCTGTTCTTTGTGATGCAGGCAGGCAGCCCCAATTGGCGATATACCCCCCCCCCATGGCTTCTTGCCCCCATCCCCCCCAGACCGCCTTGAGAGGCTTGTATACATGATGTATTGGTGACTTTGCATCAGCTCCAGCTAGTCTGTTGAGCATGAGCATTCTATTGTAATCAGATTTTTGAGTAATATAATCAGCCACATTTTACTTGCAAAAAATAAAATAAAATATGATAATCTTGTCATCTATGCAATGGAGAAATGGTCTTGATAGAAGACCAACTTCATCCCTAGTGGCTAAATTGCTGTATTTCAGGTGTTATCTCCTTGGATATCTAGATGGGCGCTAGCAGCATTGGTCATAGTGGTCATTAAAGTGACCTAGTGCGAATGCACTGGGGACACATTAGGGTTGGGCATTCAAGTCCTATTTATCGGACTAAAGGCCCCATAGTGCATGCACATCATAGTGTGATCACCACTCTCAAACCTCGGGCCCGTTGCCAATGCATCCATTCACTAGGATAGTGTAGGCTAGTGGTATGGGGCACCAGCTCTTGGGACATGGTAGTGGCCCAAAACATTACAAGCTCCCAAGCTTGCAGGTAAGCCCATTCGGCTCTATGGCTAAGAGGTAAGTCTGATGTCCATTCCCTCTATGTTTTATGTCACGGATACAGCTTGTGTCATGTCTTATATGCAAAACCTATTATCTAGCACGTGAAACAATGAAATGCACAAAACCATTGTTTGCTCGCAAAATTGTCACAATCTATGCATGACAGGTACACTTTTGTCTCATATAGAGCACTATGGAATACTACTAGCAAGAGGGGTGTACATGGGAGCATATGTTGCAGGTGGGGGGTATGACAAGATACATTCCTTGTTCAGTTATTGTACTCAGGATAGCATAGAGCAATGCTTTTGCATAAGTCTTTCAATGTTGTCAACAGCTAGGGCCTATGGAGCTACCACTCCAAGGGCATGGCAAACTATTGTCTAGAACCAGAAGACTCAAACATGTTGGTAAGCATTAAAGAAAATTTTTAATATCAATATTAATATTAATGTCAGTAACATTATTAGATTATGTTATTGTTAACATCGGTACTAGTATTGATGTTATGGTTAAATGTTAATGTGGATTAGTGGTGCTGGGGTGAGAGAATGTGTGGAAGTTGTGAGGGAGAGAGAAAGTGGAACGAAAGTCAAGAAGAAGGCCGTGAAGAAAGAAGAAAAGGTCAAAGAGAGAGAACTTGAATGTTTAAGACAGAGATGAATGTTTGATTGTGACCATGGTGCTGCACTTATTGATGGGCAGATCATAGGGCGGGTGGTCAATCAGATGGTGGTCAATGCTATGCAAGGGCAGTCCCAATTAGAAAGATCACAAAGATACGAACTTTGCTGGCAAGCTTCCCCATGTGGTACACTCCATAATGACCACTTCCTTCAATCACATGAGGGCCACAAGGTGGTTTACAAGGAGGCAAGTCATTTATGCCTCGCTGAGGCATTAAGGTTCTGAGCAGCTCCTAACTAACACCATCCAACTTTTTCAAAAAGAAGAAGCCACCTAGATCTCCATTTAATACAGCCTAGCCCAGCCACACTTTGCCATAATTGCAACCTACAAATTTGTTGTTTTCTCTCATCTACTCTCTCTTGGATTTCTCTCATTAGGAACTCTTCCTCTCTCGCTCTCTCTATTTTGCCCATTCTTTCACTCTCTCTCTACGTTTTTCGTTGAGAGGGGCATCAGAGGCACGTCTGGCACGTGGATACGCAGCACTAGGGGCACTCAAGAGTCAATGTGCTCACATACAGTTCCAAGAGCCCCGCACCAAACTCTGGTTGTTTGACACCCTAGTCACACCTACATTACTATATGGAGCAAAGGTATGGGGTTGCAGCTTGTACCACAGGCGTCTTAGCCCACTCACTGATCAGATTGGAGTAGAGAGGGATAATTATGATGGTTGGGATAGCATGGAAAGGCCATTGATCATGATGATAGCATGCATGATTAGGAGTAAGCCCTCCACCCCACATCCCATTGTCTGAGCAAAGCTAGGGGCAACATCTATAGTTACGGAGGCACTCTTCAAGGCAGTGACCTTTTGGCACAGACTGGGAACTTCCATGCCACAGATACTCTAGATTAGCACTAACCTCATCTAGACAACTAGCAGCAGGAGGCGAGAAGAACTATTGGTTTTCACGGATGGCTATTTGGATGAGCCTACATGGTTTGGATATTGACCATCTTCCACCTTTGGATTATAGCCTTGACTGCCCTACACTTTCTCTTAGCCGATCAGGGTTGAACCAAGTGATCAGAGCTGATATCTTGAGGATTGAGACAGCAAGGACATGGATCCATCCACCACTCCCTCTAGGATCGAGGATGGAGTTCTCCAGGATTCATTTCTTGTGTCTCTCTGATGATGGTTTCACTATTCGGCTAGCATATATGGACACGCATCTCTCCCATAGTGTACGGGTTGCTATCGGACAGATTCGCACCTCCTCACATAGGCTTCAGATGGAGACAGGCAGATGGACAAATACCCTAGCAGAGGATAGGACTTGCTAGCTTTGTGGTCAAGAGCCTGAGACAAAGGAGCACTACATATGCAGATGCACAATATACTCTGACATACGAGGACGGTACCACTACCTCTTCCGTGATGGATTTGGACCCCTTCATCACATCATGGAGTACGAGGACCAGAGATGCCTAGGTCTTTTCCTCCTTGAGCTCAAGAGGCACCGAACTGCACTACTGTGAGACAAGAGGCCAGCTCACCCAGAGGGACACACACAGAGAGTAGTGACATACTTGTTCTACAAAGCCAACCCTACTGACACTACCAACCTAGCAAAGACAGAGCCACCCCGCTAGACACCTTACAGGCCACACCGTGGAGTCACATTGGATCGAGCCATTTCCCTTCGTCGAGCACGAGACCTTGTCTACCAGGACCATGTCTGAGGAGGCCACACCACTGTTGGATTAGAGCCATTATCACGAGACACCGAAGACTCACCACCAAGCATATTAGTGAAGCAGCTAGGGACCGCATCATAGCTGAGTTCATGTGTAGATCTTGAGATCAGCTACAGCCCATAGTTTCCACCACACCTTTGTACATGGTTCTATCAGATCTGGTTCTCCTTTCCTTTCCTTTTCTTTTCTATCGATGGAACAACACTACACATGGTTCAACCCTAGTATAGTCCCATTGTATAGTTATTTTCAGTATTGTTTCATAGGCCGCCCACTTATTTGTAATGTTATCTTTACCTTGCTGATGAGATGACATTAGACATGGATGTACTCTAGATTTTGTCTCATAGGCCACATTGGCCTTATGTAGACGTTAATATATCTTTCTTTCTTTCTACCTCCTCAATACCACTAGTGTCTCTAACCATCATGGCTTCACATGACATGCCTTCCCTTGAGGCTCCGTTCATGAGTGAACCCCAGCACATGGAGGATGTCCATCCTCCGTAAACCAGATGTATGAGCATCAAAAGGCCTGATTCTAGAAGATAAGGGCAGGGTGAATTCCAAAAGGTTGAAGGTATCCTATGGTTGGTTATTTGTCCAGAAGGGGGACAAGCTATACAAGCTGCACAATGTTGTTTTCGAATAGCTATGTTTGAAAGGATTGTTTTTCTATAGTTTTTTTAAGGCTCTTAATTAGAAACCTAAAGATGACTGGTGCCTTGGCTGGAAAGCAAGTGGATGGACATAGGGTCATCCTTTTGCATGGCATTAGAATGGCCACTTCAATTAAAACAAGGATGATCCATAGAACAATAAGGCAAAGATGAACTCCAAGGCATCAATAGATACTTTGGAAGCTTCAAGTATGCTTTTTGGATTTTCAACAAAGGATTATTTTGTTCCACAAATAGATGCCATGGCCCAAAAATAAGGGTTCCCTACATGGCTAGATTGGATTTTGTGTCCTAAAGATTTTTTTAAGTGCCTTGCTCATGAGTGGAAGACAAGAAATGTGTTACAAAACAAGCAAATAAGGTCTATCCATGGAGAGTAGTCATGCTAAGTGACGGGACAGATTGCTTTGACAGTGGAAATCAAACATTCCCTACCACAGTCTTTGTTGGCCTTGATAGGTGGCCTTTTTAGCAGAAACATGTTGTGATATTGTGAAATTGCACATTATAGATGTGTTGTTTGTACAACTTGGGATCGTCATTTTGTCTTTCATGTCTATTGGCTTGAATCTCCTCCAAAGCATGGACATCTGTCACACATGATGTACCAGCAGCCACGTGTGGGTTTGGCTAAGACACCATCAAGTGCCAATTTGCAGGCAGAACACCCCTATCTGTTTCATTTAGTGAACTGGACTAAGGTACATCTGGAGAACAGGAAATGCTCCTATATTGAATGCAGCTATAGCCATTTATGGTCATATTGGTCAAGTTCCTTGTGTCGAAAGGGTTCCATTGCATCTGCATGCATCTGTCCTCTGAGAGCTGGCTGCAGCTGTATATCCTTCAGGAGGTGGCCTCCATTCATGAAGATCAACTGTTCCATTTGTGCAAATAATCACAAGAAAATACAAGTATTCTGAAAGATAATAGAAACTGCCATCTAATCCTTTTTGTGATTACAATGGTGTTAAATGGTAACTTTACAGTTTTAGCCTTCATCCTTTTGTTGAAAAGTATGTCAGGCTCTAACTTACAGACTACAAAATAACACCAGATGCCATGACCTATTAGAAAATAGCAACGAAGTGGATGTATGATAGGCAGCTTCAAAGAAGTCACAGCATATACACATATAGGAAGTACACTGGAATTCTGGCCCGCTGGGGGGGGTGGGGGGCGCCTTGGCATGTGGTGGAAAGGAGAGAGAGCACTTTGCAGCCAGATCATCCTGGTCTCTTCCCTTTAATCAGATGGACTCCTCTCTGACACATTTGGTGCACATGTAATGCCTTTTTCGGCCTCAGGTATTCGTGGTCACATGGCACATGTTTAAGGATTGCTGTTATGGCAGATTCCTTCCATAGTTTCGGCGGACCTGGTGTTCCCTAAAGTGGCTGCTCCATGTGTCCCCCACATGATATTGGTGCACTGTGTTTCGGTGGCCTTTGCCTTCACTTGTGATTGCTGGGATTTTCTTTGGCTGGCCAGAAAGCCTGATGTAAATACTCTTACTTAATTTAAGCTTCTTCACAGAGAGAGAGAGATGGAAGGTAAGACTATGGTTTCAAAACTGTCTATACATAGTATCTAAATACAGTTTTTAGAAGTAAAGAAGCCTGTGTACTTTCCCCAAAGGAGAAATCATAGCTGCTTATTATAAGAGATTTCATGTCCATCATAAAAAATTCATAAGGTAAACAACCACATTAAATTAGGCCAACCCCAAACACAAATAAACAAACTAATAATGATATGCTGAAGCTATTATGCGATAGAAGTATCAAATTATTCCTCTTGGAATCTATGAGCTATATCATGATCTTTCAAAATCTTCTCAAAGAAAGGGCATCACAAGAAACAAAAGTTTACCTTGCACGTATTTCTGCTTCAGTATAGGTTCTAATGGTGTTTTCTGGAATACCAAAAGCTTTTCCTAGCTTCTGAAAAGACACAAACCCCCTCCCCATAAGGAAACAAAAACATACATCCCCATAAGGACATAAAAACATACATCATAATGCCACAAAAATTTCTCCCTCTCCTCTACTATGCAATACAAATAGGCCATCAATACTTGTCTTCTTACAGGTAAAGAAGGTCAAAATTGGATTTTGATTCAAGTCAACTAATGCATAGAACGCTGATGCTAGCTTTTTAGCTTTGCTTTATATAAAAGTAGAAATTCATAATGAGCATGTCATCTAGCTCTATCAGGTTCAGAAATGGACTCAGCCTCATTTAAGCAGGACAATCATCCACTGGATTAATAAACAATACCTTTTTCTTTACTCATATTCAAGATTCAGAAGTGATGACATATATATGTTTCATGGTAAAGATCTGAAGATTGCATTGATTTATTAAGAACCATAGAACCAGCAGTCATGTTTCTATCTTTCAAAATAACTTTTAACATGACTACAGAAAGAGAGAGAGGGGTACCTCCACAGTTTTTGGGTACATTTGCAAGAGCAAATCAGAGAATACTTCGCATAGCCTTCTAGCTCTCTCAAGAGTTGCTTTCAGCCTGAGTGCCCAAATTCGTGTGCCATCTTCATTTCCTACCAACATGCAAGTCACATAATCTGTTTTTGCGAAAAAGCTTTCCATCTATTAATTTATGCATTATACACAGACATTCTAAGAGAAACCAAAGAAAGTAGTTTAGCATTGCAACTCCATCTCCAACAAAGTAAATCAAGGATAGCTGGCATCACGAGGCATAAGGACAGAAAGGGATGTGTTGTGACCAACGAAAAAATAACCTACTCCACCTAATGCTACTGTAGTGAATTTGCAATTGTGATGTACAAACTATTTTGAAAGGGATGCTGCTTAGTTATTCAAATACATTAATTTCAAAATAAATGAAATGTCCAAAGTGTTGCTCTCTTATTGAACTTAGCCTAGAATTTGGCATATACTCATAATAAAGCAAAATGGGATCCCAGATCATAGGGCTATGAAATTTGATAGTGAACACAATAATAAAGTCTTTATTAAATGATATCTGAAGTCTGAGATGACCTTGCTACTTAATTCTTTCTGAACAGAAGGCATCGTTATTCACAGAACATTTCACCTCCAAAAGATTTATGGTTTCCTTAAAACTTGCATAATTATAAGCATCTACTTTTGCTTGGCTCTTCCTTTTAACAGTGGCCAAATAACTCTGGCAAGCAAGAGGCCTCTTTTTCTTTGCCCAATTTGCAGAAGAATGGTACACAGAAATCAGAAGCATTGTAACAAGCCTACAACTTGGAAGCACGAGATATTTTATTGGTGCCCTTTAGAAATAGTGCCACAGTGAAATTACCTCAGCTTATCATTCATCTTAATACCCATTTCAGTAATTAGCCAAAATTCTAAATGATCAAGAGAAAGATCAACCAAGTGGCTCATTCACATCAATCTTGAACCACAATGATTGCAAATATCCAGCTTGAAAACATTTAAATTTCAGCACAAAGCAATGATTGCTTTCATCAGTTTTGCCCTTCAAACATAAAACAGCAAGAAACCAGGCAAACCGAATACAGCATTGAGGTAGTAACTGTGCAATTTTACTATTTCCTGGTTACATGAAATGTCATCCAAGCCCACGTACCAATGTTGAGAGGCCAAGACTAAGCAAGATAAAACTCTGAGTTGTGACAATGATATTATTTTCCCATGCTAAAAATGGGTCAACCAACCCCCTAAAGTGATTTGGAAGTTCAAAATCAGCATCATGTTTTTGTAGTAGAGGCTGATCACAATGACCTCCTAGTGTTGGTAAGGAGCTAGATGATGCTTAACAATATGGGCCTGCCCAATGCCAGCCCATTGGCCCCTCTGATCAGAAGATTTCCTACTGCTGATCAGATAGAGCAAAAGGCTCATGGACAATGGATCCTTCTGGATTCAGGTCACTTACAAGGTTTGAGAGTATATATTCCAAGTCTCAAAGGCATTACTCCCATCAATACAATAATTGGATCTTTGGTAGGGTTTGTGGCATTTGGAAGATAGATACCCAACAATTTACATTTCCTTCATTGGTTTGGGTGTTTGGCATATCTGAATGACACAATACACCTTCAGGCATCAGGCTCGTGCTCGCAGAATTTAAACATAGATTATGTGGCAACTTTCAATTATGGGGGCAGGTTTATAAAAAATTAGATACTAGTCAGATGGACAAAGGTGGTCAAAGGTATCTGAACATCTAGTTGCCTACACTTTAGATCTCTATGAATTTCTAAACAAAGTCTACATGCTAGCCAATTTAGGGCTGATTGAACATCTGACTCTTTTTCCCTGGTGATAATTATCATGTTGAAAGGGCCGCCTGGGGCATGGGTGGGATTTTGCAAAGAACTACTAATTGAACATGGCTATTGCGAATATATTGCCTCAAGTAACACATTCTACCACACGATACTCTTCACATGAGACATATGTGAGTCAACAATGTGGGCCTCACATGAGAACCTCTTAGTATGACACTTCAAATTGTGATGCATGACAATTCATACTTCACACCACCCACTATATCTCTACATAGTTAGGATATGGGTTTTTAATTCATAACAATGACGTGTACAACAAACCCGAATCTGTACAGAGAAACCCTAATGCTTTCAAGTTTTTGCAAATTATCCTGTAACTGCACTGTAAGCGTAGAACGCTGATCCAGCTTCATAGAGGACATCATGCTTTACAATGATCCTCTTCTACTTAGCCTAACGAATGAGCAAGAAAACTGCTCTCTAGATCAGCATGAGGACACAAAAGATATTTGCACATTTCCTTATAGGATAGGATAGAAAGACATAGACCACTGAGAACTGTAGTTCGTCCCTTTCACCTATCTACATCGAATGTCTTATAGAAGCCTGAAATAGAAAGAACGAGTTGGACTTTACTGAGTTTCCATAAACATAATTGACAAACTTAGGGACCAAAATGAGAAGAAAAGAACAGACCTTCTTTCTCAGCCATTCCATGTGACTCCCAGGCCAAAATCTCATTTTCGATTGCCATGCATTCTGCTTGCTTCCAACCAGAGATTCCTAATTGGCGAATTCCAAGGACTAGTGCACCTAAAGGATGGCTCCACTTCCTAACATTTTTTGACCTTGCTTCATTTGCCAGCATCATGGGTCCTCCCAGTGAATTAACTATGTTGATAAACCTACAATAAAGGAAGTAAAAAATCACCAAAGAGAACTTGCACTTTGCAGGAATAACTCTACTGCCATTTCACAATATTGTAGTTCCACACACCAGGCCATGATTTAAAACCTAAACAGGTGTAAATGGATGTGGTGATTGTGCATGCAGGCTTTTTCTAAAATCAGCCCATACAAGTTGCTGTAAACTTGTAGTACAGTTAATTAAATAAGCCACAAACATTTAACGAGAGGCAGGTCAGTAGATAAATTGATTGTATGGAAATAGTGAAAGTTCTGGATCCTCTTTGTTGCCGAAGCCAGGACTAAAATAAATCAGCTTACCTACAGGATTATTGGTCGATTCTGAAGCCAAAATTGTTTGTTAGCAGAAAAGCAGGACTCTTCAACATTCAGAATCAATGCATTTAGGGTGAAGACAGTCAATGTTAATGAATCCCAGGATTGTTTCCAAAAATAGCTATGTGTACAGATGATCACAGTGCAAGATATTTTACTCACCCAGGACTTTGGTACTGGCTTTACACAATCTTTTAAAAGAGACAGCCTACATTAAGGCAACTTCTATGATACAAGTAAAGCCTATCTAGCAAGCTATATCAGAAAGATGAGATTCAAGGAGAAGCATCATAATATCCTGTCTGTGAAATAGAAGTCATCATGATAGGCTTTCCAATATGCTCATTACAGAAAGCACAGAGATAGGAAAAAAACCTGCTTAAGAGCACAAAGGAGTAATCCTCCAGACCAATCTCGCACAGTCGCCACTATTAAAAAAAACCCATCAACATATAACATGTAAGATGGCAACAACAAACAAACAGTCAAAAGCTATTGCATGCATGATCTATATTTCTACAAGTAGAAGTTAACCAGAAGTTAGGAAGACAACAAGCTGTAAATAGTGCCAAAGCACACAGAGATCAGAAAAAGCAATGAGCATGCCACTGAACAATACCAATAGTGAAGGAGGTCTCAACACCTTTATACCAACAACATGGTAGTCATGATGTAAATGGCAAAACAAGTTCCAATTTCAAACTGCTAAACAAGCCAACAAAAAGGCTTACTTTTTGCCGCATTGCAATTGCATCATCAGGGGCATCATTTCGAAGGCCACTTTCAAGGCCTTTCATCAGGATAGCACGCAAGCTCGTTAAAGAATGCAGCATGCTAACAATAGAATCAGTTCCTTTACCACTGTCACCATTGGTTGAAGCTTCTCCTAACTCATCTAAACTCTGTCACAGCAAAAAAAAACATATCAGAAGTAAGAACCCCCCTCAGAACTAAGAACACCCCTCCTTCCTCATGCTCTACTAGCACTTTTCCATCTCAAGAAAGATTCACCAGTCACTGTTAGCCTAGCTATAAAACTTAATATTCTATTCACACCTTTTCAAAAGAAAACTCATCTTAGTCTGTCTAGTTCACTCCCAGCATGCAGAAATGCATTCAAAAGTCTGAAAATCACCTTTTTTTGACTCAGGAAATCCTCCAGAACCAACATGTTGTGTTCCTCCAAAGAAGGTTGAATGGATTCCAACTGCTCTGTCAAGCTGTAGAAACCCTTCATTTTAGGTGGCTGATCAATCTAAACCAAAAGCATGAAGGAAGAAACATGGATTTAAGCAGCTCAAAGTAGATTAGTAACTTCGACATGATTTGATTGACCAGCAAGATGATTTATAAGAAAAAAGGCAAGATTAAAATATGTGATTGCAACGCTGTCCGTCAAAATAAAGAGAGAAAACCTTCAGTCCTATCTAGATAGCATACTAAAGAAAGGGAATTTTATGGTCCTCAGCAGGGGCAATGCAAATCCTCCAAAATGAAAGGGCATTCCATGGTGATCAAAAGGGTATGATGAATCTTTTTAAACCCTTTTCCAAGATCCCCACTAACAGTGGCATAAGGTCAATTTTCAGGAACCAAAATATGCTAAAGAAGCATCCAAAAGCTACCAAGGGTGCCCTAGACATTAATATGCCTGTGGGAGCTTTCACTCAACCGCCAAGACCCACGGACCACTTATTGTTTCAAGCATTCCAAGCTGAGTACTAATGGCTACCTCTCACATAGCCGACGCGCCATTCATATCTACGGATGTAGTGAGCTTACCTCCATGCCGATCAAGTTACCTCCTCTCCCGCGCACTCCCGTAGCTCCACGATCCAAGTGCAACCTTCAAGCAAGCTCCATCCTCAAGCTCCATGCTCCAAGCTCCATCACCGCGAGCAAGACAAGAGAAGAGAAGAAAAGAGAAGAAGAGAAGAGAAGAAGAGAGGAGAAGATGGAGAGCTTTTCCTCCTCGGTCCCTCACCCTCACACTCTCACACTCCCTCTCTCAAGCACAAGCTCAAGCAAGCAAGAAGAAGAAGAAGAAGAAGAAGAAGAGGAGACCCACTTTTGGCCACACACAAGAATGAGCTTCTCATTCACTTTTCAACTTTATATACAAAACCCTAAATCCCTTTTGGACGGTCATCCCCTTATCCCCTTTTTTACGTGGCCAGTCGTGGCCTAGGCCCTTTTTCCCATTATCCTTCTGTCTTCCTAACTTCATTTCCACCGCCCATCTACATTTACAAATTGCACAGGTGAGAGCCCGGCACTCTTAAAATAAATCATGGTGCCCTTGCGCTTTTTAACAAAAGTATTGACTTGTGCTTTTCCTTGTGCGCCTTTTTCCCTTATTTAGGACTTTTCTGCGCTTCTTGTGTTTCTAGATTTTTCTTGGCACGCGTTCGTCTTCCATTTTACTTTGCCTTGGCCTTTGTCTTCTGCTTTAGCTTTCCAGATTTTCCACCTTGTTCGTCTGATAGTTAACAATGCCACTACTGTTATGATGGAAGGAAATCATCACAGTGAAATATGATGTGCCCAAAACTCCAAGAAGAACCTCCATATGAGGGAAACATTGCACTAAATTAAAGCGCTTGGCAGCAAATCTACAGGTCAAGTTCCAAAAATTGCAACCTAAATATTCAAGATGAGCATCTTTTAGGAGGCCATGAAGGAAAAGAAGAGAGCTAAGCCATATCTCCCAAGCAAACCTTGAAAATCCAACCCATGCAGCCATTTTGGAAGTGGGTCCAGGTGCATACAGACCTGAGCACACTTTGGGCAAGAGGCAACCATATGGCTAGATCACTAGTGTAACGAGGTCTGCCACTTCATTTCTTCCGCCATTGTTGACATTCAAACAACCAAAGGTGCTGTCATGAATGAAACCAACTGAAATAAACTTGGAATCAAACTTATCCTGCAAGTATGAGAAAAGTCCATGGGCTCAGAAAAGTCCATGGACTCAAAGGAAAGTGAAAAACCATAAGAGAAGGCTCCCACCAATCCATTGTCCAAGCATTTTTTTTCAATAAATGCTCCATGTCAAGAAGTATGGTAAATGCATGATTGGTGCCACTCGTCGGCAATATTCACATCCTCCTCTTCCCCCAGCACCCCCTGCCTCCCCCCCCCCCCTTCCCGGGGCCAAGAAAAATAAGGAAAGTAAAAAAGGTGAAGTCAATCTCCTCTTATAGATACACACTTTCTTCATAAAGTACAAACATCTGGCTTTTCAATCTTATGTGTAACGAAAAGCTATGTTCTTGAGGAAGAAATGATATCAGGATAGAAAGGCCTTTCGAAGGTCAGGCAGGCTGAAAACCATGACAAAATGAGCATAGCTAAAGACAAATTCCCTGAGCTGCAGCAAAGCAGTGACAAATGCTGTGAAGCAAAGGAACCAGTTGTTGCTCTAGCATAACAATGCTCAGCAGCCAAGAATACTGAGAGGTGCCTTAAGGGATCCATAGAAACCATCAGCTAATGACCAATCTGGAGGCCAGTAATCCATGACACAAAAGCTAGACGATTTAAGTCAAATAATCTGGGCACCTATAGCCAAAGGCAAATCTCGAGGGCAGACTATAATATCTGCACATTACAGGGATCACCTGAAAGATTAAAGCAGGAGGCCAGAGGGCTGACCACACGAGCTGAAAAAGATCTGCTCACGGCAAAAACTGTGTTCTGGAGACATGGGGGCGGCGACCCCTGATCTGTGACAGTAGCAAAATCAAATTCTCAAATTTATTATAAATTGAGGTGATGAGGCAATGTTCATAACAAATCCAACCAAACAAGGTGAGTTTTTAAAAAATTTGGATCCGTCAAAATCTCTCAAAATGTTGAGCAAAGGTTTCAAAAGCAGGACACCAAAATTTCACTTGCAAAGGTTTTTACATAAAACAGTGGCTCTTTTCACTAAGAAAGCACCCACGATACAATTAAACTTAATCAAGAGAAATTTTAGATGGAGCCCATATTTTGCATCTACATGCCAATTAAAAAAGTTTTAACCAATGCATTAAAATAATGTTTCCTTATGGCCTCTCCTAAATATCTCCATGAAGCAGCTTAAACCAAAAATTCAATGCGACAATGGAGGTGAAGGTAAATTTTGTTTTAGAAAAGTACATCAATTCTAGCATACCTGCCAGCATTGAAAAAATCTTTCAATTCACTATAAAAAATTTTAAGCTGTTCCACAAAGGCTGAACTATATTCCCCCGGTACTTTTGTAACTCGTGCAAGGAGAAGCTCGGTGGCAACAAGATCCTCAGGCCCAGCATTTCGATGGAGCTTATTTTGTATGGTATGCTTGATTTCTTGCTAAGATAGAAAAATTAACAACATTACTCACAAAACGTGCATTTGTACATATATTTGTTTCACCAAAATGAGTATTGCAAGCATCTTAAAAAAGCATCAAATTTTAGGCTCTCAACTCCATTCATAACACACACCTTCAAATCATGGGGGATGTCATTGCGATGTGCGATATCCCTTATTCGTGTTAATGGTACGGATGCTGTAAATTCAGCTTTGAATGATGGCAAAGATGGATGAATTTTTCGAATCACCACCAATTCCTGAAAAGAATCAATTCACACTCTCTCTCTCTCTCTCTCTCTCTCTCTCTCTCTCTCTCATAATAGGTAATTGTAATAATCACAAAAAGTGCAAGATACAGGATGGCTCTAGGCCATTGTGCATAGACCAAGATCTCTCTCTAGGACACCCTTCGCAGGAGTACAGTAGTTACAGGACATCGAGGCCCTACTCAAGAGTCAAAGGCAGCTCACAGATTTCTTCAGGTGGGCGATCCAGGAGACTTCAGCACAGTCACAGCCCCAGCCATCTATACATACACAAGGGATACTGATTTATCAAGCTGTCCAGCTGAGCCAATCCAGATGTCCTCGACCCAGGCACAGACATCAGCGACACTTAGGCAGATATAGGAGATCATCACTCAGGTAGGCCCTCCACACCTGTCAGCTAGAGCTCTTTATTGTCTGTTTGCTTAGAGCTACTGCCCATCCCTCTCACACTCCTGCTGCCTTTTCCAGGTCTGCGTAACAGGGCAGAGGCCAGACACAGTACCTGGAGCAGGTGGGTGAAACAGGCCTTTACAGCCTGTGCAGATTGACTCTCTCTCTCTCTCTCTCTCTCTCTCTCTCTCTCTCTCTCTCTCTTTTTTTTAAATCTCTCTCTCTCTCCCCGCCATGTGCTTAGAGGCACGTGGAATACTACACTTACAAAACAAACTTAGACAGACGCCATTTCTGGCAGCTGATGTGTGTGTGTGTGTGTGTGTGTGTGTGTCACAAACATTCAAATGATCTACAACAAACCATCAGCACCACATGAAATTTCAAGCAGCTAGCATAGGCTCATGAGAGCTCATGGTATGCATAAGTGGGGCAGTGGCTTATACGATAGAATATTGTGTTATATCCTTGGACATCCAAATGGGCACTAGCAACATCAGCCACTGCGGTTAGTAAAATAACCTAGTATCCCTTAAAATTCCCAACAAAAAGTGGAGTAAAATCTCCATGGATTTCTGTAGTAAGATTGCCCCATATGAATCAAGGTCATGACACACTTTGGGTCCTAATCAACCAATTCACGAAGATGCCTTGATGCATTCCAATGAAGGCAACCATAAAAAGCCACGACTTGGCTAGTCTCTTTATCAAGCATCTCTATAGACTTTATGGTTTGCCCGAGGGGAGAGACAATGGTCGAGATCCTAAGTTCACTCTCCGACTCAAAACTCAAAACAAAAAAACACAAACACAAATTGAGAGAGAAGAAGAACTCTTAAGTGAATGAACCAATGCAGTAAATGAATGTTACAGAATGCTCTAGGGTAGAGCGGTGAGTGTCGAAGAGAGATGTGCACCAGAGACAAATCTTGAGTACAGTAGCCACCAATCAGAGATGAGAGAGTGCTGAATAATGAAGGGCAGTAGGCTAGTCACCAAAACACAACAATTGAAGGCTGAAATCTGGTCAAACTCAGCAATGTACCACCAAAGAAGACTGAAAACTGATCAGCCGAGGTAGAAAACTGTCAGGCATAGTTAAACTCATATGTCATATGATATTGTCCGTACCCTGCGATTCGTACCATACGATACGTACATATCCGTAGAATTTCATATGAAAAAACGGGCCTTTCCTAGCCACCATGCATCCCCCCGCATTCCTGCACTTTCTACCTGCACATATTCTGCTTGCACATGACTTCTTGCATGGCACTTTTGGGGGAGTGGAAAGCCTTGGATACTTCAGCCCACCCCCTTTTCCAGCTATGCACTCCTCCCCTAGTCCCCCTTGGATTCCATCCAGCTAGTAGCCATGTTTCTGTTGACCCCTCTTTAACTCTTTGACCCTTCTCTCATGTACAAAAGGTACTCCTCTCCTCCATGCTTCCACACCAATTCAGCAAGCATTTGTCATTCTCATCTACCTCTCTTGGATCTTGAATTGATTTGTGAATTGTGCAGCTCTAGCCTGTCACTCTCTCCTCTTTCCCGCACCCTATCAAGGCTCAAGGCTCAAGCCTCTCCCATCCCCTCTCTCTCACTTTTGCTCTTTCAACTTTACTCCCACCCTCTCTCTCTCTCTCAAGTTTCAACTTTCAAGTTGCAAGAGTCAAGACTCAAGCATCTCACTCTCCCTCTCTCTCTCTCTCTCACTCTCCCCTGAGCCTCTCCATCCATCATCGGCACCATGGCTTGTGAGAAGCACGAGGCCTTCAATTTGCATGTGATCCATGTGGAAAGGGACACAAAGAAGTCCAACTCCCACCATTGGTTATACAAGGATTGCGGAAAGCACTATACAAGTGGTGCAACCCGGCTTCTCCATCATCTTTCCAAGATGGGGTTTGGGGGGGGTGGGGGGGGGGCAAGTTGCTCCATGCAAGGAAATCCTTCAAAACATTGCAAATGAGATTCTTGCCAAGATGAGAGGGGCATCCACAAGAGGAGAGGAAGTGGCCTATCGGCACCAACTCCTATGCCTACTAATGAGGAAGCATATAATGTGAGCGTATCTTCAACCAATATGGCAAAGCCCTCTACCATTGGTGGTGGGGGCTCCATATCTGCATCTGACTTTGGCAAAAGACAAAGAGTGGAGGCTCATGCGGCACCAGAGAGACAATCCTCTCTCTCTCTCAAGCTCCCGGTCATGTACGTGGATTAGTTGCCTTTCTTAGAGAAAGGCAACAACTTGCAGACATTGAAATTGCACGCACGATGATTGAGTGCAATCTTGCATTCAATGTCCTAAAGCAAGAGCAATAGAAGAAGATGGTATAAGGCCTTGCCAATGTGGATCCATGTGAAAGATGGACCAATGTCAAATACAACAACATGAGGACAAAAAAACTTGATGAAGAGGAGAGGATTGATAGAGCCCTTGATGCTACTCATGCCACATGGATAATATATGGTTGCTCCATTCTCACAAATGGATGGAATGATCGTAAGAAACGGGGCATTGTCAACATACTCATCTCATGTCCACTCAGCTCTTACTTTGTGTGGACCGTAGATACCAGCAAGAGAGAGAGGAAAACGACGGGCGCATTCATCTACCACCACATTCAACAAGCTATCATTGAGACATACATTGCCTTTTAAATTTGTTTCACTTTTTTTCATTATAATTTATGTATAACTATCTATCTCCCTATTCTCGCTAATATCTATCTTGATTCTCTCTTTCCCCCAGACCCCCATCTCTCATTTAAATTTGTTTCACTTTCTTTCATTATAATTTATGCATAACTATCTATCTCCGTATTCTCGCTAATATCTATCTTGATTCTCTCTTTCCCGCAGACCCCTATCTCTCTTCATTCTTGAATCTTGAAAGTTGAAACTTGAAAGACTCAACTCTCTCTTTCTCTCTCTAACCTCATCTAGACAACTAGCAGAGCAGGAGGCGAGAAGAACTATTGGTTTTCACATATGGCTATTTGGATGAGCCTACATGGTTTGGATATTGACCATCTTTCACCTTTGGATTATAGCCTTGACTGCCCTACACTTTCTCTTAGCCAATCAGAGCTAAACCAGGTTATCAGAGCTGATATCTTGAGGATTGAGACAACAAGGACATGGATCCATCCACCACTCCCTCTAGGATTGAGGATGGAGTTCTACATGAGTCATTTCTTGTCTCTCTCTAATGATGGTTTCACTATTCGGCCAGCATATATGGACACCCTCCCATAGCATACGGGTTGCTATCGGACAGATTTGCACCTCCTCACATAGGCTTCAGATGGAAACAAGCAAATGGACAAATACCCTAGCAGAGAATAGGACTTGCCAGCTTTGTGGTCCAGAGCCTGAGACGGAGGAGCACTACATATGCAGATGTACAAGGATGTGAGCTTAGTCCATAATCATGAGTTACTTCCTAACAAGGTGACCATAGAGGCCCACTCTACCCAACCAAGCACATCTTCACCTGTTTGGATTATGAATAGTAAAGCCACCCGTCACATGACCCTCATAGAGAATATTTTTGTCTCCCAAGCCCCTACAATCAGGAATGTCCAATATGGAAACAACTCCTCAGTCAAGATCCATCATCTAGGTTGCATCAAGTTTGATACTAATAAGGGCCAAGATCTCACTTCATTGGATGATATATACTATGTGCCCTAGCTTGGGATGAACCTTTTATCAGTTATGTTTTAGGATCCGTTAGGAGTATGACACACTCTCCCACTCAGCACCTCTGCCTCGGTCCTCCAGACACGAGAGTTGAGGTAGAGTTTTCATTCCTGCATGGTTTGTTTGTTGCATGAGCATTGTATATTCAATATTCAATCACTCATTTAGATTCTTTGTGTTCATCATCTTTAAGTTACCCTAACCCTACCTGTGTTTTTTTGAGTTTATGCTTTGTCATACACTTTTGTTTATGTTTCTATGTTAGGGTATTTCTTCACATGGTATTAGAGCAAGGTTCTCCTCCACAAAACCTCGGCCTTTGATCTGAAAGCCTTTCACAAGAAGCAAGAACAAGTGGAGGGCAAGATGACTTCAAACACATCTTCACCACATCATCATGATGCTCCTAAGCCTAGCACATCGAGACACGCGACGGAGTGGGCTTCACAACTTAATTCTCCACCTGACATACCTAGAGAGACTTCGGACTACCATGGAGTCCACAAACCATACGAGATTTCACGAGCCGAATATAACCTCATTCTCGTGTATCGAACTCAACAGCAGATTGAAGGTAAATTTGAGTTTTTCCCTTTAGATTCAATGCACCGATCTAATGATTTTGTAGGAAGGTTGGAAGATCCACAAAGGACTGATCACCCTTACATGAAAACTAGCATGGAGTATAAGCCATTTTCTGCTCCATCTTCATTCACTCCCATGCTAGGTACACATGGTACTACTTCTCAATCCACAATCCGTGGTGGCTAGGTGGCATTCCCAAGCTATGAAATTTTTGAAAGTGTGAGAATGGAAGGATAAATCTCCATCATGGAGACACCACCCAACTGGGGAAAAGATGAGGTCCTAAAAGGTGTGCCTGTGGGTGAAGGACCCCCTAGTGTGATGTGAGAAGACATGTGTAGTGCACTTAATGGAGGCTGAAAGAAAGGTGCAACGGAACTAATGGATGGGAGATTAAATGGATTTGTCGTTTGAGTTGATGTGGGAAATGTATTAGATTTCTTTTGTCCATTAAATGCAAATGATTAATCATACTGACCATTAGATGTAAAAGCTAAAGGAAAAGATAAAGAAGCACTCACCATAGATTCTTGCAATTTTTGTTTACCTTTTCTTTAGTGCAACTGGAAATATCTATCCTTTTTAGGGCTAATGAACCAATACTTGGTACCATTGTTTGCCTCCATGGCACGTAATCTAGTGCGCCTTCTGGTCATTTTGTTGTATCCTAGCCATTTATTAAATAGGGCTTACATGTCCCATTGCCTCCACCTCTACATGTTCTAGTACCTCCATATCAACCGACACCCATTGAACATTATCAGCCTATTTCTGCCTACCCACCTCCCCCTCCTACTTATCTTCCTTCACCACCTCCTTCTATTCCACTTATCCGACACCTCATGTTTCTTCATCCTCATCAGCCAAACATGCCTTTAATGATAAAACTCATTTTAACCAATCGAAATTCACTACTTGGTCAAACCTGATGAGACATATCCTTGACTCCCAAAACCTATGGGATTTTGTACAGGGTTGAAACCCCAACCTTATCCCACACTTCTTTCATATGAGATTGCCAGCTCATGTAAGGCTAAAAATTCCTCCGCTTTTGTCATCAAGCTGATGCAAGGTCTATTCCCTGAATTTCATTCACAGATTCAACATTTTGACTTAGTATCCGAGCATTGAGCACACTTGATTGACCACTATGCAGATCAAGATAGGAACCATCGCATCAATTTGAATCATGAGCTCCAAAACTTTAAAATCACTAACCAGGATGACTTGAAAACTAAATTGGTTGAGTATCAGCACCTTCTCGCCGAGTTCTCTACCATGGGGACTCCTAAGTCCTCAGACAATCAAGTCACATTGTTTCTAAACAAGTTGCCAAGAAAATACATCCATTTTAAATAGCAGGGGATCTCATAGCCCACCATGCCCACATTCTATAAATTTGAGTGTCAGCTACTGCATTACACTTAGCTATTCAATCAATTTTATAGTTTGACCTCTATACAGGGGGCTCTCGTTGCTTCTTCTCAGAAGGGATAGCAAGGGTAAACAGAAGCAAAATTCCAATCAAAATCAAAAACAAACTCAAAATCAAAACCAAAACCAAACTAACGAGACCCAAGGAAACTCCCAGCTATCTCTAAAACCCGCGTGGCAAAATGTACTGAAGAAAACTCAGTCAAAAGGCTAGTCACTTTGACAATGAGTGTCAATCAAAGGCATGAGGCATAGCATCAAAAGCTAAGAATCAAACCCGCGCCCCTCAGGTGAGTAACCCCCAACAAGAGAGGTAGGGTGGTGGCAACCCTCAATAGGGGTAGTGGCAAGACTAAATCCATACTGCCACTGGTCAACCATCACAATCGACAACATTCTCAACACCAAAGGGCTTGTCTGACTAGTTTGCAAAGGCCCACATTGTCTCCCTAGAGATATTTGAATATATGAGTCTCGTCCACTATCTGTGAGTTATCTCCTGACAAGGTGACTACAGAGGCCCACTTGTCACAACTGAGTACTTCATCTACTCCTTGGATCATGGATAGTGAAGCTACTCATCATATGATCCCCATCACAGACATTATCCTTGTTTGAGCCCTTGTAGTCCGACACGTTCGAGTTGGGAACAATTCCTTTGTCACGATTCAGGCTCACGGTCGCATCCGTTTTCTCACTGACCAAGGTCCGGACCACGCTACGCTGAGAATGATGTATACTATGTCCCCTAGCTAGGGGTAAACTTATTATCTATTTAGCAACTTTGACGATTGGGTCAAGCAGTCTTCTTCACAACGATCACAATCAAGGTCCTTGACTCTAAGACTCATCTAGTGATTGCTCCGGCGATGAGGCACAGCCTAGTGGCCTGTATCACATGACACAATTTCTTTCCAAGCCAACACCTAAGGGCTCTGAGTTCCATAGCTTCCAAGCTTCAACCGCTATATGAAAGTCTACGAGCACTAAGCATTTTTTGCAATTTCACTTAGGATATCTTCAATACAACTTTATTTATGAGTTGTCACGTCAACAAATGGTTGATGGCCTTTCCAGCTGAAGCTTTCATGGACTGTATGTAAAGCTTGTCAACTCGGAAAACACCACCATACCTCATTCCCTCAGAAACCTACACATAGAGTTGAGGCGCCTCTTAGATTGATTCGTGTTGATCTTTGTAGGCTAACATCCACCATCGCCTTAAATGGTGCATTGTACTTCTTTTTTATTGTGAATGATCATTCTCGTTATATATGGGTGTACTTTCCCAAGCATAAGTCAAATGCTTTCACATATTTTTCTACTTGGGTACTGCTGGTGCATAATCAAACTAGTCGTTGTGTAGGATGCATGAGGAGTGACAATAGGCGCAAGTTCACCTCCCATGAATTTTCTGAGTTTCTACAAGAGCATGGTATTTCATGCCAACTTACATCTACCAACTCCCCTTCACAAAATGGAGTCATAGAGCATAGGAACTGGACCATCATAAACATAGCATACTCTATGTTGTATGCAACATAGCTCCCTGAGCACCTTTGGGTCAAGGTTATCAACACTTCGGTATACATCCTCCGACTGCAATTGTTCCTCAGAGAACTCCATACGAGACATTCTTTGGCTCTTGGCCTATAGTTGTCCACTTTAGAGTCTTTGGGAGTCGTGCTTACAAGCACACTCCTAATGACAAAATAGGCAAGCCCACTCCCCGAGCTGATCTCTTGATTTTTGTAGGATACTCCTTTGAAGCAAAAGCTTATCATCTATTCGATCCTTAAGACAAATAAGGAGATTGTTAGGAGAGAGAGATGGTGTTTAATGAAAGGGACATTGTGCAGTATTCTATACCAGATTCTGTTGCCTTTTCTCACATTGTTCCTATCGAGATAGTGCCTTCTAAGCCTAGTTTACTACCTGCTCTTAACCCACCATTAGATTCTTCACCTCCCAGGCCCCCTCCGCAAGACCCATTACCTCGCAACTTGCACCTCAAGCTTCATTTGCATTGTTGTTTACACCCTGCCACAGCAAAGATAAAGGCCTAGTTTTGCTTTACTTTTGAGATGACAGACCTTGGTTTATTGTCTTATTTTTTGGGGATAGAGGTAGTTCGATATGAGGATAGTATTTTTGTGTCACGGTAGAAGTACGCTCTTCGGTTACCAATATTGCACAAATCAAATACTGCTTATAGCCACGCCTCTTGATCCCACTGTCCATCTTACAATCCAATGTCCCTATAGATCTATAGTAGGGAAGCTTCTTTTCCACATAATCCAATGTCCCTTCGTGTGTATATAGCTAGAGATGTGTGAAATTGGCCTAAGATGTCTCGTAGTTTCTTATGCATCATCTTATAATTTATTAATCATGAAGAACATATTCAAAAACTCACAAAAAGAAAAATACCCAAGTCACATAATTCATTGTTTACTAATACAAATACCTTCGACAAGCATACCTATAGGTCTATAGTAGGAAAGCTTCTTTGCTTGATTCACATTAGGTCAAATTTAGCTTACTCAATCAGTTTGCTTAGTCAGTATTTCATTGCACCTAGGATATCACATTAGATTATATGTTGCGTGTTTTGAGATGTTTTCAATATACCTATTCTTATGGCCTAACTTATGGATCTGGTTTATGTTTACAGTGGTACATTGACTCTCCTGACACCTAGCGTTCCCATGGAGGCTACCTCTTACCTTGGGCATGGCACCCATCTCTTGGGCCAGCCATAAGCAGGAGACAATGGCGGCTTCCACGACGAAGGCTGAGTATCGAGCTCTTTGGATGGTACCACGAAGGTTATCTACTTGAGGAGCATACTGGTGGCGCTATACTTTCCATAAGACTCTTCCATCATTGTCTACTACGACAACCAAAGTATCATTGCCGTTGCAGGCAATCCGATCATTACACCATGGACGCGGCATGCAGGGATCCACTTCCACTCACCAAAGAGCAGTATGAGCTATGCACCATACACCTAGAGTCTATGCCTTCCTCCAACAACTATACAAACATATTGACCAAGGTGGTCAATCGGCCGGTGTTCCATTACATTCTACCCAGGATCAACTTACATACACCCTTCTCTACTTCTTCAAACTGACAAGGAGAGGGTGATTCCCTCTAGCTTTCCCTTCCAGTTTGAGAGGAGGCAACTTTCTTCTCTTGATAGTGACAATGATTATGCTTACCGATTTTGATTCAAACATTGTATTTATTGAATATTTTGAACATTGTAACTTCATCTACACTATCAAGATGACTTGATTGTAAAAGGACACTTGGGCAAGTGAACAATTCCTCTATAAGGGCTCTGTCTAAGTGGCACTGTTGCATACCATTTTGCATGAGTATGATCACACCTACATTGCCTTTTGCATACCTCCAGTGCATTGGCATTCTATTCTGTAAACATGAATCGAATGGTCAACTCTGGATCCACCATATTCGCAACATTGCACATGGGAGTCTCCCTTGCTTGCTTAGCCTTACTAGCTTGCTTTCCACACCTCTTTTTTGTCTCTCCGCATACCCCCCCATATTTGTTTCATATTCCATCAGCAGATTCCGTCGTCATTCACATCTAATAGCGATAGGAATAGCCTGTTTATTTTGTGAAAGCCTTTGGGACTAGCTACTTGACTCCTGTCCATTGCTTACTTGACCGCCACCTTTCTTTTTGAAACAATCATTATCAAACCAAAAAAAAAGGCTACTATCATTCCATCTATCTTTCCAAGACTTGGTAGGCCACTAGGCAGCCGATGTGTACCATTTGTTCAATGCCTTGGCCTCTCTAGGGTGACCACTTGGACTCCCTTGGTAAGATAACCATCACCTTTATAGTCTTGATAGGCCATTGGACAACCACTGTGCACCCTTTGTCTGATACCCTGGCTGCTTTTGGGATGGGATGCCGTGGGGGTAACAACACATAAACCACCCAAAACAAAAACCCTCAAAACTTTGGATTTGCCTTCTTTTCTAGCTCGATTTTTGGGGTTGACAGGGATGTTGAGCTAACATAAGCATTACATATTGCATTAGCCACTTAAACAGCCCCAAGTTTTCTTAAATAATCAAAACCCTAAATTGGTAGGTGGTTCATGAGAGTTTTTAAACAGTATGTGATATGAGGTCTCGAAACTTTCTATAGATAGGCAGGTTGCCCTCCATTCAGCCCCAATCTCGTTTTCGTAAGTTTCTGGCTCTTTGGCTTTGCTGCCCACGCCCCATTCGCAAAGGACATCTTAGTCGGAGCTGCCCATCGCTGTCTACATCCATCAAATGTCTATTTTTAGCCTCATCTTCATGGTAATTACTCCCAAGAGCTATCGCCAACTATCGCACACCTCCCAAAAGGCCGTCTTTGCTGTCCCGTGGCTGCATACCTTGCGTTTGCCGCATTTGCATCATCACCGGCTGTAGGCAACGTTCCAAAAGGCTGCGTTTTATTGCAACAATCTATGTTTGCCCTTGATTTTTCTCACCGTAGTGCTCTCCTGTTGTCGCCCTACTCTCCTGGAAGCTTGCATTTGCAGTTTTCTCTCTCCTCTATTGCCTATCTACATCAAATCTAGCCTCGTAGGCTGCATTTTCTGGTGTTCGACTCTCGGAGGCTGCCTTTGCTATGTTTCGGGATTCGTTAAAAGTATGACACACTCTTCTGCTTAGCACCTCTACCTCAGTCCTCAAGACACGAGAGGTCGGGGTACAATTTTAATTCTTGCACGTTTGGTTTGCTAGATGAGCATTGTATATTTAGTATTCAGTCATTCATTCACATTCTATGTGTTCATTGTCTCTGAGTTACCCTAACCCTGATTGTGTTTATTTGGGTTTATGCTTTGTCATATGCTTTCATCTATGTATTTGCATTAGGGTATTTCTTCACAAAGCAACCTCCCGGATTTTCTCCTATGGATTGTAAAGATAAGATCTTCCGTTTGCTGAAATCTCTTTACGGACTAAAGCAAGCATCACAATCATGGTTCCATAGAATGGACGAGTTCCTTCGAACTCATGGTTTCCATTCTGCCCCTTATCACATGAACTTGTATGTTACACTCACTTCAGAGGGCATCAGCTATATCTTTGTTGTACATAGATAATTTACTTGTTAATTACAAGCTCCAATAAGCTAACATATGGGCATCCATGTCAAGCCCCCAGAGCATCAAATAGGTAGAGATAAGCTCAATACTTGCTGCCCACAGGCAGTACACAGCAGACCACTGTGATGAATACACAGCCAAGAACTGAAATAGAAAGGCTCAAATCCAATTCCAGGAGCTAGTAACCAATCCCAAGGTGCCAAAGGGTGAATGCCCAAGAGTAAGCCAAGGAGTAGAGCCAAAATGGGAGGTGGGAAAAGTGCCAAAAGAGGTTGGAAGAGGGGCAAGGACAACAGGCGCAAACATGCTGCCTACAGCCCCTCTTGCTGTAGCTACTACTGCCCACAATGGAGCCCAAGGCAATGATAAATGGGGCTAGTGGAAGGCTTGGAGCAAGTCTCAAGAAGTCTTCTATCACCGGGAAGAAGAAGAGCACTAAATCATACCTCTCCAAGCTGAGCCATGGCTGCCATTAAAAAACTATGAATTGAAGCTTTTCTCCACAAGCTGAGGCGATGTCAGGTTGAGCTCCTCAATGCCGGTGCAACAGCTTTGATACCAATTGAAGGGAGTGAGCCCTGAAGTGAAAGCACGGAGTGGAAGTAAGAGCTATGATAGGAATAAAGTGACAGTGATGGGTGCCTGCCACCTATAGTGTACAGGTGTTTGGGTAACTAATACACGATGCGGTTACTATCGGTATAACTAATATACGGGCGGCTACGCATAGGTGCCTTTACCCCCAACAGCTTCTGTTGTGAAATAAAAATGGAATCCCCACGTCAAACTAACTGCATTCCTAAAAAATAAGACATTTGACCAAGGTCAGTTATATCTCAAATGTAGAGCTAACTTGGACCTTAATATCTACAATACTCACTTCTTGGGCTTCTATTGAGCTCATTTGGATCAGTTTATAGAGGTTGTTTCATTGCTGGAATAGCAAGGCAGCATGTTTTATCGAAGATATTGTATGCCTATTGCTCTTGGATGCTACCCGAGCATTTTGGATGCTAGACTGGGGTATACCATTGAACTTGCATGCTTGGTTATGCTTCCAGATTGCTTTTTGAGCTCAGATTCCAGCTTTGAATCTTGACATTGGCTGTCATTTACAGTTACGTATGGTTATTTGATGTTTCAGTAAGAGCTTTGTATTGAGCTAAAATATGCATTACTTGCTGATTAGTCTCTTAAACATCCCCAAAACACACTAAAAATGCTATTTTAGAGTAAAACCCTAAAACGGGGAGCGGTTCGAGAGAGTTTAGTGGAAACCCTAATTTTTGGGGCGCCCTTCCACATCTATAAATAGACAAGCTGCCCCCATTCAGCCATTATCCTTGTTTGCAGGTTACACCAGCCCACACACCCTCTGCTGCTGTTGGCGCCCAGTTTCCAGCCTGCAGCCCGCCTCCATCTACTGTCCGGCCATCATTGACTGCAACCACATTATCTTCAGCCTGTCCGTTGCTATAGGTGACAGCTCTCAGCTGCTAGCGACTGCTCCAGACTATCCCAGACTGTTGTTCAGCTTGCTGTCCATCATCTCCAGGGTCAGCCAGCCTGCGTTTTCAGCATTGCAAGCCCTGACACTCTCAGGCACTGTTTCAACCTACTGTTTCCAGCAGACTGTGCACAATTTCCAGTCTCCAATCGGTGGTACACTGCTGCGTTTACTAGTTTCCAGCCTCCAAACTGCTGCTTTTGGGTGACCAGCCTGCTGCCATTCACTATTCAGCACTCCTACACTCCGACTGGTGGTCACAGACTTGGGATCCGTCTTCAGTGGATGTCACACTCTGACATTGCTCTGCCCTTGAGCACACTGTACACTCTTACATTCATTTACAGCATCCATTCACTTCAGAGTTGTGTTCTCTCTCTCCCTTCTTCTGTTTGTGTTTGAGTTTTTGTGTTTGAGTTTTGAGTTTTGCATTTAGGGTTTGAGTTTTGCCCTCTGTGTTTGTTTCTGTCTCTTTGTGTTTCTGTCGTGGTCGTACACTCTGTGTGTCCTCAATGCAAACCCTAGCAATTTCCTTCACATGGTATCAGAGCTGGTGCTCTTGTAAAGAGTACCCTGCGGATATTGTGGAGAGCTAGTCTTTGTGCGAGGCACACAATATGACTCCTAACCGAATCACAATGTCCGAGACACCATCTTCTCTAGTTCCTATGATATATTATCAGGCTTCTCCATCATTGGCGGCCCTGAGACGGCATTATGGACTCGGTGAGGAGGATGACACTCCACCTTCAAAAGATTTTACTAACATGACAGAGGAGGACTTTGAGGAGTACTATCGCAACAAGTATGGTGATGTTTACACCCCTCCTACCAGTTTTGCTACCACATCTAGACCGGTTGGTAAGGCTAGCCACCTCTCCGATCATGGAGGACATTCGGCATTCGGAATGTCTTGCGATCCATCTTCATCATCTCATCCAGGTCCAATGTTAGATTTGTACAATTCTTTTGTGTTGCATGAATCAAAACCCTCGCCTATTTCTTCTTTTGAGGTACAGGATCCAGATGGCTTTGCATATGTGAACTTCAATAGAGGGGATCATGAAGCAGACAAAATTTAGATACATCTACAGCTTCTGTTTCATTTGAGCATATCACACACACTTCTCACTTCCCTCCCATCCCACCCTCTTCTATATCACACCTCTCATCATCTTTCCAAAACCTTGGATTACACTCCACATCTGCATCACACACCCTACGGGTTGGATCTTCCATCTCCGCTCCTGCCACCTTTTCCTTCTCCATCCCATTCTCTACCTCTTTGCATCATGGTACTTCATTAGGGAGAATGACACCCTTTAACACCTGTGCCTCTCACCTTTCAGCACATGAGCACACCCATAACTCCTAGGACGACTCTAATGGGCATCCCCCTCACTATCCCCCGCTTCACATCTCCCATGACCACTCATACGCAGGGGTTTCCATCCTCAGCTTATGGTATGTCTTCACACTCTCCTTGGGTTACACCTACGCCACATGATGTTTGAGCTTGCTTGTCTGGCATTCAACTTTTGTTCTAGTGGAAGCCACTACTTGACACTTGGATATTACATTGAGCATTTGGTTATGTAGTTGAGCTCGAGACCATGGGACTTGGTGACATGTACATGCCCTTGTCATGCTTTATGTACATAATTGATGCTTAGTGGGCTAATCTGGCATTACTCTTGGGCCAGCACCTATCTCTGTCACGATGTTGTTAGTGATATAGGCATCTTAGTTGGTTATGTATTGAGCTTTCGTTACATTGCTCAGTCCATTGTGCCTTCAATTGGTCTCCTCTATTACCCATGAGAACCAGTCTATACATGATGGTTATGCCTATGGGATATATCTCAGTCTAACGATACACTGATTCTTTGACAGTTATTGGTGCCCATCACATATTCACTCACTACTAGTTGGGGCTATTCCTTGGCAATTGCAGTTTGTCTTATATCAGTGATGACTGCCCCACTTTGGCATTGATTTCTTATTGATGTACTTCATTTTCAGCATGCTGTAATTGCAGTTTACAGGTGATTGCTGTTTATGCCAGCAATCACCTCCATTTGATAGTTCTTTGCATTGAGTTTGTGGACAGTTCATTACTTGGTCAGCATCCCTTGTTTTCAGCTTGATCTAGCAATGGTTTTGGGACTGATTTGCAGGTTATTACAGCAACCTGTTTTGCCCTTCTGTGCATTTACTTGGTATATGGCTGGTGGTTCCAATGATAGTGCTATCTTTAATATCAACAAGTTGGATGGCACCAACTACAGCTATTGGAAGGTCCAAATCTAGTAAAATCTGGTAAGTTTTAGTGCAAAAAATGTAAGTTAAGCCTTTGAAACATGAGGCCGTCAAGCCCAAACATATTGATGTAGATGATTGGGCTAAATTAGATGAGCTATGTAAGTCCACCATCATATTGTCCCTCTCTAAGCAGATGTTCTTTAATGTTGTCTCTAATGGGTAGTTTGCATGGACTTATGGGAAAAGATTCGCCCTACTTCTCAAATGTATTGGCTAAAGCAACTCATGGACCTTTGTATGAAGGAGAGCACTTCTATGTCAGCCCAGCTAAATGAGTTTCATTCTATTCTCAACCATTTCTCTTCACAGGGTATTGAACCCAAGAGCAATCTCCCCCCTTTGTTCCTCTTGGTTACAATGCCTGAATCATGGGATACATTTCATATTGCTATGTGTGTCAACATGCCTACTCATAGGCTAGACTTACAAGGTGTAGAGGGTACACTCTTGAATGAAGAAGTTAGCAGAAAGAAAATCGATGCTTCCCGTATCTCTCATGCCTCGACAGTTAGAGGCAATAATAGTAGAAGCAGTAATAAACACCGTGGGAGACTCTCAGCAGTCTCATTCTCAATCACGTGGAAAGTCCTGCAATAAGTCCCGTGGCCGTAAGTCCTCATTGACTTGTCATTACTGTAAGAAAGCAGAGCATATTCGGACACAGTGCCATAAAATGTGCGAGAACAAGTGTAAGGACAAGGGCAAAGGTAAAGTACAAGACAAATATAATGATCGCAACATTGTTCCTAGCAAGTCAAGCGTTAAGATTGAAGAGATTAATGCCGTGCAGACTGATTCTGATGATGATTTTATACTTGCAACTTCTTCTCTTGATGCTTCACAGCTAACTCATGCTTTGTCACGGTATACTTAGTGCTGACTGATAGACTCAGGGGCTTCCTTTCATATGGCCCCTCATAGAGAGTGGTTTCACTTCTATTGTAGTTTGACTAGATCTGTCTGTTTGGATAATGACTTGGCACTAGAGATAGTTGGTATTGGTGATGTTCAACTGCAGTTTGATTCAGGTTTGCATGTTTACTCTTCATGATGTACGTCATGTACCAGCTCTCACAAAGAGCCTTATCTTTGCTGGCATTTTGGATTATACAAGTTATGTAGTTTCTTTTTATGATTCCTCATTGAAGATTACCAGTGGGAATCTTGTCATTGCACGTGGTGCTAAGTCCAATCCTCTCTACCCCTTGCTTGTATTTGGGTCAGTTGACCATGTTTTGCAAATGGATGTAGTTCCATATGTATCTCTTTGGCATCGTCGCCTTGGGTATATGTCTTTGAAAGGAATGAAAATGCCTACCCGTTTACAGTGTCTTCCACCCCTCAACTATAAGTGCTTTGAGTCTTGTGATCATTGTTTATATGGCAGGCAAACACATAATGCGCATAAAAAGTCTAGTATGATGCGCATGGGTGAGCCATTGGCTCTCGTTCATTTGGATATATGTGATCGCATGTCCTACAAGTCATTAGGTAGTGTGAAGTATTTTGTTACCTGCATTGATGACTATACGCATGAAGTCTGGGCATATCCTATTAAGCAAAAATCAGAAGTCTTAGCTATATTTCAGCGTTGGCTTGCCTTGGTTAAAAACCAATCTAGGTATAGGCTGAAATGCCTAAGGTCAGATAATGGGGGTGAGTATGTCTCTAAATCCTTTGATCATTTTTGTGACGAAAAGAGTATTAAGAGTTAGTTGACCGCCCCATACATCCCACCCCAAAATGGTATAGCACATAAATAGGACAATTCAGGAGCGATTTCACAATATGCTTAGTCAGGTAGACTTACCACAACATTTTTAGGCTGAGGCAGTTACTATTGCCGTACACTTGATTAATCGGTCCCCATGTACTACTTTTGACTGTCAAGTTGCAGAGGAGGTCTGGTCAGGGAAACCTCCTTCATATGCTCATTTGTGTGTCTTTGGTTGTGAGGTTTTCTACCATGTACCCAAGGACAAGCACAATAAGCTAGATCCTAAGTCTAGGAAATGTATCTTTCTTGGTTATGGAGATGCAAGTGAGATGGATTGTCGCCTATCGGATCCGGAGGCTCGGAAGGTTATTTATAGCCATGATGTTGTTTTCCATGAGAAGAAAATACATAAGAAGCCTATGCATATCGTTGAGGTACATAGGGTGATATTTCAAGCGGAGCCTCCTGCTACTATACAGCCAGCTAGATAGCCTCCGCTAATGCTCCAGTGGCCCACGTCCCTAATGCTCCACAGGATGTCTAGGGTCCCCAGTCTGTTTTGAGGCCATCTACCAGAGATAGACAACAGTCCGTGTGGTTTGAGCCATATGGATTATGTTATGGTGACAAATGCTAGTGAGCCTCTTACATATGATGAGACCATGCGCAGAGGTAATAGTCACTCTTGGGAGAGGGCCATGTAGTTAGAGTATGACTCGCTGCAGAAAAATCATACGTGGAATTTGGTTCCTTTGCTTAACGAAAAGCGTGTGCTGCCATGCAAGTGGATGTACAAGCCGAAAAGTACCCCTGGGCATCCCAAGCCGGTATACAAGGCCAAATTGGTTGCTAAAGGTTTCAACTTATCACAGAAGAAGTACATCCAAAAGGTCCTTGAGTGGTTTCATCTACAGGATGTTAAGCCTATTGGCTATCCTTTACCTTCTCACATGAAGATTAGTCAGACTGATTGTCCACAGTTTGTTGAAGAGCAGAAAGCCGAGATGGCCAAGATCCCTTATGCATCCGCAGTGGGCAGTCTCTAATGTATGCCATAATCACCACTCGTCCTACAATAGCATTTGCAGTGGGAGTTGTGGCACACTATATGGCTACACCTGGCCAATGGCATTGGAATACTATCAAAGGTATCATGTGGTACCTAAAGGGCATAGCAACTATGTGCATCTATTATGGTGGCCAAGATACAAAAGTCGTAGGATACATTGACTCTAATTATGCAAGACATACAGATAGTAGGAAGTCCACCTCTCGCTATATCTTCACCTTTGCTAGAGGGGTTGTTTCTTGGATGTCCAGGGTGCAACAATGCACGGCCCTCTTTACTACAGAGGCAGAGTATATTGCAGCCCACTGAGACTTGCAAGGAGGCTATCTAGTTAGGTCATCTGGTGGTAGACCTTGGCATTACTGATGTGGTCCCTACACTGCATTCAGATTCTATGAGCGCTATTCAATTGGCCAAGAATCTGGTCTTTCCTACGAAGACAAAGCACATTGAGATACATTACCACTTTACCCAAGAGGTTGTTAAGGACAAGTCCATTGAGCTTGTCAAAATCTCAACTAACCAAAATCCTGCAAATCTGCTCACTAAAAGTTTCTCAACGAGCAGTTTGCCTTCCTTAGAAAGTTGATGTGGATGGATGAGATGACATCTTTTCTTATCCTGTGGTACTTATCTGCATTTGTACTTTGTCACTTTTTTCTTGTTTTCTTCTCACTAGAGCCATATTCCCTTTAAGTGGTTTTTTTTTTTTTTTTTTTTTTGCGGGGGAGGAGGGGGGGAGGGGTGTTGAGAAACCCTTCACCTGCAATTTGCATTTCTACTTTTTGCATTTAGAGTTTGCAGCCCCAAAAAGGGACGCCATCCTAGACTGACTGTGCCTATTTATAGCCCACTCTCTCATTCATTCCTTACGGCTGATTCATTCAATCCGTCACCTCTTCTCTCCAGCCTCTCCACTACCCGCACACCCCTTCAGGAGGACATTGCGGTTCGTGGTTCATGGCTGTCTTCATCATCTTCCTTGTGCTACGGCACCTTTGTTCCCTTGTATCACATTCACTCCATGATTTAGAACTTCATCCTTCCATTCATCAAAGTTTCTTTTCTCTTCTCTTCTCTTCTCCATGTTTGCCGAGTTCACTCCGGGGGGGGGGGGGGGGGGTGGTGAGAAACCCTTCACCTGCAGTTTGCGTTTCTGCGTTTTGCATTTAGAGTTTGCAGCCCCAAAAAGGGGCGCCATCCTAGACTGACTGTGCCTATTTATAGCCCACTCTCTCATTCATTCCTCACGGCTGATTCATTCAATCCGTCACCTCTTCTCTCCATCCTCTCCACTACCCTCACACCCCTTTAGAAGGACATTGTGGTTCGTGATTCATGGCTGTCTTCATCATCTTCCTTGTGCTACGGCACCCTTGTTCCCTTGTATCACATTCACTCCATGATTCAGAACATCATCCTTCCATTCATCAGAGTTTCTTTTCTCTTCTCTTCTCTTCTCCATGTTTGCCGAGTTCACTCCGTGTTCCTCCCCGCCAACCCTACGTCATCTTTTGACATGGTATCAGAGCTGGATCTGCTCACCTAGCAGTGAAGATCCTCCACTCCAGTGAAGGCAAAGACCGGTGGCAGGTTCGGCATCCACTTCTCTTCTTCTTCCGCTGCATCAAAATCTCGTTTTTGCAGATTTTACGTGTTTTAGCTTACTGCCCACACCCCGTTCGCAGAGGACATCTCAGTAGAAGCTGTCCATTGCTATCTCCATCAGTTGGCACCTAATTTCCAACTCTCTACACGCAGTTTGGAGCTGATTCCAGCCTGTTCCTGTGCAAACCTGCTGCCATACAGCCTGCCATGTCATCACAGTCCTGCTGCCTGCGTTTTTAGTCTCTTTGTCTCCTACAAGCTGTCCTGCCTGCGTTTTTAGTCTTTCTCTCTCTTGTAGGCTGTCCTGCCTGCGTTTTTAGTCTTTCTCTCTCCTACAAGCTGTCATGCCTGCGTTTTTAGTCTTTCTCTCTACTGCTGCCTGCGTTTTTAGTCTTTCTCTCTTACAAGCTGTCCTACTTGCATTTTTGGTATTTCTCTCTCCTCACCTGCGTTTTCTACTGGTTACAATCTCTTACTGCTAGTCACATCCTCCTCCCACAGGCAGCTCACTTCCAATCCTTCCACTACCCTCCCACCCCTTGAGGCGGACATTGTGGTTCGTGGTCCATGGTGGCTGTCCTCTTCCTTCTTCAGCAAGGCACACTGGTATCCATGGCTTCTTTACCAATAGATGACCAGACTACTAGGTGCTCCTACTGTGGCGTCACCGGACACACCACCGATGCTTACCGACTTCAACCTTTGCTCCCCATCCCTCCCGAGTACATGCGTCTTCCACCAGGCACTCCTTGTGCCACCTCTTCTTTCTGGGCCACGGAGATCATTCTACATCGGCTATCAAAGTACTATGCTCAAGGCAATAAGACACATCCGATGCGCACTAAGTCCTTTCGAGCATATGAAGGATCGATTGGCGCTACGACCTCTTGGAGATTGTCGCAATGCCAGCGGCAGTCTTCTCCCACCTATTTTCAGGTACAGTGGCTACCACGGCCTACGGTTCTACAATCCGCTCCATCGAGAGACAGTGATTGTTTAATACCGTCTCCTCGTCAGTTTGCTCCTTCAAGAGACAGTAGTTGCTCGACTCCTTCCTCTTCTTCAGCTACCCAGTCTACTCCACTGACAGACAGCGACTATTGCCCACCTCTTGTTCATTCTGAGCCCCACCCTTCCCCACCCTCGACTACTCAGGTTCGAGAGGCTACCTCTGGGAGCTCTTCAGCATCCCATATACCTTCTTCAACACGATCGGCGGCACTTCCTTCGTCATCAAACATTTCGGAGTCCGTGATCCATGAGTTTTTGGATTCCCTATCTACTTCAGAGGGGGATTCAGAGGGGGATGTTATTTCTTTGCCCTCAGAGGGGGCATCTACTTCTTCTTCGACTTCAGCGGAGGGGCCTCCACCTCCCACCTCAGAGGGGAAACCTACTCCACATGAAGTTCTTCACCCATCCTCTATTTTCTTAGGGTGGCTGTCTTCGACTAGTCATCTCTTCTATTGATATCTAGGATCTTCATGTACCACCTAGATCGGAACCTCGGAGGTTCAGCCACAACTTCGTGACGAGACCTTCATATTCCTTCCACCATGGATGCACGGAGCTTCTCTCCCAAGGTTGAGTTTGGGTTCTCCAGTTCACTCTGTCTACTGTCCTTTACTACAGGTTACCTTTCCGGTGGAAATCTTGGATCTTAGGGATCCTCTACATCTTTTTCCTCCTCTTCTTCTTACTTTCGTCTCTTGGTCCCCATGAAGCCACCTCCCGAGATCGAGTACGAGCATATCCTTATGGTTCTCGGCACCATGCAAAGTCCAACATTCCTCCTATGCATTGCATGTTTTCATCATCTTTGTACTAGGGTGCTTGGGCAAGTGAACAATTTTCCCACGAGGGGCACTGTCCAAGTGGCACCTGCTGCATAAGCATTGCATCTCCACCTCCCTCTTCTCTTGTTCCCCTTTTTGGGCCTGAGAGGGGGTGTTGAGAAACCCTTCACCTGCAGTTTGCGTTTTTGCGTTTCTGCGTTTTGTGTTTAGAGTTTGTAGCCCCAAAAAGAGGCGCCATCCTAGACTGACTGTGCCTATTTATAGGCCACTCTCTCATTCATTCCTCACTGCTGATTCATTCAGTCCCTCACCTCTTCTCTCCAGCCTCTCCACTACCCTCACACCCCTTCAAGAGGACATTGCGGTTCGTGGTTCATGGCTGTCTTCATCATCTTCCTTGTGCTATGGCACCCTTGTTCCCTTGTATCACAGTCACTCCATGATTCAGAACTTCATCCTTCCATTCATCAGAGTTTCTTCTCTCTTCTCTTCTCTTCTCCATGTTTGCCGAGTTCACTCCGTGTTCCTCCCCGCCAACCCTACTGTCTTGCTGGTACGTCATCTTTTGACGGGGAGCCGCCCATGTATTAGTTACACTAACAATAATCGCACACCTGTACACTACAATTAGCATTTAATTATTTATTCTTCCAATGACATTTGAATAAAAAGAAGGCCAATCACACATTGTGACTATTGGAGTTCCCACATCTTGTGTCTGTCTCTCTTGCTCTTGCTCCATCCACCATAGCTCTTGCTTCTGCTCCGTGCTTCCACTTTAGGGCTCACTCCCTTTAGAAGTATATACTTCAATTAGTTGAGCACTTTTGTACTAATGAAACACAGCTTGTGACCACACTTCTTGATCCTATTGCCAAACTAGCTAAGGATTTCCATGGTCAACCCTTCGATGAACACATATATACGTCTATTGTAGGAAAATTACTCTAGTTGATTCATACTAGGCCAAATTTAGCTTAGAATCTTTGCTTAGTCTATTATTTAGCTTGTTTGTGTGCATTGAGATATGTTCGATATACCTATTCATATGAACTAACTTATAGTCATGACTTGGATTTACAAGGTTACCAATTCTAATTGGACAATAGATTTTGATGTCTGGTATTCCAATGGTGGTTATATCTACTCTTTGGATACGGCTCTCATTTCATGGTCCAACAATAAGCAAGAGATGGTGGCGGCTTCCACACCAAGGCAAAGTATTGGGCCTATGAAGATATGCTAGGGTTTGCACTGAGAAAACACAAAATGTACGAACACAACTAAAACACAATAACTCAAACAAAACCGCAAAACACAAAATGCAAAATAGAGAAGAAAGAGAACTCTGAAGAGAATGAATCAATGTTGTACATGAAGGAGAAACTATACAAGATGCTCAAAGGCAAAGCAATGAGAGTAGTCAGAGTGTAACGTCTACCCGGAGATAGATCCCAAGTGTTGTAACCACCAATCAGAGCTAAGAGAATCCTAAATGTGAAAAGGCAACAGGCTAGTAACCAAAATACAAGAGTCTGGAGGCTAAAATCTGGTGAATGCAGCAATGTACCACCCAAACGAAGCTAGAAACTGATCAATGAGACTGCAGACACCAGGGCACCAGCTAGAAGAGGGTGGGTTGATGCAGGGCGGCCTACATAGCCAGTAAACCTGCAAACACAGCTATAGAATGACTCCAAACAGCAGGGCAAAGGCAACAAATAGTAAATTAGGGGCTAGAGTGAAGGCAGTTGCAGTCAGCAAGGGCTGAACAGCTGAAGGAGATTGCCTGAAGGCTGAAAACTGGGCACCAACAACAGGAGAGAGAGTGCGGACTGATGTGACCTACAAAACAAGGATAGGCTAAATGGTGGGCAGCCTATCTATTATACCTATCTATTTATAGATACATACAGATCCTCCCAAATTAGGGTTTTAATTATGGGACATAGAAAATCTCTAGGAACACATTTCTTTTTAATGAAAGTTTGATAGCATTTGGGTTTTGGCGCTATTTAAAAGAGCTAATCAATTTGTAATTCAATATCCCCACTCAGGCCCAAAACTTGAACCAAAAAGGGACTATAATGAAAAATCAATCCCATTTTTACCCCAAGGTGTCCCACCCCAAGTAGCCAAGGCATCAAACAAAGGGTGCATGTCAACAGCCCGGTGGCCTACCAGGACTACAAAGGCAATAATTACCTTACTAAGGGAGCACAAGGATCACCCCAAAGAGGCCAAGGCATTGGACAAAGGGTGCTTGTTGACTACCTAGTGGCCTACCAGGACTTGCAAAGGTCGATAGAACCCATTGAACTTTTTCTTGTCTTTTTTTTTAAAGGTTTTAAATAAAGTTTTCATCCTATCAAGTAATTGTGCCCCAATGGAAGAATGAAAAGCAATAGCTAGATCCAATACATCACAAAACAAACAAGCTATCCTAACCACTCATGGGTGTTGATGACAAGGAAAAAGGGTGAAGAAGTATAGAGGTGTGGTGGTAACGTGGTAATGTGGTCACGTGGTAAAGAAACCACAGGTGGAAACGGTTTAGGATCCACTGAAGGATGCTTGCACAATGAGATGCATAGAGTAATGTTACATAATGAGAATGCACGTGCACTGCAAGGTGCCGCTTGGACATTGTCCCTCGTAGAAAAATTATTCACTTTCCCAAGCACCCTTTATGAAGAAAATAATGATCATGCAATGCAAAGAGAAGGTACAACAAGGAAGGGAGGCCAATGTAAAGGACAAATGCGGAAGCCTGTAGAATACTAAGAAAGAATAGAAACCATCTCTGAAGCATGGATGTCGATGCTAAAGGAGGAAGAAAAACCTGATGTCAATCTTCGTGTGATCGTGAGAACCATGAGGGAGGATGTGGATGAAGCATCCCAATTGGAGGAGCTAGGGAGAAGCAACCACTTTAATAGCACCAAGAGATGTCGTAAGATCCGTCTCAAGAGGGAAAGCAGGTCTCCAAGGAAGATGAGACCATTAAAGAACGATGAACTTTCCATGTCTCCAACCCAAGAAGCACCAGTGTAAACAGACAGGTTTGCCCTAGACTAAAATACAAAACCCTACAAAAGAAATTAGAATCAGCAAAACAGAGGTCAATAGTGAGATGCTTCAAAGCAAAGCAAAAGTAATGCTAAAAGAAAGTGGATGAATGTGTGAATGAGTGAATGTCATGGAAGACAAAGAAAAGAAAGCCTAAGACAAAGTTACCTATGGGCCTCTCTCTCTCTCTCTCTCTTTTTTTTTTTTTCGTAAAAGGTAATTGTATTAATTACGAAAAAAATACAAGATTACTGGATTACAAGATACATGATGACACAAAGCCATCATGTGAAGAGGTTTTCTCTCTCTCTCTCTCTCTTTTTTCTGATTACAAGATACACGAGGGCCCTAGGCCAACGTGTGGGGACGCCCCGTAGTAATGCACTGAAAAGGTTACACCAATCATGGCAACGACCCAGAGGCAATTGCCATATGCCACGGATGCAAATCCTCCCGAGGGAGCAAGTCGGAGTGTCGGATGATATCTAGCTGCCAATGCAAGAGCCCTTTAAGCCTAGCAATATGTCGGGGTACATTAGAGGCCGAATCAAAGAGAAAAGCATTGCGCGTGGTCCAAATGTGCCAGCATCCCCAATATCTGAAAAAGTGAAATAAGATCTTCTCATGCAACTGTGGCGGTGCGGGATACTTCGGGCGCACAAAAACCCAGTCGAAAGGAGTTAGCGAGGATCCCACCACCGCGCGCCAAATGTGCGACAAGAGTGACCAGATATTCTTGGCGAGCGGGCAAGAGAGAAAACGATGTCAGGCCGATTCCGCCGGTGTGGTACAGAAGAAACAATTGCCATTCGAGATGCGACGCTTGGCAAGGGCCGAGGCCAGAGGAAGACCACCAATCATTACCCCCCAAAGAAAAACCTTGCATTTGAAAGGTGTCTTATTTAGCCAGCCCTCCATTAGCGTTTTGTGCCACCATGACAGCAATTTCCGCAGTCCCCAAACAGTGTTAGCTTTCTCTCCCAGCCATTGGTGATCTTGAACAAGAAGATGATACACCTGATTTGTAGAGGCCTTTTCCAGACTCAGGCGGCCTGCAAGGTCCCAGTCCTGCCAAGGGCGATCCACAGTCAAGGCAGGAAAGGGTTGCCGACGTTGAAGCTTCGACGAAAGCTGCTCCCACAAATCACGGTATCCACGCGGGATCTTAAAGAGTCGCCGAGCAGTCCGAAATGATACGAGGACATTGCGAGTGGCAAGGGTAGCATCCGCAACCGACGTCACACCTAAACGGGCCATGCGATTAAATCTTGGTCTGAGTTGATGTTTATCTTCCCATGAAAGGAGTCTCGATACTGCCAACACTTCCAGCTGAAAGGAGTTAGTCTGCAAGCGGTCCCCTACTGGGTGCCAACGGGCCTTTTGGAGCACCACTTTCCAAGAGCCGACCAAGTGCAGTAACAAAGAGGAAGAGGGACTCGAAACACGAGAGTCAGCATTAAGGACATGCCACCAGGAGGCCCGAAGCCGTGTGTTGCCATGGCGGAGCCCGCTGTCCTCAAGAAAATAACGGGCTATGATGGTCCAGGGGTGATGATCCACACACATGGCACGAAAAAGGGACCAACGGAGAGCTAACATATGAGTGTGTGCATCCAAAATAGCTCCTCCACCCATGCGCTTAGGGGTACATGCATGTGACCATGAAATCCAGGAAATACCGGCGTGCAGTGAATCCTTCTTTCATAGCATGAAACGGATGGGATGAGTGAGGGCCTTCAAAGTAGTAGGCGTCCATGGCAACAAAGGCAGGAAATACGTTAGCATTGGAAGCATGATTGTCTGGGCCACTTTGAGGCGGACGTGGAATGGCCACGCTTGCGACTTCCAGTACATAAACTTCGCCGCCAATTTTTGTGAAATCCACTCCAGCAAGACTTTTGGCCGTACATCCACCCCCAATGGGTATCCAAGATGCCTGACAATGGAGCCACGGGAAACCACCTGGCCTTGCCAGCCTAAGGACTGCAAATCAGGCTCCGTACAACTGAGAATGGCTGACTTAAGGGCATTGATGCGAAGCCCAGAGGCCTGACCAAAGAGTGTCCAAACATCTAATGCCCTTCGAATGTTGTCCCTGTCCGCCTGCAAAATCATAAAGGTGTCATCAGCCAAAGATTGACTAACGAAGTGCTGACCCAACGGGAGAGACAGCCCCGCCAGCTGAGCAGAGGCTGCCATGGAGGATAACATTGAAAGGACCGGGTGAGTCGCCAAGGCAAAGAAGAGAGGGCTCAAAGGACAACCCTGTCTGACCGAGCGTGCAAGGACAAATGGCTCTGTAACTCCACCATTAAGCATAACTCTGGAGGAAGCCTCAGCACTAATGGTGTAGATCAATCTGGACATTCGGGTACCAAAGCCCATAGCCGACATGAGGTCTGCAATGAAAGACCAGTCCACATAATCAAACGCCTTTTCCAAGTCCAATTGGATCAATACCACTTCCTGACCGGAGTGCCGCGCATAGTCAATAGCCATTTGCACATTTAAGATATTATGCAGAATGTTGCGGCCCTTAATGAAACCATATTGGAGAGGATGCACAATAGCTGGAAGGTGCTTGTGGAGCCGATTCGCCAGCACTTTGGAGTAGATTTTATACATGGAGCCCATCAAAGAGATTGGTCTCCAGTGTTGCAACTTTGACGGCGAAGGGACCTTTGGAATTAGTTTGATAAGGCCTTCTTTCCATGAGGAGGGCATGACCCCCGTTTCCCACACCTGCTGAAACATGGCCACCAATGGCTTTACCAACTGCATGGCCGAGGTCTGAAAGAATTCATTAGTGAGACCATCCCAGCCAGGACTTTTATCATTCGGCAAGTGCAACAAAACGTCCATAACCTCTTCCTCGCAAATATCCGTCTCCAAAGCGGTTTGCATATCAACTGGAACCTGCTGGCGGACCAGATGATAGAAGACCGAGCGGGCATGCGTAACCTGGCTAGAAGGCGAGGAAGAGGAACCAAGAAGTTCCATAAAATAGTTTCTGCACATAGTGACAATGGTCTGCGGATCCGTGACCATGCGACCTTCCGAATCCTGGAGTCTGGTCATATTTTCGCGAGCCGGAGACACATGCAAGGCGCGAAAGAACTTATGAGACTGGCAGGCGCTATCTTGCATTGTGTCCATCAAGTTGTGCAGCTTGGCCTGTTGATAAGATTTCAACTGAAACACTTGAATAAGATGGGCCAACCGCCTCTCCAGAGACAGCAGAAAATCATCATCAGGGGAATCCAGGAGCAAGGAACGGACCAAAGCCAGTAAGTCTTCTGCTGCATGTCGACGTCGGCGGCAAAGCGAGGCATGATGGATCCCATACTGGTGAGCAACCCGCTGCACATTAGAGAGCAGCCATGCAAATGAAGGCCAGCCCTCAGAGGCGAAGTCCAATAAGAACCTCTCAATCAGCTGCTGCATATAGCCCTGGAAAATTGAATGCTTCAAATAAGAGGAGTTGAAACGTAAAGGGAGCCTATCCAGGAATTGCACAAAAGGTGCAATAGAGTGTGCCCGCATCTCAAGCTGGAGGGGGAAATGGTCCGACAATGCATATTGCCGCAAGACCTTCATTTCCAGCATTTCGGGAAGAAAATCATCGCCCTGCATGACATACATTCTGTCCAGTCGCGACCAGGTAGTTGCATATTGTGCGGAATGAAAAGTAAACCCTGAAAAAGAAGGGTGAAGCCACGACCAAAGATCTTGCTTGAGCACGTGCAAAGCAAAGGAACTCCACACCCGGCTTTCCGGCGTATCCATTACCGAATGCCCTGAAGTGGACTGAGAAGAGTCAACACACATATTGAAATCTCCCATCAAGAACCCCCTTCGGCCGAGTGACATGGAGCCCTGCAAAGTGGACCAAAGATCCCGTCGGGATGCGGGATCATTCGGAGCATAGAGGCCCAACAGCCATAAAATCTCTCCTTCAAATAAGACTTCGATCACCAGAAAGCGGCCCTGCACATCATTTTTAACAAGGACAGGCTGATATTTCTCATGGACAATCATCAGCATACCCGAATAGTGCGTAGCATGGGTCCCTGCATAAAACAGACGGAATCCATGACAATCCATCACTTTTCCTGCTTCACCGTGACTTTTGTGCTCAACTGCACACAATACATCCCACTGGTTCTCGTGCAAGACGGTCCACATGGCATGTTGCTTATAGCGAGAGTAAATGCCTCGCACATTCCACGTGGCTATCTTCATGTATCCTCAAAGAAGGAAATCAGGAACGAGGCACCTGCTGCCTCGATTTCACCTTTTCCGCGAGAGCATCCAGGACACCCTCATCCAGAAAATCAGCCAATACTGCAAAAGAATTCTGGCGACCTGCTTTGGAGGTAGAAGGGAAATCCACTGCCTTGGGAGAGGGGCGGGGATAACGCCGATCCCAGGGTGTAATAACATTTCCTTTGGCATCGAACGCCAGCTTGGCAGGTGGGCCTCTGGGGCTGTCGGTATAGGCTCTCCTTGGAGACTGATTGCGGGGGCCCGACGGGGCCATAGGACGCGCAGCCTGCTGTGAAGTGGCCATTTCTTTCCGGCGCGTATACGTGCGCACAGAATCCTGGGAAGCGGGAGGCCCAGGATCCGCCAGGCCTGCATCCAACTTTTTACCTTTTTTAGGACGTGCCTCAATCCAGTCAGTGCGACGGGAATCCACACTCAGGACCTGTTGTTTGCCTTTATCCATGACATGAGGAGACTGAAGGGCTTCCTGGGGCGTGGCATCAAGCACCATGTCGTCCTTGGGCAGCACAACCTGCGCATCCTCCGAAGACGATTGCTTTTCAGGGCATTCGGCCATGAAATGCCCCAATTTACCACATGAAAAGCAGTGGCCCGCAAAGTTGCCCCATTTTAAGCGAAAATACAAAGGATGCATGCCCGAACAATTGAGGCGAAGCCACGCGGGCCTTTTCCTGGCCGTGTCCCATAGCATGCATAAACGGTTGCGGTTCATCGCCCTGAGGCTTGGGGGAACCAGCACTGTTCCCACAACTGCCATCGCATCCTTCAACATGGGCCAATAGACCGCCGGACAGTTTTCCACCTCTACCCACACCGGGCATTCGCGTTGAAGCAATCTCTCTCTCTCTCTCTCTCTCTCTCTCTCTCTCTCTCTCTCTCTCGTAATGGATAATTGAATTAATGAAAAATTATGTAAAGTACAAGTTTCACACAACTACTAGATGTCAAGTAGGGTAACTCAAGAGAGGGGCAGCATGCTGGGAAGCCAAATCATCCCTGATAAGAAGACTGCATACTCAATGGTGCTAAATTACCATGAAGGGAACCTCTCAAACAGCCAATATGACTATGCACTCTGGAATGGGAATCAATTGAGCCCCAACAAATACAGAAAATGGAAGGCTACCAGCGTATGTTGCTATACAGATCTTGCCAGTTTGATATTATCAAAAGCCCAGTCTCTTGGATGCTGGTGTCCTGGCAACAGAACTCCAAACTCCAGACAATAGAGACCATATACAATGTGCAACTGGGCAAGTGAGAAACCTACAACAAGAGGTCTCCTCAGCTGTAGTACAAAAGAATCAGAAGCCATTGGAAATGTTGCATCTGGGCTCTCTCTCTCTCTCTCTCTCTCTCTCTCTCTCTCTCTCTCTCTCTCTCTCTCCGTAAAAGGTAATTGTATTAATTACGAAAAAAAAGGTACAAATTTACATGATTACAAGATACACGATGGCTCTAAGCCATCGTATGTAGAATCTCAATACTAAATAACAAAAGAGTTACAAAAGTCATGCCAAAGACGCAGAGGAAATTGCCATATGCCAGGGAAGTAAGTCCTCCCGAGGGAGTAAGTCAGAGTGCCGAATGAGATCTATCTGCCAATGCAAGAAACCTTTAAGCCTCACAATATGTCCCGGAACATTAGAGGCCGAATCAAAAAGAAAGGCATTCCGAGTGGCCCAATTGTGCCAGCAGCCCCAGTATCTAAGAAAGTGAAACAAGATCTTCATATGCGACTGTGCCGGTGTGGGGTATTTGGGCCGTACAAAAACCCAATCAAAAGGGCTTAGCGAGAAACCAACCACTACTCACCAAACCGCTGACAAGAGTGACCAAATATTCTTAGCAACAGGGTAAGAAATAAATCGATGACGGGCCGATTCCACACTGGTGGTTCAAAAGAAATAATTGCCGTTAGAGATTCGACGCTTGAAAAGGGTTGAAGCAAGAGAAAGACCACCAATCATCACCCTCCAAAGAAAGACCTTGCATTTGAAAGGTGTCTTGTTCAACCAGCCCTCAATCAAAGTTGCCTTCCACCATGACTGAGATTTACGTAATCCCCATACAATATTAGCTTTAGTAACCAGCCATTGATAATCTTTAATCAGAAGATGATACACCTGGTTAGCTGAGGCCTTTTCCAAATTCAACCGACCTGCAAGGTCCCAGTCCTGCCAAGGACGATCCAAAGCAAGGGCAGGAAAGGGTTGCCTGCTCTGGAGCACTAGCAAAAGCTGATCCCATAAATCACGGTATCCATGAGGGATTCTGAAAAGCCTCCTGGCTGTACGAAACGATATCAACACATTGCGACTGGCAAGGATGGCATCTGCAAAACTGAAGTCAAGCCCAAACGTGCCATACAGTTAAATTTTGGTCTGAGCTCATGTTTGCCTTCCCAAGAAAGTAATCGCGAGACTCCCAACAATTCCAGTTGAAAAGAGTTAGTATGTAAGCGGTATAGTCTGAGGATCAATGACCATTTGACCTTCTGGATCCTTGAGTCTAGTCATATTTTCTTGAGCAGGAGATGTATATAGAGCTCGAAAGAACTTATGAGTCTGACAAGCACTATCTTGCAAATTCTCAGTCAAATTTTGCAATTTGGCCTGCTGATAAGATTTCAACTGAAACTCTTTAATAAGATCAGCCAAACGCATCGCCAGTGGTAGCAGAAATACATCATCTGGAGTGTCCACCAGCAGAGAACGAACCAAAGCCGGTAAGTCCTCCGCTGCTTGTCGACGCCGCCGACAAAGAGAGGCATGATGGATCCCGTACTGCCGAACAACCTGCTGCACATTAGAGAGCAATCGTTCAAAAGAAGCATTGCCCTTAGAGGCGAAGTCCAATAAAAATCTATCAATCAATTGCTGCATATAGCCCTGAAAGATTGAATGCTTCAAATAAGACGAGTTGAAACGCAAAGGGAGTCTATCCAGAAATTGCTTAAAAGGTGCAATGGGTTGTGCAAGTATCTCAAGCTGTAGAGGGAAATGGTCCGACAAGGCATATTGCTGCAACACTTTCATTTCCAACATCTCAAGAAGAAAATCATCCTGCATGATGTACATGCAGTCCAACCGTGACCATGTAGTTGCATACTGCGCAGAATGAAAAGTAAACCCTGTAGAAGAAGGGCGTAGCCAAGACCAGAGATCTTGCTTAAGTACGGCAAGAGAAAACGCATTCCACACACGACTTTCCAGAGCGTCCATCATCGAATGCTCTGATGTGGACTGTGAAGAATCAACACACATATTAAAATCCCCCATCAAAAAACTTCGCCTGCCAAGTGACAAGGAGGTCTACAAAGTATTCCAAAGATCCCGGCGGGATAAAGGGTCATTCGGAGCATAGAGGCTAAGTAACCATAAGATCTCTCCTTCAAATAAAACTTCAATCACCACAAAACGGCCATGTACATCATTTTTAATAAGAACAGGCTGATATTTCTCATGTACAATCATAAGCACACAAGAATAATGCATGGCATGTGTCCCTGCATAAAACAAGCGAAACCCATGGCATTCCACAACTTTTCCTGCTTCACCGTGACTCTTGTGCTCAACAACACACAAAAAATCCCACTGATTCTAATGCAATACAGTCCACATGGCATGTTGCTTATGGCGAGAACAAATGCCTCGCACATTCCACGTGGCTATCTTCATGTGTATTCAAAAAAGAAAATCAGGAACGAGGCATAGCTTGCCTCGATTTCTACTAGAATGTCAAGGACTCCCTCATCCAAAAAATCAGCTAACACGGCAAAAGAGTTATGACGGCCAGATTTAGAGGCAGACGGTATATCCACTGTCTTGGGGATGGAACAGGGATAACGACGATCCCATGGGGTAATCATGTTACCTCTAGTATCAAAAGCCAACTTAGCAAGTGGGCCCTTTGGACCGTCCGTATATACTTTCCTAGTAGACTGATTACAGGGAGCAGAAGAAACCATAGCATGAGCAGTGTTCTCTGAAGACAACATTTCTTTCCTGCGCATATAAGTTCGCATGGAATCTTATGAAGCATTAGGCCCAGTATACGCCATGCTAGCATCAAACCTTTTACCTTTTTTGGCACGTACATCTACCCAATCATTGCCACGGGAATCCAAACCCGAAACATATTGTTTACCTTTATCCAAAACTTTAGGTGGCTGGGTTGCATCTTGCGGCAAAGCATCAAGCACCATATCCTCCATGGGCAGCACAACATGCTCAGCATCTGAAGTCGGTTGCTTCTCTGGGCATTCGGCCATAAAATGCCCCAATTTTCCACATGAAAAGCAATGCCCTGCAAAGTTACCCCATTTCAAACGAAAGTGCAAAGGATGCATGCCAGAGCAATTAAGATGTAACCAAGCAGGCCTTTTCCTAGCAATGTCTCATAACATACACAAACGGTTACGATTCATGGCCCTTAGGCTCGGGGGGACCAAAACAGTGCCCACAACGGCCATGGCATCCTTTAACAGTGGCTAATAGACAGCCGGAAAATTTTCCACTTCAACCCACACCGGGCATTCACGTTGAAGCAGGCGCTGAAAATCTGCCATTGGGCGCCATGGCACAACATGGACCAAACGGCGATCAAAGAACGATGGCAGTTTAGACAGGAGATCAGCACGATGCTTCTCAAATTTCAACAGCACCTCATAAAAGCCTCAGGGCCCTTGTGCAGGTCAGATGCAGAGCCAGGAGCTCACGGGAGGCAGAAACGGCGCAGGCCTCTCTCTCTCTCTCTCTCTCTCTCTCTCTCTCTCTCTCTCTCTCCTGTACAGAGGCAGATCTGCTTTCTTGGTCTGTGCGCAGGTGCAGCTTGTATGTGCAACAGCAGAATGTACTGTCTACAGCCTCTCTTCGTCAGTAAGCTGCTGCCTCCTGGGCACAGATCTATCCTTGTAGAATGTCAATCTGGCTGTCTCTGTTACTGTTGTTGCCCGGTCTGTGCAGGGACGTATCCTTCAAGCACACCCGATTGAACCTGGCAATTCTGCGATATGCTGATCAGGGCGTCCACGCTGCAGCACAGCACGATTAGAGGTAGGCAGTATGCAGGTCACAAAAAACAGGGCGGGCCAGGTCAGCAGAGTGCAGGTCACGATGGCAGGCGCCAGGTGACAGCGTCCACGACTCCCTCTATCGCTCTCGCTCTGTCTCTCTGTCGCAATCTGTGCAGGCCTGTGGACGTGAAGCTGCGCATGCGTGTAGATGTGAAGCTGCGCGAGAAGGCAGGGGCCCGAGACTGGGGTCAAATCGCCGTGCAGGAAGGGTCCCGCAGGGGTGCCATCGCCACGCTCTTCTCTCTCTCTCTTTTTTTTTTCGTAAAAGGTAATTGTATTAATTACGAAAAAAATACAAGATTACTTGATTACAAGATACATGACGACAATCCAAGCCATCATGTGAAGAGGTTCTAAGTACTACAAGTTACAATGTCATGGCAAGGGTGCGGAGGAAAGTGCCATATGCCAGGGACGGAAGTCCTCCGTAGAGAGCAAATCAGAATGATGGAGAAGAGCTAACTGCCAATACAAGAGGCCCTTAAGCCTCACAATATGCCGCTGAACATTATAGGCGGAGTCAAACAGAAAAGCATTCCGAATGGTCCAGTTATGCCAACAGCCCCAGTATCGAAGAAAGTGATACATGAGCTTCATATGGGGGTGTGCGGGAGTAGGGTATTTGGGCTGGCCAAAAACCCAATCAAAGGGGCGCAGGGTTATACCAACCACCCCTCGCCAAACAGCCGACAAAAATAACCAGACTTTCTTAGCGACGGGGCAAGAAATAAATCGGTGGCGGGCGGATTCCATAGTAGTGGTGCAAAAGAAACAGGTGCCATTGGAGATTCGTCGCTTGGAAAGAGCCGAAGCAAGCGGAAGACCCCCAATCATCACTCTCCAAAGAAAGACTTTATATTTAAAGGGTGTCTTGTTCAACCAGCCCTCCATCACAGTTGCCCTCCACCATGACCGGGATTTACGCAATCCCCATAAAGCATTCGCTTTAGTAACTAGCCATTGATGATCTTTAATCAGAAGATGATACACTTGGTTAGCAGAAGCTTTGCTCAACTTCAGCCGGCCTTGTAGGTCCCAATCTTGCTAGGGATGATCCGAAGCAAGAGCAGGAAAGGGTTGTCTGCTCTGGAGCACCGTCAAAAGCTGTTCCCATAAAGGCCTATATCCACGAGGGATCCTGAAAAGCCTCCTAGCTGTACGAAACGATATAAGCACATTGCGACTGGCAAGGGTGGCATCCGCAACCGAAGACAAGCCCAAACGTGCCATCCGGTTGAATTGTGGTCTAAGCTCATGTTTACCTTCCCACGAAAGTAAACGCGAGACTGCCAGTAATTCCATTTGAAAAGAGTTAGTAGCCAAGCGATCCTCCGTTGGATGCCACTGAGCCTTTTGAAGGACGTGTTTCCAGGAACATACCAAATGAGTAAGCAGCGATGAAGATGAACTGGAGAACCGCGAATCAGCATTAAGAACATGCCACCAAGAACTCCGGATTTGGGTATTGCCATGCAGAAGCCCATGGCCCTCAAGGAAATAACGGGCTATAGCGACCCACGGATGATGATCCGAGCACATGGAAAGAGACCAACGAAGTGCCTGCATGTGAGTTTGGGCATCTAAAATAGCTCCGCCACCCATGCGTTTGGGGGTGCACACATGCGACCACGAGATCCAGGAAATACCTGCATGCAATGAGTCCTTCTTCCATAGCATGAAGCGAATAGACTGAGTAATAGCATTCAGAGTCGTAGTAGTCCAGGGCAACAATGGCAAGAAATATGTGAGCACTGGCAACATAATTATCTGGGCTACTTTAAGGCGAACATGGAAGGGCCAGGCCTGAGACTTCCAATACATAAACTTAGCCACCATTTTTTGAGAAATCCACTGCAGAAGCTGCTTTGGGGGAACATCAACACCCAAAGGGTATCCAAGATGCCGGACAATGGAGCCACGAGGAACAACCAGACCCTGCCAGTCCAAGGACTGCAAATCCGACTCCGTGCAGCTTAGAATGGCTGATTTGAGTGCATTGATACGAAGGCCTGATGCCTGACCAAAGAGACCCCAAACATCCAATGCTTTTCGAAGGTTATCCTTGTCCGCACGCAAAATCATAAAGGTATCATCCGCCAGGGATTGGCTAATGAAGTGCTGTCCGGTAGGAAGCGACAGTCCGGCCAACTGAGAAGAGGCGGCCATATGTGATAACATGGAAAGAACTGGATGTGTCGCAAGGGCAAAGAATAAAGGGCTCAAAGGGCACCCCTGTCTGACAGAACGGGCAAGGACAAATGGCTCAGTAACGCCTCCGTTCAGCATGACTCGCGAAGACGCCGCAGCACTAATGGTGTAGATTAGACGAGACATCCGAGCACCAAAGCCCATAGCAGACATAAGTTCAGCAACGAAAGACCAGTCCAGATAGTCAAAAGCCTTTTCCAGGTCCAGTTGAATCAGTACTACCTCCTGATTAGAATGCCTGGCATAATCAATGGCCAATTGGGCATTCAAAACATTGTGTAGAATATTGCGGCCCTTAATGAAACCATACTGGAGAGGGTGCACAAGGGCAGGGAGATGCTTATGGAGCCGATTCGCCATTACTTTGGAAAAGATTTTGTACATTGAACCCATCAAAGAAATTGGGCGCCACTGTGTCAACTTAGATGGCGAAGGAACTTTTGGAAGCAGTTTAATAAGTCCTTGTTTCCATGAGGGAGGCATGATCCCCGTTTCCCACACCTGCTGAAACAAAGCCTGCAATGGTTTCGCCAGTTGGGTAGCGAAAGCTTCAAAGAACTCATTGGTGAGACCATCCCAACCCGGACTTTTATCTTTGGGCAAGTATAACAAGACGTCCATAACCTCGGCCTCACCAATATCTGACTCCATAGTAGCTTGCATGTCCTGCGGAAGCTGATTGCGGACCAGGTCATAAAAAACCGAACGGGCCTGAGTAATTTGGGCTGAAGGTGGAGAAGCGGAACCGAGAAGGTCACGGAAATAATTCCTGCACATATGCACAATAGTCTGTGGATCCAAGATAAGGTGACCTTCCGCATCCTCGAGTCTGGTCATATTCTCTCGAGCAAGAGAGGCATGGAGAGCTCGAAAGAACTTATGGGTCTGACATGCACTATCTTGCAAAGTCTCTATCAGATGTTGCAATTTGGCCTGCTGATACGATTTTAACTGAAATTCTTTAATAAGATCGGCCACCCGCATGGCCAGTGCAAGCAGAAATGCATCATCCGGAGTGTCCATCAGCAGGGAGCGAACCAAAACCAGCAGGTCCTCCGCTGCCTGTCAACGGCGCCGACAAAGAGAGGCATGATAGATCCCATACTGCCGAGCAACCCGCTGCACATTAGAGAGCAATCTTTCAAATGATGCAGTGTCCTGAGAGGAAAAGTCCAAGAAGAATCTGTCAAGCAATTGCTGCATATAGCCCTGAAAAATTGCATGCTTCAAGTAGGACGAGTTGAAACGCAAAGGGAGTCTCTCCAGAAATTGCTTGAAAGGTGCAATGGGTTGTGCAAGCAACTCGAACTGCAGAGGGAAATGGTCCGACAAGGCATATTGCTGCAACACTTTTATTTCAAGCATCTCAGGCAGAAAATCTTCATTCTGCATGATATATATACAGTCAAACCGCGACCATGTTGTTGCATACTGGGCCGAATGGAAAGTAAACCCTGTAGAAGACGGGTGTAGCCAGGACCAGAGATCTTGCTTAAGAACAGCAAGAGCCAACTCATGCCACATACGACTTTCCAGCGCATCCATTACCGAGTGCTCCGATGTGGACTGGGAAGAATCAACACACATATTGAAATCCCCCATGAAGAAGCCCCGTCTGCCAAGTGACAAGGAAGTCTGCAAAGTCTGCCAAAGCTCCCAGCGAGATAACGAATCATTCGGAGCATAGAGGCCAAGTAACCATAAGATTTCCCCTTCGAATAAAATTTCAACCACCAAAAAGCGGCCATGAACATCATTTTTAATAAGAACAGGCTGATATTTGGCATGTACAATCATGAGCACACCCGAATAATGCATGGCTTGTGTTCCTGCATAGAACAAACAAAAGCCATGGCAATCCACAACTTTTCCGGCGTCACCGTGACTCTTGTGCTCAATAGCGCACAGGACATCCCACTGATTCTCATACAAGGCAGTCCACATGGCATGTTGCTTGTGTCGAGAACAAATGCCTCGCACATTTCACGTGGCTATTTTCATGTGTATGCAAAACACAATCAGGTACGAGGCACAGCTTGCCTCGATTTGACTTTGTCGGCGAGAATGTCCAGGACTCCCTCATCCAAGAAATCCGCCAACACCGCAAAAGAGTTCTGAGGACTAGATTTGGAAGTAGACGGCATATCTGCTTGCTTGGGGTTGGAACGTGGATAACGACGGTCCCACGGGGTAATGACGTTGCCTCTGGTATCAAAAGCCAGCTTTGTAGGTGGACCCTTTAGACGATCCGAATACATTTTCCTGGCGGGCTGAGGAAATCATAGCAGGAGCAGAGCGCTCGGAAGACAACATTTCCTTCCTGCGCATATATGTACGCATGGAATCTTGTGAGGTAGTAGGCACAGTACTCTCCATGCCAGCAACAATCCTGTTGCCTTTTTTTGCACGTACTTCAACCCAATCAGTGGCACGGGAATCCAGACCCGAAACCTGTTGTTTACCTTTGGCCAGGACTTGGGGCGGATGGATAGTATCCAGCGACGGAGCATCACACACCATATCTTCCATGGGCGGAGCAACATGGCCCGCATCTGAAATGTGTTGCTGCTCTGGGCATTCGGCCATAAAGTGGCCCAACTATCCACAGGAAAAGCAATGGCCTGCAAAATTGCCCCATTTCAAACGAAAGTGTAACGGATGCATGCCAGAGCAATTGAGGCGTAACCAAGCAGGCCTTTTCCTTGCAGTATCCCATAACATGCACAAGCGGTTGCGATTCACAGCCCTGAGACTGGGAGGTACCAGAACCATGCCCACAGCGGCCATAGCATCCTTCAATAGCGGCCAATAAATAGCCGGACAATTTTCCACTTCTACCCACACAGGGCATTCACGTTGCAGGAGGCGCTAAAAATCTGCCATCGGGCGCCATGGAACCACATGAACCAACCGACGATCAAAAAACAAAGGCAGTTTAGGCAGGAGAGCAGCAGGGTGCGTCTCAGTTTTCAAGAGGACCTCAAAAAAACCTCGGGACCCAACAAAAATCTCTTCGACACAGTCCCCTTGTAGCAGACTCTGCAGCCATTGGCGAATACCGGAAAGCAACGGGATTCGACCAGTGAAGAAGAGTATCACAGCGCAATCATAAAACACGGAAAAGGAGCGTAGGACAGTTTTGGGGTCGACGGTAGCTTCCAGAACATTGTCAGGTGCAGAGTCAGAAAAGGCTTCCTGATTATGTTGAACATATTCGACAAGCAGAGTGTTGGCAAATTCCAGCAGATGCTCCCAGTCCACTTCCTGAGAGTCCACAGAATCCGAAGCAACCTGCGCATAGGAACGATCCTGAATAACACCTATCTCTTCCGAGGTATGCTTGGTACGTTTACCCGTAGGCTGGATGTCAGGACCCGGGGGCATCTCTTCAGTGCATGGAACCATATCCTCCGGTTCCTCAGCATCAGAATCCGGGCCAAGTGCTGCCACCATTTGGTCTATGAAATCCAGATCCAAACCAGCCATCTTGGATGACGAGCTGATCTCGAGAGAGAGACTGACGCACAGTGCAGATCACTTCTTCTCTCTCTCTCTCTCTCTCTCTCTCTCTCTCTCTCTCTCTCTCTCTCTCTCCACCACACAAACACAACACATCTGTGCCTGTAATAGTTCAAAGTACTACTTAAAGCAATGGAAAAGTGGGCTTTAACTCAAAGAAAAGAAGGTGTGGTAGACATTAAAATGTGCCTGTGCATTTCTGTGCACAGGTATTGACAGGTGGATAAGGGTCAGCAAATCAACCTGAGGTGACAATGTCTTCTCTGCACCACACAAACACAACACATCTGTGCCTGTAATAGTTCAAAGTACTACTTAAAGCAATGGAAAAGTGGGCTTTAACTCAAAGAAAAGGTGTGGTAGACATTAAAATGTGCCTGTGCATTTCTGTGCACAGGTATTGACAGGTGGATAAGGGTCAGCAAATCAACCTGAGGTGACAATGTCTTCTCTGAAGTTATCCTCTCAAGCTCTCGAAATATCAAACGAGCTATTTCAGCATGCTTGTTGGGCCTGTGATGGCCTCCATCTTCAAAACATTGGATTTGTCCTGTATTGATCCACTGTTCACATGAAAAACATGTCACAATAGACTTTCTGTCTTTTCAGCATTGCACTCTGATGCTTCTAAGAATAGTGGACCATCAACAACTTTATACCTTCAAATAAATGGAGAGATTAATGAGAGTCTCTAACCGGTTCGATTTTCCTATTTCATCTGTTAGAAGATTCCTTACTACCTCAAGCTGCAGAAATCATGAAACAAAACATTGACTTAATTTCCAAGCATCAAGTTATTCAAGGCCTGGGATGGCATTAGAATAGGCAGTCAATCATGAAAGACAATATATATGGAACCAGTCACTTCACCTTCCTCCACCAATTATTGGCTTTCTTATCTCCCTCAACAAGCTGCAAAGCTGATCCCTGTAAACCAGTTGTGTCCCGCTGTTCATCTAGTGCCTTGCTATGTTCATTAGATCGCATAAATGTAATGTTTCTTCCTTGCCATTCCTGTGCAAAGTTGGTAGATGCTTTAAAAGACTCCTCATAAGTGTCTATAGCAGTTCCATTTTGTGGATCTTCCTCACTTTCCGAAGAAAATTTCAGCTCTTTTGTAGACTGAGAAATTATTTCCTCCTCCCCAAACTGACCAACACTTTCCTCTAGTGTTATGACATTTCCCGTATCATCCCAAAAAGAAACCACTTCATAGCTGCCACTTTTTGAAGCCTCAATGACCCTATTAGAGCCATTCTCCCAAACAATGTCACCATTTTGGAGAATAATTATATATTTGAACTCTATACGCTCACCAGTATTCACTTCCAGTTGTGTCACCCACCCTGCATCCGTCCAGGTCATTGGTATTATTTTCTGCCAGGATCCCATAGATTGAGCTGATCCCATCAGAGCATGCTGCTCACCAAACTGTACCTGGTGATCCAGTCTCAACTGTAAGTTCACTTTAGCTGCCTCACATCGAGTAGTCATAATCCAGTGCCTGCAAAATTGAGTACATGAGTACAATAACTCTGTCAACAGAAAAAGCCCTCTCTAGCTAGTTCACAACTTTGCACCTATTACACTTCAGTATAATCGTATGGTCCTCCTGTATAAAGCAATTTCTTATACAGCCAGCCAAAATTCTCCATGTATACAAGTCTGCTGCATAATGTCAAAACGTGCATTCAAGCACCCTTGGCAAACACAGAATTGACTGCCCTTGGTGCTTGGTACATTGTAAACAACCAAATGCAAAGAGCAACGCAAAACTTAAACTCATGCAAAATCATGACGTGTAAACAGAACATCAAACTTAGCAAGAAAGGACAGCAATGCTAGTGACACTTGCCTCCCAGATGTTCTTGAATTGAAGAGAAGGCACTTCCTCTGCGCAGTATTGTTGGGATATAGGCCTGGCGAGAGAAGCCTTAGGCCTTCTGCAGTTGTGTATGTTCTACTCCTGGGACCTCTATGCTCCAATCTTGCAGGTGGGGGGCAAGAGAGTTTAGTATGACTACTTTGGCGTAATCCAGTGCACTCATGAACTGGAGCCTGAGCACTGGAACAACAAAGCATTGAGGTATCTGTAGGCATGACTCTCCCGCAGTGTCCAAATTCTGTAAGCGGTGGGGTGGGAATCACGTCCTTCAGCTGGTTCTACAGGCCCTCATTATGCTTTTTAGCACCATACTGTTATGTGGGACCTCTGTTCAAAACCGCAGTTGGTGCAGTCACTTTGCTAGTGCTCTTGATGTGAGATTGCAGGGAGCATTGAAGGCGCAAGGATCGTCCGGAGGTCTCACAGGCAATCAACTGTCGTACAAGTCATATATGGTATTCTCCCTGAACAATTAAGCCAGAATTATATTTGCAAAAGATGTTCAAGCCAAATATGCGACCATACAGTCGATAACAATTATACATAATAGGCAACCTATCTCTTTGGAAGGCATTAAAGAAAAAGAATTTTACCCCTGGATCAGCCACACACAAGCTAAGCGATTCCCTCGAGTCTTCTGACGAATTGAGCACCTCGAAATGGACGCAACCAAGCCAAAGGAGCCAAATTTGTGTCAGAGGCACAAACCTTTGTCCGGCTAGATGAAGAAGAAGAAGGAATCAATCAAAGCATGCTGCTCGAAGGTCCCTGCAGACGGACGGGCTTAAGTCCTTCGTCGTCTGATACAAGAAATACAGCATTGTGAGGAAAGGGGCAGAATGCGAGAGAAAGAGCTTCAGAACGGCATCGAGAGCATCGAACCTAGTGTTCTCAAAAGCTTCTTCAGTCTGATGTTTTATTTCCAGTGCGGGAGACAGAACACACGCGCGCGGGGAGAGAGAGAGAGAGAGAGAGAGAGAGAGAGAGAGAGAAGGGCTTCCTTCTTGGCTGGCTTTCGAATGGGCCTGCGTGACTGCTGTGAACTTTGTAGCGAGTGCAGCCGATTGAGCATTCTTGAAACGCCACGTGTTAACACTACTAGAAATCAGAATTACTTAATTTCTGGAATATCTGGCTTGCTCTTTTTTTAATACCGTGTCACGGGAACCACCCACTCCCCAAGTTCCAACTAACTCTCTTTTGTGTTCATAGTGTCTTACGCCACACACTCGCTTGTCATCCTAGGCTCTAGCTCCATAGTCCCCAATAAGTCAACTTGTGGCTCCGTAAAGAAACATGCTTTACGCAATGTGAAATATTTGAAGTTTGAGCAAGGAACTCCAAGCCGAAGTTATTATCTTGGTGGGAGCTTGTGAGCTTTCGTGGTGGACAACCTGTCCTAAGAGGGAAATGTGCCTATTGCATAGAATTGATCACCTATGAAGGCTACCCTCCAACTGTAGGAGATGATCAAGAAGTACCTCAAGGGGGGGCTTCCAAGGCTTTGAAGACCAACGAAAGCTCTCATATGGACCTAGACAACAATGTATCACATGCAAAGGGGAAGGTCATTGATGTGCAGAAGGTACTCAAGGCCAAGGTGGTGCTGTCCATCGAAGCCTTCTATGCCAACTACTAGGATTTGGCAACATCTAGTGTTCTATTTTATTTCATGGGGCGAGTGCCCTCAAATGAAGAATTTAGTAGGTGGTTTTTGCATATCTTTTCATGCTCATTGATGTTTGGTTTCTCATAAGTTCATGGGGAAAGGTTTTACCAAGTCTTACTCGGATCTCAAGCAAAGAGGGAGGTGAGGGCGTTTTCCTTGTCTAGTAAGGTCTCCTTTCCTTTATCTTTTGGCACCTTTTCTTGGTCTTTATCTTTTTTACCAATGCATGCTTATCTTGAAACTTCAATCCTGGGCTTAATTTGTTGAGGCTTTTCCACAAGCTTGGACTCCTCTCCCACCTTGATCTAAATATCAATTTTATAACTAAAAGGCAATACATGTAAGGGGCTGCTAATTTGTGGAAAGCTACCTTGAAGGTCAAGGTTGCACTATGTGTCAATTGGAAGAGGTGCATGAATGGCATAACTACTTATTCGAAGCAATATGAGCAAGATAGAGTGATGGCTAAAAGAAAGCACATCAATTCGACAATGTGTTATGCAAAAATAGCCTTCTTAATTGTCTTTTTCTCTATCCTAGCAATAGTATTCTTCTTCATTTACTATAGGCTATTGAAGGTTATTTACAGGTTTGGGAGACTCATAGAATTTCTATTGCTCAGATACCACTGAGAGCATTAGGCACTCTTTATGATGAGTCATCTCATAGATCTTTCTTTTAGGTATTGAAAAGCAAACAAAGGAGGGATACTATCATGGCAATCGAAGACTAGATGGGCAATTGGATCAAATATGATGAAGGAATCTCACAAGTCTTTCTGTTAGGTATTGAAAAGCAAACAAAGGAGGGATATTATCATGATGATGTATTAGCTCTTATGGGTTGTATAGAAAGGAAGATGCTAATATAGGTTAACCCCTTTTGTAGGGCATTTCCACTCTTTTTTTAATATAAATACCACACATGACTTTGCATTTAAAGAAAAACTTGTGGATTTGCAAAGGATCTAATAGCCATAACATGCACATATTAGATTGACAATAAGCTTGAACTTACATTGCTCTATCCATTGGACTTGGAGAAGTCCATGGAGCCCCCTCAAAAAGGGGGGTACTTGGTTTATCCTAGCAAGTCTTGATAACTTATTGACTTTGTTGGGGGTAAAGGCGCCTCCGCCTAGCCGCCCGTGTATTACTACACTAACAGTACCCGCCACTACACACTGCAGGTGGTGGGCGTCCATCATCGTCACTTTATTATTTATTCTTTCAGTGATAGTTTGAATAAAGGAAGGCCCGGTTACACATTGTGACTGTTGGAGTTCCCATTTGATCTCTCTCTCTTTCTTGCTCTTGCTCTCCCGCCATAGCTCTTTCAAGCAAGCTTCGATCCTTCTCACCTTTCATACTTTGGAATTGGGCAGTTTTGGAGATCATATCTCCTCATGTGGTGCTAACTCCATCTTCTCTCCCATCGCATTCAACATTTGGAGGTGGGGTCAATCAACTTGCTGAACTTGCGTGCAACTGGTAATTGTTGCTAATCAATGGACATATGCACAGTCATGCTCTTCTCGGAGCAATGTTCTCCCATGATTATAGTTTCAAAGAGCTTTAGATTTCCACTTATCTTAATGAAAATCAGCTAAAAATTTATCATCTCAAATATAAAAGCAATAAGTGGAACAACATTCTTTGTGAGCCGCGTCCATGGTGCAAGATGATTCAACATATTGAGACATGAAGGATGCATGTGAAGGAGGGGGGATTAAATGATTGATAAAAAATTCAAAGTCTTTAAAGTGTTTCTCTCTTATCTTTAATCGAGATGGTTGTAGCCTTGTCAGTTGCCATGTTCTCGGATCGAACTGAATTCCTCGCCATGCACACCGCTTTGAGGATAACGGAGGGAGAAGAAGCAATCACACTGATGGAAAAGATGGGGGAGAGGGGAGGGTACCCCCTATTAAGGCTATTAAATGCATTAGGCTTTAGGGATTGCCTTTCTAGCCTAACTAAGACGTTGTGCTAAATTTTGTGTGTGTGTGTTGTGAGAAATCAGAGTTGCAGCATTGGAATGTGTGCACAAGAGGAAGGAGAGAGCTCAAAGTACAAAACAACATCTTGTTTACTAAGTTGTTTACAAGTATAACTTGGGTACACTCTTCCCTTTTTGATACTGACCCATAGGCTGTTTATATAGCATCTGCCAAGCTAGGGTTAGGGTTCCCCTTGCCCCTAAGGCTGTTCACACCCATTTGTCCTTATGCACCCTTGCTTATAGTGGGTTCCTATGCCTATCTTCTAACACCCCCCCTCAATTCCAGGGTGGCATTGGATTACAAGGCATATAAGATGCCCCCCCTCCCCCTTTTAAACAACCAGGATGCCTTTATAACTCAGACTACAAGAGTGTTTTTAGGTAAATGGTTTAAAGACTCAAAAAAGTCGATCTTCAGATGAATTGGAGGCATAATTGGCCACCAGTCTTTTGTGTACATCAAGAGTGTTGGGGCATTTACTAGTGATATGTCATGTCTTCTTGCATTTGTTACATTTCATTTTCTCGGGATACTTCTTCCAACAGTTGTTTACAAGATGTCCTTTTTTCTTACAAAAAGAACATCTAGTGAGAGCTGTATGTACCAATACTTGATCACGGGAAGATGCCTGACTATTGCTGCTTTCTTTGTGGTTCCTCTTTTCTTCATCCAAACAGGATTGGATGGTACTTGCCAATGTAGGATCTGGAATGTTGGTAAGAGTGGTTACAAGAGTAGGAAGCACCTGTTTTACAGCTTTTAGGAGAATAGCTATAGCATCTTCTTCATGTTGGGGGTAAAGGCGCCTCCGCCGTGCCGCCCCGTGTATTACTACACTGACAGTACCCGCCACTGCACACTGCAGGTGGCGGGCGCCCGTCACGTCACTTTATTCTTTATTCTTTTAGTGACAGTTTGAATAAAGGAAGGCCCGGTCACACATTGTGACTGTTGGAGTTCCCATTTCTTGTCTCTCTCTTTCTTGCTCTTGCTCTCCCGCCATAGCTCGCGTGCAAGCTTCGATCCTTCTCACCTTTCAACTGGTATCAGAGCTTGGCATTCTCTTGCTCGAGCTCGACTCGGTGCTTCCCGACCTTCGCATCGACTCGCTTCACGCATTGGGTCTCCATCCCGGCAGCCATAGCCGACCTCTTGAGCTCCCGACTCTCCCCGGCTTCCCAAGCTCCATCCTGGCCTTCTTGAGCTTCATCAGGGCCTTGCCCTTGAGGTATTGCTTCAGCATTTGCAGGCATTTGAGTGTATTCTCAGATTGAAATAGGGCAGGAACAAAGGGCAGCCACTCTTCTTGAGCTCCATAGCTCATATCTTCCCTCCCCTTTGCATTGGGCCTTCATGGCTTGGTATGTGCCTACCTTGGGCCATCATTGAGCCCCCCATTACCCCCTTTTCAGCCCATGTGGAGCAGCAGCAAGTTCAGCACTAACAGGGCAGATTGCATCATTTTTTTCCAGGCTGTGAGCACTCATCTACTTCAGCTCCACACTTGGCCATTGCTTCTTGCTCTCTACCTTGATCAAGAGGGCTATAGACTTCATGTTTGATGTCATTCAAGCTTTGGGCATTGGTCTTGATCATTCGGGGCTGATTTCTTCAGATTTGGGACTGTTATAAACTGTCATAACAGGCTGAAAACAGGGCAGCACCATTGGTATTAGCATTTGTTGCTTATACTCCATTCCGGTTGTGCTATTTGATGCCCATATGCGGTCTACATGATGCCTAGTGCCTTGGGAATGTATGCACATGATTATGCCATGATTTTGGCTTGAAATATTGGCTGATTTGGGACTGTTATTTACTGTTATATAGTGCTGGAAACAGGGCAGCCACACTTGGCATTGGCATTTAATGCTTATACTCTACTCCGGTTACCTTGTTTGATGCCCGTATGCGGTCTACTTCCTACCCGGATGTATTGGGGATGTATGCATTTGGTTTGACCATGATTTTGGCTTGAATTTGGGGCTGAAATCTACTGTTTAGAACAGTAAATACATGCTGGAATAACAGTGGGCTGAAGGTACTTTACATGCTTTGGCACTTACCTACTGATACCGGATGTATGCTTTGAGCTTTGGCATGATATCTCTGACATTTGGGGACGACTTGGAGCATATGTATGAGATTATGGGATGCTTTTGAGCTTCGCATTAGCTCCGTCTTCACTGGCATTTGGACCGACTCGGCATGCTCGTGGACCGCCTATGCCTCATGTCTCTGCTTGACAGTTAGGCTTTTGCATTACATGCTTTGGTTCGTGACATATGCTATTTGGTTCGTGTATGCCATACCGACATTTGGAGCTTGGATTTGGATGTATTTGAGCATTCCCGGCTTACTTGATCACTGATCTTGGTTGCTATTTGGATGTCATTGAGTTGACCGAGAGCTTATTTGGGCTTATGTATTGCTTCATGGTTAATACGACCGGTGCTTCATGTATGTCATGCTCTCTCGGATGCGCTTGATGCATTGACAGGGTCACTTATCACTGGTGCTTTCTCTTGGGTTGTTTGAGCTTTTGAGCTCGCTTTGTACGCCTTTTGTGCCAGTGGGAGCATTTTACATGCTTTCTTGACCTTTGACAGTTGCATGCTATTGGAGCACTTACATGTATTTGGAGCAGTTTATGTCTTGAGCAGCTACATACACATTGAGACTTTGGGATCATACTCCGATCTTTATGGATATGCATTGATGTACTCTTGGTTCACAGGATGCTTATGAGCTGAGTCTCATATTTGGATCTTTCTCTTTGAGCAGATACCTATTTGTGTCAGGTTTTGGCAGTTACAGGAACACTTTGCCTAGAGTGTCTGGGGGTGTGCCTTTCACTGGCAGATGTTATTTTGACATGCTTGGTGTTGAGCTCATGTTCTTTTCACTGTCATTGGCCTTGCTTATGTCCATTTCATGCCGGCTTTGGACCTAGCATTGTTTGCTTGACATTGGATCCTATTTTGGGACAGTTTGCTCTCTAGACTGCATACCTGCAATTTATTACAGCAAGCAGTTATTGGTGGACTGAGGTGTACTTTTCATGCTGAAATATCCTGATTTGGTGTACCGCACCTAGTACTAAGTGGGCAGCCACTTTTGGCACACTTTGCTCGCCCTTTGGACCCCGTTTTGGTCATTTTTGGGTAGTTTCTGCAGTAAAACAGCAACCAGTTTTGGACTGTTTGGGCATTTCCAGCCTGCATAATGGCGTCATCTTCGCATGATAGTGCCATCTTTAACATTACAAAGTTGGATGGTACCAACTACTCTTACTGGAAGAGTCAAATATGGCAGGTTTTGGTGCAGAAATCTCAGATTAAGCCACTTCGGTTGAGTGGGGAGCAGCCTGAAACTATGGACAATGACGACTGGCTTGAACTTGATGAGCTATGCAAGTCCACGATTGTATTGTCTCTCACTGAACAGGTACATTATAATGTATTTGAGGAAGCACAGAGTGCATGGGATCTATGGAATAAGATCAAGAATCTTTATGATAAGAAAAGTCCGGCGAGTCAGATGTACTGGTTGAAGCAGCTTATGGATCTGCGCATGAAGGATAATGCGACTATGTCTGCTCACTTGAGCCAGTTCCATGCTATACTGAAGAACCTGACTTCGCAGGATATCACCTTTGGAGAGGAAGTAACTCCTCTTTTCTTGCTTGGAACTCTGAATGAGTCATGGGATGTATTCCGCACTGCTCTTTGTGCCTCTAGTGCTACTCTAAAATTGGCAGATGTTGAGAGTGCTCTTCTTCAGGAAGAGGTGAATCGCAAAAACTTGGATGCCTCTCGTGGTAGTCATGCTTTGACAGTTAGAGGCAGGAATGACAGGTATGACCGTGGTAATGGCCGAGGCCGTGACTCGCAGAAGGGTCGGTCTAAATCTCGTGGTGGCAAGTCGCGTAGTAAGTCGCGTGGACGCAATGCAAATGTCACTTGTCATCATTGTGGGAAAAAGGGCCATATTAGACCACAGTGTCATGAGTTGCGCAATGAGAAGCGCAAGGATAAGGGGAAAGATAAAGTGCAGGAGAAGTCCTCTGATCGCAGCATAGTACCTGCGAAGTCCAACGTCAAGATTGAGGAAATTAATGTCACGCAGACTGAAGAGTCCGATGGTGGTGATGAGTTTATACTTGCAGCTAGTTCTTCTGATGCTTCACACTTGACTGAGACACCTAGTATGTATGCACAGTGCTGGTTATTGGATTCAGGTGCGTCCTTCCATGTGACGCCTTACCGTGAGTGGTTTCACTCTTACCGTACTGTATCTGGATCAGTCAGACTTGGAGATGACAGGTCTCTTGATATTGTGGGCTGTGGAGATATTCAGTTGCAGTTTTCCACTGGCAGTTCCTTTTTGCTCAGGGATGTACGTCATGTACCTGCGCTTACGCGTAGTCTTATGTCTGCAGGACAGTTGGATGATGCAGGATTTCATGTCTGTTTTAGGGATTCTGCCTGGAAGATTACCAAAGGCAGACTTGTGCTTGCTAGAGGCGCCAAGGCTGGCAGCCTCTATCCTCTTGTTGTATCTGGGTCTTCTGTAGACCATGTTTTGGCAGTGGGCTCTATCCCACATGTATCACTTTGGCATGCCCGTTTGGGGCATATGTCTTTGAAAGGAATGAAAATGTTATCTGGTTTGCAGTATCTTCCGCCTTTGGATTATGCATGTTTTGACTCGTGTGATCATTGTCTTTATGGTAAGCAGAATAGGTCTACGCATAAGAAATCGGGTAGGCCACGCATGAGTGAGCCCTTGGCATTGGTGCATTCCGATGTTTGTGGGCCTATGCCTTGCATGTCTATGGGTGGCGCGAAGTACTTCGTTACCTTCATTGATGATTTTTCTAGGAAAGTGTGGGCTTATCCCATAAAGCAGAAGTCCGATGTCTTGGCAGTTTTTCAGAGATGGCTTGCTCTTGTTGAGAACCAGACTGGGTATAGGCTGAAATGCCTTAGGACAGATAATGGGGGAGAATATGTCTCGCATGCTTTTGAGCAGTTTTGTGATGACAGGGGTATTAAGCGTCAGTTGACCGCCCCTTACACCCCACCCCAGAATGGTTTGGCTGAGCGCATGAACAGGACTATTCAGGAACGTGTGCGCTCTATGCTTAGCCATGCAGGCCTACCCCACAGTTTTTGGGCTGAGGCAGTTAGTACGGCAGTGCATGTCATAAACCGATCGCCTTCTAGTGGATTGGATTTCCAGGTTGCAGAGGAAGTTTGGGCTGGTAAGCCACCCTCTTATGCGCATCTCCGTGTCTTTGGATGTGAGGCATTCTGCCATGTGCCCAAGGACAAGAGGAGTAAATTGGATCCAAAGAGCATTAAATGCATATTCCTTGGCTATGGTGAGTCAGGAGAGATGGGCTATCGCCTATGGGATCCGCAGGCGCAGAAAATAGTACGCAGCCATGATGTCGTCTTCCATGAAGACAAGATGCACAGGCAGCCTGAGAAGGTGGTTGAGATCCGCAGAGTGATCTTTCAGGAGGAGCCTAAAGCTCCAGCACAGCCAGTAGTACAGCCTGCAACAGTTCCTCCACAGGGCCAGGATGTTGGACAGGCAGTTAGACAGGCAGCAGAGCCTGCGGTGAGACGGTCTGCTAGAGATAGACGTCCACCTGACAGATTTCAGCCCTCTATGCATTATGTTTTGGTTACAGATGCAGGAGAGCCTTTCACTTATGATGAGGCTATGCGCAGGGGTGACAGTCACTTCTGGGAGAGGGCTATGCAGTCTGAGATAGACTCCCTGCATAAGAATGAGACTTGGGATTTGGTTGCCTTGCCTAAGGGCAAGAAGGCTTTGCCATGCAAGTGGGTGTACAAGCTGAAAAGTACCCCTGGACACCCCAAGCCGGCATACAAGGCTAGATTGGTAGCAAAGGGTTTTAAGCAGGAACATGGTGTGGACTTTGATGAGGTCTTCTCTCCTGTGGTTAAGATGACCACCCTGCGCTTAGTCTTGGCTTTGGTTGCACAGCTTGACTTAGATCTATATCAAATGGATGTCAAGACGGCTTTTCTACATGGGGACTTGCATGATGAGATCTATATGGATCAGCCTAAGGGCTTTGCAGAACCTGGCAGGGAGCACCTAGTGTGCAAGTTGAAGAAGAGCTTGTATGGCTTGAAGCAGGCACCTAGGGAATGGTATCATAAGTTTGATGCCTTTATGCAGTCACAGGGCTACAGCAGGAGTGCTATGGATCTGTGTCTTTACACGAAGAAAGCCCGTGATGGCAGTTTGCTTATCTTGGTACTCTATGTTGATGATATGCTGATAGTAGGGAAAGCTCACGATGAGCTAGATGCTCTTAAATCTCAGCTGAAGAAGAGCTTTGAGATGAAGGATTTGGGACAGGCCTCACATATACTTGGGATGCGCATTAAGCGCGATAGGCATCAGGGACTTTTGTATCTCTCACAGCGGGAGTACATTCATAAAGTCCTTGAGCGCTTCCGCATGCAGGACGTAAAGCCTATTGGCTGTCCATTACCTTCTTATGTGAAGGTATCACAGGCCGATTGTCCGCAGACAGATGAGCAGAGGGCCGAGATGGCCAAGATCCCTTATGCATCAGCCGTGGGCAGTTTGATGTATGCCATGATAGCCACTCGTCCAGATATTGCACATGCAGTTGGTGTTGTGGCACGCTATATGGCTACACCTGGCAGCAGACATTGGGATGCCGTGAAGGGTATCATGAGGTACCTGAAGGGCACAGCAGATATGTGTATTTGCTATGGCAGCCAGGATACAGGGGTCGTGGGGTACACTGACTCCGATTATGCAGGACATGCAGATAGTAGGAAGTCCACTTCTGGCTATGTATTCACCTATGCTGGAGGGGCTATCTCTTGGATGTCCAGGGTTCAGAAGTGTACGGCTTTGTCTACCACTGAGGCCGAGTATGTTGCAGCCACTGAGGCTTGCAAGGAGGCCATATGGTTAGGCCGTCTAGTTGCTGACCCTGGGATTGATGCTACACCTACACTGCATTCGGATTCTATGAGTGCCATTCAGTTGGCTAAGAATCCGGTCTTCCATGCGAAGACGAAACACATTGAGGTGAGGTATCACTTCATACGTGGTGTCATGGAGGACAGGTCTGTTGACCTTGTCAAGATCTCCACTGACGAGAATCCTGCAGATTTGCTCACGAAGAGCCTCACTACTGAGCGCTTTGCCTTCCTCAGGAGGTTGATGGGCGTTGGATGAGATGTCACCTTTCCTCATCCCTTGTACCTATGTACATTTGTACTGTCTTTTCTTTTTCTTTTCTCTCTCACTAGGGCAGATTCGCCTTTAAGTGGGAGGTTGTTGGGGGTAAAGGCGCCTCCGCCGTGCCGCCCCGTGTATTACTACACTGACAGTACCCGCCACTGCACACTGCAGGTGGCGGGCGCCCGTCACGTCACTTTATTCTTTATTCTTTTAGTGACAGTTTGAATAAAGGAAGGCCCGGTCACACATTGTGACTGTTGGAGTTCCCATTTCTTGTCTCTCTCTTTCTTGCTCTTGCTCTCCCGCCATAGCTCGCGTGCAAGCTTCGATCCTTCTCACCTTTCACTTCATGTATTGGAGCTTGTACTGAGGCAAGTTGTACCATAAGTCCCTTCATGTGAGAGATGAATTTTCCCAAGTCTTCTCCTAATCGATATTCCAAGCTAAAGAATTCAATTTTAAGGAAGATTTTAGTATTTTTACTAGTGGCTCCATAGAGCTTTTCAAGCTCATCCCATTTTTCTTTAGCAGTATTTAGTCGATCAACATGATGAATCAATGACTCATCTAAGTGTAACATAATGATTGCCTGGGCATGTTGGTCATCCTCTATATCAACTAGATTTGCAGAGTTAACAGCTCTACTGCCTTGAATGAGAGGCCAATACCCTCTCTCCATCATTTTATACTTGATAAGGACCTGCCATGGGTGGAAATCTTTGCCATCAAATTTTCGAATTTGAGGACAGACACCAGCATATGTTGTGGCCATTGGGAAGGTCTTACCACTTGTTAGAACAAGGGCAGTGTCTAGTCCCTTACAAGTTTGCCACTAAATGCGGAAGCAATTCAAAGTTGTAATGAGGAGAAGGGCTGAAAATCGTATATATGTAATATTTCAAAATATGACTTTGATGGTCCTTTCTTAGGGGCAAGCTTCTTCCGAGGTTTAATGGTCTTTTTAGGCTTTAATGAGTTGAACCTAGACTGGACTTCATGCTCCTCTTTGTGGTATGGTTCAGTGGATGATCCTTGTGTAGGACAATGACGGTCTATGATTTCAATGCTTGTTGCTGATGATTCTAAGGAGAGTACAATGACACTCATCCCTCTAATTTCATTGACCAAGATACTGAAGAAGAAATCGCTCAAGATATGCAATACACTTCTAGTGTATGATGGTCTATGTGTTTATATTTGTACATAGCCTTATAACTTGATGCAAGGTACTTAGTTGTTTTATTTTCCTAATGAAAAACATTCAGATTATATAAGTATTAACAGCAATGATGATTAGGCATTGTGCCTTAGTGCTTATAAGCACTCATCTGTAGCTCATGTTGCTAGAGATGATAAATGTCAGTCTTGATGATGACCTTCGAGTAGAGAAACCACTAAAATGAAGTTCCCATGTTCATAAGTCACTCTGGAAGAGTTAACTCAGTGATTTAAATCACTATTGATGACCAAACATTGAAAATTTTTGAAAATGGATGAAGCTTGAAGCTCCTGGCTATGGTTGCCAGAGACCCACAGTTAGGGGTTTGATCATTGCAAGCTGTAGGAAATGAATCAGTACAAACCCTCTTAGGTGAGTATAGTCCTCTATAGGGGCTACAATAGCCCTAAGGTAGCCGCCATTATTGCGCCCTATACCAAATCGAATCAGGTCGAACTGCGTCAGATTTGCGATTTTTGCAATGTCGTCCACCATGTCGACTAATCTCAGCCTTTGTTGTGCCAGGCTAAGTCACCCTGAATTGCTGAAGAGTTTCTCAGAAGGAACCATGAGTTGAAACCTCTTCCTTCATTCTCCCCGAGTCCTCCTTTAGAGGTGGGTCTGGTTTGGCTATGGAGGCAAGAGGTAAAAGATGAAGATGATAGACAATCTTGTGCACTTAGTGAGGCTGAGGGTATAGGAAGCTGAAGGGATTAGAGGAGGCTCTGATACCATGTGAGAAATCAGAGTTCCAGAATTGGAATGTGTGCACAAGAGGAAGGAGAGAGCTCAAAGTACAAGAACAACATCTTGTTTACTAAGTTTCTTACAAGTACAACTTGGGCACACTCTCCTCTTTTTGATAGTGACCCATAGGCTGTTTATATAGCCTCTGCCAAGCTAGGGTTAGGGTTTCCCCTGCCCCTAAGGCTGTTCACACCCATCTACCCTTATGCACCCTTGCTTACAGTGGGTTCCTATGCTTATCTTCTAACGTGTGTGTGTGTGTGTGTAGAGAGAGAGAGAGGAATATAGGCTGATAAATAGGGAGAGAGGGATAGGTAGAAAAGGATAGGGATATGTATATATACATATATATAGAGGGAGGGAGAGAGAGAGAGAGGGGGGAGGGAGTAGGTTCATAGAGAGAGAGAGAGAGAGAGAGAGAGAGAGAGAGAGAGAGAGAGAGAGAGAGATATATATATATATATATATATATATATATATATATATAAGAAAGATAGACAAAGAGAGAGGGGGAGAGAGAGGGAGGGAGAGAGATAGGAGAGTGAGTGAGATAGAGGAGAGCGAAAGGCAAAAATTTGTCATCATGGGGGAAATGCTAGTTTCAAGGCTAGATCTTTCTCCCTACCATCACAAAGGGGAGAGAAGCTCGGACCCAAAGAGCACCTAAAATTGGAAACATGCAACTGCTACCATTCCAATCGCACCATCCATGACTCATGTCTACCAAGTTCCTCCCAATGTATATGGATATCTCTTGTATTGAGAGGGTTGTTTAATGTACAAGGCATATAATGTTATAGATTGTAAAGGAAAATAGCTTAATCTATTTGGGATAAAAGGATTGTTTAGATTCTTAAACAATATAAATCTTTTTACGAAGGTAGCAAGCAAAAGTCAAGCCATGTGACTTGTAGTACCTTCCACAAGTACTTAGGGATCCCTTTTCAAGAAGCTAGGGTAGGATTATGGATCCGACCCATTGGAATGTTCATCTTGAGCTAATAATAAGAGATATATGTCTTCTAAAAAAGTAATTGCACTTTGGCATTTAGCTCTTCCTTAAGCCTTAAAAGAGTTATTATGCTCAAATATACGCATGCTAAAGTAGAGATTTGCTCTTGAGACTATCCTAAGGATTAAAGAGAGTCTATGACTGAAGGGCATCCTTCCTTGCAAATATACGCATGCTAAAGTAGAGATTTTCTCTTGAGACTATCCTAAGGATTAAAGAGAGTCTATAACTAAAGGGCATCCTTCCTTGCAACTAGTATTATAATATATTTATGACTTGAACTCGATAACTGAAAAATGAATTTCCTAAGAGACCTTGTGGCCATGAACATAAGGGACAATCTAGAAGTTCTATAGAAAAGAACCTTGACTACCTAGACTACTAATCACTTAACGTATTACAAGGACTAGTTTCTTGAAATGATGTAAGATAAATAAAGTACAATTGCATATTTGGGAAGGACTAGTTAATCCTTAGTACTAGTTTTTATTGTACTTGACATAACAAGAATAAATTGTCATGGATTGCATCTTCTTTTGCAAAGTATTTGAAGGACATTGTTTTGAGTTGTTGAAATTGTCTTTTTAAGAAAATGCTAATTGTTTTAGAAACTTCCTAACCAAGATAAGTTGGCTAGTCTTTATGGAATACTCAAAATGATTGTTTGGATCGATGTTATGAAAAAGGAATATTTTATTGGCTAATGATATTAGATTGATTTCTTAGTTGTGTATTTGTACAAAAATTCTCTATCCTCGTGGGCAGATTTATGGTTATGCACTAAACATGGAACACCACAGCCCACAACTCACACCTCTCTCTCTCTCCCTCCCTCCCTCTCTCTTTCTCTCCCCCTCTCTCTCTCTCTCACACACACACACGCAAATTGCTCCATGTCTTTACTCTTTCTCAGTTTAGGGTCCTACATGCAATTTCTCCCTCACACACACACACACACACACACACACCCCTTAGTCACTCACTCTCTATGTTTATCTCGCTCTCTCTCTCTCTCTCTCTCACTGTTTCTCTCTCATGCATGTGATTAGTTCACATTGTATAATAATGCCTCACATCAGATTATGGCATGTGTTGTAACAAAAACTTCTCTTAAATCCTAAATACCTCTCTCTCTCTCTCTCTCTCTCTCTCTCTCTCTCTCTCTCTCATAAAGCGAATTCTTGTGTGGCCACTTGGTGTTTTTAGAACTTTAATTGCAATGGATTGATAGCTCCCCCCCTCTCCCTTCCTCCCCACTTCCCAACAAATATGATACAAGACAATTCATACAAGCAATCCAAATGTACATTATATTGTGTTAACTCGGAAAAAAGTGCTTTTGCTTGACAAATTAAGAGAGACAAGATCACCAAAGGCTTGTCAAAAATTTGACACAAGCGATCCAACTGGATTGTATAATAGTACTTTCTCGGCAAAATAAAATGCAGTTGTGCTAAGTGGTAGTGTTGGCGTTGCATTGCTGGTCACAGTATAGGTGGTGTTGGAAAAGCTCTTTTGCTTCTAAATACAATGTGCAAGTTTTCTTCAGTGAGTGTGGGTTGGTTTATAAACATGTTGGCATTTGCATCCATTCCAAATACTCAGAGATACACATAGTATAGGTGCTTGCATGTCAATTACGCTTTTCCTTCTACGACACAGTCCATGAAATCCTGGCAATTACATGTTGGATTCTTTGCAATGTGCACATCGTAACACTCTTGTATGACACTTAAGTTAGGTGTCTCTAGTTTGAAAACCTCATGCTTCAAGGGCTTCACCACTATGTGGCCCTTCACAGTTGCATCTAGAGAAAATGTTAAGTAGCAGCTTGTGAAACACCTCTTTGATATCTACACGAGCCCTTGTTAGCATCCACCTCTTACAAAACCACATGAACTGGTGCTGCATTCCATGTTGATTGCTAGCTTCTCCTCTTGAGCTGGACCACTCCATGATGCCCCAAAACGAAGGTGCAGGTATCCCATGTGTCGTATTTTTTATAGGTTTTTTGCATTTCCCCTCTCTAGCTCCCAACCATCCTTTGACATTATAATACGACTGCGAACTAGAATCCTTGTCATAGCCCAAACAGTGTCATGAAGGACTGTCTCCACCACCATTTCCTTCGAATAATTTGGTGATATTGCTCTTGATTGGTCAAAAGACAAAGTGTCCTCAAAGTTTAGTTTTCTTGTACACTGACCTATGAGAGGCGTTGGCTTCCTCGGACCCCACTTTCCCATCAACTTGTGTTTTCTTGCTACAATCACATTGTCCCATCGAAAATCAAGACCTTGATGCAATTTAGTTCCTCTTGCCACCTCCTCAACCATCCTTGCCATTGCTCAAGGTGTGGGCCTAATTCCTTGTTGTAGTTGACTGAAAAGCTTATCTACGTTGGGTCATGTGCCACGGAACTTTCCATCAATGAATGCATGTTGTTTTGTGCTCTGGTAGAGCATTGGCCAAATCACTAACACACGCATCATACAAGCTAATAGATCCCTTGAATCCCTCCCCTGCCAACCAACTTGCATGCATTGGCTCTACTAGGTTTGTGGTTGGCATATGAGCAATGTCCTCCACCACGTGGATAAAAATACAACACGAGAAAGTATGGAGCGTGAGAAAACAAATGCACCACACATCACATCCTACTATTACGAACTAGTCTTACCCCGACAAAGTGTCACCTCCAACGTGAATATATGATATGCCACCAACTCACCCATATAATCCATTGCTGGTATATTGCAATCCGCAACTTTCCCTAAGGCCCACCAAGCCCGAATGAATCGATATTGCATTGTTGCATCATCTTCCATGGCTGCACACCTCCACATGTGGCACAAGCGCTTATGCTCATCTTGGAAACTCTTGTGCACATACTGTGATGTGTGTATTTGGAGACTTTGTTCCCAATGAAATAAGCAATATCTCTCCCTTTCTTGCATTACATTGTTTGGACCACCATTGAACATTGTGTGCGGATGGTCCAATTGGCGGCTGCCTTGTTGGTCTGCCACGAATCCTCGAAAATTAGCACTTAGGTTTCCACACTTCTCCATCACTTTATTTGTCTTTGTCCAAAAAAGAGCTTGTGCATTTATATCCTATTCCTTCATCTTACATATTGTATGTACACTATAGAAACACAAGATATGAATGGAAGAGTAAGGAGAACTATGTTAGTTAAGTTTGTGTTGTGATGGTAGAATCGTGTAAGAGAAACTACCTTGGGTCTTACACATGTGCTGCCATGGTGGTCCAACCATTAATGAAATGCACGTGGTCGAAGCATATCCAGCTATTGCGTAGGTCCCTAGTGTCATTCCTTAGCATATGATTCACTAAGTCAACCCCTAAGGCCGGCCTAGTCATTGACATTTTGAATATAAAGCACCTACTATCATTGTCAATGGATTGCCTAAGAAATAGGCTACCATGGAAAAATCTGTATGCACAACATTGCTTTAACTTTAGAAGACGATATTCCATTCCTTGATCGCTCTTAGCACGTGCTGCATGGACCATATGTTTGAACCTACATGCATAGAATATTGATCTTCATATGCATAGCTTTTTAATGATATTTTGGAATGTGTTCTTAATGGAATAATAATATGTTACATGTTCCTCTGAATGAGTGGTTGGAGTTCCTCGAGCATCATCGAGAGTTTAGTGTTAGACATGGGGACACCTTGCTCACAAACCAAGGCATTCATCACTAGCCTTCTAGCCACAGTCATTTGCACGTGTCGAGGTCCAATTGCACTAAAGCCTCTTACCATTTCCTCTACAGTCTTTCACACCTCTTTGACATTAGCTCGGCACATGCCTCTTTTTTTGCACCTCATGGTTATGTGTGCCTTGATAGATGAATAGTCTTGACATTGGCCTTACTAACATCACATAATACACTACACACTTGCACTTGGAGAGCAGGATGGGGGGGTTCTTAAAATAGAAGCATCCAAGGCTTTTGAGACCATCAACTGACATTTCGACAGTCGGTCTACTGGTATTGAGTTTACCTGCATGACATGTATTGGGACTTGATTAATATGATTTACTTGCAATAGGTTACTAGAACCATGTCATGTGACCACAATCATTTTAATGATAGTGGAGCAAATGAAGAATCTTGTACCCTATCCATGCCACCTTGTTTAGGGAGCCAAAAATTAACCTGCAAGCACAATTTCTATTGGGACACTCCAGTTCTTCGACACATTTGCTTTGGCAAATAGTACCAAGGAATGCCATCGATGTGGACGCGGGCTTTGTCCAGCAATGGCCATCGTACTTTTGCTCCATACCCTCCATTGGCGCATATTGTTTGCTACTGGTGGAAGCTCGTACACCACATTGCCATTATACAAAATTGGGATCTCCTCCACTCTCTCTATAGTGCTTGTATTGTGAAGAAAATGACATAACACTCGATGTCGGCCCCTCGAAGACATTAGGTACTCAACCGCACTTATAACATAAGAGGATTGTCGCATCCCATCCTCTTCCACATCAAGCATGATAGGGATGGTTTTGTTTTTCTCAAAGTCCAAGGGGTGGTGAGACTTCCATGGTGATTGTTGTTTTCTCAATGCTGTAAGGGCTTTGGGTGAGGTCTATGGTGGGGGAAGGCTGCAATGTAGGCCCATTTCCTTGTTCGACAAGACAGTCTTGCGAGACCAAGGTATCCATAACATATACCTGGCTAGCCTCATGGTCATTGTTACAATGGATCGGTGTGCTTTATATTCAGCCACTTGCATGGGTGATAGCAAGAACACAGTAGCCACTTGCATGGGTGATAGCAAAAACACAGTAGCCATTGCCATTGCAAATGTCTTCCTTCTTCAACATCAAGAATCGACTACTTGGAATCCTATGGTTTCAGGTGGGTGCAAGGTTGTAGTGCATAATAGGTTTGGCAGAGAGGGAGGACACATATATATGGACCTCGGTGTTTGGTGTAGCACTTGATGTTGGATCCATTTCCAAAGCTATCTACGCATATACGAATACGCATGTTAGATATGCGTGTCATTGAAAGACTTAGTGTGGGGGTATATGCCATATATAAGAGAGAAAGAGAGAGAGGCGAATATATAAAGCATGTGCATGAGAGAGAGAGAGAGAGAGAGAGAGAGAGAGAGAGAGAGAGAGAGAGAGAGAGAGAGAGAGAGAGAGAGAGAGAGTGCATGTATGTATGTGTGAGTGCTATATATATAAAATATTTGGTGAGAGGGAGAGAGAGAGAGAGAGAGAGAGAGAGGTGTACGTACCTGCGAGATTAAGAAAATATTCCACAACTTGAGGGAGGGGGATGCATTGTGTCATAGGGGGTGTGTGGCCTTATATAATCACTTTGAGATAGTGGCGCATTAAATGCATATCACAAAGAGAGAGAGAGAGAGAGAGAGAGAGAGAGAGAGAGAGAGAGAGAGAGAGAGAGAGAGAGAGAGATTGGGAGACATGTGTTGGCACGAAGAGAGAGATGCGAGAGGGGGGTGCTTGTCATATTTTTCTACACCAAATATTGGGGCGCCGATGACCCCTTCTTTAGCGATAGAATGATCCCAATCCACATGCACTCTCTCTCTTCAACCATCCTGGTCCGCACGCACTCTCTCTCGCATACCCTGGACCCTAAACCCAAATAACTAAGATAGATGCGGGCACTGACAACCCCTTTGTCAGCGTGGGCAGAATGATTCTAATCCGCATGCACTTGCACTCTCTCTTCATTCCCTTTAAAAAAAAATCGCATACAACTAACATATTAAAGTATTATCATATTAATTGATTAATTGCTATTACTATACTAACACATTGATTTATATGAAATGAATAATACTAACATATAAATTAATAAATAAGTTAAGTAATATTAATATACCAATGGTTCACTTCATACAAATTGATCACTATAATAACTAATTAATTAATAAACTAGTTGATATGCATGAACTAATAAACTAACTAACTAACATCAATTAATAATTTAATTAATAATCTAATTGATATAATTTGATAAATACACTAATTAACTAATCAATGAACTAATTGACACCATCTTAGTAAATATTATCTGATTTATATATGTGTTAATTCATTTTCATACTTGTGAAAGAAATCACTAATAATTTATTTAATAGATTAATATTAATCAATTGAGTAATAAATAGTACTAATTATTAAATAGCTATGTGAAAAAATTATTTAATAATAAGTTAATAAAGTAAATATATATAATTAAAATTAGCAATTACCACTTGAATAATTAATGATATTTATTAGTTGTTAATAGTTATTTCAGTTAATTTTAATTTAACTAAATTATAACTAATAAATAAATAATTTATTATTAGTTATTATTTATCAAATTTAATTAATTTGTTATTAATTTTAAGTAACTAGTTATTGGTTATTACTAGTTAGTAATTAGTTATTAGTTATTAATTTTAACTAATCGATTAATATATAATTTTTTAAGCTAATCAACTGACTTCATAGTTATTTAACCAGTTGGCTATTAACTTATTATTAATTTTAAGTAATTAGTTATTTAACTAATTAGTAATTACTTTTAAGGAATTAGTTATGAATTTTAACTAATTAACTAATAAATAAGTTTATTAGTTACTTAATTAGTTAATTGGTTATTAATTTATTAGTTAAATAATTACCTACTTAATTGATTAATTAGTTGCTTGATTAGTTAATTAATGAATTAGTTATAAAATAATTAATTTTAAAAAGTTATTAATTAACTAGTTAATTTAAATAAGTTATTACTTAATTTTTATTACTTATTTATTTAATTAATATATTGATTAGAAAGTTAATTAATTAGTTAGGTAATTAATGAATTAATTCGAAAAAAGCAAAGGTGTTTTTTGCTTTTTATATATAGATGTATATATGTGAGAGAGAGAGAGAGAGAGAGAGAGAGAGAGAGAGAGGGAGGGAGGGAGGGAGGGAGGGAGGGAGGGAGGGAGGGAGAGAGAGAGAGAGAGAGCGAGAGAGAGAGAGAGAGAGAGAGAGAGAAGACAATGGCATATGCGGTAGGCGATGGTGCGAATGGGTGCGGGCGAGTGAGTGGTGCCGGACGATCGCACTCAAGCATGGTCAGGGAAGCCCCAACAAGGGGGCACCAGTGCCCCCTTCTGGGATTGAAATATTGCCTCCCCTCGCCCCCTGCCCCCCCCCCCCCCCAAAAAAAAAAAACCCACAAAGAAAAACAACCAATGAAAAGACCAAACCAAAAAAAAAACAACCAGTACACCTTTTGGCCCCTGTCCTCCATCGTCCTGAAAAAATTTGGGCCCCTACCCCCTAAAAAGAAAAATTCCTTTTAGTTAATTAGTAATTAAAAAGTTAATTAGTTTATTAATAATTTAATTAGTTAATTAATTTTTGTGAGTTGAGAAAATTCAATGAGCTAGTTAATGGATTTAATTAATCGATTAATAGTTAGTTATAATTTTTGTTAATAATTTGTTTAAAATAATTAATAATTAGTTTAAATATAGTTAATAATGAGCAATTTTTGATTAATTTATTAGTTCATAGTTAGTTAAAAAGTAGTTAATAATTAATAGTGACTAGCACTTAGTTCATAATTAGTAGTTAATAATTAATAATTAGTCAATCATTATTTCATAATTAACATTAGTAATCGATAATTAGTAATTAAACTGTAACTAGTACTAATAATTAATAATTAATAACTATTAAATAGTAATTAAAATTTAATTAGTAACTCATATCTATTTAAGTAGTTAATTATTTGATTTTTTAATTAGTTTATTATTGAAAAATATCTTCCTCTGTCTGTCTGTCTCTCTCTCTCTCGTAAAGTTAATCAAGTAATTATTAATTAATTAGTTGAGAAAATGGGGGGAAAGAGAGAAAGGGTGATAAGAGAGAGGGAGGGAAGAGAGAGAACATGCGATATGTGTAATTTTTTCTCGTGAGAAAGGGATCGTAGGCAACCCCTTATCAGACGAATTTTTTTTCTAGCAACCCATTCCTGGTGAGAGTACCTTTTCACCCAACTAGATTTATGGGTTTTTTTCACCCAATAAGGGGGCTATTGCGGCGACCCCTTTTCGATGTTGTCGGTAGTCCCTTTCTAGATAAAAAAATATTGCATACTCTCCCTCTCTCATCCCCTCTCTCATCACTCTATTACTCTCTCTTTCCCCCATGATCTCTATTCTCAGACCTGTGGATTCTTTTTTTTCAACGAGAAGGGGTCACCCCGACAGCCCCTTCTTGGGCCAAAAAAAACCCAACATTCTGTTGCTCTCTCTTCTCCCCATGTTGTCTATTCTCGAAACTGTGGTTTTTTTTAATGTTGAGAAGGGGTTATCGACATCCCCTTATTAGGTGAAAAAAAACCATAAATCTAATTGGGCCAAAATTTACTCTCGCCAAGAATGGGTCGTCGAAAAAAAATTTTGTATGATAAGGGGTTGCTAATGACACATTTTTGGTGAGAAACAATTACACATATCGCATGCTCTCTCTCTTCTCCTCTCTCTCATCACTCTTTCTCTCTCCCCACAAATATCGCATGCTCTCTCTCTTCTCCTCTCTCTCATCACTCTTTCTCTCTCTCCCCCCATTTTCTCTCTCCTTCACCTATAAAAGGACCCATCCCCCCTTTTCACATTGTAAATCGTCCCCACGACTCTCGATATGTGACACTCTCTCTCTATCTTTCCCTCGCTCTTTCTCCTTTGTCTTTAAAAGGACCCCCTCCCCTTGCAATTCAAGTTTGTGTTTTCTATCCCCTATCCTCGACACAGTTCTCTCTCTCTCCACATCTCTCTCCACACCTCTCTCTCACACAGTTACACATATTCTATATCACATTTTTATCCCAGGCTTTTCCCCTTTCTCTCTCCACCTCTCACGCACTCTCTCTCCCTCACTCACTCGCTCACTCACTCAATCACACACTCTCTCTTTTAATCTATCCCCACCTTCCTCTTCTCTCTCCCCCTTCCTCCCCCTCCCCCTCCCCCTCCCTCCTTCTCTCTCTCTCTATCACAATTGGTATTTGATTGGCAAGAAATCGAGGAAGCAATATATCTGCAAAGAAGTAACCCTAAGCACCTCTATCATGGCCAATAGATCAGACTTCAAAAGACAAGATTGTGTCATCCTTATTGAGGGTGATGAAAGGATTGCAGAAGGTTTAATCCGGACAAATGTTCCCCTCATCAAGCTTGCTCCCTGGATGAGTGGGTTTTGTTATACCATCGTGCATCAAAGAGGTGTAAAGGCCTGTGGCAAAGGCATTGATATTGACATTGAGGAAAACACAATTGTGCAATGGCCAATGGAACAGACACTAAGCAGCCCCTCTCTTGATTTTTATTATGGCCGCTCTATCTCCCCCTCTCTTACCCTATTTCAAATCGTTGTTTGCAAGAAAGAGAGCGACAACCATACAAGTCTCCCGAGGACTTTGACTTGCCTCCATGATTTAGAGTAGGACATGCTATTATCACCAACAACATGCAATCACAAGGGGAGAGTCGCCCTCCAAGAGTGAGGGGGAGAGCAACACAAACATGATCATTGACTTCTATCGAGCTAAAGCAATCGTTGCAATTGCATGTGGGGAAGGAGTGACATCAGGAGAAGGTGGGAATGCTTTCATGACACAAACGAGGAAGGGAAAGAGAAAGCTTGTAGTATCAAAAAGTGATACTGATGAGGAAAGCGACGACCGTCAAAGCATCAAGTCCTTTAGTGCACAGTAGGGGTGTGGCCGTAGGCCCGCAGGCAAAGCAAGAAGAAGCGAATGCAAAGAACTGAAAAGGAGCGCTTGACAGAGGCTAGTGAAATGATTGGTGAGACCACTCTCATAGTCACTTGCGATAAACATATTGTGCAAGCATGCATAGAAGACTAATTGGAAACATTGACGGTGAGTGCTTGTAAGAGATGGTAGCATGATTTAGATTATGGTTTTTATTTATTTACATTGATTGGACATTAATCACTTCATCGTCTCATTCAGATGCGGACATCCATCCCTTTGCCACCCATCCCATTATGTCATTTGGTTTCCATGCCTACAATTAGACAAGTCACATCGAGGTACAAGCAACTCTCAAATACCTTTTTTAGCAATAGGTATGTTAGAGGGATGGGTATATTCACAATATCATTAGAGACTCCAAGGCACTAGTGCAAGGAGGTTGATGATATGATTAGAAATGAGGGGGACCCCCATTGGCTAAAGAAGCATGAGGACTTTGAGGTAGAAATTAGTGGCATCAATTGGGCCTTTTTGTCAAATTGCATGTCTTATGTTTGGGATGGTAACCATCGGCTCATAGCATGGATGAATGAGATACACACATGTGAGTGGCCCTAAACCATAGGATCTTAACATTTTGCAATGTGTTTGTTGCTTACGTCATCATTAACATAACTTATTGTTTGCAACAGCCTTTCCAGGTAATGCAAGGCAACATGTGCGCATTGATTGTCGCCTTGTGAAAGTGACAAGTGTGGCAGAGGGGGAGATTTTGTCAGCTATTTCTCATACAAACAGGTATGCAAATGGACCATATTCTCATATGGTTAGATTACCTTTCTGCACTAAAGGTCACGTGGATGATGAAATACGCATGAGATCCTAATATAGAATGTACATAGGCTAGCACAAAAGGGGGTTGTCCATAGCTCGTATCCAAACCTTGTTTGTGAAGCAAGGATGCTAGGGCAGGCTAATTGTGCAACTATTTTTGACAAGTTAACTGATGAGGCAAAGGCATGGGTGCAAGCACACAGAAAGCCGATGTCCAAGAACATGGACTAGTTGTGTTAGGGGACATGGCAGCTACTATTGGTAAACAAGCATGACTTGTGGTTTTTTTTTTCCCACAATACAATGTCAATAAGAATAGTTTGTATTTTTGTAGAGGGGGATACAAATTTTGAGTATCAACCTATAATGTTGGAGGATGTGCCAACCACATAGATTGGTGAACTAACATGCCTCAAGAATACTATCTACAATAACGTTTTGAATGAAGAATATGTTGCTAATTGTGAATTCATCGTGCAGAGGGCCATACTAAAAGTCACATGGAAGTCCCCTTGCACATCGTCTCCCATGAAGCTACAATGGTGCAAATGTGCTAGCCACACACATAGGTAAACAAACATGTATCAAGAATATTATCTATAGTAACATTCAGTAAGAAGAATATGTTACTAATTGAGGAGTCAATGTGGTCCACACTGAAAGCCCCATGGAAGACCCCTTGGAAGTCATTGTCTCCCATGCCACTATGATGGTGAAGGTGGAGTGGTGTACTATTCTGTGTGACCCATTCGAGACAGGAGATGAATTGCAAAATGATTAGCCAAGTGAGGCATTCTCTCGATTAGTAGAGGCATTGGAGAAGGTCAATCAACACAACATGGTCGAGGTTGATAAAGAAACCACAAACACAGCATGTGATATCATGGTGGTTCATCTCCCTGTGAAGAGAGTGCCGTGCATGGATTGGGGGATGGAATTCCATAATGAAATTCCCATACTAAGGCAAAGGCAAAGTTAGTTGATGCCATGTATTTGATTGATTGTGTTCTCAAGGACACACGGATGTTACTTTTCTTTGCCACAACACAATCCATGGTAGAGGTTGTCGAGCAGGTTGTGGAGGATGGACACAGACGGATGGAGTCAGGGCAGAACTATTGGGCCTTATGCATGGCACAAGTTGTTCATTTCGAGACGCCTGTCTGTGTCATTAGAGGTAGAGAATTGAGAGTTTTAAAGTTATTAAATGGTCATGCTAGATACTGTTTATGTATCACACTTTTTGGCTCCATTAAATGATTACAATTACTAAGATTAGTATTTCAAGCTTTAAATGCAGGTACATGTGATATATATTCTAGCATACATGCATTCATATATCGCTTACAATGGAATCATCCCTCCAGAGTTCACAAAAGACGTCATTATTGTTGTGAATGAGTGGGTGCGAGATATATCAGGATCCCCACTGAGAGGTCAATATGAGATCCAATATTGTTAAACTACTGTAGAGATTTTTTGTGAACATTTAGTAGATTCCTAATTTGTTATAAGGTGGCATGCAACATGGCAGGGATTTTTGGAGCTCGTTCTTGCAAACATACACAAAAGAAGGGGACACCATTTTAGATTGCAATGCGGGATGTGGTGACTTTGCATCGGTAGCGCTAAATTCCAATAGATAGATTGCATATTTGTAGTATTACTTTGCTGAAGATGAAGATATCTAAGAGCAAAGGTAACATGTTTACATAAAGTTGTACAATATTTGATTGTAATCTAGTGTTTTTTTTTGTCATACCAATACATGGGTGCTCACCCTTCCACGTGCGCATGTACAACTACCTCCCATAACCTGAAAATTAATTGTGTTCGATATGATGCTTCTACATAGGCAGCCAAAGTAGAAGGGATCATTATACTGGTGAAGCCCCTGAAAGTAGGCAGGTATTAGGTGATTTTGCGACCAGGGCTCACAAGGTTTTTGAAGGAAATATCTACATTTTTTGACATTGCCATTTAGAGCTCCATGAAGGAAGAAAACTTAAGTGAGCTACTCCAATTGGTTAAAAGTCGATGTGTGAAGTCATCAAAGCAAGCACCAACCTTTGTATTTCAATATGGACAAGTTAAGTGGAGAGCAACTCCCACAATAACTTTCACCGGAAAGAGTTACACAAAGCCCCTTTTCATCAAATGTTTTGATGACATTGATTGGCCACATTTCAGCCCAACAACGACATTGTTTGTGGATGATAGCATGGAGAAGATGTAGATGAACCCACCCAATGCCTTTATATGCCCAACCCTGTTGGAGGGAAACCCCATGGACATTGTCCTTCTGGAGCACATGCTTCCCTACTTGACTAAGCTAGCATGCTTCCATGGTTAAGTCCTAGACTTTGTCAGGGATCACCAATTCCACCCCCCAGCAATGGACTCGATTGATATTTGATGTGCATGATGAATATGTACTTTCAGAATTATTAGATTGTGTTTATTTACAAGTGCAATGAAATGAGGATGAGAGGGAAGAGGAGAAAGAGACAGGAGTGTGCAAGTGAATGAGATTGTGTATAGGCATTCACTCAATTGCAATACTACAAGATGTGTAAATAAAGCATGTGCAAAATATCTAGGGAAGGATGGAGTGTAGAAACATGCATGCATGTGAATCTATATGTGCACAATGGATTGAGTAACAATGAGTTAATATTGTTGTCCTGATATTAACTATTCAAACAAAGTGAAAAACAATAGATATCACATGTTATTGCAACGAGTATAACAAACTGTTTGATACCCTATAAGTCCACACAATAATGCTCAATTGAAAGTAGCAAAAACATGTGTGATGTAGTTTTGCTTATGTGTGCACAATGGAAGTGATATATAAGGATATAATATCAAATCATGCGCATAAAAGAGATGTACGCCAATGTATATATACATGTGGGAGTAACAATGTGATATTCTTTTCGTCATCCTGATATTAACAACTAAAATTGTCTAAGACAATGGACCTCATGCAAACCCTTGACCCTTGCAAAAATAAGAGGGTTGTGAAAAACAGATGGATGATCCTTGCAAAATTAAGAGGGGGAGAGAGAGAAGTTGCTAATTTAGAGAGAGAGTGTGTGCCTGAGAGAGAGAGAGAGAGAGAGAGAGAGAGAGAGAGAGAGAGAGAGAGAGAGAGAGAGAGAGAGAGAGAGGAGACAGGGAGGCAGAGAGAAAGAGAGAAAGAGAAGGAGAGGAGAGAGGGAGAAGGAGAGAGAGTGTGTGTATGTGTATGTATTTGTGAGCAACACAAGGAGAGAGAGAGCAAGCGAGAGAGAGTGAGTGTAAGAGAGGGAGAAAGCGAGAAGTTGCCTATATATATATATATATATATATATATATATATATATAGAGAGAGAGAGAGAGAGAGAGAGAGAGAGAGAGAGAGAGAGAGAGATGGGGAGGAGAGAAAATAGAGAGAGAATAATTGATGGAAGATGGGGGATAGAGAGGGAGAGAGAGATAGAGAGAGAGAGAGAGAGACTTGTACTTGAGTTAATTAACATGGAGGGAGAAATATGGGAGGGGACGATAGTGGTGGAAGTGGTGGAGGTGGTAGTGATAGTGGCGGTGGAGGCAACGGTAGAGGTGGTGGTGGTAGGGGGCAGTAGTGGTGCTTGATATGTACACAAGAGAAGAGGAGGAATAAGTGGACTATGTGAAATAAGAAATGGAGGTTGCCCAAAAAAGCTTGTTGAAATGCTTGCTCAAAAAGCTTGCTTCTCGCACAAACTCCCCTGGTCATCATTGATGCTTCCTTTTCAATAAGCTAGGACATATCCACGCCAATTACCCTAAATTGGATCAAGAAGAGGAGGAATTGACAACAAAGTGAAGTCACACAAGTTAGCATTTAGCTTCCCTCAAGAATCGGATCATGATGAAGACCTAGAGCTCATTGAAATTGTAGAGGATGATTATAAACCCTAAATGGATCTCTTTGAGAACAATGTAGGGAGAAGAAGTAGTTGTTGTTGGTGAAAATGATAGGGGAGAGGGGAAGATAACCCCTATTAAGGCTATATGAAGCCTTAAAATGCGTTCCCCTTTTAGCCTAACTGAGACGCTACAAACACACACACACACACACACACAGGGAGGGAAAGTAGAGTGAGTGAGATAGAGGAGAGCGAAATGTAGAAATTTGTCATCATGGGGGAAATGCTAGTTCCAAGGCTAGATCTTTCTCCCTACCATCAGAAAAAGGGGAGAGAAGCTCGGACCCAAAGAGCACCTAAAATTGGAAACATGCAACTGCTACCATTCCAATTGCACTATCCATGACTCAGTCTACCAAGTTCCTCCCAATGTATATGGATATCTCTTGTATTGAGAGGGTTGTTTGATGTACGAGGCATATAATGTTATAGATTGTAAAGGAAAATAGCTTGATCTATTTGGGATAAAAGGATTGTTTAGATTCTTAAGCGAGAGAAATCTTCTTACGAAGATAGCAAGAAAAAGTCAAGCCATGTGACTTGTACTAGCTCCCACAAGTACTTAAGGATCCCTTTTCAAGAAGCTAGGGTAGGATTATGGATCCAACCCATTGGAATGTTCATCTTAAGCTAATAATAAGAGATATATGTCTTCTAAAAAAGTAATTGCACTTTGGCATTTAGCTCCTCCTTAAGCCTTAAAAGAGTTATTATGCTCGAATATATGCATGCTAAAGTAGAGATTTGTTCCTAAGACTATCTTAAGGATTAAAGAGAGTTTATGACTAAAGGGCATCCTTCCTTGCCAAGTAGTATTATAATATATTTATGAATTGATATTGATAACTAAAAAATGTATTTCCTAAGAGACCTTGTGGCCATGAACATAAGGGACAATCTAGAAGTTCTATAGAAAATAACCTTGACTACCTAGACTACTCATCACCTAATGTATTACAAGGACTAGTATCTTGAAATGATGTAAGATAAATAAAGTACAACTGCATATTTGGGAAGGACTTGTTTATCCTTAGTACTAGTTTTTATTGTACTTGACATAACAAGAATAAATTATCGTGGATTACATCTTCTTTTGCAAAGTATCTGAAGGACATTGTTTTGGGTTGTTGAAATTGTCTTTTGAAGAAAAGACTGATTGTTTTAGAAATTGATTATCTTCCTAACCAAGATAAGTTGGTTGATCTTGATGGAATATTCAAAATGATTGTTTGGATCGATGTTATGAAACATGAATATTTTCATGGCTAATGATGTTAGGTTGATTGCTTGTTGGTTGTGTATTTGTACAAAAATTCTCTATCCTCATGGACAGATTTATGGTTACGCACTACCCTTGTCCTAGTTGGTGGTGGGGGTCCTTCATTAAGGGGCTGGGTTTTAAGTACACTAGAGGCTAGGACCGGCAGCTAACAGGTGCAAGAGGTCTCTTTGTAGGGAGGACTTTAGGCTAGGAAGCAACAAGGGTGCTAGAGGAGCTCTAGCCATAAATCTCTTGAGTTTGTCTAGCCCCTATGAGCCCAAGATAGATTTCGTAGAAGGCCTTGATGTTAGATAAGGGTGGATTGGTGGATCATGTGCAATGAGATTTGGACATAAGTCTTAGATTAAAGGACGGAATGCCGGGTTGGCATTGCACAATGGAGAAGGTGTGGATAAATATTCTTGTTTTGTAATTATTTTGAAAAGAATATTTGATATTGGCTTTGTGTTGTGGATTAATTTTTGTGAAGGAACCCAATGCTCTAAAAGGTTAAGGAAGCTACCTTTATATGTTGAAACTTAAACGCATTAGGTAATTACATAACTGAAGCTGATCCAAAGAGGGAAGTGGGAGGACGAGATCCATGACAAGTGCATCCTAACGCATAGGGTGATCTCGATTAGCTAAGAGCTTTTTTCCAAGGTTGCATTAGTTTAGCAATTCATTCATTGACCAATTAGGCAAGCATATAGAACCCTAACTTGTGTCATTTTAGGGGACCAGTATGAGACTATATCCTACAAACAAAAGGGCTAATGTGTACACTCCGCTTCGTTTCTCATTCTCTTTGAACCAAGCGTGACACATCTCCTTTCTACAAATAGAAGGATTGATGTGTTATACTCCCCTTCATTTCTCATTCTCTTTGAACCAAATGTGACATAGGTGGACTTCGGCTTGAGTGATCTAGTGCAAGTAAATACCCAAAGACTGATGCTAGATGAATCGACAAGTGACCTGTCTACTCTAGAAACTTGGCAATCCTTATGGGTTCAGATCAGAACCTTCTATTTGCAAAGTGGACTCAAGCAAACCTAGGTGACAAACCCTGTGTTATTCTAAGATGTATTGATGGTGTCAATTAGGATTTGACGGGCCACTAAAATCGTGCCATTGAGGGGTCCTCATTTAGTCAGGCATGTTACACATACCATTCAATTACTAGACCACTCGTATTACTATTCAGCCGCATGTTTGTCTATTATAAGATCTTGTGGATCTAAGTAAGAGAGAGATTAATCAAACCAAAGAAGGCATGGACAAATCATAGAAAATGGGAGCTTCAAATGGTTTGGACTTCAACATGTGGGCATTGCAATCTCTTCCCTTATCAAGGATCTACATGCACACACATAATTCCCATGTAGATCAATGGCAATGGGTTAATCAATTGATGGAAATGAGTTGATAATACAATCATGTTTGCTCACTATGCTATCTGTGTGTGCATGTGTGCATGTTTTTCTTTGGGAGGCGGAGAGGAGCAAGCAAGTGAGCAAAGGACAGTGATGGTGGGGGTGAATTTGTGTGGGTGTGTGTGCACTCACACACATGCATGTGCACATACACACATGCACCTATGTGTGCATGTGTGTTTGGGTGCACATACATACACATGTGAGCATGTGTGTGTGTGTGTGTGAAAGAGAGGAAAGTTATTAAATGTATACTAGAGACGTGTGGTCAAGTACCATGGTGGTTGTAGTGCACACGCGCACGCGCGCGCATGCACACACACACACACACACACAAGCAAAATTGGTTAGCTATATGGGGCCCACCTGCAAATAAATATACCAAATCGTAGATATATCATTTTGAATTTAAACCATTTCCCTTCACAAGTAAATGACCCATGTGTGGCTAGAACCTAAGTACCATTGTTGATGTGGGTGCAACCTATTCCTGTTCTCATAGTTCATCACAATTCCTTGACTACCATGCAAAATGGTCATGTTAACAAAATTTATGGTAGTAACATGATAGTTATGGCCACATGCATCCATGTAAAAAGGTAGTGTTTAAAAATTTTGTGGTGATAATACAATAGCTAGGGCCACATGCATCTTTAATAATGGTGGAAAGAGAAATTATTTTATGGGTATCAATGATTATAGGGAAAAGTAGAATTCATGCCCAAGCATAGCATCTCCTAAACTTTAATAGTTTTCAACCTCCTTACGGAATCTATTGCATACTATGACATCACAATCATAACATGTTTGATCATGAAGCTTATATAGTTCAAACAAATAACTTTTGTAACACTGGCTTATATTTTAGTCCCCAAACATTGAATTAGAAACCATTTTTCACATGCAAAACTTGAAGAGTTCCTAGCCATCCTTTAGATGTGTAAAACTAAAACAAGGGTGCATGAGGGTGTAATATAGCATTGCATTATGGTAGCCTTTTTTGGGTTTGTTAGGGTTGGATATTGTGTTAATTTGCTTGGAATATATATGACAAGTAATCATGATCTCTATGGCTCTAAGATCATTTTCTAGGAGGGACTTCATTTGATCAAAGCTTATGTCAAAATCAAGGATGAGTTGTAGAACTTTCAAGATTTGTTTTGCTGGTTAACTAGTAATCATTAGTAATCATCAAGCAAAGAAAGTAAAAAGATTTATCTTGTTTTGCTCCTTAAATAAAGTGGAGATTACCATTACAACCATTGTACTTATATTTCTAAAAGTATGGGTGTGATGTTACTTGTTTGTGATGTGCTATGGATTGATATCCATGGGTTGCTTCTAAGACATCTAACTAATTTATCCCATGAAATATCAAAAATTAATTAATGGGCCACAAAGTTTCTTCTTCAATGTAAGCCAAACCTCATCTTACAACTCTTCAAACTTATATCATTGTAAACAAAGCATGAGTACACCCATTAAGTCGTACTCTTGGATGTGGGTGAGGGCGAACTAAAATTTAGATAACCATGATATATTGACATTTATGCACTCCCATTGTGGATGGTATCTTAGTCAGTGTTTGCCACTACTAATGGATTTCATTTGGCTCTTCCCTGTCAATTGAGTGTACAAGGGTCAAATGCAACAATTAGCTCATTAGAACTTTTTCTTCATAAGATCACATACATACACATGCACATGCATGCACGTGTGCATGCATGAATATCCTCAACAGATGCACCCCTCCAAATGTTGCTTGAGATAGTGGGCAAGAGCCATAATGACATTGTTTTTATCTTAATAGGATAGCTTACAAGCCAAATGAACAATAAAGCTAGATTTGCACTTCTCAATGACCCTATGGCCAAAAAGGAGAAGAACCAATCAAGTATTCAAGTGGGCATGATCCTGGACTTGCACAAATAGGATCAAAGCTAGCCATGCATAATTACAACTATAAGCCCAAGTTTTAACCATCATTGTTGGGAGAACTTGCTTACTCTTCTATCTCCAAAAATATGGGAGAAATATTTAGATGGATATATTATGTTGTGTGCAACATATTTCAAAGAGGAGAAAAGATTAAGTTAATGCTCACAAGTATCAAATTTTGATGTTACACAATTGCAAAATTTGAAAATGACCTTCAAATATATTGATATAGAACTTCACTATTATTTTGGATTAATTTTATTAGTATTACATTTAAGATTATGCTACTCTAATGGTTGAGGTGCCCTTGTGGTTCTTGGTTAAATTACTTCATGTTAATGGACGTTTTGGATAAAGTAGATTCGTTAACTTTTTTTGTATGGTTTTGGTTTGTATTGAGATTTTGGGATTTCCAATTTTATTTTGGGCATTTTGGTCTTCTCTACTCTTGTAGTGCTTTGGAAGGCCTCGATTGAAACTCAACTAGGTGGTTTCAAGAAGACTTTTCCCTTAAGATGAGCACTACCTTTGAGATGCTCTCCTTCATGACCAATTAATTAAATAAACAACCAAAAAAAGACTTTTGATTATCTCCAAAATTTGCAAGAGTTCTCTTTATAATTTCCTTATGGGCACTGTTGAGCTTAAGTGTGATGCTTCTTTGTTATCACACCATGTTATATTAAAGTATTCCTTGTAGTTTAGATTATGGAGGTGCATAAGTGTCACATGCACTCAAGTGGATATGAATTCAAGGTCTCTATGTATAACTCCAAGAATTTCCATTTTTGAATGGTCCACATCTAAATCTCTACTATAAGGGTCTTCACTTTCCAAAACATCAAAAGTTTCTGTGCACTCTACAAAAATCTAGGACTTCTTTTGAGAATTTCAAATCCACATTTCTCAAATTCATGGTAATGAGAATGGATTGGTAAAGAATGTAATAAATGATTACTAAATGCAAGCTTTGATTAGAGAAACTATACCATTTTGCTCAAGTGCCACTACCTTGCACTTAGTTATTTGTCAATATTCATACTTGTAAAAGGGAAAGTTACAAAGTAAGTTTTAGCAAAAATGTTTGCAAATAAATTATGTATTGGCTCATTTCCCTAACATAGTTCAACTAAGTCAACTACTCCTTTAATGTCTGCACACACATGCATGCATGCATGCACACACACCCACATGCACATGCACACACACACGCGCGCGCGTGCGTGCACACACCCACATGCACATGCACACACACACGCGTGCGCGCGCACGCACGCGCACACACACACACACACACACACACACACACACACACACACACACACACACACACACACACACACACACACACACACACACACACACACACACACACACACACACACACACACACACACACACACACACACACACACACACACACACACACACACACACACACACACACACACACACACACACACACACACTTCCCCTCTCCTCCTAACTTATTGAGATGGAGGCCATCACAAGGATGTGAAACAAGATGACTAACATTAGATTGAAGTGCATCCATAATGTTGTTGATAGTCTAGTCTATCAAGAAGATGATCCAATGGCCTCACAATCCTCCCATGTGCTCCATGAGTACTCCAAATCATTGCCTCTATCTTCAGTTGCCATAAGCAAAAGAAAGGAGAAAGAAGAAAGGAATAGAGAAGTTGATCCTAAGTTGTCTCTCACAATTTCTCTCTCTCTCTCTCTCTCTCTCTCTCTCTCTCTCTCTCTCTCTCTCTCTCTCAAGTGCACCTCTCTCTCGTTCATTATGTGGCAGAAGGAGGAGGAGAAGACAACAAGAAGCTTGAACTCTGATATGCTACACACAAAGAATGAGATCTATTTATTTTTAAAGTTTATATGCATAGGGTTTCTTTTGTGTGGGCATCCTAAGTCCCTTTATCCCTTCTCTTGTCTGCTTACAATGCTTGACTTCTATTTATTTTTAAAGTTTATATGCATAGGGTTTCTTTTGTGTGGGCATCCTAAGTCCCTTTATCCCTTCTCTTGTCTGCTTACAATGCTTGACTTTTGGACCATGCATTTGTGGCTTGCCTACAACACATTCAAAAGCATGCATGGGATGCTCTATTTTTCTTGTGGATTGAGGTAATTCATATAGAGTTTTTAGCGACACAATTAATTTTACCCAAATATTCATACAAATTGAATAAGTTTGAGGTCAATGCTTGAATTCTACATTAAATAGACTTCACATGGTATGGATTTTTCAAAACTTATTACAAAATGCTGTGGGACCATTATGAGACTCAGAATATGAATAGAGATACAAGTAGAGCTTTAAGGATTTTCAAATAAAAATATTTATCTAGCTCTCAAAAATCTCTCTTGGTCCCCTCTTGCTATTTATAACCAATGGGCCTTCACTTGCCATCTTTGATAGTTTTTAGTTTTAGCATGATTGTTATTTTCAATAAATGTTATTTTAGTAACTTCTATTATTAGTTAACATTTCCCTCCTCCTAGATCGATGACAATCCCTTGGCACTCTTTGTCAAAGAGAGCATGTAGTAGCATGCATTATAGGTGTGAACATTGGGACTTAAATGGGAAGGTTGGATGAAAGAGTTAACAAGTGTTGTGAATGGGAGTATGGGCTATTGATGCCAAGATTGTATGGGCACTAGTGTGGATGTTGTTAAAGATGAATTACATTTGTTGATGTTGGTATACTTTTGACTTGGCGAGTCCTTTCATAATGGATTGTGATTTGAGCTGCAAATGCTCAATCCACCCTCAGACTCAAGTCACCATCACAAGAGAAGTGCAAAGAAAGGAGAAGAGTAAAACTCATCAAGTGCTTCACATCTTGTCCCTCCTATTCTCACTATTGTACTCTCCTCCTCACTCCCTATCCCACTCTCTCCCTCAATAGCAAGCAAGAACCACAAACAATGAACACATAATAGAGAAAGAGAGTTTGTTCTAAAGTTGGCACACACTAGAACGAGCTTTTCATTCATTTTTGCACTTATATACAATGGCGATCTTTGTAGGGTTTCCCTTTTTTGGTTGGGTGCCCTATTATCATTTTGACTCTTGGATTGGTCCTTTTGCATATGGCTATTACAAGTTAAATTCTCGTCACCTATCCAAACATTGAGACACCTCTTTTTCAATAGGGAAATCATTACAATTTGCATGGGAGTGAGTCTAGCTCTCGATAAAATTAATTACAATGTGTATGAATTTGTTGTGGTAGGGCCTCTTAAGACACTAATTCTTATTTGGTCTCTCTTGAATTCTCCTTTGTTTCATTGTTGTTGTAATCAATTAGCATTTACCCCCTCCTAGACGAGTGCTAGTCCCATGGCACTTTGCAGCTTCGGTAGTAGCATTGTGCTTGGGCTAGTAATAGTAGAGGATTGAGAGGAGTAGCAATGGTAATTGATATCAAAGCTTGAGTTATCCTTCGTGGAACAATTTGCAAATGAGGGGAATAAGTATGGAGAAACGAAAGGGCCCATTGATGTCATTGGGGACCCATGACACAAACCTGCAAATAGAGAAATGCGCACTCCTTAGGGGAGTATCTGCCTTATTGTGCCATGAGATTTTGTGCAAGTGAGAGTGCAATTGGGAGATGAGTCAAACTCCAAGCAAGCTTGGAGTGTTATCCCACACTTAAGGACCTAGTAGATGTGAAGGGAGGTGTAGTCTAATGCTTAAGAAGGCTCTCTTATTTCCCTCATTTTTTCTTTTTCTTTTTTCTCTTTTTTTGGGCTTTTCACATTTTATTTTTTTTCTTCCCCCTCCCTTGTGTTGTCAAAGGGAGTGGTTGCAATGACCACTTGATGTAAACTATGCCCATCATGTAGCTATCCCAATATATTTGCACTAGTTCGCACATGGCCTTGACCTAAGTAGCAAGTCCACAATACAAGATGAGTTCCTTGGCCATGCTACTATTCTCTATTATCTTGTCCAAGTTGCCTAGGAGATAGAACTTTAGATCCTCAACCTTCCATAGCTATGGATGAAGGTCAAATTATTGTTGTTGCTCGAGGGTGAAGACCTTGTTCTTATCTTCATTCTTGGTGTCCTTGATGACCTTGACTCCTTGAGGGTGTGCTTTGGGCTGTCCAATAATGAGAAGGCTGAAAGCCAATGTTAAAGCCAAGCCTATTGAAACAAAAAATGAATGCAAAGACTAGTCATCACAAGTAAAATTAGCAGGATGAATGGGTCAACTAGCAAACGAGCATTACACAAACCATCCACATGTGCAAAAAATAAATGTAGGTTGCAATGTCCATAGAACAAATATGTCAACTAGGAGTAGGCGAGTGTTTCACAGGGTATATGCTTGAATAGTAGAGTCAATATTAAGGAACAAGTACACAGTCAAAAGGCATCAACCAATACCACATTATTATAATGAAAAACCAAACAACGTCAATAATGTAGCTAACAAGAGGTAAAAAATCAACCCATGCATGAATAAATGGAGTGAAAACCAAAAAATTATTGCACATAATTTGAGTATATTAGTGTTTAAAGCAACCTTACACCTGATATCATATTAGAAGAGAAAAACATATTGCAAAATAATGAAAGAGACAATGCACAAAATATAACCAAGAATAGGAATCCACTATGATAAAAGCACAATGGTTGAGCACACACAAGGAAAACAATTGAGAGTGAAGGCTTTTGATTAGGTGGAAAGTTAAAACTTGATCTTAGGCACACAAAATGATGTAATCAATACTCATGAGGCATGGTTAGTTTTAGCAATTTTATATTCAACTTTTTAAATTCCCTTGAGAATGAATTTTGTAATGCTCATTTGAATTCCTTCCCTTTTCAATGATAGTAGACAACATCTTAACTATGAATGGGTACATGGCTCTTATGTATGTGCAAAATTTTAATTAATCAAATTAGAGCTTAATTAAGATAGTTGACACAAAGCAAAAAGGAAGGGAGTGGGTCCTTATTTATTACATTAGAATGGGAGTTTATTTATTTATAGATTTCAAACCTTGCATCAACTATTTGAAGGCTTGAGGATTATACTGAAGTGATGTACAATGATCCATGTTATACAATTGCATGCCAATATGCGTGACGTAGGTCAGAATATCGATTTTTATAAGCATATTTTGTTGCTATGTGTAGCTCTTCCTCACTTAAAATTTGGTCCAAATAGAGCATTGTATTGTCTTATGTGATTTTGAGTCATAGCAAAGTACTTGAAATGATATAGGAGTGACAAAGACTGAGTCATATTTGTTTGACTTGATGGTGCAATAGTGTTCAACATTGGTTGTTATCTAACAAATGAACCCTTTCGATTGTGTTTGTAGAGTGAAGCATTTTTGCAAGAAGATGGACTTGGATTTTACCCTATGATCCAAATCCTCTAGATCCTCTGGTGTTGTTTCTATACATTAGCATTTGAAGGATGTGATTGATTGGACCATGAGAGCTTTTTCTTGTGATATTTGAGTTGCAATTAGTTCTTTAGTAATTGTGGGATGCTTGTTGAATATGATTTTGAACTTTTCCCATGAGTAGGGCAAATATTTAAATGCCTTAGACATCCTCTCATCTAGGAGACCTAGATTTAGTCTCTAAGAGTTGCGAGCAAATAAGATGAAGGTGTTTTCAAGAAATTTTAATGCATTTGATTATATCATCACTTATATTGGTGGCCATGTTAGTAGCTAATTCCAAGATGAACGCTTGCTTATAAGATGGTCTTAGGCTTAGAGGTAGATCCAACTTTATATAAGTTGTCTATTTGATGCAATTAGCTAATTGGGGTGGGGTTTTTGGTTGAGCTTCAACTTATGCATCCCTGGAATTAGATAAGGTTGTCATTTGTGGTGGGTATTGTGGGTAGTGGGCCTTTAGTGGTTGTAGTGGATGAAACATAGTCATTTGTTGATTGTGCCTTTCAAACCAATCTCATTCTGAGATGGTGAGGTATTCGATAATTGGGGGGTTGTGAGGCAATTGGGAGCCATTGATGGCTCCTTATGTTTTTTTGCACTACTTATAGCCCAAGAAGTTCTTTCATGCTGAATCTTTGAGGTTTCCCATGTGGTTAACATGTGTTCCTTCTAGAGGTTCACTATAGTAGTAGTAGATGTGTCATTGCATGTGTTTTCTTCCTATATACCAAGACATGTTTAGCATTTTGGGTCTTATGTTGTGTGCTTGATTCCATTATCATTTATATGTTTTGGGTGATGTTTGTGGTTGTGGTCAAGAAGAGTTAGCTTAAGTGACGATAGTATTGTAACTTTAGTGGGGCTTTAGTGGGGATAAATGTTTATGAAGTTCTTGGTAGCCAAATCCATGGAATTCCTACACAATAGCATTGAGCTTGTAGCAAAGCTTTATGAACCCATCTTATGCTAATATTAAGATGGCATTGGCCCAAGGTTTCTTTTTTAACTCCTTTTGCATTAGACATAAGTATGTAGAAAATGGTAGGAAGGCTTTTAGTCTTCATGGCCATCATAACTTTACCCTAGGAGGGTGTAAGATGTGCTTTTGTACAAGTTGACTTTTGTAGTGATTGGTGTTAAGTCTTCATGTGTCATGACATTGCATATCGATTCCCTCATCTATTAGAGCATCGATATTATGCTGTCTCTAGCAATGAGCTTGAAGATAAGCTGTTGATATAGGTTCATGATCTTCGAGGTCAATCTCTATGACTTTCACATCACATATAATGATTGGTGGTAGCATTATTAGTGGTTTGTGTAGAGGATGTACTAATGGATACTATTTTTTTATACTCTTTTTGTTGAAAAAGCTAATGTCTTTGCCTCCTAGAGTCTCAAGCTCCACATTGCTTATTTTACTAATTTGGCACACAGAGAAGGGACCGACACCTTTAAACTTTATTTTTTGTTTATGGCCTTTAATGGAGTAGCGCAACACTAAGTTGGCCTTCTTAACATAGCTTTGTTTGATATGTTTGTCAAATCATGCCTTCTATCTGGCTTTTTCACATATTAGGGTATGTGTCACTAGGAGCCTCAATTTTTGCTAGGTGTTTGAGTTTCACTAAGTGATTGGTCCAAGCTTCTCTGTCATCCCATTGTTCTTGTATAGCTTCTCTCAAGCTTAGAACAAGAAATTACATTACCATAATGACATGCGCCACATGTGTGGCCAAAAGTCATAGGGACTTAGGTAAGAAGAGGCTCAAGATAGGGAGAAACAATTCCAAACCTATAATAGCGAAGATAAGAAATTATAGTTATGAGATAGGGGTTCAAGATATAGGGCTCAAACTAGCATATGTATGAGTTATGGGGTCCATATTTCATCGTGGACATGATCAATGACAATTCGAAGCCACATTATTTATGGTTATGAGTAGACAACATACAATGCTTTCTTGCTTCATACATATAAAAAATCCCTACATAAGAGCAAGATCAGCCCATCAAATCTTCCCAAATCCTTTGTTCCTTTAGGATATATATATATACAAGAAAACTTCAAAATAGTCCACTTGACCTTCTCAAAACAAGGCATTCAAAAGCATGCAACTATAAAGGAATATGTACAACAATAGTGCTACCATATTTTCCTATGTATATAGGATTTTATTTTAGCATACAAGAGACTACAAAGCAACCCCTATTTAGACTTAAAGGAAAGCACAATGTTCAACTTCAATCATCTCTCATATGTGCCATGTAGAATGATTCTTCCTTTCCTTTTGACCATGAATAACCTTTTTCCCTACAAACCCTTCAAAAATCCACACCTATAGCTCCCCAAAAACAAGTGCAAATTGTCCAAGAAAGCAACAGTCTATGTTTTTTCTCTCTCCCACATACTTTTCCACACAAAAAGCATGCCCTTTCTCAAGTATAGTCCCCCTTTTTTTTTTCCCTTTTTAAACTACTTAGAGGCTCATGTCTTATTTCCACCAATTGAGGTTTGAGACATGTAAAAGACTTCACGTTTTCTTGGAATGCTGGACACTTGGCAAAGACTCTCTAACAAGTTATCTAATTGGCTTAACACTTTATGTAGACAAGAAACTAGTGCCCTGTATATACATGTTATATACCAACGTAGATGGAACTTTCCATTGCTTTCCTCCATTGGACATGTGATCACACGACACCATATATTAATTTAAATGTGGTTTGCCTAGTCACTGTCTTATAGCTCATGTGATATGCCTACAAGGATACCATTAGCTTATTATCTTAGTCTCTATGAGAGGTTGCACATTGATCAGGATTTTGTTCATGTCTTTCACTTAGATGTTTAATGGAGAGTAGTCAGGAGATGAGTTTTTGTCAATGACCATGAATTTGAATAAAAGATGAGAAATCACCTCATTAATGAAGTGTATATCTATCTTGGTCACTCACAATACCGAGGGAGGAAGGATAAGAAGTGAGCTTTTGGAGCAAGCTTTTTCTCACAACCCTCTTTTTTATTCCACATAGACCATTTGTTCCACCCTTTGCCATCACCATCGCCACCATCATCACCACTACCACCACTATTATTGATGTTGCCATTATCACAACCACAACCACACCACCATCATCACCATTACCACCATCTCTACCACTACCACTACCATCCCTACCACCATCTCCACTCCTCTCTCTCTCTCTAACTTTATCTCTCTCAATCCACATGTATGTATGCAATCTCTCTCTTTATCCATAGTTCTTACTATGTACGTCTTATGCCAACTTTATATGTGCATATATGTCTCTTGCCTTTTGTCATTTGCATCTACCTAATTGTCAAGAATTGCATGATGGGGGGACTTGCTTGAGCTATTATGCCAGTCACACATAATATATAAAAGAGGAAGCTTATTTAAGAACACAAGAAGAGAGATGGAGACCAAAACGCTTTCTAACTCATTTTTCTTCCTTTTTTCTCTCACAATACAATGTACATAAAGTATAGATAAGATACAACAACATAAAGGAAATTGGTCGACTAAGTCAAATAATGCATAACTCGCTACACTAATCAAGTGGCATTATAATTATGTTACTTGTAGGTAGGTGTAACTAACCAAATACAATAAGTGATAAGTTAGTGGCCATGTGAGGATCATAATGACTACCAACATGCTAAGTATATACATATAGACCTATCTAACTAGGTGGTCCATCATCAATGTCCACATGTATTAAGCTTGCCATCTCAACACTCCCCCTTAAGCTCAACTACATCTATGCAACTCCAAGTAAGCTTCAAAAAGTTCGAAGCTTCTCTATAATCAATGCCTTTGTGAAAATGTTAGCTTTTAAATCTTGTGTATAAGTCAATCTCTCCTCCAAGTATCTTCTCTCTCACAAAATGATAATGCACCTCAATATGTTTTATCCTAGCATGGAACATTGGGTTCTTAGCTAGTTGTATACCACTCATATTATCATAATGAATGACAATTGGACCATCTCCCTACACATCCAATCACCCAATAACTTTTGTAGCCATACTATCTCATATGCTGTCATAGTAGCACCGCTATACTCAACATCTATACTAGACAAAGCAACCATTGACTACTTTTTGCTACTCTAAGCAATTGATGTACTACCAAGGGAAAATATGAATATGCTGGTAGATCTTCTGTCAGACTTGCTACTAACCCAATTTGCATCTATGTATCCAAATATATGTATATCCTTACTTGTCCCATTAAAAAATCTATAATACAAGCTAGACTTCACATACCTCAATAACCGTCTAACTATATTCAAATGAGGCTTCCTAGGTACTTGCATAAATAGACTCACAAGTCAAATGGCATAACTCAAGTTTTTCCTTATGATGATCATGTAGATCAAACTCCCTACTATCTTCCTAAATATAGTAGGGTCTTTTATCTTATCCCAAATATTAACACTTAACTTTATATTTTTCTCCAATGGCACTAAAAGCCGCTTGTATGGCATCATACAATATCTAGATAACATATCCAAGCCATACTATCTTTGGAATAGCCATATACCATCATTACATATGATCACCTCAATACCAAGGAAGTATCTCAACTCATCCTTATCCTTCATCTCAAAATTTTGATTCAATAGACCCTTGACATTAGTAATCCCACTATTACTATCACCTATAATAATTAAGTCATCCACATAGATGACTATGACAACCAAGCTTGCATCACCGTTACTCACATAAGGTGAGTCATCTAAATTTGAAACATAAAAGTTAATGTTGACAAGATACTCTTGATCTTGTTATGCCATGCTCTAGGTGCTTATTTTAGCACATAGAGCATCTTCTTTAATCCACACACATATGTGGAATGCTCTAAATCCTCATAACCTACTTGTTGTTCCATATACATATCTTCTTGCAAATCATCATACTTTATGCCATACGTCTAAGTATAGTCTTTTACAACTAGCCCAACCTTATACCTACTATAATAGAATCATCAACATTATACTTTATTTCATAAACCCACTTATAATTAAGCACTTATAACTAATAGCTTTCTTGCCCTTGGACAATGGTACTAGATCCCAAGTCATGTTGGCCTCTAATGCAACCATCTCCTCATCCATTGCTGCATTCCAATGAGCATGACCAATAGCCTCCTCAAGACAAGTGGACTTAACATTCTCAACTACTTTCAGCATATAAGCACAATGGTGAGCTTCATAACCCTCAAAACCAAATCTTCTAATAAGAGATCTCACCCTCTTAGACTTGCATACCACTAGATCACTCAATGGAGTCTTTACATTACTATGTACTCTCTGTATACCTGGTGTCCATTTAAACTCTATGGGCCACTAGAGTCTCCATCAAGAACTGCATGACTAGTAGATGCTATATTACCATATGATACTTTCTTCTTTTCTTCAATTGTAGAGATGTGATAGACTATGGTGCAACATTGAGTCCTATAAGAAAAACAAAATAAATATTAGATTCATTTAAACTCTCTGGGCCATTAGAGTCTCCATCAAGAACTTGCAATACTAATAGATGCACCTGAAGATGTGCCGCTGCTCAAGGACTAAATGTAGATCTACTACCAGATGATATCTCTAGTTCACTAATAGTCCATGATTCTTACTATTCTATATGCACATGACTATTATGATCATTAACATCATCCAATGCATCTCCACTAGATGCATACAAATTTCTCATTTCATAAAACATAAAATCCTTGCTCACTGGAAACTCACCATTAACAAGGTTGTAACAACAATACCCTTTCTAGTCATAGGGTATCCGATGAAAATATTTTTTAAAGCCTTTGAGGACAATTTCTTCCTTAACTCATTAAGCACATGTACATATGCAATAAAACAAACACTTTCAAGTGTGATATATTAGGTTTCTTGCTTGTAAAATATTATTTAGGAGTGATATCATGAAATGCAACGGTGGGAAACCTATTCATAATGTAGACATCAATATGAATAGCCTCACACAAAAAATGATTGGGCATAGTGTTTTTAGCCATCAATGAGCATGTAACTTTTGCAATATGTCTGCTTTTCTTTTCTACAATCCCATTTTGTTGTGGGGTATACCTGCATATATCACTTTATCCCATGAGATCTAAAAAGATCACTGAACAAATTAGAGAGGTATTCTTCCTCTCCATCTGATCACAATCACTTAACTTTCAAGTATGTTTCTGTTTCAACAACATCCTTGAAAGTTTTGAAGTGCTCAAATACTTCACTCTTTTCCTTCATTAAATATACCTAGAGTTTCCTAGAGCAATCATCAATGAATGTAACAAAATACTTATTACCACCAAGAGATACATTTTGGTAAACCCCAGAATATCTGTATGCACAATATCAAGTATATTCTTGCTTACATCTCCGTCATGCAAAAACTATTGCCTTGCCTACTTCCGAGATTGACATGCTTCACAAACATTATGTAATTTTGAAACTCTAAATATAGATAAACCTATAAACAACCCTTTAAACTACATTAATTTCAATCTTTACAGATTTCCATGTTTAATATTTTGTGCTATATTTCAATATCTACAACCACATCTTTGTCTTTGTCATACATAGTAAACTTTATAATAGGAAATTTAGTATCCAATATGTGGCCAACTCTGATTCCTTTTGCAATCAACCTACACTTATTATTACAATCTTCAACAAAACAACTCTTCACATTAAATCTAATTTGTAACCCTTGCTCTACTATTTAACCAATAGATACTAAATTCTTTGTGATGGATGACACATGGAAAATATCAAGTAAACACTTTGTCTAACCATCATGCAAGGACAAATGAACTTTTCTAATATGTAAAATTGGATGATATGAATCATCACCCATATTTTATAACTTGGACTTTGTAAATCGTGTATCTTTCTAAACCATTTAGCATGGCTAGTCATATGATTTGATCCACCAGAATCAAGGTACCATATATCATCACATACCCCTTCTCTTGTAACATTAGTAATCCTATGTTGTATAACAAATAAATGCTCATTTTTATTATCATTCTATCTTGAAGATGATGCATAATTTCCTTGCTATAATTTTCCTTTATGAATGTTATCCTTCTTATTAAAACAATTAGTTGCAATATGACCTGTTCTTTTCTAATAAGAGGATAATACCAAAATTAATGGAACCTCTATTCTACCATCTATCAAATTCTCTAAAGCTTACTCTTTCTCTAGAATTACCACAGCTTCTTGAAATTTGGATGTCACCAAATTGTTGATTTAACATGTTTTGCTAGTTATTACCAACACGACCCATACTATGGTCTCTTGAAGAGGATATGCAACGTCCCTTTCCTAAATTTAACTAAAATTATTGGACCTATTTGCCACTTCTTTCAAATGATTCACTCTACATATTAATCTCTTTAATGATCATGAGAGAGAGAGCAACTCATCCAAATCTAGAAACGGTTTTTGTACACTCAAGAAAGTAACAAAAGATTTCTAGGTCTTTTTAGTATTTAAGACCACCCAAAGGAGATGAAACCAAATCATCATCATCAGGCACATTGCATTACTAGCTCCTAAGGCATCTGCAATGCTTCTCACCTTCAAAACATACTCATTTATAAAATTTTTTCCTTTCTTTAAGGTATTCAACTCTTGCTAGAGTTGAATCTTTCATGCCTTTGTATTTATTGAAAACATATTCTCAAAGATTGTCTCAGTCGCATGTGAAATTTTTACATTTTTGATATACACCGGCATAATGTTATCAACAATGATTACCTAGACAACTAATACATCACCTTTTTGACTTTTGCATTCTATTCTTTCCATACCCTTAATTCTTCTATAGTCACAGGATCACTAAGCTTTAGTTTCTTTTCTTCGTTTGAAACAAACTCGTAGAGACATTTTTCAATAAGGAAGTTTATTACACAAAACTTCCATGATGGATAATTGTCCTTGTCTAGCTTCTTAACAATTGGATTTCCATTATTCTCAACCATTATGACACAACTAAGTACCAAACAATAAGCAAAACTTCTACAAGCCTTTGAAAGATATTCACAACAATAAATTGATCAACCCTTTTCACTAAAACTGCTCAATAATACATACAACCTACAACTTATTTGTAGATGAATCTTTTGTCTTACTCTTTTATAAAAATCTTAGAACTTACAGATTTAAAATCTTCACCCATGCACCATGGAGAGACCGACATAGTTGAAATTATGGTATGCCTTGAAATTGTTGTTGGCAACCTTGTGGAGTTAAAACAGGGCCCTAATTACGATGCCTCCATAGGTATTATTGAAGGAGAGAGAGAGAGAGAGAGAGAGAGAGAGAGAGAGAGAGAGAGAGAGAGAGAGAGAGAGAGAGAGAGAGAGAGAGAGAGAGAGAGAGAGAGAGTTAAAATGGGACCCTACTTCCGATGCCTCCATAGGTATTATCGAAGGAAAGAGGGAGAGAGAGAGAGATTCTTACCGATTACTTACTTACTTGAATCCTTGCTCCTTCTTTAGGTCAACCTTCAAAACTAAGCTCTCTTAGTGGTACTGCTTTAATACCATGTTACGAATTGCATGGTGGGGGGACTTTTTTAAAGCTATGCAATGAATACACATAATATACACATGAGAAAGCTCACTCAAGAACACAAGAAGAGAGACAAAGTTCAAAATATTTTCTTGTTGGTTTTTCTTCCTTTTTCCTCCCACAATATAATGTACACAAAGTATAAATAAGATACAGTATAAATAAATGAGGCCTACTAAATCAAGTAGTGCATAATTGACTATATTAAACAAATGGTACTATAATTATGTCAGCTTAGGTAGGTGTAACTAACCAAATATAATAAGTCAATAGCCATGTGAGGATCATAACAACCATGGGTGTGCTAAGTAGAGACATGCATACCGAGCTAACTAGGTGGTTCATCATCAATGTCCACATGTGTTGAGCAGCCTACCATCTCAACACCTATTTCCACCCCCATCCCCATCCCCATCCCTATCTCTATCCCTATCCCCACCCCCTCCCCCGTCTCTCTCTCAAATCCTAGTTGATTCTCCATCTAGGCTTGGACAATGGATTTGTCATATGTCACATTGAGTGGAGTCTCACCACATAGCTCTCCTTCTTTGGCTTCCCTTCTTATCTTGTTTGTGTTCATGCATTTCTAGCTTCTCCTAGGTCCTAGCCATGGCACTCTTAGGTAACACTCTACCTCCTTTGATAGGCGAGTCATATTTTCCTTTTTCTTTCTTAGTAAGGGGCGAGAAAGAGAAAAAGGGGAGTGCATCCCATACATATGATTGCACAATTGAGTCTCCATCAAAGTGTTCTCTTGTGACTCCCATGTGTGCTTCTCATTAGGACCTCATGCATCTCATGCTTGCAAATACATCTTCTTAGCAAGCCACCTTGGTCTAGCCAATACAATTTTCCAATGATTAATTCATAGGGTTACACTTTGAGAAGGAGATAAGGAAATCATACTTTTTTGATTGCCCAATAATGTATTCCTTTTTCTATACCTCATTTGCCCAATATGAAGTAAGTTTTGCTTTATATAGATCCTCCTCCTCCTAAGAAAATTCAAATGGATATACATTAGAAAGATCATCCATATTGGCATTTTTTGCTAGTTCTCAATTAAGTACTAAGTAAAGCAAGGCTTGATGATGATCAACAAAAAATGTGAGCTAGGTTGCTAGTAAATAGTGGTGAATCTTTTTTACACCAACACAATTGGTAACCATTTCTCTTAGTAGTCAAGTAATACATCTTAGTATCTTGAGTTGGTGATTAGCAAATCTCATTAGATAAGCTAGATTTTGCTCTCTAGATTGGCACACTACTGCTCCCACAACAAATTTTGATGCGTCAATCTACACATGGAAGGTTACATTCCAGTCCGAGGCTTGTAAAATTAGAGCTATTGTCAGAGCCTTTTTTAGCGTCTCATAAGCTAGTTCTTTGATCCACTCAAAGATGATCAATAACTTCTATAATGGTTGAGAAATTAGGTATAGAAATCACTGATAATACCCTACCTATGTGCTTGAGAAAGCATTGAACTCCCTTGCACTTAGTTGGTGGTGGTAGATCAATAATGATGTTATTTTTGGAAACTACATGCCCTAGGATAGAACCACATTTTACCTAGAACTTGTACTTCAAGGGGTTCCACAAGAGACCATACTATTGACAACATTCAATAACTATTTGGAGCATTTATAGATACTCTTTCAAGTTGATGTGTAAGAAAAGGTCATCCACGAGCACTTCCAACAATTTTCAAAACATTTCCTTGAAGCTTGTAGCACATGAGCCAATAAAAGTTAGCAGGGGTATTAATCAAGTTAAAGGATATGATATGTATATAAACACTTACCACATAGTGGCTAAGTTTGTCTTGTGCTTATCGTTTGGATGAACTTCCACTAATCATGGCATTGATCTTTTTGTAGTTTATGCACACTCTATTCTTTTGGCTCTTCTTCAATATGGTGATGATTGGCAAAATCTAGTCTATGTGCCTAATCTCAGATAAATCCTACATTTAAAAGCTTATCTATTTCCTCCTTAATATATACTTAAAATTTATTATGTACAATCATTGCTTTATAGGTACTACGCTAAGCACCATGGGGATGTTATGTTGACAATGCTAGGGTTGATTCCCTTAGGCTCTTCCATGGACTAGGTAAACATGTCCTTAAACTCTTTCAAGATGTTCACCAGGTTAGCCTCCTCATCCTTGACTAGGCCATTAGTTATGCAAATGAGTCAAGGCTTCTCCCACTCAATGGCCAAATTAACTTCCTTTAGCTTAACAAGTCCTTTTATCAATTTGCTAGCATGTTCTTGTTGCTTTACTCCTAGCAACACCAATATTTGATCTCTTTTTTTGACTTTTGTGAAACACTTGGGGGAGATCATGAGCTTTTTAAATTGTTCGACTTGCAACTCTTTGGTTTTTCTCTTCCTTTCCTCCTATAGGCTTTTGCATCATAAGTGGACTGGAAGGTCCCGCTTGGTGCCTATTGCTTCATAACTATGTATGTAATTGCTTCCCATGTAGCGGCTAATGATGTCTTGTGCTTATTGTTTGGATGTACTTTATTATAGCCTAAAAATCTATTGATTTCTCAATGTGTATGCCATATGCTAACTTTGTATGTGCATGTGTGTGCCTTTCCATTTGTCCTTTGCATCCATCTATCCCCACCCCTCCCCCTCCCCCCTCTCTCTCTTAGATCTTAATTAATTCTCCATCTGGACTTGGAGAATGCATTTGTCACATGTCCTAATTAGTGGAGCCTCATCACATTGCTCTCCTTCTCTTGGCTTCCCTTCGTATCATGTTTGCCTTCATTCCTTTCTAGCTCCTCCTTGGCTCTAGCCACACCACTCTTAGGTAACACTCTACCTCCTTACAAGATGAATTATCTTTCCCTTCCTCTTCCTCAATTGGGGGTGAGAAAGAGAAAAAAGGTGATTTTTCATCCTACATATGAGAGAAAGAGAGAGAGAGAAGCCAAAATTAGAGAGAAAAAGGTTGGCGAAAGAAAGAGCCAAAGTGGGAGTGTAGGTCCCACAATAGGAGAGAGAGAGGGAGCCATAATAAATTTTAAGAAAATGTTGCAAGAAAGAAAGAGAGAGAATGAAGTGTAGATCCCTAGAATATGAGAGAGAGAGAGAGAGAGAGAGAGAGAGAGAGAGAGAGAGAGAGAGAGAGAGAGAGAGAGAGAGAGAGAGAGAGAGAGAGAGAGAGAGAGAGAGAGAGAGAGAGAGAGAGAGAGAGAGAGAGAGAGAGAGAGAGAGAGGAAAATTAGGGAATGAGAAAGTTATGAGGAGAGAAAGAGACAGAGAGGTGGAGGTGGTATGGAGGTAGAGGAGATACTAGTTGGAGGAGGGGAAGTCTGTGGTGATTGTGGACGAGATGGTGGTGGTAGTGGACAAAGAGGTGGTGGTGTTGGAGATGGTATTGTTGGTGGTGCAAGTGAAGATTCTTGTAAAGGAAATAAGTAAACTATGTGGAACAAAAATTGGGGGTTGCCAAAAAAATTACTCTAAAAGCTTGCTTCTCGCACATACTCTAGAGGGACTAGCCAAATTTAGAGTTACCTATTCTTGTCAAAACTTTTCAATCATCCTACTATCGTTCTTTCAAGTGGCTCTATCCTTTGCCCATTTTGTCAAGTGACTATGATATATATTCTCACCTATGAGTATTGAGCTACAAGACTTACAGGTCCAATGAAATCGATCCCCACTTCTTGAAGGGCTGGTGAATTATTATTGGCACAAGTTTGATCTTATTCTTATGCACAAATACTTTTGTACGATGGAATTCATCATAGTGCTTCACAAATTTGGTGGCATTGCAAAAGAGGGTGCACCACCATAACTGAGATTGTAGGAACTTTTGTGCACTTGACTCTCTGTCAAAGTGCCCTCTCACGACTCTCGTGTGTGCTTCCATTAGGGCCATATGCATCTTATGATTATAAACATATATTCTTAGCAAGTCCCCCTTCCCCTAACCAATCAATTTTCCCAACAATTAATTGATAGGGTTGCACTTTGAGAAGGAGGTAACAAAGACATGCCTTTTAATTCGTGGATCATGTATTCCTTTTTCTAAACTCATTGGCACAACACGGAATAAGGTTTTCTTTATGCAAATCCTCCTCTTGAGATATTTTAAATAGATGTGCATTAGGAAGGTCACCCATAATGCCATTTTTTGGTGGTTCTCCATTAGGTACTCATGATAGATGATCAACCATATAGTGCAATTTTTCTTTCCTCACCACCATTGAGAAATTAAATTCAAGAAAATGTAGACACCATCGAGATATGCATCGAGTTGCATGTGATTTATTCACTAAGTATAGCAAGGCTTGATGATGATCAATAAAGAATGTGAATAGTGTTGCTAGTAAACAGTGATGAAACTTTTTTACAATAAACACAAAATTTGGTAGACCCTTTCTCTCAATAGTGTAGTCATTCATCTTAGTATCTTGAGTTGAGGATTAGTAAATCTCACTAGACAATCTATTTTATGCTCTCCAAGCTGGCACAATATTGCTCCCATGGCAAATTTTGATGTGTCAATGTGCACATGGAATATTATATTCCAATGTCAAGCTTGTAAAATTAGAGATATTGTTATAGCCTTTTTTAGTGCCTCATAAGTTTGTTAGGATTTGATGATCCATCAAAGATGATCAATAACTTGTATAATGGTTGAGCATTAACATGTAATTCAACAAAAATTGCCAATAATACCCTATGTGCTTAAGAAAGCACTGAACTCCCTACCTATAGCTAATTACAATAGTATGAGTTGCACTACTTAATTCATTAAGAGTAGCACAGCGGACGCATGGTGGGTCCTGACCCACAGGCCTTAAGCCCCATTAATGCTTTTCTTCCCTGGTTTCTTTCGAGATGAGGACATCTCGAGTTCTCTAGGGGGAGAGCCTTGGGCGAGGGCATCATTGCCAATCAGATTGTGGTATTGGTCGTAAGTAATGTATTCCCAAATTGATAGATGCTTGCTTAATTTCCTGCATGCGATACGTTAGGTCCCAAACTTTACTACTTGAGAAATAGCTCGTTGAAAAATGTAAACTTTGTCTCGACTATTTGAAGGATTGAGTTTCTCAAATGTTTGTTTCAAGAGAAGTTAATTGCATTTAGATGCTATGGGATAAATTCATCAACAACATATAAGGCTTCAAGCATTGTCAGCTTCTTGTCCTCGCAATAATAGGGGCATTTTCATTGACTTTAAGGTATACTCTGCAACTTGCATGCTTGATGGATGGCATGGTTAGTGATCTAGCTTAAAGAAAATTCATCTTAGAAACTCTAGGCTTTGCCCAAGCTCTTGCTAGCAACACGAACTAATAGCTCATGTTTGGTAGATTGGAATCTTGATGTTATGCTTAGTTAGCACAAATAACAATCATAAGGGCTAAAACTAAGATGCCTTGGGGTTTATCTGGCAACTACTATCTTCATCAACCCAACTCAAGGATTGGGCTAGGTACAAACTATAATTCCAAGCTTCAAAGGCAAGTGGAGAGCTCTAGGGATTAGGAAACCCTAGGTCAAAGGAAAGACCGATGCTTTTATACTCGTTGAGAAGAAGGCTGGGTTATCGAAAAATGTAAGTGACCTATAGAACTTACGTTGCGTATAGTGTTAAAACCCCTAACATATGCCTTAGCCAAAAGAAGGGTGTGTTAAGTAAATTTTACATAGAACCGCTCCTGATCCCAAGGGGGAGAGAAAATGTGCGATGGAAAGGTTATCGTGACTATTCTTGCAAAGTTTGGAAAAGGATACCATTGTTTTTTATTGACTTATCAAATAACATCCTAAATGCTTTTGCATTAAACTGATTGTTGGGATGTGATTTGGATGATTATTCCAAGTGCTTGTGTTTGATGGCAAATGCATGGCAGGGGGTCAATGATGACAAGTTGCCATGGAGAATAAAGGAATATTTTCTTAGAAGATGATATTAGGTTGATTGCCTTGATTATGAATGATTCTTAATTGGATTAATTAAGAAAGGATATTTTGCGCGAATCTCGAAGGTCACATTGCATTTCAACCTAAGAAGGGCACTACTTGATTCACGAGCCAAAGATTGAGAGGTGAAATGGCCAACTGCGGAAGTTGTGTCTCACTCCTAGGTCGCTTGGGGTCAGGTGGAGCTCTGGATACCCCTTGCCTAGTCCAGAATGGAGTTGAAGGCTGATGTGAACCCAACATTTGTGGCGTTGGAAGATCTTATTATAGATTATGGATGGAATTTGTGGTGCCATGTGATTTGGATCATGTAGTTCACTTGGACAGAAGGGATACATAATTTCTCCTATATGGACAAGAGACAAAGATTAATGTGAAGATAAGTTAAGGAAGTTGTTTGTTAAAAGGACCGCTTGCTCTATTTTTGTGTCGGTGTTTTAAGTTACGCGAATGAACCCTACTCCCTAAAAGAGATAATTAAGGAAGCTGATTTTAAATGTCACACATAAATGTGATAGGACCTAATTAGATAACTAAAGAATGCCTACTAAGGGAAGCGAGTGGATGGAACCCCCGATGGGTCCATCCTATGGTAGGGTGGTCCTAGAGAATTGGGAGGCTTCTCAGAAGGTTTTACCGACGTTTGACCCTTAAGAATTATTAGGCTAGAATCTCAATTCGTGCCGTTTTAGGGGAATGGAATGGGACTATGTTCTACAAGTAGAGAGGTTGAGTAGCACATCCCTCTCATTTCCCATTCTCTTTGAACCAAGTGCGGCATGGGTCTGCTTCGGCTTGGGTATCTCTACGTAAAGTAGGATGTCCAAAACTCGACGCTAGAATGCTGTCAGGAGACCTTGACCACTAGGAACCCAGATTTCAGGTCGATCTTAGTGGGTTCGGGTGCGAACGTTCCATTGTAGGGTGGACTCGAGAAACCCTAGGAGACAAACCTCGTAACATTCCATGGGAGTGCTGAGCGGTGTCGCTTAGAATCATCTCTCGATGGACCGCTAAAAACATGCTTGGACAGCCAATAGGCGGCACATTACACCTATAATGAGGCTGAATATAGAGGTGATAGTCACTATTAGGAGAGGTTTGGCCATGCAAGTGGGTGTAGAAGTTGAAAAGTATCCCTAGATGCCCCAAGTGGGCATACAAGGCTAGATTGGTTGCTAAGTGTTTCAAGCAAGAGCATGGTGTGGACTTTGATGATGTAGTCTTTTATCCTATTATAAAGATGATTACCCTATGCTTAGTACTAGCATTGGTTGCTCAGCTTGACTTGGATCTTTATTAGATGGATATAAAGACAACTTTTCTTCATGGGGACTTGTATGATGAGATTTACATGGAGCAGCCTAAGGGCTTTCTAAAACTTGGTAGAGACCACCTACTATGTAGATTGAGAAAGCCCCTTTATGGCCTTAAGCATGCACCTAGGGAATGCTACCACAAGTTTGACGCTTTTATGCATTCTTATGGATATTTCCACAGTGATATAGATCCATGTTTATACAAAAGAAGGCTCGTGATGGCAGCCTTATGATTTTAATACTCTACATGTATGATATATTGATTGCTGGGAGTGCTCATGATGAGCTGGATGCCTTGGAAGGTCAGCTCAAGAAAAGCTTTGAGATGAAGGACACGGGACATGCCTCACATATTCTTGGGATGCGCATTACACATGATCACTCTAATGGACTCCTTTACTTGTCACAAGTACATCTAGAAGATCCTTAAGTAGTTTTATCTACAGGATGCATATTGGCCATCCTTTACCTTGTCATGTGAAGGTTAGTCAGGCTAATTATCCATAGAGTCTGATGAGTAGAAGGCCAAGATGGCCAAGATCCCTTATGCATTCGTAGGAGATTCGTAGTGGGCAGTTTGATGACTGCCATGATAGCTACTCATCTTGACATAGCATTTGCAATGGGAGTTGTGGCATGCTATATGACTACACTTGGTTGGAATGGCATTGAAATGTTGACAAGGGTAACATGAGGTACCTGAAGGGCACAACAGTTATGTGCATTTATTATGGTGGCCAAGATATAGGACTTATGGGGTACATTGACTGTCACTAAATTGATTGCTTATTACGCATTCTCTATTTAAAAAATGTATGTCAGTAAATTAATAACTCACTTTTATTTAAGTTTTGATGATGATCTAGCATGGCCATGAGACCATTTAGAGACTAGTATTCCTAGTACATCACTTAATGGGGTGATTAGAGCACTATGACAACGATGTCTGGTACATGTAGTACAAGTTATGAAGGGGGAAAGAAGTGTTTGCCAAGTGTAAGAGTGTACATGAGAACCAAGGAATTACACATAAATGAAGATGGATTGAGTTCTAAGAAGAGGAAGGGCATTAGCATTGTGTATATGTATTTATTTGTGCATTCGGGGAAGCCTGGGAATGTTTACTTGTGTGTAAAGAGCATTGCATTCGTTTGGGGTCATCCTCTCCCTTACAAGTCAAGGTTTAAGGTCTTTTCTTTCATTAAGAAAGATGAGAGAGGGAATTCTCTCACTAAGAAAGACGAGAGACGTGATCCTCTGGAAGTGAGGAGAGAAGCGATTTTCTCTTTCTAAGGTCCAAAATGACACAAGCTTTTGTGTGGAAGTCAATCTTAAGGTTGAGGCCCAAGGCAATTTAATGAACTCTCCTTAAGGTGGTTGCATGGACCACAAGTTAAGAGTACAGTTTAAAAAGCTGTTTAAAAAAAAGACATGGTGAATCTATTTTTAAAATATCTCACGATAGAAAGATGATCTCTAAAAACAACCTGCTTAAGTTATTGGAAATAATGAGATCTACAACTTTTGTGTTGGAGGTTTTTTCATCCAAGCAATAGATAGAGAGATATCTTGAAATTGGTGATGCAGAGTAGGTCTTGGAACAACCACATCTTGCATGAAGATCAACCTTTCCAATTTTGGCACTTAAGTCTCGCTCCAAGAAGAGAAGCTCTTAAAAGCCTATAAAAGAGAAGGCTCTCCTTGGGTGTGAGGGAGGTGAAGGAAGCATCACTTTGCATGCATCCAAGAGGAGAAGAGAAGGTGCAAGTGCTGCGGAAGCTCTGTTGAAATCAAGTTCCAAGAGGAGAAGAGAAGGTGCAAGTGATGCGGAAGCTCTCCTGAAATCAAGCTCCAAGAGGAGATCCATACACATATTGTGTAGGAGAGACTCAACAAGGATCAAAAGGCGCCAACTTCCAAGTTGTGCAAGTGTTAGCCATGGTTGTATACCGTGCAAGGAACCGTGATCTTGTTCCCAAGATCTACAAGTAAGAACTAGTTTATGTGTAACGGAGGAGCTTGCTCCTTGTTAATAATATAACTCCACAAGGGGGGAGACTGCCCCATCTTCCAGTCCCTAGTGTGTTGTCAATCTCTCTATATATATATATCTCTCTCTCTATACGTCTTTCTTTTCTCTATTCTATTCTCTCTCTATACCAACATAATATTCACCATATATATTTTAAGTATATAAGAAAGTCGAGCGTGTATCTCAAATCTTATAGCAGCGGTATCAGAGCAAGTTTCTTTTATTTTCTGAAAGTAAAGGCAATCCTTGTTGCAAGAAGAAGGTAAAGATGACAATCGATGAAGTGCTTACAAGTGAGCAATTACAGGCTCAATTGACAGAGTATCGTAGCTTAAGGGTAAGGAAAGAAGTTACTTATGAAAGACTGAATCCTCCAAAAGTTGGTGACATTGGAGGAAACATCATTGCACCAATTGATGGTGAAGGTGTAAAGCATTCGATTGCTGAGAAGCTTCCTAGAAGGAAGAAGGAATTTCGGGTCAAGAAGAGTAAAAAGACCTCACCTCGAGTGAGGTGGATAAGGAGGGAGTCATCTCCCTTAGCAACCAGCTACTCCCTTGATTACTCAAGTTCCTCCTCCTCCTCATCGTCTTCTAGTTTCTGCTCTCTTAGTTCTAAGTCTCGTGCAATCCGTAAACGGACAAAGAGGGACCACAAGAGAAGCAAGCTTAAGAAGACTAAGACTTTTAAGTTTGGGGATAAGGACATAAAGTTTGACTCTTACTCTAGTAAGAGAGATCCTGCTAAGGCACTAGCCTTTGTCAAGAAATTTGAAGTTACTTTTTCTGATGGTAATTTCTCAGAAAAGTCTAAGCTCAGGCATGTAGGCATGCACTTGAAAGACACCACTAGCAATTGGTGGTTGACTCTCATTTTGAAGGGAAGGAAACCTACGACTTGGGAAAAGTTCAAGAAGAAGTTTTATGCTCAGTTCTTGCCTCCTAATTTTGAGAATGATGTCAAGAAGGAGTGGGATTTGGCTAGGCCAGAAAGAGCACGAGGTCACTAGTTATGTGGAAAATTTTTGGTTTACTTTTCTCAAGGTTACTCCTTTCATGGAGATCAACGATGAAGAGAAGAAAAGGAAGTTTGAAGCTTGTCTACTCCCTCATTTACACAGAACCATGAAGGTCTATCCACATGAAACCTTATCTCGCATGATGGAGTTTGGCATCATAGAGCTGAAAGTTTACATACACCTAGTACATCTCGAAAGTTGGACATGAGTTCTTATAGAGCTAGACAAGAGTAGCTCTATGATCAACCAAGAGACATGATTAATCAAAGAATACCTATCTTTACCCATGACCAATATTCAAAGCCAAAGGGTAACAAGAAGAAGTGCAAGCATCTCTCACCCTCTGAGATATAAAAATACAAAGAGGAAGGAAGATGCTTTCTTTGTGGTGATTTAGGGCATCTGAAGCTTGATTGTCCTCACAAAAGGAAGGAAGCAAATGTGGTTAAAGATCCTCCTCTCGATCCTCAAATAAATTCTATTCCAAATGTGCAAGCTAACACTCATTCAAATGAGAAGAAAAGACAACTCTCAAAGGGTTGGGGCACACTCAACAATCAACGAGTTTTGATACTTTTTGATCTAGGGTTCACAGATAATTTTGTGTTAGCAGATACTGCTGAAAGACTAGAAATTCCATCGGATCGATTGGAGACACCAATTGGATTAGGTTTGAATGACTTACAACCAATTCTAGTCCTATCTAGGGGAAGTTGAATCTTAGAATTGGGGATTATTGTGACCAAGAATCTTTTCTACTTGCACCCATTGGTAACTATGATGTTATCTTAGGTATGCATTGGCATTACAAGATTAGACCTCTTCGTGATTTTTAAAGAAGACTCTTGCATTTCAATTCAAGGTTCGAAACATAGTATACATTGCTGATGCTGGAGATTGGCCCATGCCAATGGTTAGTCATATTAGCATTTCTAAAGAAATGAAGAAAACTATTTATGCGTACATGATTTTTGTGAGAGAGTCAAAAGAAGCTAATGACTCAAGGGCACTTGATGCCTCTAATGAACACACAATACAACTAATGCTTCTAAGTCTTAGACTTGAAAAGAACCCCTCTCTTTAATTGATCAATTGAGACATGATTTTTTTAAATAATATGAAGATTGTTTTAGTGATTTACTCCCAGGAGAGTTACCTCCTAAGCGCCCGAAACATCACACAATTGATCTTATCCCACACAATTCACCACCTAACCAATCGCCTTACTGAGTAAGTGCAAGCCAGCAAGGGGAGATCCTAAAACAAGTTTAAAACGAATTGTTGGAAAAAGGGCTAATTCAACCTAGCTCTTCTCCATACTGCTCTCCAATCTTACTTGTTCAAAAGAAAGATGGTTCTTTCCGTATGTACATAGACTATAGATTTTTGAACAAGATCACAATCAATAATCATTTTCGTATCCCAAGGATAGATGATATCTTGGATAAGTTGCAAGGGGCTAGTATCTTTAGTCGCATTGATCTCAAGAGTAGCTATCACTAGATACAGATAGCACTTGAAGATGTTCATAAGATAGCTTTTCATACAACATTTGGACTATACGAGTTTTTAGTAATGCCATTTGGTTTGACTAATGCACCCACCACATTCAATTGAATGATGGAGAGAATTTTTAGACCTCACTCAAAGTTTGTAGGTGTCTTGTTTGATGACATTCTAATATTTTCACAATTTGAAGAAGAGCATAGAAAACATCTATCTATTGTTTTTCAAGAGCTTCACAAGAATAGACTTGTAAAAAATTACATGGTGCAATGAACATAATTTGAGAAAGAGATAGACCGACCTAACCATATGAGCCTCCACTAGTTGGCCAATGAATATTCTAGGGAATATTCCCTTTACCATTGAGCCACTTTCGCGGTCCTCAGACCCCAAAATAGGAGCCCCTTTTAACTCTCTTACCCTGCAACTCGATGCAATGTGCCTTGAGTTGCTACCAGCTTAACTATTCAGTCCACCAACCCAAAGATTAGACCCACAATGGTCACCTTTTTGCCATTCGGTCACATAGACCTCATCTGATATACAAGTCATGACTCAACCAATGCCCGGGCTCACATTTGGCTTCTCCGCATAATGGGGGCCTTACAACTTTGAGCACCATGGATCATTGGTGGCACCTTATGAGGGTGGGGCATTGATCATATCTAACACCCCCCCTCAATGTCCACCCATAGGTGAACTATCTCCTCGGCCCAATGTCAAGTCTCTGAAGATGAACTTGAAGCAGATCCTTCATAAGTGCTTTGGTGAAGATATCCGCTCCATTCTCCTCTGTTGGACAGTAGACCAGTTCCATTATCCCATCCTCCATCAAATCACACACATAGTGATACTGGATCTATATGTTTGGTGTGTGCATGAAACATTGGATTTTTGGCAATGGCAATGCAACTCTGATTGTCACATCTCAGCATAGTTGGTTCTTCATCCTGCACTCCCATATGCCATAGGATCCTTCTCAACCATACTGCTTCACATGCAGCAAAACAAGCTACCTTGTACTCTACTTCGGTAGAAGACAATGCCACTGTTGGCTACTTCTTACTAATCCAAGAGAAAATTCCCGAACCTAAAGAGAAACAATAACCAGAAACTGACTTCTTGGAATCACTGTCTCTTGCCCAATCAGAGTCACAATTCCCCACAAGAGAAGTTCTGAAATTGTATGTGATATCATAGTCAAGAGTTTCCTTCAAGTATTTGAGCACCCGCATCCCAGCTCTCCAATGACTCTCATGAGGTTTGTTTGAGAACCTGCTCAAAACACCGACAACAAAACTGATATCTGGTCTAGTATTACATAAGTAGATCAGATTGCTGACCATCCTCCTGTACCTCCCAATGTCTGCCAGTGTTGATGTATCCTCAACGGATAACTTTGCATTCACCTCCATGGGTGTAGCTATCTCCTTGCACTCAGTCATGCCAAATGCCTTTAAGATCTCCCATGCATACTTCTTATGAGAGATGAAGATCTTTCCTAGCTCTTGTGAGACTTCAATTCCCAAACAATAGTGCAGCAAGCCCAAGTCTATCATTTCAAACTCAAAACTCAAAGCCTTCCGAGTTTGGTTGATCATATCTTCATAGTCACCTGTAATAAGGTCATCCACATATAGGACAATCACTACAGACTTTTCACCATCCGTGTAAACATACAAGTTAGCATTTGAGGCACATCTTTTGAAGTTTAAGCTTAAAAAGAACTTATCTATCCCCACTGGTACCATGCTTTGGGGGCTTGTTTAAGCCCATACAATGCCTTCTTCAGCTTACACACTTTATTCTCAGAATGGGGGGCCTCAAACCCTGGTGACTGAGCCATGTACACCTCTTCCTTGAGGTCACCATTTAAGAATGCTGACTTAACATCCATTTGGTAAACTGGCCACTGCTTGTGGGTAGCCACTGCAAGTACTGTGCGAATAGTGGTCATTCTGGCAGTTGAGAAAAATGACTCTTGAAAATCAAACCCTTCAACCTGTGAAAATCCTTGTGCAACCAGTCTAGCTTTGTACTTTTCTAAGGTATCATCAGCCTTGTACTGTAATGTGTCCCCTTGTCCACTTGTAGGACACGTCTTAGCAGCCCATCAGGAAGAGAGTCTAGAAAGTGTCGCTCCACACTCATAAGGAATGTCATGGGGTTTGTGATCAAGGTATTCCCGAGTCTACCACGAAGTGGAAGCATCTGGCCATTCCCACTTAGGACCGACCTGAATCAGGGTTTTCCTAATAGTCAAGTTCCTAGGAGGTAGCTAGCGTCGAGCCCCAAACGAACCACTTTGCATAGAACATCAGGGTCGAAGCGGATTTATACTACACTTGGTTCAAGGAGAATGGAAAACGAGAGGGATGTGAAGCTCGACGTCTCTGCTCGTAAGGGATAGTCCCATTCCTTTCCCCTAAAACAGCACAAATCAGGACTCTAGCTCTATTGATTCTAGGTCATCGTTACCTCGCTGTCAAATCCTTTGAGAAAAGTTCCCAGCCAATCGGGACCACCCTTCCATAGGATGGACCCAGAGTCACATCCACCGCACTTTCCTCGGGTTGCTTAGTTATCTAATTACCTACCACATTTAGTTTGACAAGCAAAAACAACTTCCTTAATTAACCAATTAAACACTGGTTCCTTCACGTAACTTAAGTACTGACACAGAAAAACAATGTCAAGCAAGTTCATTTTTCAACATTTGATCTTTATTTATCATAGTCTTTGGAATACATGAAATAACCTGCCTGAAGGCTATCCCAGCAATCCTTAGGGATCGCTATTCCAAGTTTCGTCCGTTGACTAGTATGCAGGCCTCGAGAACCCATCTCGAGTCACGTCGGCCTCTTGTCTAGGATCCGGAGGCAAGGAATTTATGGCACGAGCCTCCACTAGCACCCAAGCATCCTCCTGCTCCAAGTAGCACCCACGGAGAGACCTCTCGGGGCGGGTTTGGTCCATGTACCCGGCGCGGCTAACAACCCCCTTGGATAGGGTCAGGCAGACAGTCGGAGGTAACTGAACCTCTCCCTCCAAGATTTTAACCTGAAGCATTAGTTGTTTTTCCTGAATTAGTTCCTTGAGCAAATAAGTAGAAACAGTGCATCTAAGTGTACAATCACGAGCATTCCAGTGGTCGTTTGTATGGCCAACTGCTAAGGTGTGATTCCTTCTCCCCGAATACTTCCAGCATTCGATCCGGGATTAATCGCGACTTGGCAAGACCCCAAGGGTTTCGTAAGCTGAGTTGCTTGTTTACCCTTTTTCCTTGGGTTAGGGTTTATACCCTTTTGACCCAAATTGTCACTACTTTAGGTTTCCTTATATTATGGTGAATAAATCCTGGACATCCCTGTCGCCCTAACTTGGTTGGTCAAATTGATTCTCGGCAATTCACCACTACCCTAACTTGACAAGACAGTTCCCAAGAGGGAGTGTTGTAGTAGGGAAACTACTCAATTCACAGAGAAGCTAATTTGTGACTAGAACTCGCTAACCTTGGTCTAAGGTGTAGTGATACTAGCTTGTGATTTGGTCGCAAGAACATAGGCATGTTGTACGAGTTAGGTGTCAGCGCCTAACTTGTGGGGTTATTTATCTCATCACATGGTATTCCTTGATTAAGAATACCTTTGATCAAGATATAGGGCTTGGGAGTCCTATTGACCCAATCCAAAACCCTAACCCTACTAGACCGATAAAGATTTTGGCCCTAGGGTCCCTAAATTCCTTGCGAAAGTCTAGTATTTGGTCATCTGATCCCTAGGGTAAGAACCTTAGATCATTCTTGCATGACGTTTAAATAATCCTAACATTTTGTGGATGTGGGTAGGACCTTTAAGATTGGAAGTATTAAATCAGCATCCCAAGTGCGATACTAAGCAGAATTTTATCATAGCTTAATCTAACCCAGCACATTGAGGTGTTTGTCATGTGCCAACTATTCAAGCCTTTATGAATCTCATGTGAGTTACACAATTACATGCGATTTACCTAATTGATCTAATTGTCTTACGATTAGAGGTGATCTTTCCCTTAGAGATGCAAATACTTTTCCTAAAAGATGTAAATAACTGCAAGATGTATGAGATGTATCATTCCATGCGAATATGCAATTTCAAGACCATAGACCTTTTGCCTTTATGCAACTATAGGATCTATAGTGATCTTTCTTTTCCTTGCCCTACGCGATATTGATTGACATTCAGAGCTATTCTTATAAACCCTCGTTTTATGCATCGAATTCAAGCTTTAGTATTTTAATGAAGATACATCCTTTCCCAAATTCAAACTTTGATAAAAGAACTCCATGCATGGGTGTATCATTCTTTCATGATCAGATGCCATGAATCTATAATTGATTTAATCCTTCCTTTATCACTTATTCCAACCTAGAACGTAACTATCATCGCATGCAATTTGCAAAGTTCATAAATCTTTTCCATACATTGCAACTATTCAGACATCATTTAATGATTGTCTACGATTATCTTATACACGAGTCACAACGAGAAAATTATTACATAAGTGCATTATGTGCTATATGCCCTGTCCTTTGCATGATGCAACAAGGACACCTTTGCACAATTCCATCTTTTAACTTATGCATCATAGTTAAAAAATGCAACTACCCTTGACCATGGAAGTGCAAGCAAATGCAAGTACTCGTCATGTAACTAAACTTTGTAAATCGAACGAGTATATAAATTTTCCAATGCATTTAAGTTTCCTATGTGAATTAAATTATTCTTTATGCAACCTTTCCATGCGGGAATATTATTCGAAACTTGGGCATTCAATATCAGGGCGTTGTCCACTCTCGTACTTTGGGTGGAAGCTCCTGTGTGTGCTCCTCTCGACTTTTGCTTAGGAGCCATTAACGAAGTAAACTTCGACTCAGCGAACTCTCCCTTGGCTCTCTTACGCGTTTCGAAGTCACTACTACTCGAGATTTAATTCCCTGCGTAGGAAACGGGCCTTGCAAGACAGGATCCAAAAAAAATCGGGAGGCACGAGTGAACTTGGCCTAGAGAAGCTTCAATAGAAGCTTCTCAAGCTTCTGGATGAAGAGGGAGATGACGTGTGTTGGTGAGCATGATGAAGATGATGATGAGGGTGATGATGATGACGACGACGACGACGATGATGATGAATGATGATGATGATGATGATGATGATGATGGTGAAGACATTGACAGCGGCAGCAACCTGGCGGCGCGGGCAATGTGGTGGCGGCAGCAGGACGACGCCGGGCAGCTCCACCATGCCCCTCCCAAGCTTGGGAGGGGGGTTTATATGGGGTGAAGGGGGAGGGGTGGCCACACAAGTGGCACGTTGCATACCCTCCTCCCCATGCCCATCCACACTCCAACACATACTCCCTCTCTCTCTCCCCGCCATGAAATGGGTGAAGGAGAGGGAGTTAATAAAAAAATTTGCAAATAATTCATTATCCTTTTTCCCATGAAGGGGTGTTTCCGCGGTGGACTATGGTTTTGAGCCACGATTTCCTATGCACAATGCGGGGGTTGGTGTTTGTTAGTACACGAGGATGGAGCACTTAGCCCAAAGTTTTTCTATTGTGGGAGATTACTTTGAATTGCTTTTGCGCGAGATCTAGGGTCTTTAATATTTCATTGTAGAAATATTACATTCTCTCCCCCTTAGAGGAATCGAGATGTCCTCATCTCGAGAAAATATGTGGGTATTATTGGTTGAGAGTACTTTCATCCATCCAAGTGGCATCCTCTTCGAGGTAATCTTTCCACTGGATGAGGTATTCTCTCAAGGTCTTGGATCTCAAATGCCTCTCCCTGACATCTAAGATTCTGTCAGGCCATAGCTCAAGGACTCCTTGGCTAGGCATTACAACTTGTTGATCATCAAGCACGTGACTAGGGTTAGGTACATACTTTTTCAGTAGACTGATATGGAATACATTATGAACCTTTAGGTTCTCAGGGAGTTGAAGTCTGTAAGCATTAGGCCCTAGACACTTGAGAATCTTGTAGGGTCCACAATACCTTGGACTTAGCTTTTTGCATTCACCCAAGGATAGGGAACTCTTCTTTGGACGTACACAAATGAAGACCATATCACCTTGAACAAAGGATCTGTCTTGATGTTTCAAGTCTGCGTAGGCCTTCTGTCTATCCTTGGTGGCTTGGATGTCCTGTCTTATTGATTTGATTTGGTCATCCATGTCTTCCAGCATCTGCTTTGAAGCTTCAACCCTCAAGGTTGGATCCGAAAAGCTCAAAGGACTACGACAATCATGCCCATACAATGCTTGAAAAGGGGTTATCTGAATGCTTTGTTGGTAAGAAGCATTATAGGCAAACTCAACCAGTGGCAAATATTGAATCCACTTTTTGGGTTCGCGACAGCAGTGTGCCCTAAGCATATCTTCAATGACTTGGTTGACTCATTCCATTTGACCATCGGTTTGGGCATGGTAAGCTATACTGAAACAGAGTTGAGTTCCAATGGCCTCGAAGATAGCCCTCTAGAAGTGTGACGTGAAGAGGGAGTCACAATCACTAATGATTCTTCTGGGTAACCCATGTAGTTTGAATATTTTCTTGATGAATAACCTTGCAATGTTTAAGGCTTTATAGTTTGTCTTAATAGGGATAAGATGTGCAATCTTGGTGAGCATATCTACCACGACCATAATGGAGTTGTATCCTCCCTAAACTTAGGGCAGGCCAACAAGAAAGTCCATACTAATGAATTCCCATTTCATTTGGGGAATGTCAATTGGTTGCAATTTCCTTGGCATTTTGACATGTTCGGCCTTAATGCGTTGGCAGGACAAACATTCTGTGACATATTTGAGAACGTCACCTTTGAGCTTATCCCAATAATAGCTCTTCCTGACCGCATTAAGGGTCTTGGCATAGCCAGGATGTCCTGAGAAAGGGGAGTCATGGGCTTCCCAAAGTATCTTCTCCTTGAGTGATTGGCTTGCCAAGATACATAATCTTGTCCTATAGTAAACAAGTCCACTATTGATAGAGAATTCTTGATACTTCGTTTGTAGCTTTGGGTCTTGATCTTTGATGGGGATCTCCCTTAGCAATTTCTGATAGGTTGGGTCATGCCATGCCTCCTCTCTAGCTAGCTCAAGAATTGGGTTGTTTGGCATGGAGACCTTTGTGGCTAGAGATCTTGCTGTTGATGGATCTTGCAAAATTAGAGAATTTAGAAATGTCTGAGTGCATTAGCAACTACATTCTTCTTTCCAGGCCGGTATTTGATTTCAAAGTCATATTCTTCCAGTACTTCAATCCATCGACGTTGCCTCATATTGAGCTCATTCTGGGTGAAAATCCATTTAAGACTTTTGTGGTCCATCACTAGGGTAAATTTATTACCCAGCAAGTAGTGTCTCCAAAGTTTGAGAGCATGGATGACAGCCAACAGATCCAGATCGTGGGTAGCATAGTTTTTTTTAATGGCTCTTCAGTTTCCTTGAAGAGCATGCTACGGGATGACCTTCTTGTATGAGCACACATCCTAAGGCAAGTGTGCTAGCATCAGTTATCACTTCAAACTCCTTACTAAGATCCGAAAGTTTCAGGATGGGTGCTGATACCAAGCTTTGCTTTAGTTTGTCAAAGCTGGTCTGTTCAGCAGGTGACCATACAATTGATACTTGCTTCTTTAGTAGATCAGTTCAGAGGTGCTGCAATCAAAGCATAGTTTTTGATAAAGACCCTGTACTATCCAGTCAATCCAAGAAAACTACGTATTTCTTTGACAGAAGTTGGTGTTGGCCATTCCAAAATGTCCAGATCTACTGAAATTCCTTCTGCTGATACAATGAATCCCAGATATTCAATCTGTCGCTTGAAAAATGCACACTTCTTCTTCTTGGCATAAAGCTTGTGTGCCCTCATTGTTTCAAGGACAATGCGAAGTTGGGGTTCATGATCTTTTTTCTGCTTGGAGTAGACTAGGGTATCGTCAAAGACGACGAGTACGAAGTCATCAAGATAGGGCATAAAGTTATCCTGCATTAACCTGTTGAAGGTAGCAGGAGCATTTGTCAGCCCGAATGACATGACTAGGAATTCAAAGTGTCCATACCTTATGCTGAATGCCATCTTTGGGATATCTTCTTCCTTGATCCTTATCTGATAATATCCAGACCTGAGATCTATCTCAGGTCTGGATATCTGATAATATCCAGACCTGAGATCTATCTTAGAGAAGATCTTCGCACCTTGAAGACAGTCAAGAAGTTCATCTGTTCTTGGAATGGGGTATTTGTTTTGAATGATCGATTGATTCAACCCTTTGTAGTCAATGCATAGCCGAAGTGTTCCATCTTTCTTCTTTTGGAACATCACTGGAGCTCCCCATGGCGAACTGCAAGGATGGATGTAGCCTTGGTCTAACAGTTGCTTGAGTTGCTCCTTCAACTCAATCGCTTCCGGGATGGACACCCTATATGATCTCTTTGCGACTGGTGCAACTCCTGGTGCCAGCTTGATTTTGTGATCGACTTCCCTTTGAGAAGGAAGTTCAGTCAGCTCTTTAGGAAATATGTCTATGTATTCCTTTAACCATGAAGGTTCTTCCCTAGATTCCTGATTCTGATCTAGCTTATTGAGCTTAATCAAATAGACAGGTAGGCCCTTCCTAACTCCTCTTATTATCCGTGTTGCTTTTGCCAGCTGAATTATTGGCTTACCAGCCTCTCCTTGAGTTGTGACTAGTTCCCCTTCAAAATTTCGAAAGGAGACTTGGCCCTTTCCACAGTGAATGTGGGAATCATTGGGTATTAGCCAATCTATTATGAGCAAACATTTGTGGACACCTAGGTTCATTACCCTGAATTTGACCGAAGTCGACTTTCCACCCAATAGGAATTTCACCTTAGCAGTTTGCCTGGTACAAGAGACCTCATGACCATTTGCTAATTCCACAAGTAAGGTAGGTGCATCTTTTGTGGCAATTCCTAATCTTTTCGCACAGACAGGTGAAATGAAGGAATGTGTACTGCCACAATCAATCAAGGTTCTGAAGCTTTTACCTTGATAATTCGATGGTGTTTGAATCATCGAGAATTGGCGATTCAGGCCTTTCTTGTGAAGAGCGGCATGAACCATTTTCCTCTCAATGTCAGCTTCCATGGATGGATCTTCTTCATCACCCAGCTCCTTGTTGGCAACACTGGAGGTTCTCCCTCTGGCCATGATGATGGCTCCTTGGCCCTGGACGGCTCCTTGGAATGGCCCTTGACATTGTCCTCTGCTAAGCTTGGGACACTTCCTTTTAAAGTGACCAGGTTCGTTGCAATGGAAGCAACGGAGATTGCAGCCATCACCTTGTGTAGGAACAAAATTGTTGACAGTGTTGGCCCTAGCCTTCTTCCTTTGTCCCTGATTTTGGCCCTGCGCTCTCTTAGCCTAAGACCTACACATTCCCTTGTTCTGATCCTTGTAAGACCAAGTCCTGTTATTCCTTGGCTTGGTCTGTACCTCCTGTATTATCGGTGCAGCTCGAATGAGCGCGTCTTGTAGGTCCGTTGGACGCATTGATTCCAAGTAGGTGTTTATGGGTGGATTTAACCCAGCACAAAACTTTGACACTTGTTGTGTCATATCATCTGTGGCGCGTATTATAAGAGAGAGATGAACTTTGAATAATATGCATCAAGGTATAGTCCAAGCTGCTTTAATTCATAGAATTTGTTCATCTTTTGTGTGTAGTAGGTAGGAGGCAGATATCTCCCTCACACAGCTTTTTTAAGCTTCTCCCAAGTAACTGACCCTTTCGAGATCCTTTGGTCTCTGTACCATTGTTTCCACCAAATTCTTGGCTCATCGATAAGCTTCAGTTTGGCGAGCATAGCTTGGTTAGCGAGTGTAGTTCCTACTGCCTCGAAATAATCCTCCATGGATTCGATCCAGACCTCGGCATCAGTTTGAACAATCCTTCCCTTACCATCGAATTCAGGTGGCTTGATTTGTTTGAGAAGGAACTTCTTATCTTGAATTACAGCTATACTTAGTGCAGAGGTCGGACTAGGAATCTGCACTTGGGGTTGCGCCTGGGCAATAAGATTCTTTACGTTAAAAACTTACTAAACGTTTCTCACATTACATTAATATGCCAGTTTAGCTTTGAGCCAAGTGACCTAATCACATAACTCCTTTACCAACACTTACATCAATGACAGACAGTGATAAAAAAAATCTTATTCATTCATGTGGGCATAGCCCTTTTTAGTACATTTATTTTGGGAAGGTAGAACAAGCTGATTGGCACATCAGTTTGGGGAAAATAGGATTGTGTTACATTTGGCCATGGGGACTGAGTAATAATATGGAGAGGGGTCATGGATTTTTAGGAATCGATAGGTCATAGGAAGCTTGGGGTATCCCTTCCTTTGATACCCATTCTTCTCATAACGTCCCAACACCTTGATTCTGTTGGCAGGGATTATTTGAGTCACTTCCTCATACACATACTTTTTCTGCTTGACTTTCCGACCGCTGACATGCAGTGTTGCGTTTGCGTGAGCATTAACAAAGATGAACAGCTTCACGATCTTTAAATCCTCCATCCACTTGATTCTCTTCAAGTTGATCTGAAGGTATGCAAGTCCGTGGGCTGCTATGTAATATATCCTTGATTCACCCGTCCATCTCCATTCCACATACAAGGGTGAAGGATTGTAGATGCGCTCTAGAATATTCATCATGCCTAGCCTTCGTCGATAATCCGAAGCACGCATTCCAGTCATAAACATAACCTAGAATACCAAGAATTTATTCCATGCTTCGCGACTCTGCAGCCCAACATCCATAAGTAAGTAAGGAAATGTTCCTAGCGCAACATTGCTCTACTTTCCCTCGTTAAATTCCCTTGTGAATATTAGATCCTGTTGGTTCGCTCTGATACCAACTGCAACGTGTCCCCCTATCCACTTGTAGGACATGTCTTAGTAGCCCATCGGGAAGAGAGTCTAGAAAGCGCCACTCGGCACTCACAAGGAATGTCACGGGGTTTGTGATCAAGGTCTTTCCGAGTCTGCCCCACGAAGTGGAAGCATCTGGCCATTCCCACTTAGGACTAACCTGAATTAGGGTTTTCCTAATAGTCAAGTTCCTAGGAGATAGCAAGCGTCGAACCCCAGACGAACCACTTTGCGTAGAACATCAGGGTCAAAGTGGATTTATACTACACTTGGTTCAAGGAGAAAGGGAAATGAGAAGGATGCAAAGCTTGACCTCTCTGCCCGTAAGGCATAGTCCCATTCTGTTCCCCTAAAACAACACAAATCGGGACTCTAGCTCTATTGATTCTAGGTCATCGTTACCTCACTGTCAAATCCTTTGAGAAAATTTCCTGGCCAACCGGGACCACCCTTCCATAGGATGGACCCAGCGTCACATCCACCGCACTTTCCTCGGGTTGCTTAGTTATCTAATTACCTACCACATTTAGTTTAACAAGCAAAAACAGCTTCCTTAATTAACCAATTAAACACTGGTTCCTTCACATAACTTAAGCACTGACACAAAAAAACAATGTCAAGCAAGTTCCTTTTTCAACATTTGATCTTTATTTATCATAGTCTTTAGAATACATCAAATAACCTGCCTGAAGGCTATCCCAGCAATCCTTAGGGATCGCTATTCCAAGTTCCGCCCATTGACTAGTATGCAGGCCTCGAGATTCCATCTCGAGTCACGTCGGCCTCTTGTGCAGGATCCAGAGGCAAGGAATTTACAAGTGGCACCCAAGCGTCCTCCTGATCCAAGTAGCACCCACGGAGAGACCTTTCAGGGCGGGTTTGGTCCACGTAGCCAGCGCAGCTAACAACCCCCTTCGATAGGGTCAGGCAGACAGTTGGAAGTAACTGATACTACCTCTCCCTCTAGGCTTTTAACCTGAAGCATTATTTATTTTTCCTGAATCAGTTCCTTGAGCAAAGAAGTAGAAACAGTGCACCTAAGTGTACAATCATGAGCATTCAAGTGGTCGTTTGTACGGCCAACTGCTAAGGTGTGATTTCTTCTCCCCGAATACTTCCAGCATTCGATCCGGGATCAATCGCGACCTTGCAAGACCCCAAGGGTTTCGTAAGCTGAGTTGCTTATTTACCCTTTTTCCTTGGGTTAGGGTTTATACCCTTTTGACCCAAATTGTCACTACTTTAGGTTTCCTTATATTATGGTGAATAAATCCTCGATATCCCCGTCACCCTAACTTGGTTGGTCAAATTGATTCTTGCCAATTCACCGCTGCCCTAACTTGACAAGACAGTTCCCAAGAGGGAGTGTTATAGTAGGGCAACTACTCAATTCACAGAGAAGCTAATTTGTGACTAGAACTCGCTAACCTTGGTCTAAGGTGTAGTGGTACTAGCTTGTGATTTGGTCGCAAGAACATAGGCATGTTGCACGAGTTAGGTGTCAGCGCCTAACTTATGGGATTATTTATCTCATCACACGGTATTCCTTGATCAAGAATACCTTTGATCAAGATATAGGGCTTGGGAGTCCTATTGACCCAATCCAAAACCCTAACCCTACTAGGCCGATAAATGTTTTGGCCCTAGGGTCCCTAAATTCCTTGCGGAAGTCTAGTATTTGGTCATTTGATCCCTAGGGTAAGAACCCTAGATCATTCTTGCACGGTGTTTAAATAATCCTAACATTTCGTGGATGTGGGTAGGACCTTTAAGATTGGAAGTATTAAATTAGCATCCCAAGTGCGATAATAAGCAAAATTTTATCGTAGCTTAACCTAACCTAGCACATTGAGGTGTTTGTCGTATGCCAACTATTCACACCTTTATGAATCTCATGTGAGTTACACAATTACATGCGATTTACCTAATTGATCTAATTGTCTTACGATTAGAGGTGATCTTTCCCTTAGAGATGCAAATACTTTTCCTAAAAGATGTAAATATCTGCAAGATGTATGAGATGTATCATTCCATGCGAATATGCAATTTCAAGACCATAGACCTTTTTCCTTTATGCAACTATAGGATCTATAGTGATCTTTCTTTTCCTTGCCCTATGCGATATTGATTGACATTCAGAGCTATTCTTATAAACCCTATGTTTTATGCATCGAATTCATGCTTAAGTATTTTAATGAAGATGCATCCTGTCCCAAATTCAAACTTTGATAAAAGAACTCCATGCATGGGTGTATCATTCTTTCATGATCAGATGCCATGAATCCATCATTGATTTAATCCTTCCTTTATCACTTAACCCAACCTAGAACGTAACTATCATCGCATGCGATTTGCAAAGTTCATAAATCTTTTCCATACATTGCAACTATTCAGACATCATTTAATGATTGTCTACGATTATCTTATACACGAGTCAACCAAGAAATTATTACATAAGTGCATTATGTGTTATATGTCCTGTCCTTTGCGTGATGCAACAAGGACGCCTTTGCACAATTCCATCTTTTAACTTATGCATCATACGTTCAAAAATGCAACTACCCTTGACCATGGAAGTGCAAGCAAATGTAAGTACTCGTCATGCAACTAAACTTTATAAATCGAATGAGTATATAAATTTTCCAATGCATTTAAGTTTCCTATGTGAATTAAAACATGCTTTATGCAACCTTTCCATCCGGTAATATTATTTGGAACTTGGGCATTTAATAGCAGGGCGTTGTCCACTCTCGTACTTTGGGTGGAAGCTCCCGCGTGTGCTCCTCTCGATTATTGCTTAGGAGCCATTAACAAAGTAAACTTCGACTCAATGAACTCTGCCTTGGCTCTCTTACGCGTTTCAAAGTCACTACTTCCCGAGATTTCCTTCTCTGTAGAGGAAACGGGCCTTGCAAGACACGGTCCTAAAAAAAACCGGGAGGCACGGGTGAACTTGGCCTAGAGAAGGTTCAATAGAAGCTTCTCAAGCTTCTGGATGAACATGGAGATGACGTGTGTTGGTGAGGATGATGAAGATGACGATGAGGGTGATGATGATGACGATGATGATGATGATGACGACGACAACGACGATGATGATGATGATGGTGAAGATGTTGGCGACGACAGCAGCCTTGCGGCGCGGGCAGTGTGGTGGCGGCAGCAGCAGGACGATGACGGGCAGCTCCACCATGCCCCTCCCAAGCTTGGGAGGGGGATTTATATGGGGTGAAGGGGGGGGGGGGGGTGGCCACACAAGTGGCAGGTTGCATGCCCTCCTCCCCATGCCCCTCCACATTCCAACACAAACTCCCTCTCTCTCTCCCTGCCATGCAATGGGTGAAGGAGAGGGAGTTATTAAAAAATTTTGCAAATAATTCATTATCTTTTTTCCCGTGAAGGGGTGTTCCCGCGGTGGACTACGGTTTTGAGCCACGATTTCCTATGCACAATGCGGGGGTGGGTGTTTGTTAGTACACGAGGATGGAGCACTTAGCCCAAAGGTTTTCTGTTGTGGGAGAGTACTTTGAATTGCTTTTGCGTGAGATCTAGGGTCTTTAATATTTTTTTGTAGAAATATTACATGCACTTTACCTCCTAGAGCCACTTGGTGCCAATAACCTTCCGCTTTGTTGGACGATCCACTAGCTCCCAAGTGTCATTATTCATTATGCTGTCATACTCGACTTGCATAGCTGCCTTCCATGCTGGATCTGCAAGTGCTTCTTCTAAGTCTGTTGGCTCCTTTACTTCTCTCATAATCTTAGCCATCAAGGCCATATTGACTATGTGAGCAGAAGCCCTCCTTTGCTCTTCTATTCTTTGAGAACTCCTTGGTCTTTATCTGCCTTCTCCTCAACAGATGTGGACATAGGATTATTGTGGTCATAGAGCTGCTTCACCCAACGCGGCAATGGCTTTTCCGATGGGGTGATGTTATGCTGGTGAACTTTTTCCTCATCATTTGAAGATAATGCTTCCTCCTCCTTATGGATAGGGACAGCTCTCGGGACAGGTTCATAGTGGACTACTTCTTCGCTTGATGATAAAGTGGAAGAACTTTCCTTCTCCTCCTCCACTGTATGTAGCTGCTCCTTGAACACCACATCACGGCTTGCGATGATATTCTTTGCCTCTTGGTCATATAATTTGTAAGCCTTCTGATCATCACTATAATCCAAGAAGATACATTTTCTGCTTTTTGGTTGTAACTTTTTTCTCTTCTCATCTAGAATATGTGCATAAACATTCACATCCAAAAATTCTGAAGTGTGAGACAGATGGTTTCTTACCAGTGTAAGCCTCATGAGGTGTTTTTCCCTTGAGAGCCTTTGTGTAGCTCCGATTTAAAATGTAGACCGCAGTATTAACAGCTTCAGCCCAAAAATGGTTAGGCAATCCCTTGCCCTTTAGCATGCATCTTGCCATCTCCACAATGGTGCGATTCCTATGTTCCATAACACCGTTCTGTTGAGGTGTGTGAGGCGTCGTCAATTGATGCTTGATCCCTTTGCTCTTGCAAAAGTCTTCAAACTCCTTTGAGTTGAACTCACCACCACCATCTGTTCTAAATTTCTTCACACTTTTCCCTCTTTCATTCTCAACAAGTGTTAGCCATTCTTTAAACTTACCAAAAGCTTGAGCCTTATCACAAAGGAAGTACACCCACATCTTCCTACTGTAGTCATCGACAATCAACATAAAATAAGAAGATTCCCCCAAGGCCCGTGTAGGCATCTTTCCACACAAGTCAGGATGCACCAACTCTAGAGAAGCATGTGCTCTATTCTTGCTTTCTTGTGGAAATGCCTTTCTTTGTTGCTTGCCCATCATACAAGCTTCACATGGTTCCTTTAGTTCAGTCATTGCAGGTAGATGAGCAACCATACCTTGCTTGTGCATCTCCTTCAACATTGCAAATCCAATGTGTCCAAACCTTTCATGCCAAAGCTTACTTGTTCTCACTCCAACGGTGGCTGTAAGAGCACTTAGCTCATATAGGTTGTTCCTGCTTTCTCCTTTGCTAACAACTTTGCCATCACTGTCAAGAATTTCTGCACATGTCTTCTTGAATCTCACTTCATGACCAAGATCAATCATGGCAGCAACTGATAATATATTTCTCCTAATTTTAGGAACATACAACACATTTGAAAGCTTTTTGACATCACCATTTGCAGCAACAAATGAAATAGTACCTATGCCCACAGTAGGGCATTTTGCATCATTTTCAACCATCACAGTGATGGATTCTTGTAGAGGCTGCATAGAATGTATAGACCTTTCTTGTTGGTCATGTGACGGGAGGCCCCACTATCCAACACCCATGAATCAGTGGTAGATTCTTCTTGTGCTGAGGAGCACACCTCCTCAATGGTGGCCATGAATAACTCCAACTTTGCTTCAGCCGTATTGGCTGTCTCTTTCCCTTTACTTTTAAGGATACCATTCTTTTCATCTGCCTTCTTGACACGACAATCTGCGATTGCATGTCCTTTATTCTTGCAGTAGAAGCACTCTCCTTGAAACTTCTTCTTACCACCCTTCTTCTTTTTGTCACCATCGTTTTTGGTGGAGGAACCACCTTTGCATTTTGCATTAGCAGAGAATGCAACATCTCCATTGTTGCTTCCTTCTCGGGCTTTTAGCCTCAACTATTCCTCCAGCAATAATGCACAAAACTCCTCAAAACTTAAAGCTTGAGGTCTCACCTGAGTATTAAGGGCAGTTACTAGTCCATCAAACTTTTGTGGACAAATCTGAAGATACCTTCGAGCTAGCTCCTCGCTAGTCTTTTGTATCCCAGCACCAACCATCTAGTGGTGTAGATTCTTAATCCGAGTGATGAATGCTTCAGCTGTCTCTCCTTCAGCAAACTTCTCTGCTGCTAGTTGATTCTCCAAGTTTTGAATCCTTGTTTGTTTTCACATTTCATACTGACTCCTCAGTACATTCCAAGCCTCTGATGCTTTGGTTGTATGCTGAATCAAAGTCAGAACACTGTCAGAACAGCTTGTAACTAAGGCACACAATGCATCTGCATTCCTTCGTTCCCAAGCTCATAGAAGATCTGCATTTGGAGGAATCATCACACTAGGATTTGATGGGTCGAGGGTAGGCTGTGGTTCTACATCAGTCCCTAGCACAATCTCCAAAAGCTCATAAGAATCAAGGATAGTTGTAATTTTGAACTTCCACAAGGTATAGTTTGTACCATCTAACTTTCCTTTGTTGAAGGTTGGTGGATGAATCCTCAGTGTTTGAATAGCTGGTACAATAGCACCACCTCCTGCACCGCTTCTTGATGCGCCAGAAATACTTCCAGAATACGACATTGTTTCTCTTTGCTGCTAAAGCCTTTGCCTCTTGCACACTCTTCGATCCCTAGAGCCCCCTGGGCTCTGATACCATGTAAAAAATTACACAGCGTAGCGAACAGAATCTGAGAAAGAGATAGAGATAGAGAGTACAGAATAGATAAGAGGAGAATTAGAAAATTTCTTTAGCTCCAAATAACTGATACAGAGATGGCTCTATCTACTCATGTGCTTCCACAGTGAAGCTTAGATGGTGATCTAGACAGAAGATAGGTGAAGAGCTTAAGGCTAGTTGGAACAACTCTGACTGGGTGAAAGATAGATGATCAATGGCTGTGAAGGGGTTTAGATTTTATAGCCCGTGAAGGCAGTTAGGTTTGCATGACCGACCTACCATATGAGCCTCCACTAGTCGACCAGGGAATATTTCCTTTACCGTCGGGCCAGGGGCGCTACCCCCGGACCCTCGCCAAGGGGGTTGCTGGCCCCCCTGGGACCCCCCCAGCCAGGGGCCACTTCTGCAGCCAACCACTGGACCCCAAAATAGGGGCCTCTTTTAACTCCCTTACCCTGCAACTCGATGCAATGTACCTCGAGTTGCTACTACCTTAACCACTCAGTCCAACCCAAAGATTAAACCCACAATGGTCACCTTTTTGCCATCCGATCACATAGACCTCATCTGATATACAAGTCGGGACTCAACCAATGCCCAGGCTCACATTTGGCTTCCTCTCATAATGGGGGCCTTACAACTTTGAGCACAATGGATCATTGGTGGCACCTTATGAGGGTGGGGCATTGAGCATATCTAACAAGACTACAGGTCAATGCTAAGAAGAGTGAATTCTTCATTTCGAAAATTCATTACTTAGGTCATATTGTTTCTCACAATTTGGTGAGAATGGATATTGAGAAGATTCGAGCCATTGTTGGATGGCCTACACCTACTTCTACACATGAAGCTAGAAGTTTCTTGGGCCTATGTTCATACTACAGGAGGTTCATATGAGGTTTTGCGTATGTTGCATCTCCTCTACATGACCTTACTAAGAAGCAAATGCCTTTTCGCGAGGGATCAAGGAAACTACAAGCCTTTGAAAGAATTAAGTTCCTTGTGACTCAAGAACGAGTTCTCATATTAGTTATCCATGCAACTGTACACTATAGGGGCGCCCATCACTGTCACTTCATTCTCATTTGAATAAAGGGGAGATTGGTTACACATTATGATTGTTGGTGTTTTCACATCTTTTGTATATCTCTCTCTCTTCCTCTTGCTCCTTGCACTATAGCTCTTGGACTCACTCCCTTCACTAATCCTCTCACACAAACTCTAGGTGCTTGCTTTAACCTATATAGTGCCTTCCTTTGCTTGTACACATAATGTAGATACTTAGGATATACATATCCTTCAAGGTGTTCTATGTATACTTTCTCTTCCAATGACCTATTCAAGAAAGAATTCTTGACATCCATTTGATATAAATTTGAGTTATAAATTGAAGTCAAGGCAATCATTGATCTCTCTATAGTCATCTTTGCAACTAGACTAAATATCTCCTCATAGTCTAGTCCATATGTTTGTGTATAACCATTAGCAACTAGCCTTCCTTTGTATCTTTGCGATAAGATATCCAATTTGCACTTGAATTTATAAATCCACTTAAAGCCAATCACTTTCTTGCCATAAGGCAGCTCAACTAGATCCCAAGTATTCTTCTTGGTCAATGCATCCAATTCCTTATCAATTGAATTCTTCCAATATTTGATTTCAATTACTCCTTCAAAGCAAGTAGGCTCTACATGCCACACATAAGATACCATGTATGCATACTGCATCTTCATAAAGCCATTATATGTCAACCTATCAATTGGATATCTTACTCTTTTCAATCTTTCATCTAGGCTTGGACATGCATTTGTCACATGTCACAACAATGAGTGGTATCTCACCAACAAAGCTCTCCTTCTCTTGGCTTTCCTTATTATCTTATTTTCCTTCATGCCTTTCTAGATCCTCCTTCATGCCGATCTTAGATAACACTCTATATTCTTACTAGATGATTTATCTTTCCCTTCCTCTTCCTCACTTAGGGGTGAGAAAGAGACAAAGGGGAGTTTACATCACATACATATGAGAGAGAGAGAGAGAGAGAGAGAGAGAGAGAGAGAGAGAGAGAGAGAGAGAGAGAGAGAGAGAGAGAGAGAGAGAGAGAGAGAGAGAGAGAGAGAGAGAGAGAGAGAGAGAGAGAGAGAGAGAGAGAGAGAGAGAGAGAGAGAGAGAGAGAGAGAGAGAGAGAGAGAGAGAATGCTTTGGGAAAAGAAAGAGCCAAAATGGGAGTGTAGATCCCCCATAAGAGAGAGAGGAGGGAGAGCCACAATAAATTTTAAGAAAAGGTTGTGAGAAAGAAAGAGACTGAATGGAAGTGTGGATCCCTAGAATATGATGAAGAGAGAGAGAGATTAGGGAATGAGAAAGTTTAGAGGAGATACTAGCTATATAGGTATTACACCCTTAGAAGACAAAGACAGAAAACCTAAAAAATAAAAAATGGAAGGCAATCCCACATCAAGAGGAAAAAAGAGGAGAAAGGTACACTCAGAAAAAATTTGAAGACATGAAGTGCAAGAGAAAGTCTCGGATGAGAAAGGAAGCACACAATAATAAGTGCACCATGATAGGCTAGCAAGAAAAAGCACCAGATGCATTGCAATTCATTTTGTAAAAGAGTGATGGGCTATCTCCCGTGCAAATTGTAAAGAATGAGAGGCGCGGGTTGAGGCCTATGCCAATAGGAAGGAGAAGAAAAAAAGTAGAGAAATGGACAAAAGCCAGACCAAAAACGAGATGGCTACCCAAGGGAGGGATAAGGGTATGTATAAAATTCAAGAAATGAATGAAGAAGCTCATTCTTGTGTGTGTCCTGTTCTTGCTTCTTGCTCTTACTTCCTGCTTCTTGCTCTTATTTCCTTCTTGTGCATGAGAGAGGGAGTGTGAGAGAGGGAGAGAGAGAGTGTTGAGTGAGGGAATGTGGAGAAACTCTTCTTCTCCTCTCTTTATCTTCTTTATCTTCTTTATCTTCTATTTCCCCTTCTTGGGCGCACGACTATGGAGTTTGAAGCTCAAGTTTGGACATGGAGTTTTCTTGAGGGTGCATCTTCAATTGTGGAGCTATTGATAGATTTGTGGGAGAAGGTATTCGATTGAATTTGAAGGTAACCTCACTACATTAGTGTGTGGAAGAGTATGCATGGCTATGTAAGAGGTAGCCATAGCTCTTGGATTGAAACCCTTGAAGCAATAAGTAGTCCATGGGTCTTGGTGGTTTGCTCGCGAGAGCGACAACATTTTGGTTTCATTACAGAGACAAATGGATTCAAGCTAGAGTGCTTGCATGCTCCAAATTGAGTGATGAAGTAAGAGTTCATCTCCGAAATGGCAATTGGGTTTAGGTAGGAAGCAAGGGAGTTGGAGGCTGTTTGATCTCTTTTGTGAATTAGTTTAGGTTTAGGAAGCTTTTTGTGCATTGTTTAGAGAAGGAGAAGTGTATTTGATCATATTTAAGACATTAAGGTTTGGGAAATAAGAAAAAATAAGAAAAAGATAACTCTTTGTATAACCAAGAAACATGGGAATAGGGGAAGAAAGGAAATAGATTTTTAATGTCTAGGAAGGAAAACAGAGTGTGAAGGAAGAGAGAGAGCACAAAAGGTGAAAAAGGGTAAGAGAGAGCTCATTTGCACTCAGTGAGATTGAGAGAGAGTATTAAGACAGAGATAGGGAGTGACATGTCTACAAACAATAGCACCTACTATGATCTTTGCCATTGACACATCCAGGCCTTCTAGGTATGCTTTGAGTCCTTATTGCTGATTGTTACATTGCACTAGAACCTTGGGTGCATCAATCATTGATTATCAAAACACTAAAGTGGATATTTGTGCCATTCAATGTGTTATTGTGCATTGTTCGGATGGCGATCACAGGCCTTAGATGTCCTAGTGTCTTGACTTGGCTCGGATGTTCGAGCCACTTAAGTTGACCCACTCGGACGTCCGACTTAGATGAGAGCCTGACCACTCAAACTTGGACCACATTTGGGCCTTGGATGGCCAAATCTTGGGCTTGGGATGACCACTCAGATGCTTAGACAAGCACCCCTCATCAGAGTCTGAGTCTAAGCACTCGAACATCCATTTACCTTGGGAGCCCACTCGGATGGCCGAGTCTAAGACTCAAACAAGTTGTCTAGAACCTTGTTTTTGACCATTTTTTGGCCACTTTGAAACCTGTTAAGGCCAATTGACTAGGAACCAATTTGAAATTTGCACCAGTAAGGTGAAACCATAGAACTGTTTGCACTCAAAAACCTTGACCTAGGAGCTTGGGGGTGACTAAAAGAACTAAACATTGGCCGCATCCCTGGATAGATTTTGAGAAATGACAAATGATGTATGCTCCAAGAAGAGATGTCATGAATCCCATATGCACAGTGGAGAAAAAAGGAACCATCATGAGCCTATAAAGTGATGTACCTTCTTATCATTCAATGATGGAATACAACTATACTTTTTCCTTTCAGTCAATGTCATACTCAAGATTGTGTTTATGAGTCCAAGCTTTCACCTTGGAACCTAATTCACTTAAGTAATAGTTGGTCTATCTAATCTATGTCATCATGAACATTGTCTTTGTGTTCCATCTGCCATAGCCGTGCTCTAGATCCATGCATTTCAATATGGTATCAGAGCCATGGTGAGCATGGCTTAGCTCTGCTAAGCTCTCTTCCATGCTCTGCCAGCTCCTCTTCATCATTTCTCTCAGCTCAAGTCCAGCTGAAAGTCTTATCTTTCACCTCTATCTTCACTTGACCTTCTATGGTAGCCATAGCCAGCAGCACCTTACTTGCTTGGAGGCCCTGGATCTGGCAAAAAAAGAGGAGATATCTCATGCCTTGAACTGGGAAAATATTCTCCTACTCAGGGCACCTCAAGCCAGCACATCAAACCATGACATTGGCCTCTTCCCTGCTCAACATTATCAAAATTCGTGGTTGTTGCCTGTCCGAAACTCGTCATCTGGTCATCTGGCCATTCTCTCTGAAAGGTGAGAAGGATTGAAGCTTGCACGAGAGAGCTGTGGTGGGAGAGTAAGAGCAAGAGCAAGAGAGAGAGAGGCTCACAATGTGGGAATTCCAATAGTCACAATGTGTGACCAGCCTTCCCTTTATTCATCTGTCACTAAAATAATAAAGAATAAAGTGATGGTGACAAGTGCCCGCCGCCTGTAGTGTGCAGGTGCGGGTAATGTCAGTGTAGTAATACATGGGTGACTAGGTAAAGGCACCTTTACCCCCAATAACTTCTCACTTGAAGGTGAATCTACCCCAGTGAAGAGTGAAAAAGAAAAAGAAAAGACAATACAACATGTATACATGTACAACAAGATGAGGAAATACGTCATCTCATCCCATGCCCATCAATCTCCTGAGAAAGGTAAAGCGCTCCATAGAGAGGTTTTGGTGAGCAGATATTTAGGATTTTGGTCAGTTGAGATCTTGATAAGGTCAATAGACTTGTCCTTAATGACCCCACATATGAAGTGATACCTCATCTCAATGTGTTTCGTCTTCGCATATGGAAGACCAAATTCTTTGCTAATTGAATAGCACTCATAGAATCCGAATGCAGTGTAGGATTAGCATCAATACCAAGGTCATGAACCAAATGGCCTCCTTTCAAGCCTCAATGGTTTCAATATACTCAGCTTAGTGGTGGAAAGAGCCGTACACTTCTGCACCCTGGACATCCAAGAGATAGCACCTCCAACATAGGTGAACACATAGCCAGAAGTGGACTTTCTACTATCTGCATGTCCTGCATAATCAGAGTCAGTGTATCCCATGACTCCTATATCCTAGCTGTCATAGCATATGCACATATCTATAGTGCCCTTTAGGTACCTCATGATACCCTTCACGGCGTCCCAATGCTTCTTACCAGGTGTAGCCATATAGCCTGTCACAACGCCAACTACAAAGGCAATATCCGGATGAGTGGCTATCATGGCATACATAATCTGCGAATGCATAGGGAATCTTGGCCATCTTAGGGTCTTTATTCATCTATTTCTGGACAATTGAACTATGATACCTTCACATAAGAAGGAAATGGACAATCAATAGGCTTCATGTCCTGCATGTGGAAGCACTCAAGGACTTTATGAATGTACTCCCTCTATGACAAGTAGAGGAGTCCCTGATGCTTGTCGTGTCTAATGCACATACCAAGTATGTGAGATGCCTATCCCACATCCTTCATCTCAAAGCTCTTCTTGAGCTGAGCCTTAAGAGCATCTAGCTCATCATGACCTTTCCTTGTGCTAATAACATGTCATCCACATAAACTACCAAAATAAGCAAAGATCCATCACGAGCTTTCTTCGTGTAGAAGCACGGATCCATAGCACTACAGCTGTAGCCCTACGATTACATAAAAGCATCAAACTTATGGTACCATTCCCTAGGTGCCTGCTTCAAGCTATAAAGACTTTTCTTCAACCTGCACACTAGGTAGTACTCCCTGCCATGCTCTACAAAGCCCTTAGGCTACTCTATGTAAATCTCATCATGCAAATCCCCATGTAAAAATACTGCCTTGACATCCATCTGATACAAGTCAAAGTCAAGATGCACGACCAAAGCCAAGACTAAGCACGGGTGGTCATCTCCATGCTCTTGCTTAAAACCATTTGCTACCAATCTAGCCTTGTATGCCAGCTTGGGGTGTTTAGGGGTACTTTTCAGCTTGTACACCCACTTCATGGCGGAGCCTTCTTGCCACTAGGTAAGGAAACCAAATCCCAAGTCTCATTCTTATGTAAGGAGTCTATCTTAGACTACATAGCCCTGTCCCATGAGAGACTGTCACCCCTACGCATAGCCTCATCATAAGTGAAAGGCTCTCCTGCATAATCTGTAACCAAGACATAATGCATCGAAGACTGAAATTTGTCAGGGGGCATTTATCTCTAGTAGAAAGATGCAATGTAGGCTCTACTGCCTGCTCAATATTCTGTCCAACACCTTGGCTATGAGTACCTGTTGCTACTACAGGCTGTCCAGCTAGCTGCACACGAGCTCGTAGCTCCTCCTGAAATATAACCCTACATATCTCCACTATCTTCTCAAGCTATCTATGCTTGTCTTCATGGAAAAATACATCATGGCTGCGGATGACTTTCCGCACCTACGGATCCCATAGACGGTAACCCATCTCTCCTGCATCATCTCCATAGCCAAGGAATATGCATTTAATACTCTTAGGATCCAGCTTATTACGCTTCTCCTTGGGCACATGGAAAAATTCCTCACATCCAAAGACATGTAAATGCACATAAGAGGGAGGCTTTCATGTCCATACCTCCTCTGCAACTTGGAAATCAATGGCACTATAGGGCGATCTATTAATGTTATGCATGGCTGTCGTAACTGCTCAGCCCAAAAGTGCTAGGGTAGGCCTACATGGCTAAGCATACTGCGAACCCTCTCCTTGATGGTCTTATTCATCCACTTAGCCCTACCATTCTAGGGAGGGGTGTAGGGGGCGGTCAATTGATGCTTAATATCTCTCTCATCACATAACTGCTCAAAAGCACGTGAGACATGCTCACCCCCATTATTTATCCTTAGGCATTTCAGCCTATGGCTAGACTGGTTTTTTGCCAAAGCAAGCCATCTCTGAAAAATTGCCAATACTTCAGACTTCTGCTTTATGGGATAAGCCCATAATTTACATGAAAAATCATCTATGAAAGTAACAAAATACTTCGCACCACCCATAGACTGACAAGGCATGGGCCCACAGACATCAAAATAAACCAAAGCCAAGGGCTCACTCATACGTGACATACCATACTTCTTATGTGTAGACCTTCATTCTCTTAATGGACATGTGTTCCAAATGGGCACGCCAAAGAGATACATGAGGTAAAGACCCCATAAACAAAGCATGATCAACTATAGATCTAGAAACAACTAAGGGATAGAGGATGCCAGCCTTGGCACCTATAGCAAGCACAAGCCTGCCCCCACCAGTAATCTTCCATGCAGAGTCTCTAAAAGATACATGATATCCTGCATCATCAAGCTGTCCAATAGACATGAGACTGCATGTCAATGCATGTACATGACGTACATCGTGCATAAAAAAACTGATGCCAGAAGGAAAATGTAGCCTAACATCACCAATGCCGAAAATATCAAGAGACCTGTCATCACCTAAATGCACAGAACCTGAAACAGAACAGTATGAATGGAACCACTCTTGGCATGAAAGGACGCACCTGAGTCCAAGAGCCAACAATGTGCATACATAGAGTGTATCTCTGTTATCTGCAAAGCACTAGATGAAGCTGCTGCAAGGATATAATCCCCATCACTATCCTTGGGTTGCATAACATTGATCTCTTCAATTTTGAACTTGACTTAGCAAGTACTATGCTGCAATCATAAGACTTTTCCTGCACTTTCTCTTTCCCCTTGTCTTTGCACCTTTCATTACGCAATTCATGATATTGTGGCCTTATGTGGCCTTTCTTCCCACAATGATGACAAGTTAGATTTGCATTTCTCCCACGAGACTTATTGTGTGACTTGCCACATGATTTGGACCGAGATTTCTATGAATCCCGTCCACGGCCATTACCACGGTCATTCTTTGCATTTCCATCATGTCCGCCTCTAACTGTCAAAGCATGAGACACATGAGAGGCATCCAAATTCTTACAATTTATCTCTTCTTGTAGAAGAGAGCTCTCAACATCAGATAGCTTCAGAGTAGTGGCAGAAGCACATAAGGCAATGAAAAATACATCCCAAGACTCATTTAGTGTTCCAAGCAAGAACAACAGAGTGACATCCTCTTTGAAATCAATGCCCTGCCAAACCAAGTTCTTAAGAATAGCATGAAATTTCCTCAGATGAGCTGACATGGTCACATTCTCTTTCATGTGGAGTTCCATAAGCTGTTTCAGCCAATACATTTGACTTGCAGGACTTTGTTTGTCATAGAGGTTCTTGATCTTATCCCAAATCTGCCAAGCATTCTATGCTTCCTCAACCACATTGTAATGCACCCGTTCAGTGAGAGACAACTCATCAAGCTCCATCCATTCGTCATTAGTCATACTTTTAGGCTTCTCTCCACTCATCCTTAGTGGCTTTATCTACGATTTCTACACCAATACCTGCCAAAATTGGCTGTTCCAATAGGCATAATTCATACCATCAAGCTTAGTGATTTTGAAGTCAGTGGAAGAAGATGCCATACTACAAGCTGAAACAGTGCTGATAATTCAAAAATGCTTGCTGTAAACAACAAAAAATGACCAAGAAAACCACAAAAACCAAGGAAAAATGGCAAGAAATGAGTATATAATGATGCTTTCCACCAAGTACCATCAAAAGTACATTAAACTAGGATGATTCAGTATGAAAAATACATGATAGTCTGGAGATATATGCTTGTTGTAATTTATGACAACAGTATACAATGAGAGCTGACAGTAGGCAAAACCCAATATTCAAAGTCAATCATTGATTGTCAATGCAAAACCAGCATCAAGCAGGCATAAACAAGCATATAATAGTCAAACTGACATGAGCCAACACCCAAGCATGTCAGACAAAGTCTGTTAATAAAGTTAGTACACCCCCCAATCAACAGGGAAAAATGTACATACCACTGACAAGACTTGACACAAGTCAGTGTGTGCTCAGTGAATACAAAGCCAAATCAGCCCAAGTACATCTATAGGGACCAAGGTATATCAACCATACATCATCCACGAGGAGATCCCGGTCTCAAAGATCCAAAAGCTCAAGTACATAACCCATGTGCTCAATGTCTGTCAAATGACAATGTACATAAAATCTCCCATTGGCACAAAAGTTGTAACAGTCAAGCATCCAAGCTCAAACAAGGCATGTAAGAGCATGGAGTATCCAAGATCATACATTAGTAAGACATCTAGAGCATATGAGCAATCAAGTATCCAATGATAGCATCCAATGTCATGAAGACAATCCCAATCAATCTCTGATGAGCCAAAGCAAGACCAAAATAAGCTCCAAAATATCCAAAGTCAAGCCCAAACAAATCTCCAGTAGCATTCAAGTCCAAACAATGTAACTAGCATGTGTAGGTAACATAAGCATCAAGCATGTACTAACAGGTCATACATAGACCATAGCTATAACCTCTATCACAAAGCATGCCAGTGTAGACCAATGTGAAGTAAATGCCAACCAATACAGAGCTCAAACAAGGCTCAAAATACATTCTGGAACCATCCAAAGTATTTGCCAACCTTCATTTGCATCCCAATAGTCATATGAAACACTCGGGAAGCACTCATGATCAATAGGCAGAGCATAAAGTGACTAAATAAGCTTCAGCCCTAGAGTGTAGAACAATGATGTACTATGTTAAAAAACTGAGTATTTCAGGCCACTAAATCAGCTCCAAATGATGGCCAACCAATAAGCATACATTCCCCTAACATTTGGGGACCGTTGGGACCAACTAGGCATAAAATATCAATGCTATCCAAGCATAACATTAAGTGCTGATGTAACACTATTTGTGGCTACGTATGGAGTGTGGAAAATAGCCTTGGGCTGAGGTAAATGAGTCCACAAATCAATGCCAATGGTAAACCACCAATGCCGAGCATCAAGAGGGCGTTCCCAAGTGCCAAATGAAGTATTTTCAAGCTACCAATGAGTGCCAAGGGAGGGCTAAAGTAAAAAATGAAATTTTGCAGGTCTTCAAGCTAGCCCAAATAGGGCTGATGTTGTTGGGTATGCTACTGGTCCATGTGGCATTAATGGGGTGGAAGGGGTGCTCAAGTAGGGCCTAAAGAAGGCCTAGACAAAGCCTTGTCAAGCCTAATCAGGCAAGAGCCAAGATATGAAATGGGGAAGCTCCAATGGTCTGCCCCTCCCTGTTGTGCCTTGCAAACTGAAATAAACACTTAAAAGAATGCTTCAATACCTTTGAAGCACTGCCCTGAGGGTGCCCAAATGGGCCGGGTAGGTGCTGGAGAAGATGGGGACTGATTAGAGCTCGAAGGAATCAGATATGGTTGCTAAGAGTGAGAACCAATGGTGTAGGGATTTCAATCAATGCTGAAGGAGTCACAGACCAAGCTTGAATGCTCAAGCAACCATGCTTTGATACAATTTGAAAGGTGAGAAGGATCAAAGCTTGCACGAGAGAGCTATGGCAGGAGAGCAAGAGCAAGAGAGAGAAAGACTCACAATGTGGGAACTCCAACAGTCACAATGTGTGACGGCCTTCCCTTTATTCATCTTTCACTAAAATAATGAAGAATAAAGTGATGGTGACGGGTGCTGCGGGTACTATCAGTGTAGTAATACATGAGCGGCTAGGCAGAGGCACCTTTATCCCCAACAACTCAATCCCTATGCACAATGTGATGTCCAATCTAACCATAGGGCTTTAAAAGCCACCACTCAAGCTTCCTTCCCATCAAGTCATATGCCAAATGATCATCTCCACGAGCTGCATGGAGGAAAAAACCAGTCGACCTGTTGAAACCCTAAAGGAAGCCATAGCTCATTTTCACTAAAGCTCATAAAACTTCACATTTTCTCACTCATCTCAGCTCACTCAAGTGTCTACCACTTTGATCTAAGTCTGAACTCAGTTTCCAAGAAACACATCAACAAAGGGAAGTAAGAAATCAAACTCAAGATCAACATCAAGTGCTTCGACTATATAGTATCTCTTGATACTACCTAGTGTTGGTTAACACTAATCCACTTGTGTTCTTGGGAAACTCACTTTTTGATATTATCCTAGCTATTTGAAGTTATCAACATGGCAGAATTTGAGCAAATAGCCAAGTTCAATGGAGAAGGCTTCCATGCCTGGAAGGAGAAGACCATGTATCACCTGTTGAGATATCGAGCTCCACTCTTGATATGCCAGGGTGACCGCTGTGCATTTATGTCACCGATGTGTACACCACCCATGAATAATAGCTACATGATAGCTATCCTTATCTACTCTACTTCGTGGCTCAGTTAGTATGCCACCTTAGTTAGTTGAGTTTGGTTTGAGACCCATATATAGGGTTCTTCTATTTCCTTGTACGAGAGTTCTTTTGGCTTACACAACTAAGAAGAGGAAAACTGTTTTCAGCCTCCACCCTTGTGTGTATTCCCCCATTGTGCAAGCAAGAAAGCTACAAGTGAGACTCCTTCCTTTTCTCCCTAAGCCCTCGGCGACCCTGTTTTTTTGATTTGAGGCCATTTTGGGGCCTGTTTTGGAGGCGGAAGTTTTCTGCCCGCACTCACGAAAAGGCCCAGTTTTATGCTGTGCGACCACTGTTCTACAGGTCGATGAAAAGTTAATATAGAAATTGCATCGTATGCTTGTGTGCAGAGACATTGGGAGTTATAGAATCATCCTTGTTGCCTGTTGATGCAAAATCGTCACTAGGAAGTGACTGCGTGGTCAAATACCACTTTCGTCAGTTTTGCAGATTAGCCCTTGTGAGGCTGAAGCTGTGTTCTTTGCAGTGACATAACTTTTTGCAGTGTTCTGTAATGGCGTCTGATTCTCTCTCACAGATTGTCACTGAAAAGCTTGACAAGAAAAATTTCCAAGCATGGAAGTTTAGAATGACGAATTTCCTTATGGGAAAAGGATATTGGGAATTTGTTGCAGGAAATGAAGAAGAACTAGTTCTTCCTGATGTTCCCAATCAACAGCAAATGCAGGCATTTAAAGCATGGCATGAGAGAGCCAGGAAAGTTATGTACTGGCTATCTATCAGTATTTCAGACTCTATGATTGTGCATATTCAGGATGCAAGTACGCCAAAGGAGGCATGGGATACTTTGTCAAAAATGTATAGCACAAATACTAAAGCCAGGAAAATGCAGCTCAAGCAAGAGTTGCATAATGTGCAAAGAGAAAATATGAGCATCAATGACTACCACATGAAGGTGAAGAAGATTGCAGATGCACTTGCTTCCATTGGGTCGCCAGTGGAAGATAATGATTTAGTTTCTGTGGCCTTGAATGGTCTAGGAAAGGATTATGCACAGTTTCGAACATCCATTTCCGTCCGTGAAAGATTTCCTGATTTTGAGGAGTTGATTGCTCTTCTAATTTCTAACGAGCAAAGAAATGGTGGTACATCTTCTTCAGGAGGAACTTCAAAAGAAACTGTTTTCTACTCAAATGCTGGAAGAGGTAGAGGCAGAGGTAGAGGAGGCCGATCTGGAAGCTGTGGTAGAAATCAGAATATGCAGCAAACTCAAGAAAACCAGTCCTATGGAGGAGGACGTGGTAACTCTAGAGGCAGGGGGAGCCAAAGAGGTCGTGGTGGATGGCAAAGAGGCCAAAATGCAAACAGTAATGTTGAATGCTACTACTGTGGTAAAATGGGTCGTATGGCTAAAGACTGCTATAAAAAGCAGAATGACATCATGAATGGAAAACTGCAACAAGGGAACTATGCATCTTCTAGTAGACAGGGTGATGACAGAAATGAGCATTTGTTTATGGTGCAGCACATGAACAATTCTGTGACAAGTGCAGAAGAAAGCAATGATGTATGGTATGTTGACTCGAGTGCATCAAACCACATGACAGGTCATGCAGAATGGATGGAGGATGCAAGGAAAATGGAAAAACCAGGATTTGTGGAGACTGGTGATGATACTGCACATCCTATTGTGCAGATTGGAAAAATTCCTTTGTCTATGCAGGATGGGAAAAAGAAATACCTGTCCGATGTATTTCATGTCCCGAATATCACCAAGAATCTGGTTTCTGTTGGTCAAATGGTTGAGCAGGGCTTGGAGATCAGATTTAATCCTCATGGATACTTTGTTGAGGATATGAAAAATAAAGGTCTCTTGATAGCAAAAGGAAAGAAGAAGGGCAGAATGTTTACATTGGATGCAGACATGACTGAATTGAGTGCAGCAATGTTTGCACATGGGACCGGTGTAGTTGCAGATATTGATATCTGGCATAAACGCATTGATCATGTTAATGTACAGCGACTTAAATCAATGCAGGCCCAAAATATTGTTGCAGGATTGCCTAGATTCAAGGTTGGAGAAATGCATAAGGTATGTGAAGCCTGTCAGTTTGGAAAACAGGCAAGGAAACCATTTCCTAGACATGTTCAAGAGAGTAAGAAGCCATTGGAATTAATCCACTCTGATGTGTGGACTACTAAAGCTGCATCTCTTGGAGGCTGTCATTATTTTGTTACTTTTATTGATGACTATAGCAGAAAACTTTGGGTGTATTTTATGAAAAAGAAAAGTGAAGTTTTTGGGCATTTCAAAACTCTTAAAGCTATGGTTGAAAAAGAAACAGGCCTACAAATAAAATGCCTAAGGTTAGATGGAGGGGGAGAGTACCTCTCAAATGAGTTTGCAAGGTTCTTGCAGGAGCATGGCATAAAGCAACAATATTCATGCAGTCATACCCCACAGCAAAATGGAATTGCAGAAAGAAAAAACAGACATATTGGAGAGGTATCTCGTGCCATGCTCAATGAAAAAGACCTGCCAGATTTTTATTGGGCTGAAGCAGTTTCTACAGCAGTCTACATAATGAACAGGACTCCCACTGCAGCAATACATGGGATGACTCCAGAGGAGAGGTATACTGGTAGGAAACCAGATATTTCTCATTTGAAAATTTTTGGTTGCATTGCCTATGTACATGTGCCAGATGAGTTGAGATCCAAGTTGGATCCAAAAGCTGAGAAGTACATCTTTATTGGTTACTCTCTGCAGCAAAAAGGGCATAGATGCTATAACCCTTCTACTCGTAAGTTTACAGTGAGCAGAGATGTTGTTTTTGATGAGATGAGTAGCTGGTATAAACCAGTAAATGTGATAGATGATGTAGATGCACAAAATGGTAATGCTGCACAGAATTCATAGCAGCAGTCACAAAATATTAGTGGACTTGGAGTGTCCTCTAGCATGGTTTATATTCTTCGCCATGGACAGGCAGATTGAGATCAGGAGAATCTTCTCAAAGCAATGCAGATAGTGGTATGCAGGTATCACGAAAAGGAAAAGAGAAGGTTGATCAGCCCATGTTTGATGTGAATGCAGGTCACTCTTATGTGGATGGTGAATCCAGTGGCTCAGAACAGAGCATTGATGATGAGTTGGGTATCCCCTCTATTGTTATACCTGGAGTAAGGAAGACCAAGGATGTTTTGAGAGCACCTGGAAGTGAGTCTACTTTGCGTAGGTCTATCAGAGCTAGATATCCTGTGGATAGGCTGAAATATGATGGATTTACAGCCATTCACTATGCATATATGGTCAAAGTGATACAGGAACCAGAGCCCACTTCTTTTGAGCAAGCCATGGGAAAAGAAAAATGGGAGAAAGCCATGGATGAAGAAATGGATGCCTTGGAAGCAAATGCTACATGGGAATTGGTACCTTTGCCTAAAGGTAAGAATGCAATTGGCTGTAAGTGGGTTTATAAGGTGAAGCACAATGCAGATGGTTCTGTGAACAGATACAAGGCAAGATTAGTAGTCAAGGGATATGCACAAACATATGGCATTGACTATGAAAAAACATTCAGTCCGGTTGCAAGGATGGCAATCGTAAGAGCAGTCATTGCTATGGCTGCATCAAAGGAATGGTCTTTACATCAGATGGATGTAAAGAATGCCTTCTTGCATGGTGATTTGCAAGAAGAGGTATATATGGAGCAGCCACCAGGTTATGTGCATGCTGTTCATCCTGAGTTTGTTTGCAGGTTGAAGAAAGCCTTGTATGGCTTGAAGCAAGCACCTAGAGCATGGTCTGACAAGATAGGACAGTATCCTGTCACTATTGGCTTTTAGATTTCCAAGGCAGATTTCTCACTCTATGTGAGAAAAACAGAGAAAGGTATTATGCTATTTGTCATTTATGTTGATGATTTGATTATGACAGGTGACAGTGATGAAGATATCCTTCATGTGAAAATGCTATTGAAGTAGAAGTTTGAGATGAAGGATTTGGGAGAGCTGCGTTATTTCTTGGGCATTGAGGTGATTAGATCACCAAGTGGGATACAGCTCTTGCAGAGGCAGTATGGATTGGACATGCTGTCCAAATATGGGATGATAGGCTGTAAGCCTATTTCAGTTCCTTTGGAGCAGAATGTGAAGCTGAGCGCAGATGCAGGTGAGCTTCTGGAAGACCCTACTATGTACAGACGCATAGTAGGAAGCTTGATTTATATGACTATTACCAGGCCAGATTTGAGCTATGCTGTTGGATTGGTAAGTTAGTTTATGCAGGCTCCAAGGAAACCGCATTTGGATGCGGCTAGACGCATACTCAGGTATGTGAAGTCCACATTGCAGTATGGACTATTTTATGAGACTGGGGTTCAGATACAGTTGCATGGATACATTGATGCTGATTGGGCTGGTAGCATTTCTGATAGACGATCTACCAGTGGATATGTGTTCTCTTTTGGGAGTGCTGCAGTCACTTGGAGCAGCAAGAAACAGCCTACAGTTGCCTTGTCGAGCACAGAGGCTGAGTACAGGGGTGCAGCAATGGCTGCATGTGAGGTAGCTTGGTTGCATAAGCTACTTTATGATATGCATCAGTCTATAGATGGGCCAGTTGTCATTTATTGTGACAACATGAGTAGTATACACTTGGCAAATAACCCAGTCTATCATGCTAGAACAAAGCACATTGAGGTGCATTATCACTATGTGCGGGAGAGGGTTTTACTAGGTCTTATTGATCTAGTTTATGTCAGCACAGAGGATCAGGTAGCTGACATATTCACGAAGGCATTGGGCACAGAGAAGCTGCGCAAGTTCAGAGACCTGCTTTGTGTGTAGGAATTAGGATTGAGCTTGAGGGGGAGTGTTGAGATATCGAGCTCCACTCTTGATATGCCAGGGTGACCGTTGTGCATTTATGTCACCGACGTGTCAGTTGCAGATGCGGTTGGTACACCGCCCATGAATAATAGCTACATGATAGCTATCCTTATCTACTCTAGTTCGTGGCTCAGTTAGTATGCCACCTTAGTTAGTTGAGTTTGGTTTGAGACCCATATATAGGGTTCTTCTATTTCCTTGTACGAGAGTTCTTTTGGCTTACACAACTAAGAAGAGGAAAACTGTTTTCAGCCTCCACCCTTGTGTGTATTCCCCCATTGTGCAAGCAAGAAAGCTACAAGTGAGACTCCTTCCTTCTCTCCCACAATCTTGACATCACCTTATGCGGAAGGACTCATGGGACATGTTTGAGGATGATGCAGATAGCAAGAAGGAAGATGATGAAGACGGGCTTGTTGAAGAAGACCACAAAGGAGTGGAAAAAGATGAACAACAAGGCTCTAGGAATAATTTCATGGGGACTATTTAATGATGTATTACACCATATCTTTGGCATTAGAGATGCTAAAACGGCTTGACACGATCTTTGGAAGTCAAGCCAAAAACTCTAAGCTCAAGTTATTAATACAGTTCTATAAGATTGACATAAAAAATAACACTTCAATGACTATGCATATTAACAAATTCAAAAGTTTAAAAACTCAACTTGCCACTTTGAAAAAAACAATAGATGAAGATGAAGCCATTGCTATACTCCTTTCTAGTATAAACCAGGATCCTTATGAAAATATTGTCTCTACTCTCAATAATGCACCTAATCTATCACAGAAAGATATTAAGCACTCTCTTCTTGATAAAGAGAATAAACAAAAAAACAAGAATGCAAAAGATGGTGTCCTATCATCTAGGGAAATTCTCTTATACACCAAGGGAGCTGTTGGAGCAAAAGGCCAAGACCAAGAATTCAACTCCGACAAAAAAGATCAGATGACATGTCATTATTGTGGTAAGACTGGCCATATAGCCAGTGAATGTTTTAATAGTTGGTCTATCTAATGTATGTCATCATGAACATTGTCTTTGTGTTCCATCCACCATAGCCATGCTCTAGATCCATGCATTTCAACAATAGAGACCTAAGCTAATCCACTTGGCTACCTGTCACAACCCGTGAAGGACCCAAAGTCAACTGTTAGGAGTAATAGAAACCCCCTCCAAAAGTAGCAATGGCATAAAATTGATTGGATGTAGTCGACTTCATCAAAGATTACACTGTGCATTGTAGACATTTAAGCACATGTGAAAGATGGAAAGCCTAATTTTGCATAGCTCACATTGAGTCGCATTACTAGCGTATAAGTGTTGTACATTTGCAAATTGTTGGATTAACAAGGAGCATGCTAGGGGGGATTAAGCTAAAAATGAACCTACCATTAGGAGTACAACCCTAAGAATTAGATGAGTGATCCAAGGCACCAAAAACAAAGATCTAGAGGAGACATACCCATCAGACTACTGAGGGAAGGAAAGACTAAACAAGATTAGGGATACATATTTAGTTGGCCTAGTTGACCTCATAGAAGCACTGGTGGGTCTAGAGACAACCCCCATGGTAGGCATCGGCTCAAATGAGAACAATCTCAACCTTGACCTTGACCTTGACCTTAACATAGCAGAGTACATGGATGACATCTAACAACTTGTCATACAGTATGACCAACAGACAAGGATAGCACGCCATGGAAGACCAAAAACTGATATCATAGCCGACCTTGAGGAGGAGAGGATACTAGGAAGGATAGCATTGCAGTGCATTGTGAGTTATAGCCAAGAGCAAAGGGCTCAGAGATTGCATCAGGAGAGAGAGCTTAATGAGGTCTACAAGATCCTAGCCTTCTCAGGTAGGAACAAAACAGGAAGCAATATCGATAGGAAGAGAGCCTTAGAGGCCAACCTTACAATGAGCAAGTTACTCACAAAAAGATTGCTAGACAATACCAACACTTAGCAAAGTGGGACAGCCTTGGCAGCATCATTGCTAGTCGAGGCTGGGAGATACCTCAAGCATGGAGCAAAATGAAAATACCTATAGTTGCAAAGAAAATTGATAGATATCAGGCAGGCAATGACCAAGCATTCAATCTTTGCTTGGGAGACAAGGACGGACTTGGTTTACTAGTTTAGACAATGCTAAATGTGTTGAGATATCGAGCTCCACTCGTGATATGCCAGGGTGACCGTTGTGCATTTATGTCACCGACTTGTCAGTTGTAGACGCGGTTGGTACACCGCCCATGAATAATAGCTACATGATAGCTATCCTTATCTACTCTAGCTCGTGGCTCAGTTAGTATGCCACCTTAGTTAGTTGAGTTTGGTTTGAGACCCATATATAGGGTTCTTCTATTTCTTTGTATGTGAGTTCTTTTGGCTTACACAACTAAGAAGAGGAAAACTGTTTTCAGCCTCCACCCTTGTGTGTATTCCCCCATTGTGCAAGCAAGAAAGCTACAAGTGAGACTCCTTCCTTCTCTCCCATAATCTTGACATGGTATCAGAGCCTTGTTCGTGGTAAGGAGCTCAAGAAAGCAAGCCAAACTCGCGGTGTTCTGGTAAGAGGAGCAGTGTTGCTTTGATTTTCTGTTTTGGGAGCAGATCTCTGCAGGTAGCACAGCCGGAAATTGCAAGAGTGCATTGTCTCAGGTTGAGACGCCCTTCGCGGTGAAGCAAGAGGGCAGTATATGCTGCGGGAGAGGGCTTTAGCCTTTGGCGACCCTGTTTTTTTGATTTGAGGCCATTTCGGGGCCTATTTTGGAGGCGGAAGTTTTCTGCACGCACTCAGGAAAAGGCCCAGTTTTATGCTGTGCGACCACTGTTCTACAGGTCGGTGAAAAGTTACTGTAGAAATTGCATCGTATGCTTGTGTGCAGAGACATTGGGAGTTACAGAATCATCCTTGTTGCCTGTTGATGCAAAATCGTCACTAGGGAGTGACTGTGTGGTCAAATACCACTTTCGTCAGTTTTGCAGATTAGCCCTTGTGAGGCTGAAGCTGTGTTCTTTGCAGTGACAGAACTTTTTGTAGTGTTCTGTAATGGCGTCTGATGTAAACGCCCCGAACAACGTAGTATGCTTAACAATTATGATATTCGCTTGTTTTCAAGATTTAATATAAAAGAGAATGAACACTTAAAGCTAAAAATGAAAATTACTCACAAAATTATAGCCATGAAAATGTAAAAGTAATGGAGACAAGATTGAGGGTTGAAGATGGGCAACCCCCCCCGAAGGAATGTATTTCTGCTCAACCCAAGTCCCTTAGGGAAGAGCTCAGTTACAATCAACCTGAGAGTGAGAAAAAGGTAATTCTCACTCTCACAAGATCATGCAAAGATGTACAAACACACATGCATTATCTATTATGCAATGATAAGAACTGATTTCTTTACAGTATGAGAGAAGAAAAAGGGGAAATCAGCCTTTCTCCATCGTTGATCAGCAGTACATGGATAGAGCTTGCTTCTTGTAGCTAAAATGGAAGAAAAAGCTCAAGAAGGAGGTGCTGTAATGAATTTACAGGCTTCCTATCTTGTAAAACAACAGTGATAAAAGAGGGAATATGGAGGAATTTGATAATGGAGAAGTGGGGGATGATGATGGGGATGGATGGGGCCAGTTTCTGGCTATCTGTGGGTGCTTTACATGAGTTTACAGCAAAGAAAAATGATGTTGAATGAAGAAAAACGAGCTCTTATTTATAGGAGAGGGGAGAGCTAGTACAAAAGGGGAAAGTGGAGTAGCACAAGACAAGTGTCCAGCCACATGTCATGAGATGTGACAAGTGGTGGGACACTTGGAAACTTGTGTGACAAGTGTCTTGACACTTGTCTCTTCTCTATGGCCTTCCTTTTTGGGTTGAATACTGTCAAGAATAGAAACAACCAAATTTAGTAAGCACAGTCAGAGTACAGAACTTACTATTTTGAGAATGACATCCCTATTTTTTAGGACTAGCATTTTTAGGCTAATTTGAGGCTCCTAAAATTTAGGGATCTCCTAAAATTTAGGGACCCTCCCAATATGGGTATCATATGAAAGCTTTTTCCGTGTACATCGCAAAAATGGTATCCGAATCTTCATGTGACTTTCCTATGCAAAGAAATGTGCATTTCAAGCTTTCAGCCCACACATGCACATTATACAAGCATTTCATGATCATGCCATCTTGTTGATTGTAACTGTCTGTTCTGGTGGATCTAGCCCACACTTCAAGGCATCAATCCTTTCTGTGTGTGAGTCTAACCCTGATATGTGTGAGTTCTAGTCACAAGCGCCTAATCAGGTCATATAGGTGGAAGTGTGAACTATCTTTTCTCTAACCCACCGCGTGGGTCCACCATAACCTGTGACCACTCATCAGTGGCCAGCTCCAATGCACTTTTCTTTATATCTAATTAGTGCAAAGGAAATAAATTTAATAAATCATTATATAGACAAATTAATGAAAAAGGATACAAATTCTGTTTCTATAGAGTTGTGACAGCCCTCTGGCTTTTATTCAGCTGTCCTCAGCTGAAAAGCTTCTTGATATTACTGTAGAATATTTGGGTAATCCTTCATGAATTTTTCATCTACCCACTGTGCATCTGTTGTGGGTAGATTCTTGAATTTTAGCAAGAATTTTCGTGTCACAAGGCCACTTCTCGTGGTTCGATCCTTGAGAAACAAAATCTTTTCAGGTTCCAAGAGTTGCTCTGTTTCTTCAACTTCTGGGGGATCTTCAGTAATGGGTTCCTTTGGTTCTGGTCCTATGTAAGGTTTTAGTAAACTTACATGAAAAGCATTGTGTATTTTCCAATGAGTAGGAAGCTCAAGTCGATAAGAAACTTCATTTATTTTCTCAATCACTTTGAAGGGTCCAAAGTATCTACTGGAGAGCTTTGGAAAAGATGAATTTTGACCAGAACCTTGTTTGAGCCTGCTTTTATCAATCTTTAGCAAGACATATTGACCTTTTTCAAAATCCAAAGGTCTTCTTCGTTTATCTGCTTGCTTCTTTTGTCGCTCTTGGGAAACTTTGATAGTGGCTCGAACTTGATCCATTGTGGTTTTTAAATCTGAAGCAAACTCATCAGCAGCAAAAATCTTATCTTTAGTACGAATAATTGGAGGAGGAATCACTTTACCCTGTACTATTTCATTTGGAGCTTTCCCTGTGGATGAGTGCACTGTATTGTTGTAAGCAAACTCCAATAATGGAAGATATTTCTCCCATTGTGACTTATGTTCACTAACATAAGCTTTCAACATATCCAAAAGAGTGAGATTCATCACCTCTGTTTGGCCGTCAGTTTGAGGATGAAAAGCTGAGGAGAACTTTAAAGTGGTTCCCAAATTCTCAAATAAAGCACGCCAAAAGTTACTTGTGAATTTGGAGTCTCTATCTGAAATGATCTCAGAAGGCATACCATGTAATCTGAAGATATGTTGAATGAAAAGTCTTGCAGCTTGTGCGGATTTCAATGTTTTATGACATGGAATAAAATGTGATTGTTTGCTGAATCTATCAATTATGACCCAAATCATATCATGACCTTGAGGTGTTCTTGGAATACCTGAGATGAAATCCATTGTGATAGATTCCCATGGATCTTTGGGCACTGGAAGAGGTTGCAACAATCCTGGAATCTTCTGCCTATCATATTTAGATTTTTGGCATACCAGACAAGCCTCAATGAAGTTATGTGTATCTTTTCGTAATGTTGGCCAATAAAAGTAGCGCTCAATTGCACTTAGAGTGGCTGCCCTCCCTCTATGCCCTGCATAAGGGGGTTCATGACTTTCTTTAAGCACCTTTTGTCGAACAGGAAGAGTGACACAAAGGCGATTGTTCATGAGAAGGTAACCGTCTTTGATGGAATAATCTGGATGAGAACCTCCTTGCTGTAAATTTGACCAAATTGCTGCAAAATTAGTATCTTCATCATAAGTATTTTTCATCGTTTGAAAATCTTCATGATGAGCCACTGTAATAGTTGCCAGGATCCATCTGAATCCCTTCAGAAGAGATGACATGCCCAAGGTAATTTATTTTATGCATGAAAAATTCACTCTTTTTACCATTTACCAAGAGTTGATTTTGTTGTAGTAATTGTAGAACAATTTCCAAGTGTTGATGATGCTCCTCTTCATTCTTGCTAAAGACAAGAATATCATCAAAGAAAGTACCGACATATTGTTGATGCTCTCTAAAGATGCGCTCCATCATTCGATTAAAGGTGGCTGGTGCATTGGTTAATCCGAAAGGAACCACCAAGAATTCATAAAGACCGTATGAAGTGCGGAAAGCAGTTTTGTGTACATCTTGTGGTATTACCCTAATTTGATGATAACCACTCTTTAGATCAATGCGGCTGAAAACCTTTGAGCCTCCTAGACGATCCAAAATGTCGTCAATTCTGGGAATAGGAAACCGATTCTTCACAGTGATTTTGTTGAGGGCTCGATAATCAATGCACATCCTAAATGTGCCATCTTTCTTTTGAACAAGAAGAACCGGTGAACAAAATGGTGAGCTACTTGGCCTAATTAGCCCACAGTTGAGTAGGTCTTCGACTTGCTTTCTGATTTCTTCTTGTTGAGGACGGCTCACACGGTATGGTGCTATATTAGGAGGAGAATTGCCCGGGATAATATCAATATGATGGTCTTCTGGCCTTTCTGGGGGAAGCTGATAAGGAAGATCTTCCGAAAAACAATCTTTATACTTTTCCAAGAGCTGAAGTTGCTCTTGGTTTTCAGCATTCATATTATCTTTTACATCAGTGACATAAAGCAGACAACATTGAACACAATCCTTAATTGCTCTAGAGACTTGCATATGGCTTACCATAGGTATGGTGTCTCCAGAAACTCCAGCTTGGATCTCGTACTTCTTGCCTTTGTTGGTGAGTTCTACCTTCTTTTTCTGAGAGAAGATGGTTGAATCTACTCTATGATTCCAGGGCATGCCAAGAATCACATCGCAACCATCAAGGTCTCCGATACAGAAGGTATCTTCGTCACTGTAGCCTTGAATTTGAAACTTGAGCTTGCCAATGTAGGGTATCACAGTCTTCACTGTGTCACCTTTATCAGCATTTAAAGCTTGGCGAACTTCTGCCGGAGTGTCCATCTCTTCGTTCTTTAATCCAAGCTCTTTAGCTAATTGTAAGGAAATGATATTTTCATTCGCCCCAAGATCTATCAAGAATAGTGCTTGCTTACCTTGCAATTGTCCCCAAGCTTTTAATAATTTGCGCGTCTCTGGAGTGTGAGTTGTGTTTGCAACTACATCACTGATAGCATTGATTTTCACTGGCGACTTAGGCTTGTTGTCAGAAACCTTGCTTTGTCCCTTGTTTGGACATTGCTTCGCTATGTGGCCTGTTTGTCCACATTTAAAGCACTTCCCTTCTTTCATGAAGCGTTGCTTTTCTTCTTCGGAAAGTTGCTTTGCTTGTGGGTATAGATTGGAGCGAAATTGAGGAGCATTAGCAGGTGCATAGGGCTTCATTTTCTTTTGATTTGATGGCTGCTTTTGCCACTGTTTTTGTCCTTCATTTGGGGCTGAATACTCCTCATCATCAGCTACTCTCTTCTTATCATTCTTTTGGAATGATCTGTTGCCATTGTGCTCCATTTCCCATGTCTCAGCATGGTCAATGAGTTCCCTGAGACTAGAACAATGATAATGATTAAGAGCAGTACGAAGTTTAAAATGCAAACCTCCTTGAAACTTCCTAAGCTTTTCCGAACTGCTGATCTTCTTGAAATGTTGGACCTTCAAAAGTAGCTCCCAAAATCTCTTGGTATAGTCACCAAGTGACTCATTTTTCCTTTGCCAAAGCCGATCCCATTCCATTTTTACATCTCTTTTGAAATGAACAGGAAGAAATTGGCTTTGTATCAGGCGAACAAAGGACCTCCATGATTTTGGGGCAGCATGATCATATTCCAACCCCGTCCACCAAGTATGGGCTAAGTCGGTTAAATGTAAAGCTGCAAACTTAATCTTTTCTTTTTCTTTATACTTGTCACGACCATACAAAATTTGAAATTGACAAATAAACTTCAGAAGAAGATCAGGATTTCGGGAACCATCATAGATACTGAACTTGATTTTCTTTTCAAGTTGAGATAGTGACTTAGTCTTCTTCTTCTTCTTATGCCTTCGTCCATGCTCGGATCTTGAGGTTGAAGATGATGAAGTGCTTGATGGGGATGAAGATGGAGACGAGGGTGAAGAATGTCGATGTCTTTGACGATGATGAGGTCTTCCACGAGAAGGGTGTGACTCTTCATTACTAGAAGAGGATCCATCAGAATAGGCGCCAGATGACTTTGAAGAAAAGGATGAGCTTCGACGCGATCTCTTTCTTTGTCTTGAAGTAGAATGGGACTGCCTCTTAGAAGTAGTTGGACTTCTTGATCGGCTCCTTTCATTGGTATGGCTTTGTCTCCTTGAAGTAGATGGGCTTCTTTCCTTGAATTCTTTGGGATTCTCAACTTTTTCTAGTTTGAGAAGTTGCTCACGAATTTGTTGATTCTCCTCTCTAAGACTTTGAATGGCTTGAAGGATAGCACTCGATTGATCCATTGAGACTAAAGAAAAAAAATATGTGCTCAAGCACTCAATGCAAGGGCTAAAAACAAACAAACTTATAGTTGTAAGCACTACCAGTGTTGGGGGTGAGGACCGAGCCAAAGCTCTGATACCACTGTAAACGCCCCGAACAACGTAGTATGCTTAACAATTATGATATTCGCTTGTTTTCAAGATTTAATATAAAAGAGAATGAACACTTAAAGCTAAAAATGAAAATTACTCACAAAATTATAGCCATGAAAATGTAAAAGTAATGGAGACAAGATTGAGGGTTGAAGATGGGCAACCCCCCCCGAAGGAATGTATTTCTGCTCAACCCAAGTCCCTTAGGGAAGAGCTCAGTTACAATCAACCTGAGAGTGAGAAAAAGGTAATTCTCACTCTCACAAGATCATGCAAAGATGTACAAACACACATGCATTATCTATTATGCAATGATAAGAACTGATTTCTTTACAGTATGAGAGAAGAAAAAGGGGAAATCAGCCTTTCTCCATCGTTGATCAGCAGTACATGGATAGAGCTTGCTTCTTGTAGCTAAAATGGAAGAAAAAGCTCAAGAAGGAGGTGCTGTAATGAATTTACAGGCTTCCTATCTTGTAAAACAACAGTGATAAAAGAGGGAATATGGAGGAATTTGATAATGGAGAAGTGGGGGATGATGATGGGGATGGATGGGGCCAGTTTCTGGCTATCTGTGGGTGCTTTACATGAGTTTACAGCAAAGAAAAATGATGTTGAATGAAGAAAAACGAGCTCTTATTTATAGGAGAGGGGAGAGCTAGTACAAAAGGGGAAAGCGGAGTAGCACAAGACAAGTGTCCAGCCACATGTCATGAGATGTGACAAGTGGTGGGACACTTGGAAACTTGTGTGACAAGTGTCTTGACACTTGTCTCTTCTCTATGGCCTTCCTTTTTGGGTTGAATACTGTCAAGAATAGAAACAACCAAATTTAGTAAGCACAGTCAGAGTACAGAACTTACTATTTTGAGAATGACATCCCTATTTTTTAGGACTAGCATTTTTAGGCTAATTCGAGGCTCCTAAAATTTAGGGATCTCCTAAAATTTAGGGACCCCCCCAATATGGGTATCATATGAAAGCTTTTTCCGTGTACATCGCAAAAATGGTATCCGAATCTTCATGTGACTTTCCTATGCAAAGAAATGTGCATTTCAAGCTTTCAGCCCACACATGCACATTATACAAGCATTTCATGATCATGCCATCTTGTTGATTGTAACTGTCTGTTCTGGTGGATCTAGCCCACACTTCAAGGCATCAATCCTTTCTGTGTGCGAGTCTAACCCTGATATGTGTGAGTTCTAGTCACAGGCGCCTAATCGGGTCATATAGGTGGAAGTGTGAACTATCTTTTCTCTAACCCACCGCGTGGGTCCACCATAACCTGTGACCACTCATCAGTGGCCAGCTCCAATGCACTTTTCTTTATATCTAATTAGTGCAAAGGAAATAAATTTAATAAATCATTATATAGACAAATTAATGAAAAAGGATACAAATTCTGTTTCTATAGAGTTGTGACATCTGATTCTCTCTCACAGATTGTCACTGAAAAGCTTGACAAGAACAACTTCCAAGCATGGAAGTTTAGAATGACGAATTTCCTTATGGGAAAAGGATATTGGGAATTTGTTGTAGGAAATGAAGAAGAACCAGTTCTTCCTGATGTTCGCAATCAATAGCAAATGCAGGCATTTAAAGCATGGCATGAGAGAGCGAGGAAAGTTATGTACTGGCTGTCTATCAGTATTTCAGACTCTATGATTGTGCATATTCAAGATGCAAGTACGCCAAAGGAGGCATGGGATACTTTGTCAAAAATGTATAGCACAAATACGTAAGCCAGGAAAATGCAGCTCAAGCAAGAGTTGCACAATGTGCAAAGAGAAAGTATGAGCATCAATGACTACCACATGAAGGTGAAGAAGATTGCAGATGCACTTGCTTCCATTGGGTCGCCAGTGAAAGAAGATGATTTAGTTTCTGTGACCTTGAATGGTCTAGGAAAGGATTATGCACAGTTTTGGACATCCATTTCAGTTCGTGAAAGATTTCCTGATTTTGAGGAGTTGATTGCTCTTCTAATTTCTGAGGAGCAGAGAAATGGCGGTGCATCTTCTTCAGGAGGAACTTCAAAAGAAGCTGTCTTCTACTCAAATGCTGGAAGATGTAGAGACAGAGGTAGAGGAGGCCGATTTGGAGGCCGTGGTAGAAATCAGAATATGCAGCAAACTCAAGAAAACCAGTCCTATGGAGGAGGACGTGGTAACTCTAGAGGCAGGGGGAGCCAAAGAGGTCGTGGTGGATGGCAAAGAGGCCAAAATGCAAACAACAATGTTGAATGCTACTACTGTGGTAAAATGGGTCATATGGCTAAAGACTGCTATAAAAAGCAGAATGACATCATGAATAGAAAATTGCAACAAGGGAATTATGCATCTTCTAGTAGACAGGGTGATGACAGAAATGAGCATTTGTTCATGGTGCAGGACATGAACAATTCTGTGACAAGTGCAGAAGAAAGCAACGATGTATGGTATGTTGACTCAGGTGCATCAAACCACATGACAGGTCATGCAGAATGGATGGAGGATGCAAGGAAAATGGAAAAACCAGGATTTGTGGAGACTGGTGATGATACTGCACATCCGATTGTGCAGATTGGAAAAATTCCTTTGTCTATGCAGGATGGGAAAAAGAAATACCTGTCCGATGTATTTCGTGTCCCAAATATCACCAAGAATCTAGTTTCTGTTGGTCAAATGGTTGAACAGGGCTTGCAGGTCAGATTTAATCCTCATGGATGCTTTGTTGAGGATATGAAAAATAAAGGCCGCTTGATAGTAAAAGGAAAGAAGAAGGGCAGAATGTTTACATTGGATGCAGACATGTCTGAATTGAGTGCAGCAATGTTTGCACATGGGACCGGTGTAGTTGCAGATATTGATATCTGGCATAAACGCATTGATCATGTTAATGTACAGCGACTTAAATCAATGCAGGCCCAAAATATTGTTGCAGGATTGCCCAAATTCAAGGTTGCAGAAATGCATAAGGTATGTGAAGCCTGTCAGTTTGGAAAACAGGCAAGGAAACCATTTCCTAGACATGTTCAAGAGAGTGAGAAGCCATTGGAATTAATCCACTCTGATGTGTGGACTACTAAAGCTGCATCTCTTGGAGGCTGTCATTATTTTGTCACTTTTATTGATGACTATAGCAGAAAAGTTTGGGTGTATTTTATGAAAAAGAAAAGTGAAGTTTTTGGGCATTTCAAAACTCTTAAAGCTATGGTTGAAAAAGAAAAAGGCTTGCAGATAAAATGCCTAAGGTTAGATGGAGGGGGAGAGTACCTCTCAAATGAGTTTGCAAGGTTCCTGCAGGAGCATGGCATAAAGCAGCAATATTCATGCAGTCATACCCCACAACAAAATGGAGTTGCAGAAAGGAAAAACAGGCATATTGGAGAGGTATCTGGTGCCATGCTCAATGAAAAAGACCTGCCAGATTTTTATTGGGCTGAAGCAGTTTCTACAGCAGTCTACATAATGAACAGGACTCCCACTGCAGCAATACATGGGATGACTCCAGAGGAGAGGTATACTGGTAGGAAACCAGATATTTCTCATTTGAAAATTTTTGGTTGCATTGCCTATGTACATGTGCCAGATGAGTTGAGATCCAAGTTGGATCCAAAAGCTGAGAAGTGCATCTTTATTGGTTACTCTCTGCAGCAAAAAGGGCATAGATGCTATAACCCTTCTACTCATAAGTTTACAGTGAGCAGAGATGTTGTTTTTGATGAGATGAGTAGCTGGTATAAACCAGTAAATGTGATAGATGATGTAGATGCACAAAATGGTAATGCTGCACAGAATTCACAGCAGCAGTCACAAAATATTAGTGGACTTGGAGTGTCCTCTAGCATGGTTTATATTCTTCGCCATGGACAGGCAGATTGAGATCAGGAGAATCTTCTCAAAGCAATGCAGATAGTGGTATGCAGGTATCACGAAAAGGAAAAGAGAAGGTTGATCAGCCCATGTTTGATGTGAATGCAGGTCACTCTTATGTGGATGGTGAATCCAGTGGCTCAGAACAGAGCATTGATGATGAGTTGGGTATTCCTTCTATTGTTACACCTGGAGTAAGGAAGACCAGGGATGTTTTGAGAGCACCTGGGAATGAACCTACTTTGAGCAGGTCTACGAGAGCTAGGTATCCTGTGGATAGGCTGAAATATGATGGATTTACAGCCATTCACTATGCATAAATGGTCAAAGTGATACAGGAACCAGAACCCACTTCTTTTAAGCAAGCCATGGGAAAAGAAAAATGGGAGAAAGCCATGGATGAAGAAATGGATGCCTTGGAAGCAAATGCTACATGGGAGTTAGTACCTAAAGGTAAGAATGCAATTGGCTGTAAGTGGGTTTATAAGGTGAAGCACAATGCAGATGGTTCTGTGAACAGATACAAGGCAAGATTAGTAGTCAAGGGGTATGCACAAACATATGGCATTGACTATGAAGAAACATTCAGTCCGGTTGCAAGGATGGCAACCGTAAGAGCAGTCATTGCTATGGCTGCATCAAAGGGATGGTCTTTACATCAGATGGATGTAAAGAATGCCTTCTTGCATGGTGATTTGCAAGAAGAGGTTTATATGGAGCAGCCACCAGGTTATGTGCATGTTGTTCATCCTGAGTTTGTTTGCAGGTTGAAGAAAGCCTTGTACAGCTTGAAGCAAGCACCTAGAGCATGGTCTGACAAGATAGGACAGTATCTTGTCACTATTGGCTTTCAGATTTCCAAGGCAGATTTCTCACTTTATGTGAGAAAAACAGAGAAAGGTATTATGCTGCTTGTCATTTATGTTGATGATTTGATTATGACAGGTGACAGTGATGAAGATATCCTTCATGTGAAAATGCTATTGAAGCAAATGTTTGAGATGAAGGACTTGGGAGAGCTGCGTTATTTCTTGGGCATTGAGGTGATTAGATCACCAAGTGGGATACAACTCTTGCAGAGGCAGTATGGATTGGACATGCTGTCCAAATATGGGATGATAGGCTGTAAGCCTATTTCAGTTCCTTTGGAGCAGAATGTGAAGCTGAGCGCAGATGCAGGTGAGCTTCTGGAAGACCCTACTATGTACAGACGCATAGTAGGAAGCTTGATTTATATGACTATTACCAGGCCAGATTTGAGCTATGCTGTTGGGTTGGTAAGTCAGTTTATGCAGGCTCCAAGGAAACCGCATTTGGATGCGGCTAGACGCATACTCAGGTATGTGAAGTCCACATTGCAGTATGGACTATTTTATGAGACTGGGGTTCAGATACAGTTACATGGATACACTGATGCTGATTGGGCTGGTAGTATTTCTGATAGACGATCTACCAGTGGATATGTGTTCTCTTTTGGGAGTGTTGCAGTCACTTGGAGCAGCAAGAAACAGCCTACAGTTGCCTTGTCGAGCACAGAGGCCGAGTACAGGGGTGCAGCAATGGCTGCATGTGAGGTAGCTTGGTTGCATAAGCTACTTTATGATATGCATCAGTCTACAGATGGGCCAGTTGTCATTTATTGTGACAACATGAGCAGTATACACTTGGCAAATAACCCAGTCTATCATGCTAGAACAAAGCACATTGAGGTGCATTATCACTATGTGCGAGAGAGGGTTTTACTAGGTCTTATTGATCTAGTTTATGTCAGCACAGAGGATCAGGTAGCTGACATATTCACGAAGGCATTGGGCACAGAGAAGCTGCGCAAGTTCAGAGACCTGCTTGGTGTGCAGGAATTGGGATTGAGCTCGAGGGGGAGTGTTGAGATATCGAGATCCACTCGTGATATGCCAGGGTGACCGTTGTGCATTTATGTCACCGACTTGTCAGTTGTAGACGCGGTTGGTACACCGCCCATGAATAATAGCTACATGATAGCTATCCTTATCTACTCTAGCTCGTGGCTCAGTTAGTATGCCACCTTAGTTAGTTGAGTTTGGTTTGAGACCCAGATATAGGGTTCTTCTATTTCTTTGTATGTGAGTTCTTTTGGCTTACACAACTAAGAAGAGGAAAACTGTTTTCAGCCTCCACCCTTGTGTGTATTCCCCCATTGTGCAAGCAAGAAAGCTACAAGTGAGACTCCTTCCTTCTCTCCCATAATCTTGACAAAATGTAATAGCTTAACTCAATTGAAGGATCTCTTTAGCAAGAGATTCTCAGAGGCAGGATGCTCCAATAACCTCATTGTTAAGCTGATGAATGTCAACCCAAAAGACAAAGAGAACATAGAGGCCATTTGCCATAAAAATGTCCCAATCCCAGATCAAGGCCAAGACGGTTGCCTTCCCAATGCCATACTATCCAGGAATAAGGTAGTCATACTTTAGAAGGGAAGCCCCTTTGGCTGTACTCGCACCTAATAATTTAAAGCCAGTTACTCCGAGGATAGATATCAACCCAATGGGAATCCCTAGACCACCAAGACCTATCGTGACCCATCCACCAAGCGATGCTCCAATGCACTTTGTGGAGGAACCACTGGAGGAAGACTCATACGTGAACCCTTATGCCTCTTATGATGAAGAGGATAATCCCATATTGATGGACTATAGACCTATGGTCATCATGGCCTTAGGTGGCAGAGGGAGTGGTAGAGGCCTAAGAGGAGGTCAGAACAACCAAGAGCCCATATCATGTTGGATGTGTGGCCATCTAGGGCACATATTGTCTTGCTGTGCTGCTTGGACTCTTTTATGTCGAGTCACCTGACAATGATGCCACACCTATCCCCATAAATGTCATGAGACGAGCTCAAACAAAGCACATCAATATCTCATTGCTTGGACCTAGCGACCTGGATGTATCGTCTATAGGGAAGAAGAGTTAGTAAAGGAGGAAAAAGAGGACAGAGGAAAAAATAACACTCAATACAAAGAGAGACCATGAGAACAAAAGGGAAATAGGTCACTGATGCTGAAGCATAAACATTTGCTCCTAGGACGAGAGAGAAGGGAAGTGCTAGGGTTGGAGAGTACCTTGACCCCAACCAATAGCTAATGGCTATGGATATGGCCAAGGAATGGATAAATGAAGCACAAGCTCACTTGCAAGAAGTTGACCTTATCATGAGGATGGGATCAATGAACTATCGACCACAAGCCTACCAGTCCCTCCCACATATCTAAAATTAGGAGAGGCAAACCACCACATGAACATCTACATAGGTAGAATGAGGATGCCATGAATAGGCAAATGGCTCAAGAGCATTGGCAGGGAGCCCATGAAGTCGAGGAGTAAAAAGCAAATGGTATAGTACCAACCACACTAATAAAACTCCTATGACATTGTCGTTGTGAGACTTGCTTAGGGAAAACTTTGCACTGTAGCAAGAATTGAAGAGATGGATAGAACAAAGAAATGAGCATAAACTGCAAAACTTCCAAGATCAAGATGCTGTGACACACATACCAAGCCTAAAGGTGAATCCAATGTCTAAGTCCCCACAAGTGAATGCCTTTTGGGAAGTCACTAAGAAATGAGCATAAACTGCAAAACTTCCAAGATCAAGATGCTGTGACACACATACCAAGCCTAAAGGTGAATCCAATGTCTAAAGGTGAATCCAATGTCTAAGTCCCCACAAGTGAATGCCTTTTGGGAAGTCACTAAGATGCATGTAGTTTCACTTGTCATTTCCTTAGGAGATACTATGCGAAAGGGGATAGTATAGGAGTAGAGGTTAGAGTACTTAGTCACGCAATCCTACAAGCTTGGGGGAACCCATTGGTGGAAACCACACAGCTCAATGTCACCCTAGCAAATGGGATGAAGGTTAGACCTTTCGGAGCCCTGAAGGATTGGCCTCTAAAGATAGCAAGAATCCAATTCTCCATGAACATCATAGTTATGAAGGGAGTGGATTATGATATCCTACTAGGCAAGCCTTGGATGAGAAATGCCAAAGTGATAGAGGACTGGGGTAATGGATTGATATTCTTGGGCAATAGATCACAATTAGTCTAAGTAGAGATGGACACTTGGAAAACCTCACCAGTGAACTTAGGTACCATCTCTATCTTGCTAAAGGGTGACTCCAAGGCTAGAAGAGATTATGGACCTCTAATGAGGTACATTCCTTGCCCTGAGAATGAGTGTGATTGGATGCATGTGTTGGAAACCATTGATCTCTCATTCTTAGAGGATGAGGATGAATACATGCAAGCTCTAGACTCAGCTAGCAAACCTAACAATGCCATCATGTTTAACCTAACCATAGTGACCCTATGCATGATGGTCAGGAGTCCCATCAGCCAACCAATGCCAATCACCTATTGCATCCCAGCAAATAAATTGAAACTCCACAAAATCCTCGAGAACTTATCAACCAGTGAGCGAGCTGGAAACCCACCTACCAATTTAAAGCCCCTCAAGGATCTTATGGAAAGCAAGGAGTGCCAATGGACTAAGGTGCATGACTTAGACTTGTCATATAACTAGACTCTCATGACAAGTGAGATAGAGCTCGAGAATAGGAACCCTACAAGCAACACACAGTCCCAGCATGAGGATTTTAACGATGAGTATGAAGAATGCTATTCCATCAGTGAGTGATGAGGAGAGCAAAGTGGAAGTAAAGAACATAGAATATGACATGGATAGAAGAGTGATTGAGCAAATCAAAGAAGACACCAAGCCTTGAGAGGTCAACATGTTTCGAGTGAGCAAAGGAGTTGCCAATATTGGGGGCAAAGGCGCATGTGCCTAGTTGCTCATATATTACTACACTGACAGTACCCACACCTGCACACTGCAAGAAGAAGCGGGCGCCCATCACTTCACTTCATTCTTTATTCTTTTAGTGAAATGTGAACAAAGGGAAGGCCAATCACACATTATGGCTGTTGGAGTTTCCACATCTTGAGTCTCTCTCTCTCTTACTTCATCCTCCATAGCTTACACCTCTCTTACTTTCATTTGCTCATGCTTCTACTTGGGCTTCTCCCTTCAATTAGTATCAGAGCCTTCTTCTCTCCATGAGCTCCAACTCAATCCGACATTGCTTTAGCTCTCATTCAAGTTACCTACAAAAGGGTTTCACCATTGGCAACCATAGCTCCACCTCTTGAGATTCATATTGAGCTCTCATTACTCTAGGACTTCTCAAGACCTATTGGGGCTATCTTTGGGCATTCTTGAGCCTACATTGAGCTTATTTTAGGGAGTATTTATGTAATGTCCCCATTACTTAGTTTATGTGCGTATACATTCCAAAAAAAAGATTTATGTTGCACAATTTAAAAAAAACTAGCTCTAATTATGAAACTGACTCTCATTATGAAGATAATTATTATTATTTATGAGGTATTGTATGCCAATTCATGGAAGAAAGACTTGGGAGACCCTCCCAAGACTAGCTTATTAAAAATATGTTTATATTATAGAACAACAAAAAGAACTAGCCTAGTGGATAGTTAAGTGCACTTGGGTGACAACACTGCCGAGATGGGTGACCTCCCGGGAAGATTTTCCTACAAGCTAGTGGGAGCTTCTCGCGTGCAGCCAACAAAGCCTTCGTAGCCCATTGCCAAGTATGCCAAGTTTAAGATGCCAAGATCTATGCCTTGGTCGCTGCCTTAGTCGTAAGCCTTGGAGTGACGGCCACCCGATGATGCGCCACATGGTGCTCGCCCATAGATTTGTAAATTTTTATCTTCATGCTACAAAAATGGAGCTCCCTCTCTGATGTCATCAATGATGTCATCATAAGCACTAAAATAAAGTGTTCTTTCTTTGTCATTGATGATGTCATAAAAAAATGCTAAAAAGCAAGCATCCTCTCTTTTATCCCCCCCCCCTCTGCGAAAAATATAAATTGAGGGCTTGGGGATGATCAAGAAGGGAGACATGAGCAATTTTGATGAGGATGAGACACTGATTGAGAAGGAGGAGACTCTATTTTGCGAGATGAAGAGACATCATTCCATTCAACCCAAGGAAGGGGATACGCTGAAGGTCTCTCATCCTCTTCTACTCTAATCTGAGAAGAGAAGACACTAAAGAAATTTATCCTATTCTATCAATCTGGCTAGAATTTATACCTCTACTCTTATCCCTATTCTGTCTACTAGAGAGAGAGAAGTATTGCTCTCCACGAGGCAAGAAGAACTATTCATGAGGCCTACATCATTGAATCTTACAATAACCATCATCATCATCGAGAGTCTTACACCCTTACTAACTAGTATTACTACAATAACCATCATCATCATCATTGAATTCCGCAATAACCATCATCATTATCATCGAGAGTCTTACACCGTTGCTAACTAGTATTACTGCTGTGTTCTTCTTCTTCTACGAATCATATTTCCATCATGGCCCCAAAGCAAAAGAATTCAAAAGCAAGCATATGAGTCACTAACAGAGTCAAGTTCGAGGATAACAACCCTTTACCAATCGCAATACCACAGGTTTTTTTTAAAAATAAATCCAAATTCAATATAAATAAGATAAGCCTCTTAAGAAATAATGCGATCGTAGAGTATTCACTTGGTAAATTATTAGAACATCTTACAGGCTAGAAACTATTAGGGAAACTACGAAATTCTAGAACTCAAGAGAAATCGTGATGAATTTTTCAAGATGGATTTATTAAGAACGAAACCCGAAGAAATTAGTCAAGGATATAGTTTAATTAGAACCTTTGATAGAAGATTTTAAGACCGAAAATATCTCTAAGTTAAAAAAACCGAATTAAGGCCAATAAACTTGGTTACAAGAATAAGCCTCAAATTGGGAAGTTAGAGACCCCAAAATCTAGATACCCTTAGTTAAATTCCAAGGGGAAGAGTTCATTATGTGAAATTCAAGTATCGATTGCTACTAGATTAATCATCACTTGAAAGTTGCATGATTGATTGAAGACATCAATCTTGTTTGTGATTTTTTAGATTAGATCGTGTTTGAATTAAGTATTCGAACATATATAAATTGAGGAGCCCTATACCTCCCCCAAGGATAGGTGTTGAATCCCCATACCAAGAGGGAATGTTTTTACTGCTGTGGAAGCACAAACTGACTCCGATATGGCGAGAGGTCTCCCAGTAGGGATCGTATTAAGTAGGAGGTGGTTAAGGTGCTAGGGGGCTTTGGCTAGTAAATCCTTTATGCATCTAGGAACTACTTGGTCCCTTGTATGGCTCGAGTTCTACTTGGGACACCTAAAAACACTAGCTATAGGTGGATTTGATCTTGGTGACATGTAGATGCATAAGATGAGGTAGCACATGAAATTGTAATTTTTCTCTTGTATGGGTGGGAGAACACACATTATGGAACATAATCAATGAATTTGTTTTACTTTGATTGCATTTCTGTGAGTAAATTATGCAAACAAACAACTGTGCATGAAAGGATTCTTTTTAATTGATGAAGATGTTTTTATATGTTTCACGTAATGTGGTAGATAATTAGATAACTAAGAACTTCCATTAAGGGAAGTGGATGGATGGATTCCCGACGAATCGAGTCCTATGGCAGGGTGGTCTCGGTTAGCTGAGAGGTTTCCTCAAAAACAAATGCTAGGAAGAAACTCTAGGAAGGGACGATTCACTGACTTACCTAGGGTTTGGTCTCAGAACCCAAACTGTAAATTATCTTAGGGGAAAAGTATGATGGTTGTACCAGAGCACTGTGAGGGATTTCATAAATCCTTAGTCTGCTCTACTGGAAAAAAGTGTTGTACTCCATGAACCAAGGGTGATGGCAGATGCTCCTTTCAGACAAGAAGCCTCTCGAAGGACACCTCCAGATGTGAGCTAGTTGTTGATAGGTGACTGTTAGGTCAATTAGGAACCATTAAGTTGGTCATCTGTGGGTAATGGTAGGATGCTTCCCCTACGACGTAGACCTAGGGTTAACTAGCCAAAATCTGATCATTCTGGTTAGAGTACAGATGGCGACAATTGGAAGGTAAACTCTAGGCAACTACTAAAACATTATACATCACATAATCAAAGGTGGATATGTTACAATTTAGCTCAGTATTCAAGGCTAGAAATGCAAATACAATTTTTCAGTGGTGGCCATTTTCAAGCACTTGTGCTTGCCGACATTGGACAAAAGATTTGGCATTGTTTACCATTCCTCCTGGCATTGGCCATTAACATTTAGCATTAGTTTTGAGTCACTAAGCTTTAGCTATTAACTGTGCAAATAAGGTAGTATATTGTCATAAAATAGAGACATCCATATCTTCAATGTTTGGAGATTGTATGTGCTTCAAGATGCCAATATACCTATGTTTTGTTGCAAGATACTTGGGGGATCATGTGTCATTAGTTTGAGATGCCATTGGACTAATTTGAGAAATCTTTTAGCTCAATTTTCTCATAGATATCACTATAGTCATAACAAGGTTGAATGCTATTTGTCTAGGAAATGTCATGCTCTTGGCTTATGTGATGCTCCTGGGATGCCCATTTGATGCTGGACACTTGGGGAATGTCTGGCCAATGTATTGGGATGCTTTTGGACCGATTTGAGCCCATATTTGGCTCAATTTTACTATCATTTTTACTTCTATGATAAGAAGGTCTGAATTCTATTTTATCAGTGAAAGAATATTCCTATTACTTGTTGATGCTTCCCATCTACTTGGGATGATACATTGATGTCTATGGTTGATGCCACATGCTTGGCCATGCTCTCAAAATGTGTTTAGGCTTCAATTGAGCTCACTTTTACTCAGTCTTGATTGTCATTTTATTGCTATACATACTATGGTCAACAAGCTTTTAATAGGGACAGTCTATGCCTAATGCTCTTTCATGCTATTCGAACATTCTATTGGATGTATTGGTGCATGACATTGAAGCTCTATGCTTGATTATACTATTGAACACAATTGAGCTTTGATTTGAGCTTAGGACATTTGACATTGGTTGTTAGTTACTTCATTGGATTCTTCAGAGGTCCATGACCTTACGAGCTTGAAGCTTTTATTGGGTCTTATTCTCCCAGCTATGCACTTGATGTATCTTGGCTGCTTGGATGCCACTCACATGAGGATTTGAGCTTTTTTTGCTCGTCTGGCATCTAGCTTTTGTTCTAATGCGAGGCGCTTACTTGAGACTTGGATGTTATAGTGAGATTTGGATTTTATTTGCAATTGAGCTTGAGCTACTTCAACTTTGCTCATGTGCTATAGATTGTTGTGTTATTTATGAGAGTAGTCCCCCTCCATTTAATGCTATTTTGGTTATAGTTTGTGGTTTTTATCTCTTGTTTCAGCTTGCTTTGGCAATGATTTTGGGGATATTTGCAAGTATTACAATAGCCTATTTGGTTTGTATTAGGCCTCTTTTTCCTATACTATGGCTGGTCATTCAAATGAGAGTGCCATCTTCAACATTGAAAAGTTGGATGGTGGCAATTATGGCTATTGGAAGACTCAAATTTGGCAAGTTCTGGTACAAAAATCTCAGATTAGGCCAATCAAATGCAAGAGCATTAAACCTGAAGGTCAACATTAGGATGTAGGGATAATTTAGATGAGCTTTGTAGGTCAATGATTATCTTGTCCCTCAACAAGCAAGTTTATTGTAATGTTGTCACAGATGGGCAGTTTGCATGGGATCTTTGGGAGAAAATCCATAATCTCTATGATAAGAAGAGCCTTGCTTCTCAAATGTATTGGCTAAAGCAGCTTATGGACCTTCGTATGAAGGAAGGTACCAATGTTTCTCAATATTTGAGGGAGTTTGATGCTATCATTGGTGAGCAATCATCGTAGGGTATTGACTTTAAGGATAATCTTTCACCTTTGTTCTTGTTGGTCACATTGCCTAAGCCTTGAGACACATTTCATACTAGTATGTGTGCAAATTTGCCCGAGAATGGGTTGAACTTGTCTGATGTAGAGGGTGCACTCCTAACAGAGGAGATTAATAGGAAGAATGTGGATGCTTCTCGCACTTCTCATGCTTTGACTATTTGAGGTTGCCATGATGGTAAGAATGAGAATGACTACCATGGTGGTAGAGACTCATAGAAGTCTCATTCTAAGTCCCATGGTGGATAGTCTCACAATAAGTCACATGGACATGAGTCCTATTTGACATGCCATTATTGTGGGAAAGTAGGACATATTAGGCTGTAATACCATAAAATGCATGATGAAAAGCACAAGGAAAAGGAAAAAGGAAAGTGCAAGACAAGTCTCATGATTGTAGCATTGTCCATGCTAAGTCTAGTGTTAAGATTGAAGAGATCAATGTAGTGCAACAACTTGACTCTGATGATGCTTACATACTTGCAGCTTCTTCTTTGGATGAGTCACAGTTGACTAATACCTTGTATGGTTTTACTCAGTATTGGTTGATGGATTCAAGGGCTTCCTTTCATGCGACCCCTCATAGAGAGTGATTCCACTCCTATCATAGTATAACTAGATGTGTCCATATGGGGAATGACTTAACATTGCAGACAGTTGGTATTGGTGATATCCAATTGTAGTTTAGTTCGTGCAGTATGTTTACTTTGCACAACATTCAACATGTACGGGCTCTCATGAAGAGTCTTATCTCTATTAGCACACTGGATGATAAGGGTTACTTTGTTTCATTTGGGGATTCTTCTTAGAAGATCACCCGTGAGAATCTTATTCCGGCATGTGGTGCCAAGTCCGGCACTTTATATTCCTTGGTTGTATCTGGATCCATAGATCATGCTTTGTTTGTGGTTGTAGTTCCACATGTATCTCTTTGGCATCATCGCCTTGGAAACATGTCCTTAAAGGAAATGAAAAGCTTACTCATTTGTAATATCTTCTGCTCCTTGACTATAAGTTTTTTGAGTCATGAGATCATTGTTTGTATGGTAGGTAGACACATTTTACGCATAATAGGTCATGTAATTAGCACATGGGTGAGCCTTTAGCTCTTATTCATTTTGATGTCTGTGGACCTATGCCTTGTCAATCGTCGTTAGGAGGAGGGGCAAAGTACTTTGTCACATTCATTGATGATTACTCACATAAGGTCTGGGCATATCCCATAAAGCTAAAATCTGATATTTTGGATACCTTTTAGTGTTGGGTTGCATTGGTTGACTGGGTATAGGTTGAAATGCCTATGATTACATAATGGGGTTGAGTATGTCTTTAAAACCTTTGAGAAATTTTACAATGAGAAGAATATTAAGCGTCGCTTGACCGACCCGTACACCCCACCCCAAAATGGTATGGCTGAGCCCATGAACACGACACTACAAGAAAGGGTCTGTAGTATGCTTAGCCAAGTAGGCTTACCCACAGTATTTTTGGGCTGAGGCAGTGACTATTACCATACACTTGATCAATCGATCTCCCTGTAGTACTATTAACTTTCAGGTTTCAGAGGAGGTCTAGTCTGGAAAACCTCCCTCGTATGCTCATTTGCGTGTTGTTGGTTGTGAGGCTTTTTGCCATGTACCCAAGGAAAAGTGCACAAAGCTAGATCCTAAGTTCATGAAGTGCATCTTTCTTAGTTATGGGGATGCAAGTGAGATGGGCTATCACCTATGGGATCCACAAGCTCAAAAAGTCATCCTTCACAACCATCATGTTGTAGTTTTCTATGAGGAAAATATGCATAAGCAGCTTGAGCGGATAGTTGAGATACGTAGGGTTATATTTCAAGAGAAGCCTCCTAATCCCATATGATCAGCTTGATAGACCTTGTAGTAGTAGTAACTGATGCTCCAATGGCCCATGACCATGATGTTAGACAAAATGTGCCAGCTCCTTAGTCTGACTTGAGATGCTTTGCTAGAGTGAGATGTCCTCCTGAGAAAATTGAGCCCTCCATTGGTTATGTGATGGTGATAGATGTAGGTGAGTATCTCACTTATGATGAGGCCATGTGCCTTGGTGAGAGTTACTCTTGGGAGAGGGCCATGTAGTTAGAGTTTGACTCTTTACAAAAAAATCATACGTGGGAGTTAGTTCCTTTGCCTAGTGAAAAGTGCATTGACATGCAAGTGGGTGTACACATTGAAGAGTATCATTGTGGACACCCCAAGCCTGCCTATAAGGCCAAATTGATTATTAAGGTTTTAAACAGGAGCATGGTGTTGACTTTGTGAAAGTCTTTTCTCCTGTAGTCAAGATGACTACCCTACACCTGGTACCAGCATTAGTTACTTATTAGATCTAGACCTTTATTAGATGGATGTTACGATGGCTTTCTTACATGGGGACTTGCATAAAGAGATTTATATGTAGCAGCCTAAGGTGAGAAAAAGGCAGGGAACACCTAGTGTGTAGATTGAGAAAGAGCCTTTATGGACTTAAGCATGCACCTAGGGAATGATACAAGTTTGATGCTTTTATGCATTCACAAGGCTATACACATAGTGATATGAATCTGTGTTTATACACAAAGAAGGCATGTGATGGTAGCCTTTTGATTTTTGCACTCTATGTGGATGACATGTTGATTCTTGGGAGAGCTCTTGATGAGCTAGATGCTCTAAAAAGTCAACTCAAGAAGAGCTTTGAGATGAAAGACATGGGACATGCCTCACATATTCTCAGAATATGCATTATGCATGAACACTCTCAGGGGATCCTTTACTTCTCATAGAAGGAGTATATCCTTGAGCGGTTTCATATGCAGGATGTTAAGCCTATTGGCTTTCCTTTGTCTTCTCATGTGAAGCTGAGCTAGGTCAATTATCTACAGTCTGATGAGTAGAAGGTTGAGATGGCCAAGATCCCTTATGCATCCTCAATGGGCAATTTGATGTATGCCATGATAGCCACTCATCATGACATAGCTTTTGAAGTGGAAGTTGTGGTATGCTATATGGCTACACCTGGCAAGCACAACATTGGGATGCCATCAAGGATATCCTGAGGTACCTGAAGAGGGAACATTAGATATGTGCATATGTTATGGTGGCCAAGATACATGAGTCATGGGATATATTGACTCTGATTATGCAAGATGTAAGAAGCTAGGAAGAATAGAATTTAGTGTGTAAATAATATTAATGCCCTGTCTCACTAACATTGGTATAAAAGGAGGGGACATGTAATTTTTCTCATCTTTGGACACATTAATACATTATTTTCCTTCTTCTCATTACTTTGCTCTCAGCTTGAATGGCTTCTTTCTCTTTCCTGTCTTTCTCTCTCCTATTCTAGTATTTCTCTCTCCTCATCACTCTCTTTCTCTCACTTCTACACTTCTTCTTCTCTCTCTTTTGCATTCTTTTCTCTCCTCTTTCTCCCTCTCCAATTCACTTCTTGACAAGTGGTATCAGAGATTTGGTCTTTGATCCATTTTTTCTTCTATTTCAGTCCAATTTTTCACTCATAAAAACCAATTTCAGACAAGTATTACGGGTACTTAGCATAGACAGTGACTAGCAAAGGTTTGCAGGTCATCTATAGTTAGCAAGAGACTATATCTGGAGATCTTCAAGGGAAGATATGGTGGTGGAAGGCTAAAATAACGTCATTCACCAAAGTTTTATGCAATCTGAAGGTAACTAGGTAAAATGGGAGTTACCAAAGCTTAGTTGGGAATTAAACAGTGGTTATTGTGCTTGCTTTTACTGAATCTATCAATGATAGTCCAAATTACATCTTTTCCTGATCGTGTATGAGGAAGATCCATGATAAATTCCATGGCTATACTTTCCCAAGGCTCATTGGGAATAGGTAATGGGTTCAATAGACTAGGTGGTTTATGCCAGTCATACTTTACTTTTTGGCATATCTTGCACTCACGGACATATCTTTCAATGTTAGCTCTAAGAGTGGGCCAAAAGAAATATCTTTCCAATGGTAGTAGTGGGTAGAATATCCCTATGTCCAGCATATGGAGATGCATGTGCTTCATCCATTACCTTGTGTTGCAATGGTAATGCTACACAAATTACTTGATGATGATACAAATAGCCATCTCAAACCAAGTAAGGTGTAATTGACTAACCTGAGTTAAGCTGATTCCATATGGTTGAGAAGTCAGAATTAGTTGCATATATTTTTGGTAAATCCATGAACTCATTATGGTAAATAGTTGTGATTGCATTCACTCGAGGTCGCCGTGATAGAGCATCTGCTGCCACATTCTTAGTTTCAGATGTGTGAAGGATTTGAAAGTGAAACATAGATAAGAAATTCACCTAATGCATCTATTTCTCTGAGAGCTTCTTCTTCCGAGTGAGAAAGTAACTTAGATTTTGGTGATCTATTTTAATAACAAAATATACACCAAGTAAATAGTATCAGCTCTCAATGCTACTACATGATGCTCTTGGTTAAGCACAACTCCAATGCAATCCCCAAAAGCATCGCAATGAACTTCAAAAGGTTTTTGAAGATCCGGAACTATGAAAACTAGTTCTTGAGTCACAAGAAACTTAATTATTTCAAAGGCTTGTACTTGCCTTGATCCCCTGCAAAAAGGCACTCACCTTAGTAAGGTCATGTAGAAGACGTGCAACATATGCAAAACCTCATATGAACCTCTTGTAGTATGAACATAGGCCCAAGAAACTTCTAACTTCATGTACAGAAGTAGGTGTAGGCCATTCAACAATGGCTTGAATCTTCTCAGGACCCATTCTCACCAGATTGTGAGAAACAATATAGCCCAAGTAATGAATTTTCGAAAGGAAAAATTCACTCTTCTTAGCATTGACCTGTAGTCTATGCTTGCAAAGCTCTTGAAAACCATTAGATAGATGTTTTTTATGCTCAAATCGTGAAAATATTAGAATGTCATCAAAGAAGACACATGTGAACTTTGAGTGAGGTCTGAAAATTCTCTCCATCATTCGATTGAATGTGGTGATGCATTAGTCAAACCAAATGGCATGACTAAGAACTCATATAGTCCAAACATTGTACAAAAAGCTATCTTATGAACATCTTCAGGTGCTATCCGTATCTGGTGATAGCCACTCTTGAGATCAATGTGACTAAAGATACTAGCCCCTTGCAACTTATCCAAGATATCATCTATCCTTGGGATAGAAAAACGATTCTTGATTGTGATCTTGTTCAAAGATCTATAGTCTATGCACATATAGAAAGAATTGTCTTTTTTTTTAACAATCAAGACTAGAGAGCAGTATGGAGAAGAGCTAGGTTAAACTAACCCTTTTTCCAACATTTCATTTACTTGTTTTAGAATCTCCTCTTGCTAACTTGCACTTACTTGGTAAGGCAGTTGGTTAGGTGGTGAATTGCCTGGGATAAGATCAATTGTGTGATCTTCGAGGCACTTAGGAGGTAACTCTCCTCGGAGTGAATCACCAAAACAATCTTCATATTGTTTAACAAAATCATGTCTAGATTGATTAATTAAAGAGAGGGTTCTTTTAAAGTCTGAGACTTAGAAGCATTAGTTGGTATTGTGTGTTCATTAGAGCATCAAGTGCCCTTGAATCATTAGCTTCTTTTGACTCTCTCACAAAAATGATGTATGCAGAATTAGCTTTCTTCATTTCTTTAGAAATGCTAACATGAGTAACCATTGGTACGTGCCAATCTCCAACATCAGCAATGCATACAATGTTTTGATCCTTGAATTGAAATGCAAGGGTCTTCTTAACAAAATCAAGAAGAGGTCTAATCTAATAATGCCAAGGCATACTTAAGATAACATCACAGATATCAATGGGTGCAAGTAGAAAATATTATTGATCACGGTAATCCCCAATTCTAAGATTCAACTTCCCTTGGATAGGAGTAGAATTGGTTTTAAGTCCTTCAAATGCCGAACCTAATCCAATTGGTGTTCCCAATCGATCTGGTGGAATTTGTAGCCTTTCAGCGTTGCTAACAACAAATTATCTTTGGACCCTGCATCAAAGAGTATCAAAACTCATTGATTGTTGAGTGTCCCCCAACCCTTTAAGAGTTGTCTCTTCTTCTCATTTGAATGAATGTTAGCTTGCACATCCAGAATAGAATTTGAGGATGGTGGAGGAGGATCTTTAATCACATTTGATTCCTTCCTTTTGTGAGGACAATCAGGCTTCATATGCCCTAACTCACCACAAAGAAAGTACCTTCCTTCCTCTTTGTACTTTTGTATCTCAGAGGATGAGAGATACTTGCACTTCTTCTCGTTACCCTCTGGCTTTGAATATTGGTCATGGGTAGAGGTATGTCTTATTTGATTAGTCTTGTCTCTTGGTTGATCATAGAGCTGCTCTTGTCTAGCTCTATGAGAACTCATCTCCAACTTTTGAGATGTACTAGGTGTATGCAAACTTTCAGCTATGATGGCAGACTCCATCATGCGATATAAAGTTTCATGTGGATACACCTTCATGGTTTTGTGTAAATGAGGGAGTAGGCTACCTTCAAACTTCCTTTTCTTCTCTTCATTGCTGATCTTCATGAAAGGAGTAACCATGGGAAGAGTAGACCAAAACTTATCCACATAACTAGTGACCTTCTCATGCTCTTTCTGGCCTAGCCAATCCCACTCCTTGACATCATTCTCAAAATCAGGAGGCAAGAACTAGGCATAAAACTTCTTTTTGAACTTTTTCCAAGTTGTAGCTTTCCTTCCCTCCAAAATGAGAGCCAACCACCAATTACTAGCGGTGTCTTTCAAGTGCATGCCTACATGCCTGAGCTTGGACTTTTCTAAGAAATTACTATTAAAAAAACCAACTTCAAATTGCCTGACAAAGGCTAATGCCTTAGCAGGATCTCTCTTACTGAAGTAAGAGTCAAAATTTATGTCCTTATCCCTAGGCTTGAAAGTCTTAGTCTTCTTAAGCTTGCTTCTCTTATGGTCCCTCTTTGTGCGTTTGCGGATTGCATGAAACTTAGAACCAAGAGAGTATGAACTAGAAGATGATGAGGATGAGGAGGAACTTGAGTAATCAGGGGATTAGCTGGTTGCTGAGGGAGATGACTTCCTCCTTATCTGCCTCACTCGAGGTGAGGCATTTTTACTCTTCTTGACCCGAAATTCCTTCTTCCTTCTAGGAAGCTTCTCAACAATTGGATGCTTTGCATCTTCACCATCAATTGGTGCGATGGTGTTTCCTCTAGTATCACTATCTTTTGCAGAATCCAGTCCTTCATATGTAGCTTCTTCCCTTGCCCTTAAGGTGTCAATCAATTAATGTACTTTGGAAATCTCCAACAAGCTACGATACTCTATCAATTAAGGCTCTAATTGCTCACTTGTAGGCACTTCATCAATTTCCATCTTTACCTTCTTCTTGCAAGGATCACCTTTACTTTGAGAAAAGAAAAGAGATGTGCTCTGATACTGTGGTTTTAAGATCCAAGATACACACCCAACCTTCTTATATACTTAAAATATATATAGTGAATATTACACTGGCACAGAGAGAGAACATATGAGAGAAAAGAAAGATGTAGAGAGAAATAAAGAGATATAGAGAGATTGATAACACACTAGGGACTGAAATATGGACTATCCTTCCCCCCATGTGGACTTATTTTATTGACAAGGAGCAAGCTTCTCTGTTACTCATAAACAAGTTCTTAACTTGTAGATCTTGGGAATAAGATCATGGTTCCTTGCACGGTATACAACTGGCTAACACTTGCACAACTTGGAAGTTGGCACCTTTTGATCCTTCTTGAGTCTCTCCTTTTCTCCTACACAATATGTGTAGGGATCTCCTCTTGGAGCTTGATTTCAACAGAGCTTCCACATCACTTGCACCTTCTCTCCTACACAATATGTGTAGGGATCTCCTCTTAGAACTTGATTTCAGTAGAGCTTCCACAACACTTGCACCTTCTCTCCGCCTCTTCCATGCATGCAAAGTGATGCTCCCTTCACCTCTTTCACACCCAAGGAGAGCCTCCCTTTTATAGGCTCCAAGATCTTCTCTTCTTGGAGAGAGACTTGAGTGCCAAGATTGGAAAGGTTGATCTTCATGCAAGATGTGGCTGTTCCAAGACCTATTCTACAGCACCAATTTTGGAATATCTCTTTGTGCATTTCTCAGATAACACAAAATTGGTAGATTTTGCCATTTTTTATGACCCAAGCGGGCCATTTTTAGAGATTGGATTTCTATCACGAGATATTTTAAAAATGGGTTCACCATGTCTATTTTAAGAAAATTATCTTTTTAAACTCTATTCTTAACTTATGGTCCATGCAGCCACCTTGAGTCATAGATAAGGAGAGTTCATTATATTGCCTTGGGCCTCAACCTTAAGATTGACTTCTACACAAAATCGTGTGTCATCTTAGACCTTAGAAAGGGAAAATCACTTCTCTCCTCACTTCCAAAGAATCACGTCTCTCATCTTTCTTAGTGAGAGAATTACCTCTCTCGTCTTTTTTAGTGAAAGAATTACTTCTTTCCTTAATTCATTAAGAGAGAAAATACCTTAAACCTTGACTTGTAAGAGAGAGGATGACCCCAAATGAATGCAATGCTCATTACACACAAGTAAACGTTCCCAGGCGTCCTCGAATGCACACATAAATACATGTACACAATGCTAATGCACTTCCTCTTCTTAGAACTCAATCCATCTTCATGTATGTGCAACTCCTTGGTTCTTGTGTACACTCTTACACTTGGCAGATACTTCATTTTCCCTTCATAACTTGTACTGCTTGTACTAGATATCCCCATCACAGTGATTTGATCACCCCATTAACTGATGCACTAGGAATACTAGTCTCTAAATGGTCTCATGGCCATGCTAGATCATCATCAACACTTAAAGAAAAGTGGTTCATTAATTTATTGACATAAATTTACTAAACAAATAATGCATAATAAGCAAAAAATTTAGTAACACTATGACTAACTGGAATGTGAGAGGAAGCATGGTCCGAAATGTTACTTTATTGCGAGCTCTTCCTAGTCTCTGACTATGCCTATGGCTAGTTAGTTGGCTCCACCAAATATTGGAGGCCAAGCATCAAACCCTAACATTGTTCTTGTGAGTCAGCAACCAATGCCCAATCAAATTGTTAGCCCAATGGAATGACGAATAGTCGATCATGGCTATGAGTCAAGTGCTTTGAATGTCCTTAGCGAAGTTAAGAATATGATGAATCACTACACTAACATGATTTTTGAACAATATAGACAAATAGCTATTGATATTAATTTCCTTAAAAAACAAAAAAATTTGATAGGAACTAGATGTCTTGAAGAGGGTGGTCCATCAAGATTTATTTGTAAATGGTGTGGTGGCCAGCACTATACTAGAAATTGTCCAAACATGGAATGCGATATTTGTGGAAAGTTTGGCCATTTGGCTGCCACATGTTGGAGTAAGATTAGCTCTCTCCAACAAGGTAGTAGATAGCTAGGTCCTGTTAACCACCATGCGTGAGGGAACAATCTTCAATAAGATGATGGGCCAAAACAAATACTTCAAAGAGGTAAGGCTACTATAGAGGAGCTGCTGCCTAGTGGCAGTGGAGTTAGCCTCATTGAGACTATATGGGTTAATGGCATTGAAGTTTGTAACCTGTGGGCCATTACAATAGGTCAAAAGGGTAGAGAAGGTGACAAAGATAATGTGAAACTTGTCGATGGAAACCCTAAGATAGGGACACAAGTCCTTAACCCCGACATGGAAGGGGGACCTTTAAAACCCGTAGAGAGTAAAGCTGACACCAAGAAGGATAAAGAAGTACCAAGGAGAAAGGAAAAAGCTAAGAAGGAAGCACCAAAGCTAGTTCAATGGCCAAAAGAGAAAATGCTCTAGCGAGAGAAGAGAGCTCTAGCGCATTTTCAAGAATTTGATTTGACAGGCTCTCTTTATGAAGTCAAATCAAACATGAATCTCTTCCACCTGATTAAGTTGTCTCTAGGAGTGTGCAAGGAATTTAAAAAGATCATGCATACTAGGTATATCGCAGAATCTTTGGGCATAACATGAGTAAGAGATGATTGGTGGGAGCATGCTGAAAAACATTGCCCAAGGGTTGCAGCCTATGTTGATGGAATACTAGTCGATCATGCTATCATAGATACATGATCATCTATTAACATCATGAGTTCAAAATTGATGAAGAGACTGGGTCTAGCAATCCAAAAAGACGTTTCCACAATTCTACAAATGGCTAATGACAATTTAGGACAACCCAAAGGTTGTATTACCAAAGTCCTTGTGACCGTTGCGAGTGTGGATTGCACTGCGAACTTTAGGGTTATTAGGTTTGCACGGCCAAGCTACCAAGTATTATTAGGAAGGCCATGGATCTTGCGATCCGACTGTCAAGTTGATATATCTACTGGTCGTTTGATTTTTGGTAAAGGTGCCAATCGTGTGGTAGTAGATGCTTACCCTGAGTCTCCTCAAAGCAAGATAGCTCCTTTATCCTCTACGGAATTAGAGACATTAGAAGATGTATCTGCTAGTGAGACTTCTTCAAGTGATGAATCCATAGAAGGGTCCACTACAGAGGACATCTATCAAATAACCCTGAATGAACCAATAGAGCCTCAAGATTGAATAAGAGACGTCGATGTGATTGAGTTGGATCTTGGTACGCCAAATGATCCGCGGCCAATTAAATTAGGGTCCATGCTCAATTTGGAAGAAAGGGAGGACTATATGTCCTCTATCCAAGAGTTCCATGAAATTTTTACCTACAGTTATGATGAGCTGAGAGGTATTCCTCCCATCCTAGTTGTTCATACCATTCCTCTAAAGGAAGGTAGCCGTCCTATGCATTAGAAAGTAAGGCATATGCCTTTCGAACTGAGGGACCGGGCTGTTTGAGGAGTTGCAAAAATTGTGACAAGATGGTGTTCCCTATTCAGCACACTGAATGGTGTTCACTTGTTGTTATCAGGAAGAAGAAAAATAATCAAATCCGACTTTGTGTAGACTTTAGAGAGCTGAATAAGCAGACAGTTAAGAACTACTACTAGTCACCCTTTATTGACCAAATTTTGGACTAGTTAGCGGGTAGGGAAATATATTCGTTTATGGATTTCTTTATAAGATACAACTAGATGGCAATTGCAGAAGAAGATAAGCTGAAAATAACTTTTATTCCTATCTTTGGTACCTTTGCATACCATGTGATGGCCTAAACTAATAACAGACAGGACCTTTGGTGACATCTCCCTAGAGGAGTTGAAATATTTATTGATGACCTGGGGGCAGCCACCATAAGAGAAAGGCAATTGATTATTTTAAGAAAGTGTTTTGAGTATTGTAGACAATTTTGTATAGCTTTGAACCCACGAAAGCGCGTCTTTGGGGTGCCTTATGGGCTATTGCTAGGCCATGTGGTCAGTTCAGTAGGGATTGCAACTGACCTTGAAAAGATTAATGTCATAGTCGCCATGAGTCCGCCATGCACTCCGAAGGAAGTACAGAGCTTTCTGTCCATCAGTAAGGTATTATCAGAGGTTCATAAATGGCATGGTAGAGAGAACGTTGCCATTAACGAATCTATTATCCTTTAGTTGTCTATTTGAATGGAGTGACCCTTGTAAGGTAGCTTTGATGATGTGAAATATGAGCTAGTAAAAGCACCAGTTTTAAAAGAACCTAAAAGGGGTGAAGTATTCTACATATTTTCAACAACCATGCATAATATTAGCTGCTCTTTATTCCAAATCTGGGAGGAAAAATGGTATCATCCGATCGCTTTTGCTATGGAAATATCAAAAATCAACTACGCCTACATGGAGAAGTAGTGTCTTGCAATGGTATACGACTAAAAAATTCAGGCACTACATCCTCTATGAGAAGGTAGTTTTCTATATGAAGGCGAAAGGGCTTAGATTGCTGATGAAAAAGCTACAGCCACCTGATCGTTTAGCAAAGTGGTTAATCACTTTACACGAATTCGACTATGAGATTAGAAGTAAGCCGCCGAAGTTGTAGGGTATTGTGGAATGCCTTGTGGATTTGCCAAAAGAGACTTTGGCTGAAGGAAGTGATATTGAGGAAATGTTTAAAATTGATACGGCCTCCATTCCATCTTGGTATGTTGCTATCACGCATTATCTATCAACATGAGAGACTGGAGTCGGTTGATCAAAATAAAAAAAGAGGAAAATTAGACAGTAGGCTTTGAAAATTTCCTTGATCGCAAGAACATTATATTGGCAGGGGGTTGATGATATCTATCCATTTTCCAAGATGCATTCGATTATGTACACAAAATAGATATATCATAGTGGCGATTGACTATTTTACAAAGTGGTCAGAAGCACGAACGACGAGGAAGGACGATGCAAAGGAGACTACTAGTTTCCTACTAGAGCAGATCATATGCCAATTTGGTCCACCAAAAGAATTAGTATCAGACCGTGGAACCCATTTCCTAAACAAGGTGATTAAAAGCTTAACTAACACATGGCAAATTAAGCAGAATAAGATGACTCCTTATAACCCACATGAAAATGGGCAAGTTGAAAGTATTAATAAGTAGCTTGTGGGTACTTTATCGAAAATAGTGTAAGAAAAGAAATGAGACTGGGATAAGAAACTATATGTAGCGGTATGGGTGTATAACACATTGATGTTTAAAGGATCCACTTGCCACACCTACCGGTTGAAGCTAGTCTATGGGGAGGAGTGTGTTTTGCCCTTAGAGATTGAGTTGCTAACTATAATATTCACAATCAATCATTCTTTGGGTGAGGAGGATGAACTCTTCGAGGGCTTTACAACCCTGGCCCACTTGGATGAGCTCAAATTGCAGAGTTTGTTGCACCGGGAAGTGGCCAAGCGTCAGATGAAGTAGCTGCATGATTTAAAAGTGAAAAAATATACCTTTAAGAAGGGACAATTAGTTCTATATTATGATGCATGTAGAGAGCTTTTTCTAGGATAGCTTGAGGCCAAATGGGACGGTCCCTACAAGATCGTAAGAATAGGGAAAAATAAGTCCATGTCATTACTGGCTGATCTTGAGGGAGTGGAGTTTACAAATAAGGTTAATCTTAATAAGATTAAACCTTATTATCTCTAAATGCACTAACAAGATAAATACCTTGCAGGTCAAGGCGGGGTTCATCAGAAACCTACAAGAGAAAATATTGGTTGATGGGGCAACTTATTCCTTACTTGGAAAACCTATACTTGGAGCAGCGATATCATTAGGGAAAGCTTATCTAGTGGAGTAGAGAATATAAAGTGATTGAGCAAGAGAACGGATCATTTATATGGAAAATCAAAGTCTTTTGTCATCATTGCTTAAGAATTTTGACAAACATCCTTGTTATATTCAATGAAGAAGGTGGGATGGAGTCTTCAATACATCCTCTGAATATGCTAAATTTTGACTATCATAATTACAAGTAGAGGTGACAATGGCTGGCTGTGTGAACCCATTGTAGATGTACACATTGTACTTTGATGGAGCCTCCAGGGGTCCCAACAAGAAAGGGAGTATAGGGATAGTTATTAGAGATCCTCCATTGTAGATGTACACATTGTACTTTGACGGAGCCTCCAGGGGTCCCAACAAGAAAGGGAGTATAGGGATAGTTATTAGAGATCCTTGATGTAGAGTCGTGATGAAATTAACTGTTTATCTCAGGGTTGGATTTACCAATAACATGGCAGAATACAAAGCTTTAATCATGGGCCTGAATACTACTAAGAAGGGCACCATCCGTCAATTGTTAGTAAAGGGGGATTTCCAATTGGTCACTAGGTTATCGCACTACTATGACCATGCTTTCTATGCATTATCGCACTGCTATGACCATGCTCGATGGGTTTGAGAGAGTGTCTCTTCAGTTGGTTCCATGTTATTGGAATCAGTTTGCGGACTCATTAGCAAACTTTGCGTATGAAGAAGGCCTTTTCTTCAACGGTGGTCCTAGTTTGAATATCTCTATTAATGATGATATGGGACTCGGTTGATTATGGGGCCTTTTATCTGAACATGCCCTATATGGCAGGCGATGGTTATTACGGGTGATACAAAGAGTGGCCAAGATCCATTTGCCTTTGTTATATTGGGTCCATACATTGTCAAACGACATGTTATGCGTACACTTCTTGCTATTTATGTAGGAGGCATGGGTCACAATCCAATGCATTTAGTTTAGGGCAAGAGTCCTATTTTCTTCTTGGGATGGAGCATCTTGTTGTATATTAGCAAGATCTCAAAAGGGGGGATATATACGAGCTATTTTGTTTTATTCCATTAGGCCAAGAGGGCTAGTTCTTTTTAGCATTTTAATACTTGATTACATTAGGCCAAGAGGGCCATGTGTCTCTTTGGTGCAGGTACGTTTAATGGGTTTTCTGTTTTAGTGATTGCATCACACAGGTTGAAAAAGTCACTAGAGGGAGCCTTTCCTACGAAGGAGCTTCTTTTGGCCATTCCAGGTGGTTTTGTCCCCTTTTTGAGTTTTCCTTTAAGCAACTAATGATATATGTATGTGGGGGTTAATTTCTTTTCATTCGTTGGGGACCGAAAATCAAGGCATGGAGTCCTAGGGTTTGGTCAGGTATATCTAGGGGAGATTTAAGTAATTATCTACCTCTTGCTCAGACATTGTCAGGTGATAAAGACTTGTGCTAGGGCATAGTCCTTGTGACCATGTCCTTCTTGCTTGCTAGGTAGCTATCCTAGGAGTCCTTGATACTATGAGGCAGTTAGAGAAGCCTGCCTAAATATCAAAGAAGAGAAAGTCCTGCATCTATTTAACGATAAAAGTTACAGAGGTGTGTAAAAAGGGGTTCTAACCCCTTAATAAGAAAAGAAAAATAAAAAAGGAAACAAAATTCCTCCAAGTAGTTGATTATCGCCTTACGAAGGCTTGGTAGGTTGCTGGGAATTAGCCGATGCCTTGTCTTTCTTGGGGTAGCAGCTAGCTAAAAAGAAAAGAAAGGAAAGTTGGAGCGAAAATAAAAGTGAGCGCAAGAAAATGATCAAGTGTCACCTCATGTGGGCTTGGTAGGCTCTTGGGTACTAAGTCACGACCTGAGGCCGATGCCATGTTCTCCTATGCTCAACTCCCTCCTTTTCACACAGTAGAGTATGGAAGCCTTGGGAAGACAATGTGTTACAAGAAAAATATGGTGCCTAGGCTATAGGAGTCCTCGCCTAGTAGGGAGGTCCTGGTCTAGTTGTCCTAAGTTAAGTAGGTTGCTCAGACCACCACTAGGATGACCTCCTTGATAGGCTTTTTAGCTAGTCCATGTTAGAGTAGTCGGTTAGCGACTTGCTTTGGATTTCTGTCAGATTATGCTGGGCCTATCCCTTGTGGATTTTTATGTCTTGATTTTGTTAGGAGAGTGGTGGAGAGTTGTTATTGTGCTTTGCTGATTATAATTTTTGTATCAACTTGACGCTCTTTGTGGTTATGCTTGTGTAGATTTGTTTGTGGGATTCGATGGGCTGAGTCACCCTATCTCGTGGTGGTCACCAATGAGAGCTGGATTTTAGGAGCCGATTTTGAGTTGTGCTTGAAGCATTTAAGATCGTTTTTGGAGCAATAAGTGCCCAGAAAGCACTAAAGACCAAACTTTCATGGAAAATAAAATGGTGGTAGATGGCCAAGCTAGAGTTTTCCTAGATGTTTTTCGATGTCAGGAATCCAACACAAGTCTCGGTTTTTCGATCAGAGATTATTTGACCCCCCATTTAATCCCCGCAAGGTTTGGTCTTATAAAGCAACTACTCGATCTGAGAGCCAAAAAGTGCACAATGAAGGCCAAAATGATGGATTTCAATGTTGCAAGGCCACTTTTCCAGATGGATCTTGAATCTGAGTTCGTTTGCCCACTCAAAACCAAAATATCCACTTGACGGACAATGTGAATACAAAAAGTCTGAACAGATTATTTTAGTAATTTAACCTTAGGATTTAAAGAAGCTAAAAACTAATCAAAAAACTAATGAAAAGAGGGGGGCACAATTTTTTTTGTGACCCCTCCAAATCTACATGATGCTACTTGATTCCAAAATATTCTAGAGAGTGAGAGAGGGATTCTCAATCCAGCTAGAGAGAGGCTGTGATTTTTGTGACCCCTCCAAATCTACCTGATGCTACTTGATTCCAAAATATTCTAGAGAGTGAGAGAGGGATTCTCAATCCAGCTAGAGAGAGGCTGTGATTTTTTTTTATTTTTATGGAGAAATAAGAAATCTAATTTTCTAGTATTTCTCTCTCCTCTCTCCTATCTTCTCTTTATGGTTGTTCGATGCATCAATTCAAGAGAGAAGGGGGAGGATTATGATGAAGATTCTGGAGCAAATGATGATGCTAAAGCAATGGAGGACGTAGATCGGGCTAAGAGAGTATGCCAGCGGCAAAGAAGAAGCATCAGCGGCCTCTCATCTATGAGATACGAGCCTCGAAATCATGGTTTCTATGCGTAAGTGAGCAGTTCTTATATTTTATGGTAAATGATTGAAGAAAGTGCTTGATTTTGTTTGTTCTTGATTTCCCATGTTGCATTCTCTTTGAAATATGAAAGAAACCAGAAAATACAATGATATAATAATTCATAGAACACGCAAAAATGATGGAATTTGGGATTTTTGTTGAGTGTTTTGGGGTCATATGGGATAGAAATGGATATGAAAGGCAAGCTTGGTAAGGAACTATTGTTTACTGCAGCACAGCAGCACAGAGGAGCGGGAAATGGAAAAAGAGAAAAGAAGGAAAAGGTGCCTTAAATGGCAACTAGACCCGAAAAAAGATTAAATGCACGGGCACGATCCTCAAGAAGTCTTGGAGTCGCCCAAGGAGAGTTAAAGAATAAAAAGCGCACCATTAAGTGCGAAAACACTTCCAAAACCTTGTAAAAGAGCACCAAGCTCACTCCTGTGCAAATTGTATGCAGTAGTTGGGGATAGGATAGACTAGAATGGTGGGAAATGAGGAAATGGGCCTAGGCTAATGGCCGGCCATGTAAAAAAGGGCAATGACCGCCCATGGAAATTAGGGCATGTATATAAAGTTGAAAAGTGAATGGGAAGCTCATTCTTGTGTGTGGCAAAAGCTTCTTCTTCTTCTTCTCTTGTTTCTTGCCTTCTTGCTTGTGCTTGAGAGAGGGATTGAGAGAGTGTAAGAGAGTGTGAGGGAGTGATTGTGTGAGAGTGAGGGATCTTGGAGAAGAAGCTCTCCATCTTCTCCTCCTCTCTTCTCTTCTCTTGTCTCGTGCGTGGCTATGGAGGATGAAGCTCATGGGAGAGGGATTGAGGCTGCTTGAGCTTTCCTCAAGGATCATGGAAGTACCGGTATGCAAGAAAGAGGAGGGTACTCGATCGAGCATCAAGGTAAGCTCACTACACCCGTAAGGTAGGCATTGCATGTCGGCTATGTGAGAGGTGGCCATGGCCGCTCGGTTCGAAACACTTGAGCAATAAGTGGTCCGTAGGTCTTGGGGTAGATCTTGAAGCTCCCTTCCATTTTGGTTCCATTGCCGGGACAGACGGAATCAAGCCTTGAGCGCCACGCACATCAGATCGAGCATGGAAGTAGGGTTTGCAGCCTGAACCAGTGCTCGAGATAACTAGGAGATTTAGGAGGTTTTAATCCGTGGAACAGGTAAGTATTTGGGTTTGTTGGAAGCATTAGATTAGGACTAATGTTCTGCATTTTTGTTTTTCATATTGGCTACACTAGATTAAGGTTAGATTAGGGTGAGAAAAGAGAAAACAGAGGTTCTGGCTGCTGCTGGAAACAGGAAAACAGGGGACCAGATTCAAGTTTTTGGGTGAAACAGGGACATGGAACTGGCTGTAAGGTTTTGCAGTGCTGGGAAAGGACCTTAAGAGGCTTGGGAGGCTAGGACAGACCTCATTTCTTTAGTTGGCCTTGTGTGTGTGTGTGTGTGTGTGAGAGAGAGAGAGAGAGAGAGAGAGAGCTTCTGGTTCACAGGACGAGGAAACGCGACCCCAATTCTAGGTACATTCGATTCGTGCTGCTTCAGGTGAGTCCGGTGCGTTCCATTAGTGCTCTAATCAGTTATGGGAAGTCTGTGGTGATTGAGTGCAGCAGGCATTAGGAAGGATTCAAATGCGCTGAAATCGCGCCCGCCGCCGACGCAGTCGGACCAACCCGCAGTGGTTCGATCCCCAGAATCAGACCACCCGAGTTCTGGAGTCGGACCGTCCGACTCCCAGAATCAGACCGTCCGACTAAGAGAGAGTCGGACCAGACTGGTCCGATTGCCAGAATCGGACCGTCCAGATCGGACGTGCCACGTGGCACTCGAACTGCCCATTAGAATCTGACCATCGTACTCGGACTATTGGGGCTGGACTCGAACCAGTCCATAGTCGGACACTTCAAAAGTAGGACCATCCTCCTGGTCCGATTCCCCGAATCGGACCAACAAGGTCGGACGATTCCCAGAATCGGACCAACCCCGTCCGACTGTTAGAGTCGGACCATACTGGTCCGATTGCCAGAATCGGACCGTCTGACTCCCAGAGTCGGACCATCCCTGTCCGATTCCCAGAATCAGACCATCTTGCAAGAACAAAAAGATAAGGATCTTTTGTTGACCTTGCCATAGACCTGACCCCAGGACGCAACCCTGAACACCCCCAAGACCGCGTTTGACCATTAGAACCTCAGAGACTAATCGAACTTAGGGTGCGGAGAGACCGTAGGATAGCCGGGGACCGAGTTGAAAACTCAAATTAGGCTGGGAACGTGGGTAGAAACAAGGTGCAGTTTGCATTAAACGCTTTCTGCATCGGCATTTAACTCTTGTGCTCCACTAAACCTGCACAGCAAGAAAAGAAGAAAGCCTGTTTTCACACCAAGCACCACGAACGCACCAAGCACAACGTGTGAGTAAGGATCGCCGCTGTTTTCAAATAACAAGGAACACATCTGGATATCTAATAACATTAAGGAACCCACTAGTAGGAGAAGACCCCAAGACTTAGATAGGTGCCTGAGCGCCCTACTAGTAGTACCTGAAGAGAACACAAAGACACGGGAAGCAACAAGATAGAGAAGTGGAAGCTGCCGGAGCTGATTGGATTCATTGACAATCTTGTGGAGCTGGAAGTAGAAACAATGTTGGGATCAAGAGGCGACCAAGGGGAAGACCAACTAGACTTAGGAGAATTTCCAACCTCGGTCCAAGAACTGGTCCACGACTACGATCTACTCACCAGGACTGTGATCCAAGGTAGACCTGTAGAGGAAGTAGTGGCTAACCTCGAAGAAGAGAGAAGAGCTATCAAGAGAGCGCTGGAAGGTATAATTGCCTACAATCATGAGAAAAGGGCTAGGGGGCTGCAGCAAGACGTGGATATGTACGAGGCTAGACGAGTACTAGACCTAGCTAGGGTAGCCAAGTCCGGACCGAACGTAGAGAGGGAACGGGCAGCAGAGGCTGGCATGACGTTGAGTGAACTAGTGGCAAAGCGACCATTGGACAATACATCCGTGGAACAGAGTGCTATTGCCCTAGCCACCGCGCTACTGTCAGGATTGGGAGTCACGCAAGGGGCTAAAGGGTAGGCTAGAATCCCCATAGTAGCAAAACAACTAGCTCGATACGAACCTAGCAGTGACCCATACAGCTTCATGGAGCAGTTCGAGCAAGTGTGTGAGGCGAACGGTCTTACTGACCCTACGCAATGAGCTCAAGCCTTCGGCCTGTGCTTAGACGACAAGGGGAGGACCTGGTACTCTAGTCTAGATGACGCAGAACGTACAAACTTCGCTCGCCTTAAGGGCCTCTTCATCAAGAGGTTTTCGGAGGCAGGGTATTCAGATAACCTCATTGTTAGGTTGATGAATATCAGTCAAAGGGAGAAGGAGGACATTAGGGATTACGTTACTCAGGTGCGTAGCCTCTACAAGAGAATCCCTGCCAATGAGCGACCTACCAAGAGGGCAGTGTCTACAGTGTTCATGAACAGGATTCGGAGTGAGGAGCTCTACAAGGCTTTGGCCAATAACTCTACCTTACAACGAGACGTGCTAGCTCGAGTCTTCGAGGAGGCAATACACGTAGATGATCAACTTAGGGAACGAAGCATGAGGACTACCAACCGAGATAGTGCAAGCCAGAGGGACCCTAAGAGATCAACCACCTTAGGGGAAAAAGCAACTGCTAGCGCGCAGGACAAGGGAAAGAGTGTAGACCACGACCAAGGGATGGCAGAGATGAGAATGGAGATTGCACGATTGCAAGAACTCGTTAGAAAGCCTATGAGATCGCATGTACAATGTGTGTACTGCGGCGGCAATCACCTCCCAGTGGAGTGCCAAGATCCTAGATCTCGGCCGTGCTCAAATTGCGGTAGATTCGGACATGATGCAATGCATTGCAGAATGCCGAGGAGATTCCCATACACGCAGCAGTACAACCCTCCATACTTAGGTAATAGGCCACCTAATTTCTTTGGCAGGGGAACCCAGTTAGCTCTTCCAACACCAACTGACTCAAGACCTGTCGTGCCTAGGATGGAAATGAGCCCAACTGGTATACCCAGGCCACCAGGGCCTTTTGTGACTCACCCACCTAGCAATGCTCCGGTTCACTTTGTGGAGGAGCCTAATGAGGAAGAGACATATGTTAATCCATACATATCCTATGACAAGGAGGGCAACCCAGTCCTGATGGACTATCGGCCAGTGCCGGTGATGGCTTTAGGAAAAGGACGAGGCAGAGGCTTTGGAGGGCCTAGCCAGGATCTAGTCACATGCTGGACTTGCGGCCACCCAGGCCACATTTCATCGCGCTGCCCAGAGAGAGAACAAGCTAACAAAGACAAAGCGGATCTTCGATGCACAGAGTGTGGAATCACACATCTGTTTCTTGACTGTCATAGGCGGAAGCCATCAACGAGCACTGCTAACATGCCATCGGTGCCTTTGGGGCTCTTTGGAGTTGAAACTTTTGGTAGTGAGGATACGCCCATCCCACTACATGCTATGATGTGAGCTCAAACGAAACAAGAAGGCATCTCCTTGCCAGGGCCAAGTAACCTTGATGCAACCTCAATAGGGAAGAAAAGCCGGAGGAGATGGAAAAAGAGAATCGATGCGAAGATAACCCTTAAAACTGAGGAAACGACTACGCTGGTAACGGGAAAGAAGGTCACAGACGTAGAGGCAGAGACCTCGGCTCCTAAGATAGTGGAGCTAGGGAGTGCCAAAGTGGGGGAATATCCCCACCCCAAATGGCAACTTGAAGCTATAGCCAAGGTCAAGGAGTGGGTCAAGGACGCCCAAAAGCACCTCGAGGATGCTGAACCCATATTGGAAGATCCTATGGACGACTTCTCCAGTGTTAGCACACCAGTCTCACCCTCAAAACCACAGGCTGGGAGCATACCTGCACCACTAGGAGCAACTCAGTGGCGGCAAGGCCGGGGGGAAGCTTATCAGGGCAGACAGAATGCATGGCCTAGAACTGCTAGCCTTAGAGGAAGACAAGGGTCCAGTAGCCTCCTCACAACCTTGCTATCCACTCCAGTAACTCTAAGCTTGGAGGATCTACTTAGGTAGAACCACTCTTTGTGGTAAGAGTTAAAAGACTCGATCGAGGGACATGCAGCCTGCAAGACCATGATGCAGTTACACGGATCCCAAGTCTAACTCTACACTCAGATCCTAAGTCCTTGCACATCAATGCTTTTTGGGAAGGCACTGAAATGCACGCAGTTTTGCCCGTCCTAGCCTTAGGAGACATGACTCAAAAAGGAATTGTGGACACAGGTGCCGGTGTTAGTGTACTAAACCATGCGGTCCTAGAGGCATGGGAAAACCCTCCTGTAGAGACTACTAGATTCAATGTCATGCTAGCAAACGGAATGAGGATAAGACCATCTGGGGTCTTAAAGAATTGGCCGGTAAAGATTTCCGATGTGCAATTCTTGGTCAACTTCATTGTCATGAAGGGAGTGGATTACGACATACTATTAGGCCGACCTTGGATGAGGAATGCACAAGTCATAGAGGATTGAGGCAATGGATTGATTTTCCTAGGAAATAGAACTAGTGCAGTGAGGATAGAGATGGACACTTGGATGACGATGCATGTTGACCTGGCTACCATTTCAGCCATGCTAAAAGGCGATACTCAAACGACCAAGCCCTATGGATCGCTCGCTAGCTATATTCCTTGCCCTGAGAATGAGAGGGATTGGATGCACGTGTTGGCAACCATTGACCTACCATTCTCGGATGAGGAAGGACCACATCAGCAGGCTGCTAAAACCGCTACCATGCCAACTGAGGAGCCAGTTGTGCCGCTTTGCATGATGGCAGGAAGCTCACTCAACCCAGGCAAACCGGCCTCGTCCTGCATCCCCAGCAACAAATTAGAGCTTCAAAGGAATCGTAGAGTATCTGACCGATAAATTGAATGGCAATTTGGATGCTAACTTAAAACCTCTACGTGACCTTTTAGCTAAACCAGAATGGAAATGGACCAAGGTCCATGACCTGAACTTGTTATATAACTGGGCTTTAGTTACTGACGACAAGGAGATTGAAGAGGGAAGCTTAGGGGATGATGAGCAGTTAGAAGGATAGGATCCGGATGATGAGGAGTATGAGGACTGTCACTCTACGGGAGAAGAGAGTGAAAAAGAGGTAGACACAATATAATACGACACGGAGGGAAAAGTGATAGAGCAAATCAGGGCAGACTTAAGGCCTAGGAAAGAAGGGATTAGTTGCAACGAAAAAGGAGTCATGCTAATGGAGTGTGACAGATCTTGGCTAGAATGAATAGGAGCCATGAATTACGAGCAAGCCGGAGTAGCACAACCATGGGTAATCCCAGTGCTCAAGACAAATTCACCTTCGGAACTACGACCCCCTGGGGAAACACCTTCCTCAAGTGAGGGATGCGAGTTCAACTCAGAGTCGGAAGTTAGCACTGAGAGTGATCCCGAGATACCGCAACCCTCTAAGGTCAAACGCACCAAGGGAGACTTGCCAGTCCACTTGAGGCGTAGAAGGATAAAAGAGGAGGCCAGGAAGCAAGCAAGGGACTCAGAAGTGGAAAGGCAGAGGAAACCACAGGATCTGCCCAAACGGTTTACAAAATTCAAAAAGGGTGACAGAGTGGTGGTCCTATTAGGTGCAAAAAGACAAGGTCAGACTAGTGAACCGATCGAGGGACCCGCCAAAGTCAAAGAGGTGAACTTGGCTGGGAAAGGTGAAAAACCAAGACCACTGTTCGTCGCAGATGACTTGGGGGAGGAGGAAGAGACCAAACTCGTTGCGCTTCTGCAAGAGTACATTGACGTGTTTGCTTGGACATTGGACGAACTCAAGGGAGTCGACCCTAGGATCGTGACTCATAACATCCCAATGGTTCCAGATGCAGTGCCAACGAAATAGCAACCTTACCCCATGAATCCCAAGCACGCCCATGCAGTGAAGGAGGAGATTGATAAACTCATGAGGGTAGGTTTCATATATGAGGTCGAGCACATGGACTGGGTATCACCTATCGTGATTGTCATGAAGAAAAATGGAAAAATCCGAGTGTGCGTAAACTACAAAAAGGTGAATGCCGCTAGGAAAAGGGATAACTATCCTTTACCTTACACCGAGCACATGCTGGAGAGGGTAGCAGGGAAGGAAGCCTACAATCTTCTGGATGGTTTCTCGGGTTACAATCAAGTGCAAGTGCACCCCGACGACAGGCACAAGACTGCCTTTGCCATGGAATGGGGCGTGTTCGCCTATATTGTCATGCCTTTTGGGCTAATGAACGCACCTGCAACCTTCCAACGCCTAATGTGCACTATCTTTAAAGACATGCTTAGGCGCGAACTGGAAGTGTTCGTAGACGACCTATGTTTACACTCTAGTTGGGCCGAACACTTGGAGAAATTGAGAGCTGTCTTTGAAAGGTGTAGGCTGTACCACCTCTCGCTAAACCCCTTAAAGTGCCAGTTCTGGGTAAAACACGGATGCATCTTAGGGCACGTAGTGTCAAGGAACGGCATTGCTACTGACTTTTCCAAAGTCAAAGTCATTGTTGACCTACCGCCACCTGACAACTACAAGGGAGTTCAGTGCTTCTTGGGACACACTGGATATTATCGATGATTTGTGCTAAATTATGCATTAATAGCTAGACCTTTGTACAAGCTATTGATAGTGTTTGAGTGGACGGAGGAATGCCAGCACGCATATGAGGAATTGAAAAAGGCTCTTATAACTGCACCAATCTTGCGAGCCCCAGACTGGAACGTAACGTTCCATGTGCACATAGACACCTCTAAGTTCGCTATTGGAGCCGTGCTATGCCAGCCTGGTGAGCATAACTTGGATTACCCGGTGAGTTTTTCCAGCAGGCAGCTCACAGAGACCGAGATGAACTATTCCACGACTGAAAGGGAGGGGTTGGCCATGGTATTTGCAGTAAAGAAATTTAGGCATTACCTGTTGGCCACTCCCTTTGTCTTCTTTGTTGACCATCAAGTCTTGCTGTATCTGGTGAACAAGCCTTGTGCTACGGGGCGCATAGCTAGATGGTTACTCCTTTTACTGGAGTTTGACTTCTCTGTGGTTGTACGCAAAGGAAAGCAGCACTACATGGCTGACCACATGTCTCGCATACCCACAGGAGAAGCCGCTAGGCAAGGCATGCCTGACGATTTGTCGGACGCCCATCTTTTTAACTTGTCTAGTGAACGAGAATTATTTAGAGCGGATCTGACGCCGTATTGGGCCGATGACATAGTGCAAGTGCTAGAAAATGGACTACCAGAGTGACCCATTGAGAAGGCCAGGCTGAAGAGACTTATCTTGAAAATTCAGCCATACCAACTGATAGCTCGCCAACTCTACAGGTTGGGACAAGATGGTTTATTGCGCAGATGCGTATGTGAGCACGAGATGCACAACGCATTAAACGAAGCACATGGTGGAATTGCTGGAGGACACTTTAGTGGGGACACAACAGCCTGGAAGGTGCTACAATCCCAGCTATGGTGGCCCACCCTATTCCGCGATGCAGCTAAATTGTAAAGCACTGCGATGAGTGCCAAAGGACCAAAGTGTCTGTGCGAAAGGACAAGATGGATTTGACCCCTGTCATAGCCGAACAACCCTTTGAAAAATGGGGCATCGATTTTATTGGATCTATCAGTCTTGCAGCACAATATTCCCAAGCTCGATACATTATAGTGGCGACCGACTATCTAACGAAATGGGCAGAGGCGCGAGCCACAAGGAAGAACGATGCTAGGACCACCGCAAAGTTCTTGTGGGAGTAGGTCATTTCACGGTTTGGCTGTCCAATCGAACTTGTAAGTGACCAAGGCACACCCTTCATTAATGAAGTGATTGCCCACTTGCTCTCTACCTTCCTAATAATTCATCGGAAGTCCTCTCCCTATTACCCTCAGGCTAATGGCCAAGCCGAATCCACAAATAAAATCCTAGTCAATGTGCTTATAAAAGTCGTGTCTACTTCGAGAAGTGACTGGGACAAGCTAATGGCGGCCTTGTGGGCCTATCGCACAGCTTATAAAACGGCTGTAGGACGGACGCCCTTTAGGCTGACGTATGGAACTGAAGCCATTTTGCCCTTAGAATTCTTCATCCCTAGTTTGAGGCTAGCAATCCAGGAGCGTTGGGAGAGAAGAGAGGCTTGAACCAACCACTTGATGGAACTCGAGCACTTAACGGAGACCCGACTCCTCGCCACTCACTCTCTGATTTGTGAAAAGGCTCGACGAAAAATGTGGTTTGACAAGCATGTCAAGCAGCGAGACTTCGAACGAGGGGATCTTGTTCTGCTGTACTCGGTAAAAGGACATAAACAGAAGATGAAGTTTCGAGGGCTAGGGCCTTTCAGAGTACGCATGATCAGTAGGACCGGGAATGTCGAGTTGGAGACACTTGACGGTGAAGGAATAGGCTTTTTTAACGGCAGCCGCATTAAGAAGTACTATCCTCCTTCACATCCATTACATGAGCCACCCATGCTAGAACCCCCACTGAACATCCGCATGGCTGCTGTAACTGACCTTACAGATCAGGACGAAGAAGCAGTGGCACCGGCGTACCTACGGATCACAGTCGCAGCAGGAGCGGTGTATTCTTTCGAAGCCTTGATTGATGAAGGTGCCGACTACAACATCTTGACGCATGATCATTGGACACGCATTGGTCAACCGAAACTACAGCCCACTAACGCTAAACTCACCCCATTTGGGGGTACCACTTACCCACTCCTAGGGAAGTGCAAGGTGGTCGTTTCCATCGAGTCTGAAAGTTTACCAACCTTCTTCCATGTGTTACCTAACACTAAAGGAGATGTAACGTGTCACTATTGGGTCGCACTTTCAAGAAGCAAACCAACTGCAATGTGGATTACAACCTAAACCGCATACATCTTGCTATCGGCGATGTGCGCATAGTGATGACCTTCAGCAAGGGCTGTCTTAATTCCCCCACCCTTATGACGCCACCAGTAGAAACCCCTATGACCACGCTTCAGACCGAGTCTGAACAGAGGAAGCTACGGCCTTGGGTAGGGCTCCTGACCCCAGGCCCAAACCCACCAAGAGCGCTCACAAGGCCAAAGAGTCCAAGTATCTATGGGTGCCAAAACGGCAAAAAACACATCCGGATAGACCACCCAAGTATGATCCTAAACGTCAAAATTATCAACCGTCCCGACCTAAAAGACAATCTAGGCGCTATCGCTGTAGACACACAACCATGCCGCGCTGGATTCCCAAAGATCTCTTGCAGGCACAAGGGTACTACGAGGGCAATCCCTGGATTTGGGTGCCTAAAAAGGGCCAGCTACGAAGCCCATCTACAAGCAACCTCACCCTAATGAGAGAGGCTTGCACAAGGGGCGCCCAGCACATAGTCAGCAGGCCCTGGCCAGCTGTGGCTAGCAAGCCTCAGCTCATCTATCGACCAAAGAAAATGCCACAGGCCTTAAACCTACCTAATCCAAAGAACTTACAAACCACTATGACTGCTCACTCAGAACCTAGCACAACCCCCGTGCCTCCGCAGCCTCCTGTAGCATCTCAAAGTGCTTCAGAGTGCAAAACCCAAACCGTGACATCGACGAGGGAGTCACAACTATCCAGTCCAGTTGCACCACCCCTGCCAGCGGGTCTTAAACCTTCATATGCGATACGACCTTTCCTCTCGTTGGCTAAGGACCTTGCCGCAACTTCTGGGGATGACTTAATAACCTGCATTAAAATGTTAGATGAAACTTTCACTACATTTGCTAGAAGCTACGAGAGGCTAGACCTAGGCCTTCTTGACAAAAGGCTTGCTTCGGATGTTCGTGCATTACCATGCACTTGGGAGGAATATGAACTTGTGCATTACTCGTAATCAGCATTTGGATGAACATGTGCTCGCCCACCCCTACATTGACCAATTCCTCATCGAAGAGGAATTACATGTTGCCAGTCGCCTCAATACTGGAGATCTCTTCCACGACGTTTTGACCTACATTTCCCAAGTCTCCATCCAACCATCTACTCTGAATTGTCATGCCCAACTCGAATACAATCCAAGCTTCTATGATTCACTATTGGCTAGGTAAGTCAACCCACGCGAAACAGCGCTTAACTCGTCCTTCCTATGCTAATCCTAGGAAGGATTCTTTGAAAGATCCTCGACGGAGGGGGGAGCAATGTGAGCAAGAGCAGAGCAAAAATGAAAAGTTATGCTATCTAGCTAGCAGATTGTTATAATTAAGTAAGTTTCTATGGAAGAATATTGCAGAGTAAAAATAGCAATGGTCAAGCCTCTAAGCAAGTGTACACATTTTGGGCACATATATTTTTCTCTCAAATTGAGTTCTGATTAGAAATAAGCCGATTGTTAGGCATTAATGTTGGCATGGTGTGTTGACAAGTCACCACCATGTCAAGACAGGACAAAGGGGGCAAACTACCATTCTCTGAAGAGGAAATGACCAAATTCGGCATCAGCATCGAGACGCGAGGATTCAGTCAGTTCACTTTCAAGCACACACTAAATCTGGACGAGGCCATCCTGGAGGAACCTGCGATCAAAGACTTGGTGGATAGATGCCACCTCCACAAGTACGTGGAAAAGGTGGGGCAGGTTGTGGATTACAGCATGTGTGCGGATTTCCTGAGGAACTTCGACAAAAGCAGGAACTGTGGCAAGTCACAGTAAGGACAGGGGAGCAGGAAAGAAGAATCAAAGTGCCCCTCAATGCAACAATCATAGAAAAGGCCCTGGGGCTTATGCCCAAGAAGGAGAGACGGCCGAGACGAGATGTTTACACCATGCTGGGGGTCAAGAAAGAAGCGGTGCACACCGTGGATGGAATCAGCTTTGCAGACATCCCGGACCCAGCTGTGAAATTACAAGCAAAAATGATCCATACCCTCTTCTCGGGCCAACGGTACAATGCGCTGATGAACAGGATCAGGGTCCCACTGTTGAAAAGTATAGCAGTAGGAGTCCCTGAAGAAATAGACTGGAATGGATTCATACAGAAGACCATTCAAAGTTCAGCTGCCCTCCTCACTCCGACGGAAGCACCAACAGGAGGAGAATCCCCTGCCTCAATCGCGCGCTCCGCAAGAAAGAAACCTGCATCAAAGGCAGCTACTATCAGATACGGGGGTATCCTGACAGCCATCATAGACGAAGCACTAAAGGATGAGGGCATCATGGATAAGGAAGCCGCACATCAAATCCCGCCTCACCACGAAGGAGGGCAATCAAGCGAAAGAACAATAAGTGACAAGGGAGAGCAGGAGGTGCCGCCTCCACGAGCGAGCAAACCCGAAGAACAAAGCAAAAGTGATAGGAGACAGAAGGAGAAGAAAGAGAAATTAAGTAAGGAAGAACGAGCTGACATCAAAAGGGCTCAAAAAGAGTCTCGAAGGGCTGAGGAAGAAAGAAGGAGGAAAGAGGAGGAGGAGCTTGCCAAGATAAGAGAGGAGTCGAAGAAGGCAGAAGAGGACATGAAAAGAAGAGCGGAGGAAGAAGCCGAGGAGCAGCGACTAAAGGAACTGGCCGAACTGGCGGAAGCTACATGAAGATCGGTGGAAGAGACCCATGGGGGCGGAGAACTCAAACCCGCAAGCCCTGGCCATAAAGCCGAAGCCAGCGCAAGTGTGGAAGCAGCTCCGATGGTCGTAGGCAAGGGCAAGTCCCTCCTACATTAACTCCCTCCCTCCTTCATGCCGACAACGGCTGAAACTACGACTGCAACTACTGCACAACCCACGCCTCCCCTCGACACGGCACAGCTCATGGCCATGGTGTAGATGCTCGTGAGCAAGGTGGCCGAAATCGTCCCTGAAACTAGATTGAAAAGGCCCACCGCCGCAGATGCAGAGTCATGGCAAGACCCCAAATGACAAAGGCTGGAGGCATCGACCACCACGCCCAATACTCCCATGCCTACCGATACAGACTATGACGCATATGTGGCCGAGTTACTGACACAACTGGACAAGGCAAAAGAAGAGAAGAAGGTGGCCCTGCTGGAACTAGAGAAAGAAAAGGAGACATCAGCAGCCCTCAGGCTAGAGGTCTCAAGGCAGGAGGCCGACAGATGGAGAGAAATAAAGGCCCTGCAGGACCAGCTAGCAGAAAAAACGAAGGAAGCCCAAAACAATGAAAGCTGCCTTAGGCAAAGGGTGGAGGACGAGGAGCAGAGCCTGGTGGCGGAATAAAGGAACCTAAAACTACTGATGCAGCAATACAGTGATCTACAGCAAAGGGTTGCCCAAGTGGAAATGCTCTACCGGGAGGTTCAGGAAGGCAAAGCCACTGTTCCACAAGAACATGCCACGAACCTCCAGTCATGGCGGGAGCTGGAAGAACAGAATAGGCTAATAAGAGAAATTGAATTCTTGAAAAATGAAGGGCCAGATGTCTCAGCACAGCTGAAGAAAAACGGCTACGGGATGAAGTGCAAAGATTGAAGATGCGCTGGAGACCTCCCAAGAAGACATAGAAGCCCTCATGGCCGTGACCTTTAATAAAAAAAGGCTATTCCTTGCGCTGAAATCCAAAGCCAAGAGCAGTTGGTGTAGGAGAAATCAGAAATTCTGGCCGAGGCGCACCACAGGCTCAGCATTGTCGATCAAGCAAGAGGGATCGCTGAAGAACAGCTCGCTCAGAAATTAAGAGAAAGAAACCAATTATGGTTTTTATCAAATGAGCAGCAACAAGTAGTAGCCACCCTGGCAAGCCAGCTGGAGGAACAAAGGCAAGGGATGGAGGAGAGAGCCATGGAGTGGGAAAGGAAAAACTTTGACAGGGTAAGGGACTTAACTGAATGTCTGGCGGTGGCAGAATGCGAAAGAATGCTTGCCGAAGCTAGGGTTGAGGCTGCAGAGATAACCACTAAGACCCAATGACAGGCCTTTCTCAACACGGTGCTCCACGTGACGCAAGCGGAGGGCGATGATACAGTGGAAAAGGTAAAAAGAAAGTTGGAGCTAAGCACCCGGACTCTAAGATACGGTCTTCAAGAGCGGGAGCTTCCAACAAGTACAGGAATAACTAAAGAGCAACAATTCTACTACCTGCGCTGTACGGGCCTTTCCACTGCGGAGCTCAAGGAGTTAGGTTTTCAAGAGCAGGAGCAGCGACCGCCACCACCACCAGTCATTCCTCCCGTGGTTGAGTGAAATGTCAAAGAGGGCCCGAACTTCGAGCAAGATGATGACGAAGAGCCACAAAGGATGCCGAGTCTGCCTCAACCCGAGATCCCACAGGAGGACCCTGCAGATGCTGATCTACCTGAACGCATAGTTGCAGCAAGGAGAAGGAGACAAGAGTTAGCTGAGGAGGCCCAACGCCGAGCACGCACACTTCCATGACAACTCCCTGAGGAGCCCATGCCACTAAGGAATTATACACATCCTGTAGACTGGCCCCAGGAGTTGGTCATCTGGCGCCAGCGAGAGCTACACAAGAGGCCGTTCGAGCTTTCATTTGCTTTTTCACGCTCCCTGGACCGGGCCCTGCCTTTAGGAGTCGTAGCCAAGATCAAAGATCTGGCTAACGAACTCGCAAACAGATGGATGGAAGAAAGAAGCATGATAATGACTAGGTGGAGACAAGAGCCACGAGAGTACTGGGAAGACAAGGTCAATCTGGTTCCCAAATCCGTCCAAGGCTACGAGGCACAGCCGAAATGGCGAAGGAGGATTTGGGACACCAATTTTGATGCCTGGACCGCATTTTGTAGCTCCCTCCCCGAAGAGCGTAATGATCCCATCTACATGCCCTACCCCCGTAGGCATGGAGTGGACTACGACAGAGATTTACATGGGGATTATGACTTCCTGGAAATCTATAATGTAAATGCTAGAAGCCCGGAGGAGTGCTTAGTATTTAGGGTAGAAGATATACTTCCCTCCATAAATCACTTTCTTGTAGATTTCTCTTCCTGCCCTCATCCAGCATTCTTAACCACTTGTAATTACCTCCGACTTCTCAAATTCCTGCTACTCCAGAAACTTGCAGCAGAGGAAGCCCCTCTCCCCCCACTCTTTTTTTATATTAACCTAGGAATAGATAGTAGAGCCATGACTAGGTTGATGATGCGCGCTACTCTCCTCCCTGCCTTCTGCTTAGAGCTCTTAGAGAATATGAGTGACACCCGTTTTGCAAGGTGTAATCACCCCTTCTTGTCCACCACTCCTCTAAGAGCTAAAGCCGGTATTAAAGAATACCTACAAAGTCGCGCATTTTTATCACAATGCATGCAACCGCCCCGTGACTAAATAGGTGCCCCATACCTTACCCAATGTACTCTCTCTCATTTTTTAAAAAAAAACATGTGTTTGCAGTCTTTCTTCGCTATTATGGTGCACCACCCTCACTGCATCTACAGTCCTCTCTAGCCCCTCCCCCACTTCACACGTAGGGCACATCAAGGGCAAGACTTTTAGACCTATCACCCTAAGTTTTGCACCGCACCTCCAACGCCGCACGAACTGGGTCCTCAAGTGTGGGACATTACCAAGGACTTGCCCAAGGTTAGACCCATCTCCCAGTTCCACTGGCACGGGCACCATGCACTACACAGTGAGACAGACACACCCCCTAGGAAGTGCACCACTTTTCTTGCAGGTTATGTTTGTGTTTCAAAAACGGGCTGCTTGGTTGAAGGAGATCATCTACTACATCCTCCAATGACAAGGAATTTTTCCAGGAGCCGAACATGACCCCATTACTGCAACTTCCGGAGCATCGCTGCGAAGGTTTAAATGGCTCAACAGATTTCATGTTGCCAATCATCCGCCTACTGATGGCTGCCATGACTAAACCAAATCAAGCAGAAGGAAAACCCATTGATTGAGCTGCCATTGGCATAGATCTTGGAACCTCATCGTCCAATGGTCCATGCCCACCACCTCAAGATCTACGGATCGCTTATTGATACCACAAGCCTGAAGACTTTCAACTCAAAATTGAAGATCCTCTACTCACCGCCAGGGGTTTTCAGCCCAGGCCACGGCTTTTCAAGGCAAACAGCGTTCGGGGGGTTTCTCCAGAATAAATCCCTCCAATACCATCCTCCTAAGGGATTGCTTATTGCTTCAAGCGTTTCGGATACTCAAAAGATGACCGGCTCCATAGGGGTGCCAGAACAGTGTGAAGGATGCCGAGAATCTTCATGAAGCCTAAAGCACGCCGGAATCTCTAGTGGTCATCGTCATCAAACTCCATCACCTCTCATTCACAAGCATCAGTGTCATCTCCCCAAGGCCTGATCTCGAGGAGGTTAGTCATAAATATATGTATGTATCATGTGGGTTCAACATAAGGGAATTTTTAAATACCATTTTTACACATTTTTTACATACAGAAGGATCCCATATAAATAGACCTTGAACGCATGTGATATAGAGGGTGTTCATATAGTAAATTACCGAGGGGTCCAATGCAACACATCAAAATCTTCTATGCCAACCTAAAATGCTCCCAACCACCAAATGTCTTGCTCTAATTGCATGCTGAAGTGCACTGAGCCCTCCGTGCCTTCATCACTCTCACTACCTAGCTTAACAACCCTAGTCATTAGAGTGATAGAAACTCTCTCCATATTCTTACCCTTTACAATCTCTATTTCATCTAACTTGACAATCAAAACAGAAACCCAATTTGCTATTGCATGCTCTAGCTTGTAAAACCTATTCATGGCTCTCTGCAAAGTTCTCAAGTCAAAGGATTTGTTGTTACAACTATCATACTTTAGGATTCTCTTCTTTCCATGATAGCCATCTATGATGTGAAAAGGCTCACCAAGGGCTTCCAAGACTCTCTGGTTGATGTTGCATCTTGTTTGTTGAACTGAGGATGGTTTTGGAAGTAGAGACCCTTTACCCTTTTCTTCTTCAATGTTCCTTGCATGATTTTGAATAGCTGAGTAGTATAGCTTTGCCTACTAGTCCTCACCTTGTCTAGGGTGCTTTGGATGTCCTCCTTGTCCAAGCAAGACCTTTGTAGAAACTTTTCAACGCATTGTTCATTGGCCTTCCTAAACCTTTTCTCATCCAACACGTTCCCTAGAGGTTTGGGAGGAATGATATTGTTGTAGGATTCTAATGCTCCCTCCACATTCCTTGTTGCTTTGTCCCGATGGCGAATGGCCCTATCAATCACAGCAAAAATGATGACACACATATGTGCATGGATTTGTAATGCATCCATAGAATGCTCTTGAAACACAATAGAAGAACATAACTATTTTAGCATGAGTGACCAACTGTAATTGTATTGTTTTATTCTTCTCAAGCAACCTCCACTTGGAGGCTTGAGTGTCTCATTATGCTTTAGACTCATCTACCGTTCACATGTTCTGAGCACCATTTCCTTCTATCTGGCTACATGTAGCTGGGTTTCAAGACTCCTTATTTTTCCCTAGATTTCATCTAGTTGTTTCATGTATATCTTTTTTGTGGCATAAACATTGGTTCTCTAGCTTCAAAATGCTAGAATGGCCTAATAGATTCTGAGTATATGCTAGAACCCTTTGATGCCCATCTCCAACAAACCTTAGTAAATAATGAGGAATACAGATAGAATGGAGGGGTATCTCTTGTTGTAGAATCCACAAGATACAACCTACCATCAATCCACAAATCAACATTCTTTTTGTCCTCTGATCTCATTTCTTCCAATGCTCTTACTATGTGACCAAACACCTTATTTCTTTTGCAAATAGGTGCATATTCATCATCCAAATCAATATGGAGGTGGTATGGATGTTACAGTTATCCATGGTTGCAATCGAGTTATCATGAGGTGATCCAAGATTGTAGTATAAGTGGTTTTGGGGGACAATAGGTGATCTAAGCTTGCAATGGAAGTGGTTTATAGTCCCTTCGAATGAAAATTGGAAAATGAAGAGGGAATTGACTCCTAAAGGGAGGTGGTGAGTGTAACGTGCCCGCCCCTCAAATTGCGGGACACATCTTAGCAACCCACCATCGAGAGATCAATCTAGAAGACGCCACCCGGCACTCCCAGGGAATGACACGGGGTTTGCCAACTAGGGTCTCTCAAGTCTACCTCGCAACGGGACTTATCCGGCCATTCCCACTAGGATCGACTTGAAGTCTGGGTTCCTAGCAATCGAGTCTTCCTAACAGCCTTCTAGCATCAGTCCGCCGACAGTCGCTCCACTTTGCGTAGATATAACTGGACCCAAGCAGACTCATACCGCACTTGGTTCAAAGAGAATGGGAAACGAGAGGGATGCATCGCTCGACCTCTCTGCCCGTACGGCATAGTCCCATTCCGATCCCCTAAAATGGTATGAATCAGGGTTCTAACCAACATTGTCTAAGGTCATCGTTCGACTTTTCCTAATATTTCTCGTTAACATTTCCTTTGAGGAAAGCTCTCGACTAACCGAGACCACCCTTCTGTAGGATAGACCCATTGGTCACATCCACCACGCTTCCCTCGGGGGTTGTTTTAGTTATCTAATTACCTACCGCATTATGTTTGACACATAAAAGCAGCTTTCTTAATTAATCCCATTAATCACATGTTCCTTTACATAATTTAGGGCACCGACACGAAAACAAGATAAAACAAGATCAAACACTTCCTTAACTTATCTTCAGATTAATGTTTGTCTCTTGCCCATACAGGAGAATTAAGTGTCCCTTTCTGCCTCCGCAGAAAAATCCTTCCGTCTCCCGGCAATAAAACTCGAAGGTTTATCCTACCAAGATTCCGCCCTGTAACTAGTATCAAGGCCTCGAGATCCCATCTCAAGTCATGTAGAACACTTTTGTAGGGTCCGAAGGCATTGGGATTTACAGCCAAAGCCCCCACTGGCACCCAAGCGTCCTCCTATGCCAAGTAATTTCCACGGAGAGACCTTTGGCGGCGGGTTCGGTCCACATTCCCGGTGCGGATTCATAACCCCCTTGGTTAGGGTTTGGCGGTTCACGGGGGGTAGCTAGCACCATCCTTCCTTAATTATCCCTTAAGGAAATCAACCACAGCTGAAGCAACCAGCTTAATAACATTTACTAGGGAAAAACATTCCTTTTGTTTCCATGGCAATCAGTCATCTCAGACCCGGCCATGCAATCATCAATCACAAACAACTTGGATTAGCATCCAAAACCACATCAAGCAATCACCCTGCTTATGATCGACCTATCCCTAGTAAGATCCTCTCCTCTTACCAATACAACCAGTCGACATTCACTTGGAGATACCCTTTTCAAACAACCAAGCATAACTTGGGTCAACAATCCATCTTTAACAAGATCAACCTTTGTTAAAACCATTTCTCCAGTTCCAAGCAACATGCTTAGCATAAATCAACTACCCTAAAGTTCACTCTCCCCCTTGGGTTAGGGCTTCGCAAGGTCGATTTAACAAATTCCTCCTAGATCCCTTAAATGAACTAAGTGATTTCACCTTGACCTTTATTAATCATGGCTACCCATTTAGGGTAGAAGATCATCCCATCCTAAGCCCTTTAATGTCACATAATAAGGTCACTGGAGCATCCACCTGAATATCCAAATCAGCCATAAGCTTGAGCAGCCATGAAATCTCACATGCTGCCAATGCATCACTCCTGTACTCTGCCTCGATGCTAGATAATGCAACCGTTGGTTGCTTCTTGCTGCTCCAACTGATCATGCCACTTCCAAGGCCAAAAGAATAACCACTCGTAGATCTGCGATCATATGAGAATCCTGCCCAATCCGCATCTGTGTATCCAACTAGTTTCAAGGGCTTATCTCTCATATAGAACAGCCCATAATCTACAGTGGACTTAACATATCTCATAATCCGCCTAACAGCATCCAAATGTGGCTTCCTAGGCTTCTGCATAAACTGACTTATGAGCCCAACTGCATAACTCAAATCTGACCTAGTAATGGTCAAGTAGATCAGACTTCCAACCATCTACCTGTACATAGTCACATCCTGAATTTCAGCTCCAGTGCTAATATCCAGCTTGACATTCTGATCAAGGGGTGTATCCAATGGTTTGCGTTCAGCCATGCCATACTTTTTTAGCATTTCCATGGCATAATGTTTCTGCATCAGCCATAAACCATTTTCAGCCTTGATTACCTCAATACCCAAAAAGTACTTCAATTCGCCTAGATCTTTCATGTCAAATTCAGATTTTAGCATCTTCATTACATGCTGTATGCCCAAGTCATCGTCACCAGTGATTATCAAATCATCAACATATATTACCAACACTACTAAGCCACTGTCAGTCTTCTTTGTAAACAGGCTGTGATCAACCCTACCAACAGTAAATCCCAACCTTTGCAAGTCGTTACTAATCCTAGCATGCCAAGCTCTCGGAGCCTGCTTCAGCCCATATAGTGCCTTTTTCAACTTGCATACATAATGCTGAAAATCAGGGTGAACATACCCTTCTGGCTGAACCATATAGACATCCTCTGCTAGGTCACCATTAAGAAATGCATTCTTAACGTCCACCTGCTGTAATTTCCATCCTCTAGCAACAGCCAAGGCAATCACAATGCGTATGGTTGCCATCTTAGCAACAGGGCTGAATGTTTCCTCATAATCAAGTCCATACTATTGGGCATACCCCTTAGCAACCAACCTGGATTTGTACCTTTCCACACTGCCATCCGACTTACATTTGATTTTGTAAACCCATTTGCAACCAATGATCTTTTTTCCTTCAGGTAGTGGCACAAGATCCCATGTCTTATTTTCAGCCAAGGCATTCATTTGTTCATCCATAGCTACACACCAGTTCTCATTTTCCACTGCTTCAGCATATGTACCTGGTTCTTTGATCTCCATCACTTTTGTCATGTAAGCATAATGCTTTGCAGTGTAGCCACTATATGTCAACCTGTCAACAGGGTATCTAACCCTCTATGAGCGTCTAAGCTATGGTGCATTGCTCGATTCCCCTCTCTCATGAGGCGGAATGTACCTGCTCTGCCTTACGCAAGGCGTATAGACAGTCAGAATACCAAGTTCACTGTCTAAAGTGTCAGTAGACTCATATCCAGAAGTCATCCTACCAGTTGTCATCATCCCAGATACATCCTCAGTAACTTTCTATTTTCCTTTGTTTGTGACATCATATCTCCCCCTCACTGACATACTGGTGTCAATGGATGGTGAGCTCCTCAATCTCCCTGTCCATGGAGATACTGTATGACTACTAGGTCTTGTCATAGCAGTGCTCTGCTGCATATCAATTGTAGATACATGACTGGAAGGCATATCCAATGGCACTATTGCCGGTGATACATACCAAGAACCCATCTCATCCAAAATAACATCCCTGCTCACCAAGGTCTCCCTAGTAGAGGAATCATAGCATTTGTATGCCTTCTTCTCTTGCAAATATCCAATGAAGACACACTTATGCACTTTTGGATCCAGCTTCTTCCTTTTTTCATCTGGAATATGCACATAAGCAAGACAGCCAAAGACTTTCATGTGACTTACATTCGGCTTATAGCCATACAGCTTCTCAAACGGTGTCATCTCATGAATACCTGCAGTGGGAGTCCGATTCAAGATATACATGGCTGTCATAACAGCCTTAGCCCAATAATAGAGTGGCATCTTCTTCTCATTCATCATGGCACGAGCAGCTTCCATCAAGACCCTGTTCTTCCTTTCAGCTATCCCATTCTGCTGAGGAGTGTAGCTGCAGCTGCCTACATATGCCATTTTCAGTCAAACTCATTTGACGCATACTCCCCACCGCTATCTGACCTCAAGCAAGAGATATAACAGTCAAATTCCTTTTCAACCTACTTTTTAAACTGCTGAAAAACAACAAACACCTCATCCTTTGTCTTCAGAATGTAAACCCAAGTATAGCGACTGTAATTATCAATGAATCTAACATAATACTTTGAGCCTCCCATGGATGCATTATGGACTAGCCCCCAAACATCAAAGTGCACTAACTGCAACATACGTGTACTCTACCTTACATGCCTGACAAATGGCAAGACAAATGGAAACCTTGACTGCTTACCAAACTGGCAAGCATCACATACATGACCAATATCTGAATATTGGAACTTGGGTAAACCTGTAACAAGCTGTTTTTTCTGCATAATTTGCAACCTTTGCAAATTTACATGCTCCACTCTCTTGTGCCAAATTTCCAAGTCTCTGATAGTGCCAGAACCATGAGCAAACATGGTTGAATTCAACTCTGGCAAGGTAGCATCAAGAGTAAACATTCTGCCATTCCTGTGACCACGAGCCATTAACTTGCATCCATTACCAAACTCTTCAATAAAGTAACCATGCTTGTTGAATCTAACCTACAAGTTCTGCTCCATCATCTGACCAACAGACAATAGGTTCTTTGTAATTGAAGGAACATGCAATACATCATGCAAATTTTTCTTTTTTCCATCATGAACCACAAGAGGCACTTTGCCTTTATGCTCAATGCTATGTTGCGTGTCATCACCTATACAGACATAGCCATTTTTTTCAACCACCATATCAGTGAACCAATCACCATGAGTCATATGGTTCGATGCCCCTGAATCAATATACCAAACTGGATCGTCAGTGGATTTCTCAGCAACTCTGTCTTTTACATACTGCATGGCAAAGAATCTATCTCCTGAAGTATCATCTGCCTAACTAGATGTAGTAAAACGCCCATATTGTTTGCTTTTCTGATTGCCCTGCTTCTTCCAGCAGTCCTTGGCAATATGCCCATACTTTCCACAGTAATGACAATCCTTATCCTTATTCAGATTGTCAGATGGACGCTGCTGTTGCTAGGAGCCTCTACCTCTAGGGCTAGATCTCCCCCTACCTCTGAAGTTTCCACCACCTCTTGCATTCGATATCTGCTGATTATTATTACCATAGGATGCATTTTGCTGGCCTCCTCTGTCAAATCCATAGCCTCTACCACGGTTTCCACGGCCACGTTGAATGGAATAGAAAACTACATCCTTGTTTTTAGAACTGCTAGATCGTGCAGCCAACAAACCAAGCTTAACCTCTTCATGGATAAGCAATGCAACCAACTCATTGAAATCAGGCATTTCAGCCCGCATAGACACAGAAGTGTCAAAAGAATTATACTCAGGCCCCAAGCCGTTCAATGTCACAGCAACCATGTCTTCATCTTCAACCTGTGAACCAACAGATGCCAATTGATCCACAATGGTCTTAACCTCTGTGGCATAATCCTGTATAGATCTGCTCTTCCTCTCCGTGTTGTTGAACTTCTGCTTCAACTGTATCTTCCTGGCACTTGTGGTTGTGCCATAATACTTGACCAAAATGTCCCATGCATCCTTAGGAGAGCTGCAATTCATTATCTACATTACCATGGCATCTGAGATACATAAAGAGAGCCAGTGCAAGACTCTACGAGCTCTTTCTGTCCAAGCTCGGTGTAATCGTCTCTGATGAGCCGTAGGTCGATCTGGGAGCTCAGGTTCAGCTTCCGCTCCAGTCACCAACTCCCAATAGCCTTTCCCTATTAAGAAGTTCTCTATGTGAAACTTCCATATGGCATAATTGTTATTATCAAGCTTTTCCCCCACTATCTGGGTTATGTTGTCAGTCCTTTCTGCATTTGCCATGTTGTACCAGACACTATTTAGTCACTGCCCGACTTCCTGCAAGCCAACAAGTCACTCTGACCAACCTCAGTCCTTGACTGTTTATGACAGTTTTCTGCAACTATTCTTTGCAAAAAACCAGGGTATTTCAGCCCTTTACAACCTCAAAAACATCCACAAACATGTGGTACAACCCGTAGGTATATCAGTCAGTACATAGACTTTGTAGGTACTATAACTCTGTGCCATGCAAGCTTATTGCAGTAAAGAGAATTCGCAGTCTGAAACCTGCAATTTTTTAGTAACCAGCAGTGAATTTACTATCAAAAACCACTTTAAAACATGTCATACATGCTCCAAACTTTCCCATACATTTGCTATTATATGTAGGCAACTAGACATAGTCATACCGGGCACAAAACAGTGCATATCCAGCAAGTACAAGTGACATAAATCTGCTCACAGATTGTATACAGCCAATAAACTGTCAAAACAAGATGTATTTCAGTCCAAGAGATCCTCAAGCCACTTCATACATATGCCACTGTGTGTAGGGATCAATACATAACCATACGGGCATTCGCAGACTCTCTGTCTTCAAGAAGTAATGTCAAAAAGTACATGGATTGTTTATGACCAGCCAACACACTGTCAAAGCATTTGTTCTCTGATTCAGATTTCAGTTTTTAAGAGCCTTCAATGCTCATCTCAATGCTCATAGCATTCAACAATCATATCCCGTACCATACAACTCCCTGTAGGTAACAAAAGGCATGTACTTCTTCAAGGCAATGAGTATATGATGATGACAGTTTTATGACAGTTTTCAGCCTGTCATAAAATTTCAGATCTGAATATTTTATCAGTAAAATGCAATCCAAATGCATCAAACTCAGTACATATGCTTCCTGAATGAACCCTCACTTCAGTAGAGCTCAAAATGCTCATCAAATGGCTTCAATGCTTCAAAGAGTGATCAGTGTATGCTGCCCTGTTTCAATTTACAGCAACCTGTCTTCAATTTCAGATATGTACTTCAGTATTCCAACTCATTTATCAACTCCAGACCAAGAATTGACATGTTAGATCATTGATATGTCTTCCCAAGCAAGCATACAAGCTCTGGATCACTCAAGTAGTGATTTATGTCTTCAGTAGAGCAGCAAGACAACCTTCATTTACAGCAGGCACAGACACGCTATCAGCATGACAGTTTACAGCAGCAGGTCATCTCCTTCTACATGCTCAACCAAGTCTCCTGAAGGCTCTAATCAAGCCTCAAGCATTGCCAAGAACCATAGAATCCAAAATGGCAAAATGCATACCTTCACAGATACAATGACAGCCTGCACAATGACAGCCTGCTTCTCTTCAACCACTGCCCTGAGTCTTCAGGCTGTAGGTCTTTCTCACAGCTTCATGCCTTCAAGAGCCCATCCATGATGGCTCTGATACCATGTTAAGATAGAGAGAGGCAGAGACGGAGTGAGGAGCAAGTATGCTCTCTTCTTCTTCATTCATTCATTCTATCATAACCACACACAAAGAGTAAGTGTATACAATAGTACTAAAGTCCATAGGACCATTCACACTGGGTCTAAGACCACTGCCTTATTTAATGTCCCACACTTGCTGATACAACTGGACAAGACTAATGTCGGTCACACATACTATGAGCTTGATATTCTAAGAAAGAGTGTATTGTAAACCCTTATGTAGTATATACTTTTGTCATTATAAGTTGATATCATATTGGAAAAATGCTACCATCACATTACACATGATATTGTAAAGTGAACAATCTATTGATAAGTCAAAAACTTAGTCTATTTTAATTTTTGTGCTATAGATTATTGTCATTATGTAAACTAACTATTAATTTACCAATATGTATCTCCTAGAGTATGTAGGAATACTAATTCAAATGTTAAGTATCAAAATTCAATTTTATATCTATATACTTCTTAAATGAACAAGCTAATATACAACTTTAAGATCAAAATTTGTTTAAAAATTAAGGTGATGAGAACCTTGTTGATGGATTGCTACTCCCCTATATGAACTAAATGCATAGTTTTTTCACCTTACTACTTAGCCCAATCCTAGTGTGAATATAAACAGCTTAAAAATATCTAGTTTACTAACTATATTTATCACAAAAGTAGTATAATTAGAAAAATCTCAAAAAAATATACTAAACTCAAGACTTATTTAAAAGTCATATGTCAATTTTAACCTAAATATTCAATGTGAGTACCTTTATCATGATTTTTAAAGGAATCTTAGGGAATCTTCTTAGGAGAAACATGCAACTTATCTAAAAGGTTTCCAATTATGTTTAAAGTGAACATTAGAACTTGCAAGAAGAGGGTGCTCTCCATTTTACAAAGATTGGATATGTGCTTGAGTACCTCATTGCACATTGGATCTCTCTCTCTCTCTCTCTCTCTCTCTCTCTCTCTCTCTCTCTCTCTCTCTCTCTCTCTCTCTCTCTCTCTCTCTCTCTCTCTCTCTCTCTCTCTCTCTCTCTCTCTCTCTACTAGTTAAGTTTCTATTTTCCTTAACTATTATCTTTTTTCCTTTTTGAAGTGTTGAGATTCGACGCACTAGATTTTAAACTAGGCTCATATGTAAATGTGCATGTAAAAGAGCGTAGATATTATTTTTCACACCGAAAGGCATGATTTGTAATCCTTAGTGGCTATAAGTTTAAAGACAAATCTAAATGTGTTTTAAAATACGCCTACTTATGCATGTTTAACATTCATGTCTATGCTTCTATTTTGTTGTACTATTATTCGATATTTTTGCTATCCATCTTCATCTTGTTGATATGCATGTTCTTGATAACCAAATCCCTGTGTGATAGTCCTCTCTTAACAATTTAAATTTGGAATATTTTTTTGCTTATGCCATGGTGAACATAATTTAAGTGATAGTTCAAAAATTATACACAAATTTATGTTATCCCTAAGCATCCCTTTTCCTAGTATACAAAATTGCACAAAAGATATAGATTATGTTTCTATTTCTCAAAGTGATGTACATGAAGTCATTTGTCTCCATAGAAGTTCAATCATTGAGTTATTACATTTGTAAATGATACTTTTTATTAGCCTTATGACCCAAAACACCTCTGAAAATAAAGATTGTGCTAAAATTCAACCTAACTTTTTCCTTTGCTAGCATGCCTGTAACATTCTTGAGACTGCCTACCATAGCAATATAATTTCAAGTGGAATAGATGTATTTCCTACTTTGGCTCTAATCACATCCGAGATGTGATTTGAGTCTTCACTTAAGTTTCCTTTGACTTCTAGTACTGCTTGCTTCATACCTAATCTCTGGTGTAGATTAACTTTGTTTGTGATGCTAAAGACTCCCTTCCATAACCACTTAGCATTCAAGAGAGATCAAAAGAGGTGGATCAAATTGTCATCTTGACCTTGGCACAAAAAGCAACACGAGATATCTCCGAAACCCTATTACCAAGCCTTGATAAGCTTTGATGGAGAAATTTGGTAAACAAGATGCCTAATAAAGATAGACAGCTCACTTTCTTGTTTTCTTTCTGGAGTCTTTGCGATGCGGTTGAAATGGTTTTCCTTTGATTGGTCTCCTTTGATAGTTTTTTTGTTCCTAATGCAAGGATGTTAGTAAGAGAGAATAAACCATCTTTTTGTGTATTCTTCTTGGCTGGGCTTTCGAAAAACTAGTTGAAATCAAGGTTTGTCATGAAGAAAGTTAACTAATTTTTGGACACTTGTAATTATAAAACCAGCCCATGGATTAATACCTATTTGCCCAAAAACCAGCCAATGAGATATTTATTTGTGAATTATAAAATCAACCAATGACATTATTTATTTCCCCAAAAACCAGTCATATTTTGACATTTTCCTTTTATCCAATTGGATGGGGGAAGAGTTTTCCTTGAGGATCGTGTTCATTAATGTGCTCAAGGAGCTGGATAGGATGACGTGGCAGAGATGCGCCACATGTCACGGATGAACTCGTCGAGCTTGGAGATGGAGGCACCGCCACGACGCACGCTAGCGCGGAGGCGAGCTCCGAGCTGCTGGGCGCGGAGCCTCAGATCCTTGCTGTGCATGACACTCTGCACGGCCTCCTTGATGTGCTCGTGCCTCACAAGCCCATCCTCGCCCGCCACCTGCAGAGCCCGCCCAACCTTCCACGTCTCCACCAAGTACTCCCGGTCCATGAACTGGTCCGCGGAGTATGGCCACGCCACCGTCGGCACCCCACTGTACACCGCCTCCATCGTCGAGTTCCACCCGCAGTGCGTCACGAAGCACCCGACGGCCTCGTGGGCCAGCACCGACAGCTGCGGGGCCCACCTCGCCACCAGCCCCCGCCCTCGTGTCCTCTCCTCGAACCCCTCTGGCAGCCGGGCTGTCGTCCCGTCCATCAGGTCCGCCCTCACCACCCACAGGAACGCTTGGTCGCTCGCCTCCAGCCCCATCGCCAGCTCCTGCAGTTGTGCTTGGTTGAACATCGCCAAGCTCCCAAACGACACGTACACCACCGAGCCTGCGTCTTGACCATCCAGCCATCTTAAACACCCTTGCTCTTCCGCCCAAAATCCCACGCTTGTTCCATTAGTACTAGTACTGCAACGATCATCAATATCAATCTTGCAGCTGCCCTCGTCATGATCCATCGTATGCCCATCTTCTGATTGGAATTCATAGCCAAACAATGGCCCTATCGGGCAAATGTTGACCTTGTGATCCCTCAAAAAGCCTTCCACCACTTCCCTCTCTAACTCGATGCTGGAGTTGCAGAGAAGCCAAGGAGCCATTGCCATTTCCTTAAACCTTTTGACCATGATGTAGTAAAGATATTCCATATCCTTCTCATTCCTTGCTAGTGTCCAAGGGACCTCACCGCTGCGAATTTTCGGGACTCCGGGATGCGAAGTAACAAGAAGTTCTGATGGGTTGATCGGAATGCCTGCAATATGGAGTCAATTTCCACAAAGAACAGTATAAGTTAGAACGGATTTAATAAAAAGGCAAAGATAGACTATCGATTACATTTGTCATTACTGCCCTCGCTTTCAATCTTCGTAGGCTGGGCCTTGAAACTCGCATTTGTGATGAACATGAAGTATTTCAAGTTAAGAACTTGGGAAACTCCAACATTTCTAAGTGACTGAAAGGTTGGGGATCTTGCAACAACACCTCCAATCGAGAATTAGACAAATGATGTTGACGCAAATAGAAAACTACAAAGCTCTCACATTATTTGATTTTGCTCTCTAAATCATAAGCCCATTTCAATAGCCCATCAACTTTCACTATTCGACTACGAAATCAATCAAGTTTACAAGCAACTGGATGCTCTAAGGCACATCTTTCGATTGATTTGATCCTGCCGTTGTTGAATTTTGACCTCTTATGAGACAAAAGCAGGTAACGATCGTGATCAGCGGGAGGGGATACAAGCAGTATGGTAGGTACGTACCGGTGGGAGTGATATCTCCATTGATCTCGAGAAGTTTGGCGTCGTAGAAGAGGCGGGCTTGGGCGATGCTGGGGCACCAGAGGGAGGCATTGGCGATGCGGAGCTTGGCGGCGATGGCGAGGGCGTCGAGGTTGACGAGGTCGGAGACGAGGCAGGTGGCGGGAGGCTGGAGTTCTTGTAGGAAACTCAGGAGGAGGGGCTCCATGGAGGTCATGCGGCGGCCCAGGTTGGCCAGGTCGGCGGTTCGATTCTGGCCGGGGGCGAGACCGTCCGGCAGGGCCGCCAGGCGGAGGTTACGCAGCCCGCGGTGCTCGGGGAGGGGGGAGGCCATTGTAGTAACATACTTCTGGTGTTGAGTTTCTTCCGCAGTCGCTGCGGCAGCGCCGACGTTAGTATCACGACCACCAATATGACCAATATTATCGTCGCCATGCTTGGATATTGTAATTGATGAGGAATAGTACGCTGACGTGGAGGAGGCTTTGAGGATGAGCTGGTGGCTGTGCTCCGTGTTGACGAACGTGACGAGGATGTCGCCCCTGCGGGCCAGGATCTGCGCCAGCTGCATCATCGGCCGGATGTGGCCCAGGGCCGGGAATGGGAACATGACCAGGTGGGGCTGCCGTGCGCCAGCTGGGCGCCGCCCCACAACCTCCTCCTCCTCCCGGCCAAGCGATCCCATATCTAATTCACGGTTAGTATAATTATACTAACTATTATGGCTGCTCCCGCAATAGTTAGCCTACAACACCTAACATCGCATCAGCTACAGCTCTCTCTTCTTCTCAATCGTTATCCCCTCTGCCGTCCCCTTCGCCACCCGCGCTGCCCTTAAATAATCGCCGTTCATTCCCGTGCACACTCCACGACATTAACCCACAAACGTCGCTCTTCTCATACGTCGGCAGAATCGAGATCCCTGCACTACCCCTTGTCCGGTCTCTTCTCTGCCGCCCCATCCAGATTCCTCACTGCACAAATACTAAATACCTCTTTCTTGGATGTACGTAATACATTTGTGAGATGCACGGACACAGAAACCTTTAAACCTACTTCGGCGTGCAGCTTCTTATACTCTGCCGCCCCATCCCATGCAGTATACTACGGTTCATCAGAATAGTATAATATCCCTCTCGGTCGATGGACAAATAAACATTTAATAATAGGAGCGAACAGAAGAACCTAGTAAACTGAAGAACCTAGTAAACTGAATATTTGACGTCCCGAGTCCCGACTACCAAAACCTCCAATTTAAAATTTTGGAAGCTTTTTTCCTGCGAAAAGCCTGAAATAATATACAATTAAATTGAACGTGCCTTTATGAATTTTAAAACGGTTACCTCGTTTTGGAGTATTTGGAGCTGTTTTTAGTAGCATTGTCTTAGGGCAATGCTTATTGGATCTATTGTCATGAATTTTAAAAACTCCTCTTGTAGTATTTATGAGTGACTTTTAAAACCTCCTCTTGGAGTATTTGGAGCATTGTCCTATGGCACATTGCACTGCCTATTGGATTATACTATATCGTGCATTTCAAGGATAGGGATCATGTATTTATATGATTAGTATTCTTGATTTGTTAAGTTGAAACTTTTTCACCACCTAGGCGGGTAGTTTCTTCTTGCCTCTAAGTGCTATATTATTGCTATGTCTATTATAAAGTATTTAAATCTGCATCATTAAAGATGCCACTCAAGAATCAAAAAAGTGATTTAGCCCCAAAAGACACATAAATTATAGCTCTTTATTAATAAGGAGCTTACAATTGCCTTTGAAGACATATTCTTTCTTTCTTAACCTCTTAAGAAGTGCCAAAACTTCCCTAGTAAACAACCATAGACTAGCTCAGTCTTGACTCTAATTCCCCTAGGAACTACAACCAAATTTGTTTTAGCACATAATGCCCTAATAGTCACAGCTCCAGTTACATTCTAGGTTTCATTATCTATTCATATGGCTTCCCTCTATCTCAAAGAGAGCAGTCTTAATCCTAATATTGACATGCGGTCTTGTCGTTGGCATGTAAGAGTTAATCTTTTTCCAAATTGATAATGTTATCAAGTGCATGACGAATAGATTCTTTTGCCTTAAGGCACATCGCACACCAAGGTACCTTCATGAACTTGCCCAATTTGTATTTAGTATTCAACTTTGCAAAGGCACCAAGTCCAAGGTCAGCCCCTACACATAATAGGACTTTAGTTTATTGAAGTTTACCTTAGTTTTGAACTCTACCCCTCCCAAATCCACTAAAAGAGCTGTAGAGCCATTCTTTTCTATATGGATAATCTTATAAGAACCATCCCATTTGGGTTTCAACTTACGTAGGAAGAGCTCATGATGAGCATCATAATATAGGATCAATTAACCCTTAGCAAATTTATACTTCCTGGCATGAAGATCATGAAGCATTTTCATCCGCATTTTCCCTACTTGATGTAACAAGGCTTGCAATCGAATCTCATCAAGATGTATAAGGGAAGTGAGCCTTTCTTGCAATGCTTTCTCTTCACCTAAAGAATGGTTTAGAGCAAACCTTACAGTAGGTAGCTCAATCTCCAAAGGTAAAACACATTGTTCTCCATATACTAATTTAAAAGGGTATGGCATGTAACTCTTTTGAATATCCTATTATAAGCCCAAATAGCCACATACAACTTCTAATCCCAATCACGCTTACCTTCAGATACAGTCTTGGATAAAATCACATAGCTACTTATTAGTACTCTCTACTTACCCATTAGCTTGGGGTTGTAAGGCATGGTCTTATCATGTTTAATCTTCTGAGCTTCCGTTAAAGGCCTCAATCACTTTATTTTTTAAATGTGTCTCACAATCAAACACAAGCTCTTTATGTGGACCAAAACGACAAACAATCTATTCCAAAATGAAACTAGCCCTTTTCTTGACATTATCCTTCATCATAGCATGGGCTTCAAACCACTTCGTGAAATAGTCTATCACCCCACAATGACATAACACTTTCGTGTAGTTGATGAAGGATGTATAAGTCCAATGAAATCAATGACCCACTTCTCAAATGGTAGTGTAGCCATGATAGGAGTCAGTGGTGGGTGCTTTATGATCTCCCTATTGTCATCTTTGACATGTATCATATCTCTTGACATATGCAAATGTATCTAGGAAAATGAATGGCACCAATATCTAGCTCTCAAAGCTTTGTGTGTAGTCAAATGTTCAACAAAGTGCCCTCCATAGGGGGAGTCATGACACTCTTCCAAGATAAATGAAACCTCATCGGGCATGCCACATCAGCGATAAACATCATCAACCCCTTGCTAATATATTGTTCCTGTAATCAAGGAAAATTTCAAGGCTTACTACCTAATTTTTCTCCTTTCAAAGCTTTGTGTGTAGTCAAATGTCCAGCAAAGTGCCCTCCATAGGGGGTATTGGAAGAGAGAGGGGGAGAGACAATGTAATGGAGCAGCAACTTGACCTTCAGGTCGTTCATCATCTTCCATTATTTTTTAGACGACTAACATAACATAAGTGTATACAATAGTACTAAGGTCCGTAGGACCATTCACACTGGGTCTAAGACCACTGACTTATTTAATGTCCCACACTTGCTGATACAGCTGGACACAACTAATGTCGGTCATACATACTGATAGGAGAGTAATGGGAGCTTGATATTCTAACACTCCCCCTCAAGCTCAAATCATCTGATGAACTCCAAGTAGTTGTCTAAAACTACTAAACTTATCTTTACCCAAAGACTTGGTAAAGATATATGCAACCTATTCATCAGTCTTCACATGCATAAGATCTACTCTCCCTGCAAAAACCATCTCTTTGATAAAATGGTAGTGTACCTCTATATGTTTTGTCCTAGCATGGTAAACTGAATTCGTTGCCAGGAGTACACTACTGAGATTGTCACATAATAAGGTCACTGGAGCATCCACTTGAATATCCAAATCAACCATAAGCTTGAGTAGCCATGAAATCTCGCATGCTGCCAATGCAGCACCCCTGTACTCTGCCTCAGTACTAGACAATGCAACCGTTGGTTGCTTCTTGCTGCTCCAACTGATCATGCCACTTCCAAGGCCAAAAGCATAACCACTCGTAGATCTGTGATCATATGAGCATCCTGCTCAATCCGTATCTGTGTATCCAACTAGTTTCAAGGGCTTATCTCTAATATAAAACAACCCATAATCTACAGTGGACTTAACATATCTCATAATCCGCCTAACAGCATCCAAATGTGGCTTCCTAGGCTTCTGAATAAATAGACTTATGAGCCCAATTGCATAACTCAAATCCGGCCTAGTGATGGTCAAGCGGATCAGACTTCCAACCATCTGCCTGTACATAGTCACATCCTGAATTTCAGCTCCAGTGCTAATGTCCAGCTTGACATTCTGATCAAGGGGTGTATCCAATGGTTTGCATTTAGCCATGCTATACTTCTTCAGCATTTCCATGGCATAATGTTTTTGCATCATCCATAAACCATTTTCAGCCTTGATTACCTCAATACCCAAAAAGTATTTCAATTCACCTAGATCTTTCATGTCAAATTCAGATTTCAACATCTTCATTACATGTTGTATGCCCAAGTCATCATCACCAGTGATTATCAAATCATCAACATATATGACCAGCACTACCAAGCCACTATCAGTCTTCTTTGTAAATAGGCTGTGATCAGCCCTACCAACAATAAAACCCAACCTCTGCAAGTAGTTACTGATCCTAGTATGCCAAGCTCTCGGAGCCTGCTTCAGCCCCCCATACAGTGCCTTTTTCAGCTTGCATACATAATGCTGAAAATCAGGGTGAACATACCCTTCTGGCTGAACCATATAGACATCCTCTGCTAAGTCACCATTAAGAAATGCATTCTTAACGTCCATTTGCTGTAATTTCCATCCTCTAGCAGCAGCCAAAGCAATCACAGTGCGTATGGTTGCCATTTTGGCAACAGGGCTGAATGTTTCCTCATAATCAAGTCCATACTATTGGGCATACCCCTTAGCAACCAGCCTGGCTTTGTACCTTTCCACACTGCCATCTGACTTGCATTTAATTTTGTAGACCCATTTGCAGCCAATGGTCTTTTTTCTTTCAAGCAGTGGCACAAGATCCCATGTCTTATTTTCAGCCAAGGCATTCATTTCTTCATCCATGGCTGCACACTAGTTCTCATTTTCCACTGCTTCAACATATGTACCTGGTTCTTTGATCTCCATCACTTTTGTCATGTAAGCATAATGCTTTGCAATGTAGCCACTATATCTCAACCTGTCAACAGGGTATCTAATCCTCTGTGAGCGTCTAGGATGTGGTGCACTGCTCGATTCCCCTCTCTCATGAGGTGGAATGTACCTGCTCTACCTTGCGCCAGACGTATAGATAGTTGAAATACCAAGTTCACTGTCTAAAGTGTTAGAGCAGACTCATATCCAAAAGTCATTCTACCAAGTGTCATCATACCAGAGGCATCCTCAATAACTTTCTCTTTTCCTTTGCTGTCCAAGACATCATATCTCCCCCTCACTGATATACTGGTGTCAGTGGACGGTGAGCTCCTCAATCTCCCTATCCATGGGGATACTATCTGACTACTAGGTCCTATCATAGCAGTGCTCTACTGCATATCAACTGTAGATACATGAGTAGAATGAAAATTTGATGGCATTGTAGTCGATGATACATACCAAGAACCCATCTCATAAAAAATAACATCCCTGCTCACCAAGGTCTCCCTAGTAGAGGGATCATAACATTTGTATGCCTTCTTCTCATGCGAATATCCAATGTTAACACACTTATGCACTTTTGGATCCAGCTTCTTCCTTTTTTCATCTGGAATATGCACATAAGCAAGACACCTAAAGACTTTCATGTGAATTACATCCGGCTTATAGCCATACAGCTTCTCAAACGGTGTCATCTCATGAATACTTGTAGTGGGAGTCCGATTCAAGATATACATGGCTGTCATAATAGCCTCAGTCCAATAATAGAGCGACATCTTCTTCTCATTCATCATGGCACGAGCAGCTTCCATCAAGACCATGTTCTTTCTTTCAGCTACCCCATTCTGTTGAGGAGTGTAGCTGCAGGTAAGCTGCCTACGTATGCCATTTTCAGCCAGAAAGTTGTCAAACTCATTTGACACATACTCCCCACCGCTATCTGATCTCAAGCAAGAGATATAACTGTCAAATTCCTTTTCAACCTGCTTTTTAAATTGCTAAAAAACAGCAAACACCTCATCCTTTGTCTTCAGAATGTAAACCCAAGTATAGCGATTGTAATCATCAATGAATGTCACGTAATACTTCGAGCCTCCCATGGATGCATTAAGGGCTGGCCCCCAAACATCAGAGTGCACTAACTACAACGAACGTGTGCTCTACCTTACATGCCTGACAAATGGCAATCTCGACTGCTTATCAAACTGGCAAGCATCACATACATGACCAATATGTGAATATTGGAACTTGGGTAAACCTGTAACAAGCTATTTTTTCTGCATAATTTGCAGCCTTTGCAAATTTACATGCCCCACTCTCTTGTGCCAAATTTCCAAGTCTCTGATAGTGCCAGAACCATGGGCAAACATAGCTGAATTCAGCTCTGACAAGGTAGCATCAAGAGTAAACATTCTGCCATTCCTGTGACCGCGAGTTATCAACTTGCATCCATTACCAAACTCTTCAATAAGCAACCATGCTTGTTGAATCTACTTGCAAGTTCTGCTCTGCAACAGACAGTAGGTTCTTCGTAATCGAAGGAACATGCAATACATCATGCAAATTTTTCTTTTTGCCATCATGAACCACAAGAGGCACTTTGCCTTTATGCTCAATGCTATGTTGCATGTCATCACCTGTACAGACATAGCCATCTTTTTCAGCCACCATATCAGTGAACCAATCACCATGAGGAGTTATATGGTTCGATGCCCCTGAATCAGTGTACCAAACTGCATCATCAGTGCATTTTTTAGCAACTCTGTATTTTACATACTGCATGGCAAACAATCTATCTCCTGAAGTATCATCTACCTGACTAGATGTAGCAAAATGCCCATGTTGTTTGCCTTTCTGATTGCCCTGCTTCTTCCAGCAGTCCTTGGCAATATGCCCATACTTCCGGTAGTAATGACAATCCTTATCCTTGTTCGGATTGTCAGATGGGCACTGCTGTTGCCAGGAGCCTCTACCTCTAGGGCTAGATCTCCCCCTGCCTCTAAAGTTTCCACCACCTCTTGCATTCGATACCTGCTAGATGTTATTGCCATAGGATGCATTTTGCTGGCCTCCTCTGCCAAATCCATAGCCTCTACCATGGTTTCCATGGCCACGTTGATTGGAATAGAAAACTGCATCCTTGTTTTTAGAACTGCTAGACCCTGCAGCAAACCAAGCTTAACCTCTTCATGGATAAGCAATGCAACCAACTCATTGAAATCAAGCATTTCAGCTCACATAGACACAGAAGTGTCAAAAGACTTATACTCAGGCCCCAAGCCGTTCAAGGTCATAACAACCATGTCTTCATCTTCAACCTGTGAACCAACAGATGCCAACTGATCCGCAATGGTCTTAACCTCTGTGACATAATCCTGTATAGATCTGCTCTTCCTCTCCATATTGTTGAACTTCTGCTTGAACTGTGTCTTCTTGGCACTTGTGGTTGTGCCATAATACTTGACCAAAATGTCCCATGCATCCTTAGGAGAGCTGCAATTCATTATCTGCATTACCATGGCATCTGAGATACATAAAGAGAGCTAGTGCAAGACTCTACGAGCTCTTTTTGTCCAAGCTCGGTGTAATCGTCTTTGATCAGTGATCTAGGAGCTCAGGTTCAGCTTCCACTCCAGTAACCAACTCCCAATAGCCTTTCCCTATTAAGAAGTTCTCCATGAGAAACTTCCATATGGCATAATTGTTACTGTCAAGCTTTTCCCCCACTATCTGGGTTATGTTGTCAATCCTTTCTGCATTTGCCATGTTGTACCAGACAGTATTTAGTCACTACCTGACTTCCTGCAAGCCAACAAGTCACTCTGACCAACCTCAATCCTTGACTGTTTATGATAGTTTTCTGCAACTATTCTCTGCAAAAAACTAGAGTATTTCAGCCCTTTACAACCTCAAAAACATCCACAAACATGTGGTACAACCCGTAGGTACATCAGTCAGTACATAGACTTTGCAGGTACTGTAACTCTGTGTCATGCAAGCTTAGTGTAGTAAAGAGAATTCGCAGTCTGAAACCTTCAATTTTCCAGTAATCAGCAGTGAATCTACTGTCAAAAACCACTTTAAAACATGTCATACATGCTCAAACTTTCCCTGACATTTGCTATTATATGTAGGCAACTAGCCATAGTCATACCATGCACAAAACAGTGCATATCCAGCACGTACAAGTGACATAAATCTGCTCACAGATTGTATACAGCCAATAAATTGTCAAAACAAGATGTGTTTCAGCCCAAGAGATCCTCAATCCACTTCATACATATGCCACTGTGTGTAGGGATCAATACATAACCATCCGGGCATTCGCAGACTCTCTGTCTTCAAGAAGTAATGTCAAAAAGTACATGGATTGTTTATGACCAGCCAATACACTATCAAAGCATTTGTTCTTTGATTCAGATTTCAGTTTTTAAGAGCCTTCAATGCTCATAGCATTCAACAATCATATCCCGTACCATACAACTCCTTGTAGGTAACAAAAGGCATGTACTTCTTCAAGGCAATGAGTATATGATGATGACAGTTTTATGACAGTTTTCAGCCTGTCATAAAATTTCATATCTGAATATTTTATGAGTAAAATGCAATCCAAATGCATCAAACTTAGTACATATGCTTCGTGAATGAACCCTCACTTCAGTAGAGCTCAAAATGCTCATCAAATGGCTTCAAATCTTCAAAGAGTGATCACTGTATGCTGCCCTATTTCAGTTTATAGGTTCCAGCCATTAAAAATTTCCAGATTTGAATATTTTTTCCACCAAGACTTCAGCTCATAAGCATACCAACCAATACATATGTCTGCATAAGCATATCTATGCTCAAATCTCATGTCAGAGATACATACATGCTGTGTATTCCCTGTTTGTAACAAACCTAGACTATATTTCAGATCTGAAGCTCACTGTTCCAACTCATACATCAGCTCCAGACCAAGCAATGGCTTATCAAGGTATCAAAGGACCCTTCCAAGAAGCATTTTCAAGCTAGAGATCAACTAGGTAGTGATTGATATCTTCATTAGCATCAGAAAATGACCATTCAAGATCAGGCGCAAACACACCAGCAGCCCTGGGGGTTTCAGCAGGCAGGTATACTCCACAAGGATAGTTGATGCTTTCTCTTGAGTGCTCAATGAAGCCTCTACAATGCTTCAAATAGGCCAGGACAACCCTCTTGTATAATGACAACCCAAAATGACAAAATGCATACCTTCACAGATACAATGACAGCTCGCACACTATCAGCCTACTTCTCTTCAACCACTGCCCTGAGTCTTCAGGTTGCAGGTCTTTCTCATAGCTTCATGCCTTCAAGAGCCCATCCATCATGGCTCTGATACCATATTGGAAGAGAGAGGGAGAGAGACAATGTAATGGAGCAGCAACCTTACCTTCAGGTTGTTCATCATCTTCCATTATTTTTTAGACTACTAACATAACATAAGTGTATACAATAGTACTAAGGTCCATAGGACCATTCACACTGGGTCTAAGACCACCGACTTATTTAATGTCCCACACTTGCTGATACAGGTGGACACAGCTAATGTCGGTCATACATACTGATAGGAGAGTAATGGGAGATTGATATTCTAACAGGGGGAGTCATGACACTCTTCCAAGATAAATGAAACCTCATCGGACATGCCACATCAGCGATAAACATCATTGACCCCTTGCTGATATATTATTCCTGTAATCAAGAAAAATTTCAAGGCTAATATATCTAGCTCTCAAAGCTTTGTGTGTAGTCAAATGTCCAGCAAAGTGCCCTCCATAGGGGGAGTCATAACACTCTTCCAAGATAAATGAAACCTCATCGGGCATGCCACATCAGCAATAAACATCATTGACCCCTTGCTGATATATTATTCTTGTAATCAAGGAAAATTTCAAGGCTTACTACCTAATTTTTCTCCTTTCAGTCTTCGACAAAGCAGCTCCAACCTTTCTCATGGATTGATAATGTGTTATGGCAACATACCAGGATGGAATGGAGATCCTGTCTATTTTGAATTCCCCAAAATCCACAAGGCATTCAAAGATGCCCTACAACTTTGACAGTTTACTTCCAATTTCATAATCAAACTCCTGCAAAGTGATCAACTACTTCGCTAGGTAGTCAGGAGGCTGCAACTTATTCATCAATAGCCTCACTCCCTTTGCCTTCATATAAAATAATGCTTTTCATATAGGATGTAGTCCCTAAATTTCTTCATTGTTGCAAAGACTATCCCAAGGCACAGTTTATCCATATACATATAATTAGTCTTGGTCACCCCCAATTTGCGACTTCGTGTCTACAATATTTACTTTGGTCCCTCATCCTGTTGAAGGTTATTCCCTTGTACTCGATGATTGATAAGACGTGGTTATCTACTCCTTTGCTGAAGAGAGCTGATCTTATTCCAGCAAGTACTAACTAGACGGCTGGACTTTCTAGAATCTACATATGTCGCATTTGTCATTAAGGTAGCTTCTCGGAAAGTGCTAACCACTACACCACTTAAAGCTAAATCTTGATGGACCACCCTCTTTAGGGCATTGACTTCCTATCAATTTTTGCTGCTTCTTTAGGAAATTAACATCTACAGCAATTTTTCTATACTATTTCATTATCATATTGGTATAATGCTTCATCATGTCCTTGACTTCGCTAAGAACATTTGACACACTAGACTCATAATTGTGATCATCCGCTTGCCGTTTAGCTGGCCTCACCCACCACCAGATTAGGGATCGATCATTGATTAGTTAGCATGATATTAGGGTTCATCATATGGATTCCATTATTTAGTGGAACCATTTGGCTAGCCATTGGCATAGGAATATTAAGAGGAATCAATAGCATAGGCACATTTTGCATTATACTTTCTCTTCCATTCAAATTGGTCATAGGTATACTAGTCACACCTTGACTTCCACTGATCAATGCCAAATTATTTCTAGGACCTAGACTCATTTATGTTAGCCCTAGACTCCATAGGCTATTGGTAAGTACAATTCTACCTCCTCTGCTTGTATAATAGCAATGTCTATATCAGTAAGAGCCACACTACTCAACTGCACTTGGATATTGAAGTCTAATCCATGTAAAAAGTAATGTAGTTGGACAGCATGTAAAATAGGAATAGAGGTTTGCAATTTGTGAAACAGCTCTTTCAATTTCTAGGGTGTATGCTTGAGCATTCTCATGGGGCTCTTGACATGTCACATTCAGAACATGTAGCCAATACTAGCCACCTATCTCAAGGGAAAAATCTCTTTAGAAGGCCATAAAGAATAAGTCAATCATGGTTATGGTCCCAGCTTCCAAGTCATGATGCCACATTTAGCTCTTCTTTTCAGAGTCATGTTGAAAAGCATCATGATATGTCCTTCATCCTAAATTTGGCAATTGAACACACTAATTTTTGGAAATCACTTATGTGGAGCTCCACATCTTCCTCTACCAACCCATTAAAGATGGATAAAAGGAAACCTAAGGCAAGCAAATCTGACGTTCCTACAAAGTATCACAATAGGTTGCACCATAATGATAACCGAATTCACTACAGGGATCTATATCCATAGGACTACACCCCCACTCGATGTTTGTTGACTTGTTACGATAAGAGGCATACTAGAGCTTAACCTCTTTTCCTAATGGGCTGGCTAGGATAATAGGGTCAACAAGATCTCTCTTTCTCAAGGAAATGGAACTACTATGCTTAGGAGAATATCTCGTAAGGATCTCTGCTTGAGCCGCGGGCGCAAGTTGCATTCAAAGACTTGATGATTTGTGGAATTCAGCAATTCACACTACGTATCGCATTTCGCTGCGTTCTTCATCGTTGCAAGAGCCAAGATATTCATTGCTGAGAGTCGTTGCGTTTTGTTTTTCGATCCTACCTTCTAGCCCTCTCATCTCTTTCTTGACATTGGGCATTGGCTTGATGGTGTCTATCGACAAATAATTGATCTATTTCAATGCTCTTTGGAATACACTAAAGCATTGATCCCTATTAACCAAGATTCAAAAATTGCCACTTATTAGTAGCTCCAAGAAAACACACCACGTGTCAGGACCAAAAGTGGGCCCGACATTAGCTTTAGAGCTCTAGCTAGGTTCTTATGCGCACCAAACCACCCTCATGGTCTCATGGCCATGAGCATTTGGAGGCTATACACTACTCTAAATAAATCACATATTTGTATCAATTTAGTCAAATGTTTCTTTTTCTCCCAACTCCAGTAGAGGGAGTAGCCTACACATATAGGTGACTAACACCTTGTTGCACACACATACAAAGCATCCCCCAATCGATCATCATGGCTCTTATGACTCTCCTACACCTTAGGGATTGGCCCCAGGATGCGCTGTCTCAAACATAAAACACAATTGTAGCATTTTTCACTCTTTTTCCAAGCTACATGTTAGGAGATATTTTTGTTTCCTCACTTAATCATTTCCCAAAATAAATCATATTATACTACAACTTAGGGATTCTCACACTCTCATTGTTGGTCAACATTTTTAATAACCAATTAGAATGCATCCAAGAGACTTCCTCTTTCTTGATACTATATATAGAAATGCAAATACAAGGTATAAGGCCATACAATGCTCAAACAAATTAACCACAAATGAGCCAACATGTCTTGTGAAAAACATTCTTTCAATGATTTCATTTCTAATGTATGGCTTCATTGCTTAGAAATAACACTCGACTAATCCATGCTATTGTCCCTTTAAATTTAAATGAAGCGACTCCTGTATGTCATAATATACATGGAAATTAGAATTTAATTGATACTTAACTTTCCACAACCCCTTTCCCCCTATCGTTTAGGTTTTACAATTATGCACTAGTTTAAGAGGATATTTCATGCATTTTTCCCTGTAGAAAAGTGATAAACATACATTTTCACATAAGGATGGAGGTAGACTAAGACAAATCTCCATGCTTCATCTTCATCATACACATATACCAAATTTATTGTAATTTTTTATGCATAAAAACTATTTTTCATTAAAAATATTTATTTATGATTTTTTATTATTTATTTTAATATTAATTTTTATTTTTTTGATTTCTAAATTTATGAAGTTTATATGGATAGTGATTCAACATTACATTCAATATAACACCATTTGAACCATAAAAATCCATAAAATTATCGTTTTTTGACTAAATCCTGCATTGCTGGTTTTACATATTTGATTTTCATTATGCGAATTGCTTGAAATTACTAATTGTTATCTAATTTTAGATGTATTCCAGTATATTCAACCATTTTTAATCATTTTTCATAATAAGAACAAGAGATTAGTCATAAAATTCAATAAAAGACTGCTTACTCTATAAACCGCATACACATCCTATTATATTTTGAAAACAAGAAAGTGTTAATGCTTTTTTACAACCGCTAAAACCTCCTTTGTGTTTCCTTATTCCATTCTTCACATCTGGTTGTCACAAACCAGCACCCATTCTCCCTCATCCTCTCAGCACATATAAACAGTGAACATGGGAAGAGAGAAAGACTGAAATCTAAACTTTTCAAACAATGCATCAAATCTCTTGTTGTTTCTTGTGATATGGAGCAAAGAATTTAGGGATCTCAGTCCTAGGAGGAGGAGATATGATTCCAACAATCACGAAATCTCACAATTTATATTAAAAAATGGGACACGAAAAAAATGGCACCTCCCCTCTCCCCCGCTTTAGTTTTCATGCCTTTTGGCTCTCTTCATCTTGATTAACACATAACTTGCAAAAAAATGGTTTCATCCCATTGCATTCACACTATTCGGAAGTGATTTTGGTCCAAAAGGAGGTGCAAACGACCTCTGATTCATGATCTGACTCGACGAGTGGCTTTTTTGGCATTAAAAACTATTACCTGGTCTTTATCACTTACTTTCTAGCTTCCAGATCTAGTAGTAGCTGCTTCATAATGCCAAACCCTGTAGCCATTAAATGAGGGGCTAAAAGGACTCCGATCAACGAAGAACACTTGTATTGGATTCTTGGCATCAAAATGGACCTAGGAAAACTTCAGCTTCTTGATTTGTGATCTGCTTATTTTTTGCCAAAATCACCACTTTTACAGCTCTCATTAACTTTTGCACTTTAAAGTCAGCTCCAAATTCGTCTCTCAATGAGGCAGACAACTTTCTCCTTCTCCTCTAGTATCCCTCCTCCCCATTCCAAAACTAGTCCCTATCGAGCAACCCGTACTCAAGCCCCAACCCCAAGTCCAACAAGCATAAGAATGGCAACCATCACGGCGAGGTCTAAACTAGATAAGTCCTAGGGCAAAGGCTAAAGGAGGGGAAGAACTATCACCTAGTAGCTCTTAAGGAGATTTTCAAGTACCAAAAGAGCACGAAGCTAATGATCAAAAAAGTATCCATTGCACGCTTAATGAAGAAAATTTTTCACTCTTAGGGATATTAATTCCACATGCAAGGGATTATAGTGAAGACTATCCATAAAGCTGCAGAAATGTATATCGTCGCTCTTTTTTAGAATACATATCTCTATGCGATTCATACCAAGCAAGTGACCGTCATGTAGAGAGACATGCAATTAGCTAGACACATAAGAGGAGAGAGAGATTAGAGCTACCAAGGGTCTACACTTTATGTACACACTACAATGCAATGTACTTTGTGAACTTCAACATGTAATAGAACCTTTGGTTTTTATTATGCCTCAAATATCTCATATTGTATTTGTGCATGACAATATAATGATTAAATTTGCAACTTCAATTGAAAACTCGAGAATTAAGTAGAATGAGCAATCAATTATCGAGCCAATGGTCTAGTTGTTGAGGGTTGATATGACTATTTTTTTGTTGTTTTTGTTGGATTTTTGGGTGACTTTTGTATGATTTGAATGATTATTGATTGGTTTCAAAGTGTTTGATAGAGTTTTGAATAATGTTGAATAGGTTTGAGAATCTCATGATGTTTTTCAGTGGAGATATTATGTGTTGAAAGGTTTTGTTGAGTGCATGATAAGTTCTGATTGGTTCTGTTTATTTGTTCTAATTTCTTTCTATATGAGAGGTTGGATAATCTACGGTGTTTGAGAGTGTTTAGAAGCTTATTGAATTATTCTTGATAGTTTTGAATGGTTCTAGTTGAGCTAAATGCTTTCCGATGACCTTCTGTATGGTACTATAGACCTTTTGTTGAGCTTCTGTAGATCCTCTATCTCTGTTCTATTTTTGTTCTATATCCCTCTGTAAGTGTTCTGTAGGATGAATGTGTACCTTGGGAAAGTTTTCTTATCTTGGAAAGAGATGAATAAAAGTTCAAAATAGCTCAAAGAAGTGGAAGAAGTAGTTACTAAAGACTCAAGTGAAGATTGAAGTGGCAGTAACACTATTGAGCTACGAAAGGACATTGTAGTGGCTCTAGTGACCCTTCATATCAAACATACCTCTTGGAAGGGGTATACACAACCAAAGAGGAATTATGGATGATTATTATTCATTATTCTAATGTACTATTGTGAGAGAGATAGTGTATGAGAGATAGATGATTTTCTATGAGAAACATTGTATCTGCATGAGAGAGACTATGAAGACTATGAAGATAATGAAAGATGAATACGATGTGATGAATTCCATTCAAAGTTGATCTTTTTGTTTTGTTCTCTTGTTCTTTTATGTTTTTGATGAAGAATATGAAGAGTGAGTTGAAGTTCTGTTGAGATAAATCCGTGGGAGAATTGCTATATAATGAAGTTGTGTGAAGATTTGAGAAGATTAGTATTGTTTTTCTTCTTGTGGTTAATGAAAATATGAAAAACATACTTATTGATTATATAAGATAGATTTTCTTGTAGTAGATTCCCCATTTTCTTAGTGTTCCTCTGGATGCTCCATGTTTTTAGTGTGCAATCGAGGAAAATTGCCATCAATAAGCACCAATAGAGGCTGAAAATGGAAGAAGTTGCATTGTTGAAGAGGAAGAAAAGCAATGGAAGATTGGATTCTCGTTAACTGTTGAAGAATTGAAGATCTTTACTGCTAAATCCAATTTCTACAAGAAGTGCATCCCTCAATGGCAAAAATATATCACTATCTTGATGCGAGCCCTATGTGACAAACCCATCCCACTGTCTTCTGAAGCTATGGAAAGTTGTATCACAATAGCTAATTGTTTACCACAAAACTGAAAAGAGAAGTAGAAACAGAGAGAATGATCATCCATGGGAGATACTTGATTCTATGGTTGATGCAAGTATAATTACAGGACCACTGGATTTTGGTGCTAATGTGGATGATAGAGTTAATGTAATTTTTGGCCATGTGTCACCTTCATTAGTTTCAAGGTGAATACCCTCATTGTAATTTGGATCCCAATTGCATGTATTATCCCAATTTCCCACTGTTCTGCCCACATCAGTGCCATGCTAGTACTCAATGATGGTGCAAAACATGCATCAACCCAACCCATGGCATTGAAAGAAATTGACAAAATCAGAAGACAATCCCTGAGTGTAGTGCATTGGACAAGTGCAACATGAAGTGCTTGTCATGAGCCATAATCCCTGCGATATGCAAGAGTATCAACAACAAATTATACCTTCTTTCAAAATGACCCACAAACACCTTCAAAATCTTGCTCAAATCTGTCTAGGAAAAAACACCAATCTCGACCAAGGCTATCAAGTTTCCATACTAAAAAATCCAAACAAAATGACAAAAATAATTCTTGAATTAGACAAACGCAAAAATTTTAACTACAAAACAACAAATCAAACAACCACACAACAACTAAGCTACAAAAAACCTACTCATCCAAATTTTTTATAGGGGGTTTTCAATTTACGCGAAAGCTCTTGACACATTTAGCCCTCCCCTAGTTTACAAGCATTTATGCCTAGCATTTACTTTCACACAAAGTGACACTACATCTGTCATCCATTCGGTTTTCTCATTCTTTTGTTCTACATGTTTCTATTCTGACCACCTGTCCAATTAAATTGTCATCAACCTTGAGACATACTTCTTCAATTTGTAACCATTGATTCTTTGTTTATGTGCCTTTTCATCTAAATCTTCTAATGCATATGTCCCATTTTTATAAGTTTTTGTGACCGTAAATGGTCCCCCCCATTTTTTTTAAACTTCTTTTAAAAAGTATGATCCTGCTATTATATCTTAAAACGAAATCTCCTTTTTTATTTTTTATTTTTTTGATTTGTTTATTAATTTATTAAAGATCTCTTTCTTTGTTTCTTTCATAATGATCACATGCCTCTTGCATGTTCAATTGTGCTTCTTGTAATTGCAACAATCTCTCTGTGAGATAATTTTTGTCCTCACTCTCACTCGATTTTTCAAATATCCTTAAAGTCGATATTTCCACTTTTATAGGTAACAAAGCTTCTCTTCCATAAACCATTTTAAAAGGAGAAAAACATGTACTCTCTTTCTTGGCTAAATGGTGATGTGCCACAATGCAGAGACAATGTGAAAAAATCTAGAGTGCATCATCATCCGACTTTCTTATTAATCGAGAGTCAATGCCATATTAGTCATAAATGTTAGTGTCCATAGTATGGACAGTCCAAAAATACGATATTTTTAGATCATTTTAGCCTATTTTTTATATGTTGGATATTACTGTTTGTAAATATCCAAAAAAGCTGTAGAAAACTTCTAGAATAAGGTGGCATGCAAAAAGTAAGTCGCTTTATAGCCAATTGGGAAGGTCTCATGCAAAAAGAGAAGTTTTGAAAATCGCGCAACCTGTGATCGCAGTTTACAAGTAACAAACAGCACTCTGTACTAGGAAGAAGAAAAAAGAGTAATCTGGGACAATTTTGATCAAGCGTCTCCATGTTGGGCTTTTACCCCCCTTTTAGAGCCAACAGAACCATCGAATGTGTGGTCTGAGCAATAGAGACGAAATTAATATTTGGTGCATGTTTTTGGTCTACCAAGGAGTTTGAGGAGATCCAATACTTGGAGATTGCTTCCGAGTAGTCACAAATAAGGATTTTACCCCCCTTTCAGAGCCAACAGAACCATCAAATTTGTGGTCTGAGCAATAGAGAAGAAGTTAATATTTGGTGCATGTTTTTGGTCTACCAAGGAGTTTGAGGAGATCCAATACTTGGAGATTCCTTCCGAGTAGTCCCAAATAAGGATTTTGTTTATCATCTCAGGTTCTATCAATACATAGTGCTTTGAATTATTGATCTCTATCTTTATCTTGTGTACCTCTTATCTATTCTTTTTCTTCTTTTCTATCTCCTATTCTCTACATCCTTCTCTCTCTGATCCCCCGTGGATATGACCTTTTGACTAAAACCCCTTTGATATTGGTGAACCCAACGTGAAAGATCGTCGAAAGGAAACACAGGATGGGAGAATCTTGGGGAGAATCTTCAAACACAATTTCTAGTGATGTTTTGTAGTAGTTATTATAGAATATGAACATGCTTATGCAGGTAAAATTACAATAACAGTTGAGGCAAGCTTTTGCTCAAACAAAAACTGTAGTGATGAATGCTCTACAAGCAGTAAAGCGTGAGATGAAGTTGTTTAATGGCAGGAATGTATCTGCATATTTGTATACCTATGCTCAAAAGATTGAGTTCTTTTTGGTAGCTCAACTTGCATGGAGCCAGTATTTTGTATGGGTCATTGTGCATGAATTGAAAGCCTGAGTTATTGAATTGTACATGCATGATGCTAACTAGATAGCTTTCAAAAATACACTTATGGAAGAATCTTACATCGAAGACGCCCGTTTGATTGCTCGCAAGACTTTTGAGGAGTGGGTTCTACAACCCAATAAGGGTCTTGTGGCTCTATAGAGTTATTAAGAGAATTTGAAAGTGAGCTTGAGTAGTTAGATCTTGCAAAACAACAAGCTCTTGCAACTGAGAAAATTGACTTGTTTGTTCAAGTGGCAGATCTTGATGATTTATTAGAGGATCAGAATATAGAGATATGTCTTAAAATAGAGTGGAGGCATGTTAAGGAAGTTATTATTGCACTAGTGAAAAAGAATAAAAGAAGAAAAAAATTCCATGTATCTAGCTTGCCCACTATTATGGGCAAAACAATTGATGTATCCAGTAAGCCAGCCACTTCTGTGGCTATCTCTATGGCTACACTCGTTGTTCCCATTGTTAGGGAAGATGTTTAAGATGAATCAGTTAAATACATGTGGGATCTTCAATTGAAGGTCCAAAATTGGATAATAAAGGACAAGAGGAAAGGGGGCAGCCCCTACGCCAAGGAGAAGACATATGTGGTGTGATAGTTTGTAGCATGAAAGGAAGGATTGTGCTGCTTATCAGGAGGCCTTGGCACGATAGCTCATCTTTTGGAAAGATGGCAATATCCATGCACAAGAAAGAGGATTGCCTCTTGCTTTGAATTTTAGAAAGGAAGGTATGCAAAAGTTGTTGGAAGATTTGGTTGTCAGAAATGCTTATGCAGCTATGAATGCTTTTATTTTTGGTGTACAATTGGATAGAATGCTTGGCCAAGTGGTCCAAAGACTGCAATATGCACACATGCTTTACATGTAGTTGAAAAGAGAAAATCTACTGATAATGAAATATCTCATGCAAGGAAAGACATTCGTGACATAATTAGTTGGAAATCAATGGTAGATGCATATTCAGTGTATGCATATTTAGCAAAAAGGCAAAACATGGATGTACTTGTGGAAGAAAAACAGAAGAGAGATTGGTGTTAGAGTTGTGCAAATTTGACTCATTTTGGTCTATGATTCTAGGGTATACCTTCTTATGTGCATGATGAGTGACAAGTTGATGCTATGGGTGTTAGACCCAGATGTTGCATCGGTGGCACATACCGGAGGATATGCAAGTTTAGAGGGGATACATGTGGTACTGTGGATATTATAGTGAGATTTGGATTTTATTTGCAGTTGAGATTGAGCTACTTCAACTTTGCTCATGTGCTATAGATTGTTGTGTTATTTATGAGAGTAGTCCCCCTCCATTTAATGCTATTTTGGTTATAGTTTGTGGTTTTTATCTCTTGTTTCAGCTTGCTTTGGCAATGATTATGGGGATATTTGCAAGTATTACAATAGCCTATTTGGTTTGTATTAGGCCTTTTTTTCCTATAGTATGGCTGGTTATTCAAATGAGAGTGCCATCTTCAAAAATTGTCAAGATTGTGGGAGAGAAGAAAGGAGTCTCACTTGTAGCTTTCTTGCTTGCACAATGGGGGAATATACACAAGGGTGGAGGCTGGAAACAATTTTCCTCTTCTTAGTTGTGTAAGCCAAAAAGAACTCTAGTACATAGAAATAGAAGAACCCTATATATGGGTCTCAAACCAAACTCAACTAACTAAGGTGGCATACTAACTGAGCCACGAACTAGAGTAGGTAAGGATAGCTGTCATCTAGCTATTATTCATGGGCGGTGTACCAACCGCATCTATAACAACTGACAAGTCGGTGACATAAATGCACAACGGTCACCCTGGCATATCACGAGTGGAGCTCGATATCTCAACACTCCCCCTCGAGCTCAATCCCAATTCCTGCACACCAAGTAGGTCTCTGAACTTGCACAGCTTCTCTGCACCCAATGCCTTCGTAAATATGTCAGCTACCTGATCCTCTGTGCCGACATAAACTAAATCAATAAGACCTAGTAAAACCCTCTCCCGCACATAGTGATAATGCACCTCAATGTGCTTTGTTCTAGCATGATAGACTGGGTTATTTGCCAAGTGTATACTACTCATGTTGTCACAATAAATGACAACTGGCCCATCTTTATGCTAATGCATATCATAAAGTAGCTTATGCAACCAAGCTACCTCACATGCAGCCATTGCTGCGCCCCTGTATTCAGCCTCTGTGCTCGACAAGGCAACTGTAGGCCGTTTCTTGCTGCTCCAAGTGACTGCAGCACTCCCAAAAGAGAACACATATCCACTGGTAGATCGTCTATCAGAAATACTACCAGCCCAATCAGCATCAGTGTATCCATGCAACTGTATCTGAACCCCAGTCTCATAAAATAGTCCATACTGCAATGTGGACTTCACATACCTGAGTATGCGTCTAGCCGCATCCAAATGCGGTTTCCTTGGAGCCTGCATAAACTGACTTACCAATCCAACAGCATAGCTCAAATCTGGCCTGGTAATAGTCATATAAATCAAGCTTCCTACTATGCGTCTGTACATAGTAGGGTCTTCCAGAAGCTCACTTGCATCTGCGCTCAGCTTCACATTCTGCTCCAAAGGAACTAAAATAGGCTTACAGCCTGTCATCCCATATTTGGATAGCATGTCCAATCCATACTGCCTCTGCAAGAGCCGTATCTCACTTGGTGATCTAATCACCTCAATGCCCAAGAAATAACGTAGCTCTCCCAAATCCTTCATCTCAAATTTTAACTTCAATAGCATTTTCACATGAAGGATATCTTCATCACTATCACCTGTGATAATCAAATCATCAACATAAATGATAAGTAGCATAATACCTTTCTCTGTTTTTCTCACATAAAGTGAGAAATTTGCCATGAAAATCGGAAAGCCAATAGTGACAAGATACTGTCCTATCTTGTCAGGTCATACTCTAGGTGCTTGCTTCAAGCCATACAAGGCTTTTTTCAACGTGCAAACAAACTCAGGATGAACAACATGCACATAACCTGGTGGCTGCTCCATATAGACCTCTTCTTGCAAATCACCATGCAAGAAGGCATTCTTTACATCCATCTGATGTAAAGACCATCCCTTTGATGCACCCATAGCAATGACTGCTCTTACGATTGCCATCCTTGCAACCGGACTGAATGTTTCTTCATAGTCAACGCCATATATTTGTGTATACCCCTTGACTACTAATCTTGCCTTGTATCTATTCACAGAACCATCTACATTGTGCTTCACCTTATAAACCCACTTACAACCAATTGCATTCTTACCTTTAGGCAAAGGTATCAATTTCCATGTAGCATTTGCTTCCAAGGCATCCATTTCTTCATCCATGGCTTTCTTCCATTTTTCTTTTCCCATGGCTTGCTCAAAAGAAGTGGGTTCTGGTACCTGTATCACTTTGACCATATAGGCATAGTGAATGGCTGTAAATCCATCATATTTCAGCCTATCCACAGGATACCTAGCTTTGGTAGACCTGCGCAAAGTAGGTTCACTCCCAAGTGCTCTCAAAACATCCCTGGTCTTCCTTACTCCAGGTGTAACAATAGAAGGAATACCCAACTCATCATCAATGCTCTGTTCTGAGCCACTGGATTCACCATCCACATAAGAGTGACCTGCATTCACATCAAACATGGGCTGATCTACCTTCTCTTTTCCTTTTCGTGATACCTACATACCACTATCTACATTGCTTTGAGAAGATTCTCCTGATCTCAATCTTCCTGTCCATGGCGAAGAATGTGAACCATTGCTAGAGGACGCTCCAGGTCCACTAATATTTTGTGACTGCTGCTGTGAATTCTGTACAGTATTACCATTTTGTGCATCTACATTATCAATCACATTTATTGGTTTATACCAGCTACTCATCTCATCAAAAACAACATCTCTGCTCACTGTAAACTTACGAGTAGAAGGGTTATAGCATCTATACCCTTTCTGCTGCAAAGAGTAACCAATAAAGATGCACTTCTCAGCTTTTGGATCCAACTTGGATCTCAACTCATCTGGCACATGAACATATGCAATGCAACCAAAAATCTTCAAATGAGAAATATCTGGTTTTCTACCAGTATACCTCTCCTCTGGAGTCATCCCATGTATTGCTGCAGTGGGAGTCATGTTCATTATGTAGACTACTGTAGCAACTGTTTCAGCCCAATAAAAATCTGGCAAGTCTTTTTCATTGAGCATGGCACGAGATACCTCTCCAATATGCCTATTTTTCCTTTCTGCAATTCCATTTTGTTGTGGGGTATGACTGCATGAATATTGTTGCTTTATGCCATGCTCCTGCAGGAATCTTGCAAACTCATTTGAGAGGTGCTCTCCCCCTCCATCTGACCTTAGGCATTTTATTTGCAGGCATGTTTCTTTTTCAACCATTGCTTTAAGAGTTTTAAAATGCCCAAAAACTTCACTTTTCTTTTTCATAAAATACACCCAAACTTTTCTGCTATAGTCATCAATAAAAGTGACAAAATAATGACAGCCTCCAAGAGATGCAGCTTTAGTAGTCCACACATCAGAGTGGATTAATTCCAATGGCTTCTTACTCTCTTGAACATGTCTAGGAAATGGTTTCCTTGCCTGTTTTCCAAATTGGCAGGCTTCACATACCTTATGCATTTCTGCAACCTTGAATTTAGGCAATCCTGCAACAATGTTTTGGGCCTGCATTGATTTAAGTCGCTGTACATTAACATGACCAATGCGTTTATGCCAGATATCAATATCTGCAACTACACCGGTCCCATGTGCTAACATTGCTGCACTCAATTCAGACATGTCTGCATCCAAGGTAAACATTCTGCCCTTTTTCTTTCCTTTTGCTATCAAGCGACCTTTATTTTTCATATTCTCAACAAAGCATCCATGAGGATTAAATCTGACCTGCAAGCCCTGCTCAACCATTTGGCCAACAGTAACTAGGTGCTTGGTGATATTCGGGACATGAAATACATCCGATAGGTATTTCTTTTTCCCATCCTACATAGACAAAGGAATTTTTCCAATCTGCACAATAGGATGTGCAGTATCATCACCAGTCTCCACAAATCCTAGCTTTTCCATTTTCCTTGCATCCTCCATCCATTCTGCATGACCTGTCATGTGGTTTGATGCACCTGAGTCAACATACCATACATCGTTGCTTTCTTCTGCACTTGTCACAGAATTGTTCATGTGCTGCACCATAAACAAATGCTCATTTCTGTCATCACCCTGTCTACTAGAAGATGCATAATTCCCTTGTTGCAATTTTCCATTCATGATGTCATTCTGCTTTTTATAGCAATCTTTAGCCATATGACCCATTTTACCACAGTAGTAGCATTCAACATTACTGTTTGCATTTTGGCCTCTTTGCCATCCACCACGACCTCTTTGGCTCCCCCTGCCTCTAGAGTTACCATGTCCTCCTCCATAGGACTAGTTTTCTTGAGTTTGCTGTATATTCTGATTTCTACCATGGCCTCCAGATCGGCCTCCTCTACCTCTGTCTCTACCTCTTCCAGCATTTGAGTAGAAGACAGCTTCTTTTGAATTTCCTCCTAAAGAAGATGCACCACCATTTCTCTACTCCTCATAAATTAGAAGAGCAATCAACTCCTCAAAATCAGGAAATCTTTCACGGACGGAGATGGATGTTCGGAACTGTGCATAATCCTTTCCTAGACCATTCAAGGTCACAGAAACTAAATCATCATCTTCCACTGGCGACCCAATGGAAGCAAGTGCATCTGCAATCTTCTTCACCTTCATGTGGTAGTCATTGATGCTCATATTTTCTCTTTGCACATTATGCGACTCTTGCCTGAGCTGCATTTTCCTGGCTTGCGTATTTGTGCTATACATTTTTGACAAAGTATCCTATGCCTCCTTTGGCGTACTTGCATCTTAAATATGCACAATCATAGAGTCTGAAATGCTGATAGACAGCTAGTACATAACTTTCCAAGCTCTCTCATGCCATGCTTTAAATGCCTGCATTTGCTGTTGATTTGGAACATCAGGAAGAACTGGTTCTTCTTCATTCCCTACAACGAATTCCCAATGTCCTTTTCCCATAAGGAAATTCGTCATTCTAAACTTCCATGCTTGGAAGTTGTTCTTGTCAAGCTTTTCAGTTACAATCTGTGAAAGAGAATCAGACGCCATTACAGAACACTGCAAAAAATTCTGTCACTGCAAAAAAACATAGCTTCACCCTCACAAGGGCAAATCTGCAAAACTGGCGAAAGTGGTATTTGACCACACAGTCACTTCCTAGTGACGATTTTGCATAAACAGGAAACAAGGATGATTCTGTAACTCCCAATGTCTCTACACACAAGCATACAATGCAATTTCTGTGGTAACTTTTCACTGACCTGTAGAACAGTGGTCACACAGCATAAAACAGGGCCTTTTCCTGAGTGCGTGCAGAAAACTTCCGTCTCCAAAACCGGCCTCGAAATGGCCTCAAATCAAAAAAACAGAGCAACCCAGGGCTAAAGCTCTATCCCGCAGCATATACTGCCTTCTTGCTGCACCGCGAAGGGCGTCTCAATCTAAGACAATGCACTCTTGCACTTTCCGACTGTGCTACCTGTGCAGAGACTTGCTCCCAAAACAGAAAAATTAAAGCAACAGTGGTCCTCTTACCAGAACACTACGAACTTGGCTTGCTTTCTTGAGCTCCTTACCACGAACAAGGCTCTGATACCATGTCAAGATTGTGGGAGAGAAGGAAGGAGTCTCACTTGTAGCTTTCTTGCTTGCACAATGGGGGAATATACACAAGGGTGGAGGCTGAAAACAGTTTTCCTCTTCTTAGTTGTGTAAGCCAAAAAGAACTCTAGTACATAGAAATAGAAGAACCCTATATATGGGTCTCAAACCAAACTCAACTAACTAAGGTGGCATACTAACTGAGCCACGAACTAGAGTAGATAAGGATAGCTGCCATCTAGCTATTATTCATGGGTGGTGTACCAACCGCATCTGCAAAACTGACAAGTCGGTGACATAAATGCACAACGGTCACCCTGGCATATCACGAGTGAAGCTCGATATCTCAACAGACATAGTGTGAAAAAACTTGGAGTGCATCATCATCCAGCTATCTTATTAATCTAGAGAGTCAATGCCATATTAGTTATTAGTGTTAGTGTCTATAGTATAGATAATTTAAAAATACGAGATTTTTGGATACTTATAGCCTATTTTTTATATTTTGGATATTATTTTTTGTAAATATCCAAAAAAGATATAGAAAACTTCTAGAATAGGGTAACATGCAAAAAGCAAGTTGCTTTTTAGCTAGTTTGGAAGATCTCATGCAAAAAGAAGGGCTTTCGAAATCGCGTGCCCTCGAGATTGCAATTTACAAGTAGCAAACGACACTCTGGAGGAGTAGGAAGAACAAGAAAGAGTGATCCAATAGAATTTTGACTAGATGTCATGGGGTTTTATCTCCCCTTTCATAGCAAACAGAACCATTAGATTTGCGGTTTGAGCAGTAGAGAAGAAGTTAATATTTGGTGTGTTTTTTTGGTCGATCAAGGAACTCTAGGAGATCTAATGATTGCTTCCGAGTAGTCCCAGACAAGGATTTTGTTTATCATCTCAGGTTCTATCAATACATAGTGCTTTGTATCATTGAGCTTTGTCTTTATATTGTGTAATTCTTGTCTATTCCTTCTCTTCTTTTCTATCTCCTATTCTCTACTTGCTTCTCTCTCTGATCCCTAGTAGATACGACCTTTCGACTAAAACCTCTCCGAAAAAACAGTAAGCCCACAAAGCACTTGGCAACTCAATGTCCCATGTTTGAGGATGGTCTTTTAACATTTTTGATACTTAGTAACTCACTATTGAATCGCTCATTTAGACCATTACATTGACGATAATACAGTGAAGCAAACCTCTTTATTATATCTTCATTTTCTCACAAATATAATTAGTTCTCCCTTGAGACCTAGTCCCGTACCCCCATTAGACAAAATCTCTAAAGGTGTCCCAAATTCATAACACATGTCTTCATATATCAATTTATCCACATCTATGGCTCTGATGTTTTTCATTGCTTTAGCTTCTACCCAATGAGGTCTACCCAATGAGGAAGGTAATCAATTGCAATCAAAATGTATATATTTCCTATTGATGTATGCGGTAATAACAGATCTATTGCATTTGTTCTCCATTTCTCAAAAATATCATAAGAAAGAATATATTTTTTGTTCTCATTTAAGTATTTTCTTGCTTATTCTCTAACATTCATGACATGATTTACACTAGTGATTGATATCTTTATGAACACTTGGCCACATATATTCTTCAGTTAAAATTTTCTAAAGAGTTATTTTGTAGAAACAATGTCCCCCACATGCTCCCTCATGATTCCTTTCAAGAATATGATATATTTCCTCCTTCCAAGGTACTCTTCTAAAAAATAAACCCACTAGCTTAGCATAAAGAACATCATTCACTAACTTATACCTTCTTGCTCTTCTCAAAAATATGTATTTCTTGTCTTTAAGAACACTTGATAGTACTTTCCTAGTAAGAGAAATTCTTCTTCCAATTCAAGGATGTCTCTTCCTCTATACAAAGGAAAACATGCTTTCATAGCAAAAAATACTTGACAAAATTCTTCTTGCATTGCATTATGAGCTTCGTGATTCTTGTCCTTGGATATATGTTTCAAACTCCAAGCCTCAAATTGATTTAAATTTCTTTGGATTCTATTACACATTCTCTTAAGTTTGGGATTCTTGATTTGCCAACCTCCAAGGATTTGCTTTACTAATAGTAGAGAATCACCTCTAATTCTCGATCTTCAAATTCCCATTCTTCAAGATAGCTTCTCAAAAGGTTGCATATTTAGCTTCATTGTTACTAGTTGCCTCAAGTTTAACAATTTCTTTCCGTATCAACTTCCCATCTGGATCATAAACTACAATCCCTCTTGATGATGCTTGATGTGCTTTTCGATATGATCCATCAAAGTACATTAAAAATGCTTGATAAGTTTTAGATATGATCCCCTATAATTCAAAAGATCTGCTACTGTAGCTTGAGTTGAATCCTCAACCTGAAATTTATACTGAAATTTCTCTAGCTCAATAATCCATTTTATAACTCTCCTTGAAAGATTTGAGTTATTCACTAACTGTGGCACTAGTGTATAGCTTGTCAAAATTGTAAAGGGTTTTGGTAGTAAATACCTCCTAAATGTTCTACCCTAATCATTACCAATTCAATTTCACTATATATTCTTTCTATTTGCAACTTCACTTGACTTGCAAAAAATAGGTGGGCCTCACGTATCAATAATTCTTTTCTTGTTGCATAAGAATTGCTCTAATAGCATCTTCTTGTTTTGATGGATTTACAAAAAGTTCCCTTTGCTAATTAGGTGCCTAGATCAATGATGCATGACCTACAGTTTCCTTAACTTGTTGAAACACTTCTTGAGCCTCTATTGTCTCCTCTAGAGGATCTTTCTTGTCTACCATCTGCAATAGATAGAGCAAATGAGACATGATAGGGTATTAGCATCAATTGACTACCCCTTACACCCCTCCCCAAAATGGTATTGTCGAATGCATGAACATGACAATTTAGGAGAGAATCTTTAGTATGTTTAGCGAGAAAAACTTACCACAATATTTTTAGACTGAGGTAGTTACTACTGCCATACACTTGATTAACTAGTCCCGTTGCATTGCTATTGATTGCCAAGTTGCAGAGAAAGTATGGACTAGGAAACCTCCATCATATGCTCATTTACATATCTTTGATTGTGAGGCATTTTTCCATGTTCCCAAGGACAATTGCAATAAGTTGGATCCTAAGTTCGTGAAATACATCTTCCTTGGTGTAGAGGTGGCACAAGCTCAACTTCCAAGACCCATGGAAGCATTTCAAGCGAGCACTAATGGCTACCTCTCACATAGCTGATGCGCTATCCTGCTCTACGAGTGTAGTGAGCTTACCTTGATGCTCAAGTGAGTTGCTTTCTCTCTCAAGCACTCAGATAGCCCCACAATTATTGATGCAAGCTCAAGCATCCTCAAGCCTCCATCTCCAAGCTCCATCCTCCATAGCCGCATGCGACACAAGAGAACAGAATATGTGGGAGCTTTCGCTCAACCGCCAAGACCCTCGGACCACTTATTCTTTCAAGCGTTTCAAGCGAGCTCTAATGGCTATCTCTCACCTAGCCAATGCGTCGTCAATCCTACGAGTATAGTGAGCTTACCTTGATGCTCGATCGAGTACCCTCCTCTCTCTTGCACTCCGATAGCTCCACGATCCTAGATGCTAGCTCAAGCATCCTCAAGCCTCCTCCATCTCCAAGCTCCATCCTCCATAGCTGCGCGCGCAAGAGAAGAGAAGGGGAGAGAAGAGAAGAAGAGGAGAGGAGATGGTGAAGAGCTTCACCCTCTTGATCCCTCACCCTCACACACACTCACTCCCTCACACTCTCACACTCCCTCTCTCAAGAGCACACACAATCAAGAAGGAGAGAAGAAGAGAGGAAGAAGAAGACTCCTTTTGCCACACACCAAAGAATGAGCTTTCCATTCACTTTTCAACTTTATATACAAAGCCCTAAATCCTTTTTGGGCGGTCATCCCCTTTTTCCTCTTTTACATGGCCGGCCGTGGCCTGGGCCCTTTTTCCCATTTCCCACCGTTCTAATTTATCCTATTCCCAACTAATGCATACACTTTGCACAGGAGCGAGCCTGGCGCTCTTTTACACAGATTCGGGGGCGCTTTCCCATTTTAATGGTGCGCCTTTTTTCTCTTTCGTTGCCTTGGCCCGACACCGAAGCTTTCTAAGGGTCATGCCCGAACATTTGAATTTTTCAGGGATTGGTTGCCGGTCAAGGCGCCTTCTTTTGCTTTTATCCTGCACCTTATTTGCTATTTCCCTTTTTTTCCATTTTCCACTCCTTTGTGCTGCGGCAACACGATAACATTACCCCCCTCCTAGCCAAGTGCCAGTCCCATGGCACTGCGGTGGGACATGGTGGCAAGTCAGGTCGGCTATTAGGTGGAATAAGTAGGTGGGTGGTTAGGGTGATGACCCGGAGAGGGACCGGCGTGATTTAGGCTCCATGAAGACACTCGGCCTCTGTCACACGGTTGTGGCACTAGTTACGTAGTCGCTTGTCTTTAAGGATGAGAAACACTTGAAGCAATAAGCAATCCCTTAGGATTATGGTATTGGAGGGATTTATTCTGGAGAAAACCCGTGGTTTCTATTGAAGATCCTTGTCGTTGAGTTGAAGGTCTTCAGTTTTGAGTTGACGGTCTTCAGGCTTGTGGAATCGATAGGCTATCCGCGGAGCTTTGAAGCGTTGGGCCTGGATAGTTGGATGATGCAGTTCCCAAAATCTATGCCAATGGCAGTTCTACCTTGACCTGGTTCGATCATGGTGGCCATCAGCACAGGCGGATGGCTGGATGCCGACACGTGTGGGTCATTAGAGGGTGCCGTGGTGATCGTCTTCCACAGGTAATCATCTCTTGAGAGTCGAACATAGCCTGCAAGAAAAGTTGTGCACTCCCTAAGGGGCGTGCCTACTTGGCGTGTAATTTGTGGTGGTTGTGGCAGTGGAACTGGGAGATGGGTCTAACCTTGGGCAGGCCCTTGGTAATGTCCCACACTTGAGGACCCAGTTCGTGCTTCGTTGAAGGTGCGGTGCACTCTTAGGGTGACAGGTCTGGAAGTCCTGCCCTTGATGTGCCCTAAGCGTGAAGTGGGGGAGGGGGCTAGGGAGATCCCTAGGTGCAGGTTTTTTTTTTTTTTTGAGATGAGACATAGGCCTAAGTATCTTAGTCGGAATGAGGAGGAGAAGGGGGGCGGAGAGACTTGCTCAGAAATTGGCGACTCTACATGTAATTCTTTAGATTCATACGGACATGTAGGGAGGTAGTGGAGAGAAAGGGGTGGTTGCATCTAGTGAACTGGCTGTCGTTCATGTCCTCTAGGAGGGCTAGGCAAAAAGAGGGAAGGAGAGTAGCCCTCATCATGAGACGAGCCATGGCACAATTATCTATAGCATTAGGGTCGAAGAATAGGGGAGGCAGGCCACGCTCTTGTGTAGTCGAGTCCTGCTTAAGAAGTAGCCTAAGTAGCCTAAGATAGTTACAAGTGGTTATAAAAGCGGGGTCAGGACATGAGGAAAAGTCCACAAGGAAGCGCATCATAGACTCGTCTAGGCTTTCTGCGGTAAAAAGAAGGGCGTTGTCAAAGGATGCTATAGTGGAGTTATAAATGACGGGGAAGTCATATCGCCGTGGAGGGTGGCATCAAAATCTACGCCTACCCTTCGAGGGTACGCCATATAAGTAGGGTCGTTCCGCTCGAATGGCAAGGTATTACAAAAAGCCATCCAGGCGAGCATGCTTATGTCACATACTCATCTCCTCCATAGGGGTTGGTCCCTATAGTTTTGTACAGTGTGGGGGATTTCAAAATTTTTATCTTGCCATTAGTCGGCTGCTTCGATGCCCCAAGAGGTTGGGGTCTTTTCCCGCTCTTCCAGCCATTTTTTCCCCAGCCGGCCACACTAACCGCGATCACCTTGTCCATCACTTTGAGAGGTAGGACCCTCCGCAAACTGTTGGGTAGGAGGAAACTGAAGGAGAATGCTCCTTTCCTAGTTCCTACACCTCCCACACCACCAGTTCCGTGTGGAATCCCGCCGGGAGATCATCTAGGCACGGAGGGAGAGGCGCGGACGGTAGCACGGCTAGTTTGGCTCTCAACTTCTGTCTGGCCTCCTCCACCAGCTTTTTTCACCTTTCTTTAGAGATGGCTTTCCTTTCTGCAACAGCTGGATCTTCTTGTGGCGGGTCTTGGGCCTATGGCGAGGGGGGTTGTGGGACCGCATCTTCCCTGAAGTGATTCACATCGATTTCTAGCTCTACTTCTTTCCCCTGCCGTTTTGCGTGTACTGCTTCTTCCTCGAACCCGAGGGCATCTATTTCCTGGGGGGTTAGGCCGGCCCGCATCAGGTATTTCCGTTGTTCCTCCAGACCCAGCCTAACCTCCGCCGGTAGTGGTGGCATCTGTAGTCCAGCATGTAGGGCTCTTCTTGCCATGCTGAGCTTCCTCCGCACTACTTTCAGTGGCTCTCCTTGTGCTGTGTGGGTGGCGTCCAAGATGGTATCGAGAAAGGTCTTCTATTGAGCGGCTGAAGGCCATTTGGGCTACCTCCGCCTTGCTCTCCGTGATGATTTTCTCTTTTTATGTTAAAGCAAGGCGGCGCGCCAGTGTCTTCACCCTCCTCTCGTTGCGCCCGACCCCCTCCTCTGCCCTTTTGCTCATCACTTCCAGGCCCTCCCCTTGTCTTAAGGTCAGCATCATGATTTTCTATCCATAATCCTCTAGTTCCCTGACTAGCCTCTCTTGTTCTTGTCGTTCAGAGGTCAGCTGATCTGTTAGGCGCTTGAGCTCCTCCTCCTGCTCCTCCATGCCTTGTTGCCTTTCTTCGTCCCTAGCATTCAGCTCCACCTTGAGTGCATCCACCTTAGCAGCTTTCGCAACAAGCTCCTGGTACTGCACTATTAGGAGCTTGTGCCCTCTTTGCATATTTACTAACTCTTGCATCTCATTTTCGAGTAGCTGCCTCCAATGTTCCTCCCTCTCATCTCTAGCCTTCAGTTCCTGTTTCAGATCTACAATTTCGCACTGCTGCAAGGCTACCATTCTTGTCTTGTCCAACTAGAAGGCGGCCATGGTTTCCTTCTGGGCTGCCAACTCAGCCACGGCTGTTTTGCATTCCTCCTTCGCTCTCTCCAACTGGAAGAGCAGCTCGGTGACGTATTCGTCGTAATTAGCCGGTGGCATTATCATTGCGTGAATAGGCGAGGTGGAGGCTTTGACTTTTTGCTTTTTGGGCTCTTGCCTGGACTCTGCATCCATGGCTGGCCTTTTCTGTCCTGTGGCCCTAGACTCCGTGCTCTGCCCCTGGCCCATTTCTTTGTTGATAAAATACTGCATCCATGCCACGAAATTTGACACATCTGCACTAGTGGGGATGCTGGGGGTGACGGTGGTGAGTTCCGCGGGAGGTACCAGGAGGGTAGGGATCGGATGGAGCGGGGCCTTGCCTTTGCCTTCAGAGACTGGAGGTGGCATGAACTCTGGCACCTGTATGTTGGATCCAGGCCCCTCTTCTCTGCATGGGCTCAGGTTCCTTAGTTCGTCTGCTCGGCACTGCTGTTCGATGGACCGTCGTGTGGCCTCCGCCAAGTCCTCCTCCTTCCTTCGCAGCTCCTCCTCTTCTTCCTCCGCTTTTCTCTACATTTCCTCCTTCCTTTTCTTCTGCTCCTCCTATTTTTTCCATTTCTGTTCTTTTTCCCTCCTTTTCTCCGCTTCAGCTTCTTGTTTTGACGCCTCCTTGGCTTTCTATAACTCCTCTCTTTCCCTCTGCTCCTCCTGCTTTTTCATTCTCTCTCTCTCTTTTGCTTCTTTCATGGATTCCTTCTTCGCCCTTTCCAAGTCTTCCCTTTCTTTCTTCCTGCCTTCATCACCCTTTTTCTTCCCCTGTGCCGCCTTCTTCTTCGTTGTCCTAATTTCCTTCTTACTAGTTTGTCCCTCCCCTTCTTCTTCTGTTTATGTTCTGTCGGTGGACCTGTCTTTGTCCTGTCGAGGGGGCGACTTCTCCGGCGTTTCTCCTTCTCCCTCCTCCGGCTCTTGTGCCGCCTTTACTGCCTCCTGAATGAGTGCAGTCAAGACTCCTCCGTAGCCGATGAAAGAGGCCTTGGAGGAGGCTTTCTTCCTTTCCGTCACCTTAGAAGCCAGAGATTCTCCTCCTGTTGGTGCACTTCCCAGGGCTAGTGCTTTGGCCGCTTGATTGATAGCCTTCCGCACGTAGCCATTCCAATCCACCTCGTCTAGAGTGTGGGCTGCTACATTCTCCAGCATTGGCACACTAATCTGATGCATTAAGGAATTGTAATGTTGGCTGGAGAAAAGCGTGCAGCAACTTGGCGTGTAGCCTGGCGTCAGTGTCAAGGATGTCCTAGATGCTTATGTCGTCGTTCATGAGTACCTCTTCCTTCTTCATTTTTAGCAAGGCATAAACATCCCTTTTTTGTCGCCTTTCTGTCCTAAGTACCAATCCCAGAGCTTTTTCCACCAAGGCTGGGTCCAACCGGACCTGTACCTTCTTTGCGCCCTCTCCTCGGCCTACTGTTACAATGCCCCCTTCCTGGTCCGAATTGTATGTTCTGAGGAATTCTACGCATTTAAAGTGATCCGGCTCCTGTGAGAAATTTTCAATGTACTTTATAAGGTTGCACTGTTCCACTACCCTCCTGGCTGCCTCCTCCTTTGCCACCACGACTCCGATGTTGTGGATGGTTCGGAACTTGAGCTAGCCGAAGGCGCGGTTCTCCAATTGGATGCAATATAGCTCCCTTTCCTCGTCACTGAACGGGAGTCGATGGGCATGGTCTTGCTGCGACATTTTCTACTCCTGCCATAATTCGTAACCTCCGTTAGTATTTTCCGCATAGCACTTTGCTGTTTTTAAACTCTTGACTGAATTTTTAGAAGCCATTTTTCTCATACTAGTGCTTATGCCTTTCACTACTTTTACTCTACCATACCCCCTTTTTATTCATTTCCTATCTGATTCCTTTCACCACATACCCCACATACATACCCACCCCTCTTCCGGTTGAGAGAAGAATCCTTCCTAGGATTGGGAGTTAAAGGGTGGCGTTGGTCCTGTTGGGGTAGAACTTTACGTGTGAAGAAGCCACGTGTAGAATCTTGGGTTGTGTTCCAGTTGAGCATGACAATCAAGAGCAGCCGGTTGGATAGAGACCTGGGAGATGTAGGTCAAGACATCATGAAAGAGATCCCAAGTATTAAGGTGGCTGGCGACATGTAATTCCTCTTTGGTGAGGAATTGGTCAATATAGGGGTGGGCGAGCACATGGTCGTCCAATTGCTGATTGCGGGTGATGGCCAAAACCCTAAATGAGATGGGTGCCACACAAGTGGGGTCATATTCAATGGTTTTAACTACCCTGCGTTGCTCAGCATTGGTCATTATTCGGCAACCTTTTTTCTCCCATTGGATTCTCAGAGAAAACCACTGCTGTAAGAACGTGGAGGGCGAGCTTGCCATCTGCATGAGCTCGTGCATCTTGTGTTCAGGAACAGAACGGGGAGGCTTTCGATATGAAGTGACTAGGCATCTGAGGGCCGCTTGCTCCTTTGAGATTTCATCGTTTGCTATTAGTTCGGCAACCATTTTGGGGGATTTAGTAGTCATAAGTTCGTATTCTTCCCAAGTGCATGGTAATGCACAACCTCCGAAGTAAGGGTTCTGTCAAGAAGGCCTAGGTCTAGCCTCTCATAGCTTCTGGCGAATGTGGTGAAAGTGTCATCCAGCATCCTGATGCAGGTTATTAAGTCATCCCCAGAGGTCGCGGCAAGGTCCTTAGCCAAGGAGAGGAAAGGTCGTATCGTGTATGGTTTAAGACCTGCTGGTGGGGATGGTGCAACTGGACTGGATAGTGGTGACTCCCTCATCGGTGTCACAGGTTGGGCTTTGCACTCCGAAGCACATTGAGGTGCTGCAGGAAGCTCTGGGGACCTGGGGGTTGTGCTGGGTTCTGAGTGAGCAGTCATAGGGCTTTTTAAGCCCTCTGGATAAAGTAGGTTTAAGGCTTGTGGCGTTTGCTTTGGTTGATAGATGAGCTGAGGCTCACTAGCCACATCTGGCAATGGCATTCTGATTATGTGCTGGGCACCACGTGTGCAAGCCTTCCGCTCTAGGGTGAGATCACTTGTAGATGAGCTTTTTAGCCGGCCATTTTTAGGCAACCAAATCCAGGGGTTGCCCTCGTAGTATCCTTGTGTCTGCAAGAGATCCTTAGGAATCCATCGCGGCGTGGTTGTTCGTCTATGGCAATAGCATCTATACTGCCTCCTAGGCCAGAACGGCTAATGTTTCTGGCGGTTAGGATCCCGTTTGGGTGGTGTACCTAAATGTGATTTCTGCCGTTTTGGCACCCACATAAGTCTAGGCTCCTTGGCCTTGTGAGCATTCTTGGTGGATTTGGGCCTGGGGTCGAGAGCGTGGCACAAAGCCACAGGTTTCTCCAATTTAGACTGGGGCTGGAGCGTGGTCCTAAGGGTTTCTACCGATGGCGTCGTGATGGTGGAGGAATCATGACAGCCCTTGCTGAAGGTCGTCACTATACGGGTGTTGCCGATGGTAAGATGAATGCGGTTTAGGTTATAATCCACATTACAGTGCGTTAGCTTCTTGAAGGTATGACCCAATAGTGACACATTACCGGCTGCTTTAGTGTTAGGCAACACATGGAAGAAGGCTGGTAAACTTTCAGACTCGATGGAAACAAGTACCTTGCACTTTCCCAGGAGTGAATAGGCAATACCCCCAAACGGGGTGAGGTTGGCATTAGTGGGCTGTAGGGTCGGTTGACCAATGCGTGTCCAATGGTCATGCGTCAAGATGTTGTAGTTGGCCCCTTCATCAATCAAGGCGTCAAAAGAATACACCGCGCCTACTGTGACTGTGATCTGTAGATACGCCGGTGCCACTGCTTCCTCGTCCTGATCTGTAAGGTCGGTTACAATTGCCATGCAGACATTCAGTGGGGCTTCTAGCATGGGTGGCTCATGTAATGGATGGGAAGGAGGATAGTACTTCTTTACGTGGCTACCGTTAAAAAAGCCTACTCCTTCACCGTCAAGTGTCTCCAACTCAACATTCCCGGTGCTACCAATCATGCGTACTCTAAAAGGCCCTAGTCCTCGGAACTTCATCTTCTATTTGTGTCCTTTTACCGAGTATAGCAAAACAAGATCCCCTTGTTTGAAGTCCCGCTGCTTGACATGCTTGTCAAACCACATCTTTCGTCGAGCCTTCTCGCAGATGAGCACGTGGGTGGTTAGAAGACGAGTCTCTAATAGGTGTTCTAGGTCGTTCAAGTGTTGCGTCCATGCTTCATTCCCTTCCCATCGTTCTTGGAGTGCTATTCTCAAGCTAGGGACGAAGAATTCTACTGGTAGAATTGCTTCAGTCCCATAGGTCAGCCTAAGGGGGGTTTGACCGACGACCGTTTTATAAGCTGTGCGGTAGGCCCACAAGGCTGCCATCAACTTGTTGTCCCAGTCACTTCTTGAGGCTGAGACTACTTTAGTCAGGATGTTAATAAGAATTTTGTTAGTTGATTCTGCCTGGCCATTAGCCTGAGGGTAGTATGGTGAGGATTTGCGATGGATGATAAGAAAGGTGGATAGAAGATGTGCTATCACTTTGTTGATGAAATATGTGCCTTGGTCGCTAACCAATTCGATGGGGCAACCGAAGCGCGAGATCACTTGCTCCCATAAGAACTTGGCAGTCATTCTAGTGTCGTTTTTTCATGTTTCTCTTGCCTCTGCCCATTTCATGAGGTAATCCATGGCCACCATGATGTACTTGGCTTGTGAGTACTGTGCTGCGGGGCTGATTGGTCCTATGAAGTCAATTCCCCATTTTTCGAAGGGTTGGCGAGTAATAATTGGGATTAACTCCATTTGATCCTTACAAATCGAAACTTTTGCCCACTGGCACTCGTCACAATGCTTGACAAATCGCTTGGCATCGTGGAAAAGTGTGGGCCACCATAGTTGGGACTGCAACACCTTCCGTGCTATTGTGTCTCCGCTAAAGTGTCCACCTGCAATGCCACTGTATGCTTCTGAGAGCACATCATGCATCTCATGTTCACACACACACCTATGCAGCAATCCGTCTTGCCCCAACCTATGGAGTTGGCCTGCAATCAGTTGGTAGGGATGGAGCTTCAAGATCAAGCGCCTAAGTGGTGCCTTTTCTATTGGTCGCTCAGGTAGTCCGTGCTCATGCACTTGGACTATGTCATCTACCCAGTATGGTGTTAGATCAGCCTTAAATAGATCTCTCTCTCTGGACAGGTGGAATAAGTGGGCGTCAGGTAACTCGTCAATGATGCCTTGTCCAGCTGCTTCTCCTGTGGATATACGGGATATGTAATCAGCCATGTAATGATGTTTTTCCTTTCGTGCCACCACAGAGAAATCGAACTCCAGGAGCAGGAGGAGCCATCGAGCTATGGTCTTGTAGCACAAGGTTTGTTCACTAAGTAGAGTAGGGCTTGATGGTCCACGAAGAAAATGAAAGGTGTGGCCAATAGATAGTGCCGGAATTTCTTCACGGCAAACACCATAGCTAGTCCCTCCCTTTCTATTGTTGAATAATTCATCTCCATCTCAGTGAGTTGTCTGCTAGAAAAGCTTACTGGGCAGTCTAAGTTATGCTCACCAGGTTGGCACAATATTGCTCCCATGGCAAACTTAGAGGCATCAATGTGTACATGGAAGGTAATGGTCCAGTCTGGGGCTTGTAGAATTGGTGCCGTTGTTAGAGCCTTTTTCAATTCTTCGTACGCCCGTTGGCATGGTTCGGTCCACTCGAAGACGATTAGCAGCTTGTACAATGGCCTAGCGATCAGCGCGTAGTTCAGTACAAACCGCCGATAGTATCCTGTGTGACCTAAGAAGCATTGAACTCCCTTGTAATTACTTGGAGGTGGAAGGTCAACAATAACCCTGACCTTCGAGAAGTCCGTGGCAATGCCGTTCTTCGACACCACGTGTCCTAAGATGCATCCATGCTTCATCCAAAACTGACATTTCAAGGGGTTCAAGGAGAGGCGATATAAGCGACACCGTTCAAAGACCGTGTGGAGTTTGTCTAGGTGTTCAATCCAGGTCGAATGGACACACAGGTCATCGACAAAGACCTCTAACTCCTTGCGAAGCATGTCCTTGAATATGGTGCACATGAGACGTTGAAAGGTGGCGGGGGCATTGGTTGACCCGAAGGGCATGACTACGTACGCAAAGACGCCCCACTCAGTGGCAAAGGCGGCTGTCTGCAGGATGCACTTGCACCCGGTTGTACCCTGAGAAGCCATCCAGAAAACTGTAGGCTTCCTTGCCTGCCACCCTCTCAAGCATGTGCTCAGTGTACGGCAAGGGGTAGTTGTCTCTCTTCATAGCAGCGTTCACCTTCTTGTAATTGACGCACACTCAAATTTTGCCGTTCTTCTTCATCACAATGACTATGGGTGACACCCAGTCTGTGTGCTCAATTTCATAAATGAATCCAGCTCTCATCAGCTTGTCGATTTTCTCTTTGATAGCACGAGCGTGCTTTGGATTCATGGGGTACGGTTGCTGCTTGACCGACGTTGCATCCGACGTCATGGGTATGTTGTGAGTCACAATACTTGGATCTACTCCCCGTAGCTCTTCTAAGGACCAAGCAAATACGTCTATGTACTCCCGCAAGAGAGCGACAAGACTCAACTCTTCTTCACTAGTCAAGTCATCGGCAATGAACATTGGTCGGGGTACTTCCCCTTCCAGGGCTAGGTTTACCTCCTTGACCTTGGTTGGCCCTTCGATTGGTTTGCTTGTCTGCCCTTGGCGCTTGGCACCTAGCAGAACCACTACCCTATCCCCTTTTTTGAATTTAGTGAAGTATTTAGGGAGGTCTTGCGGCTTTCGTTGTTCCTCTGATCGTGCATCCTTGGGACGCTGTGCATCATCCTGCCTTAACCGTCTATGCCTCAGGTGGACGGGTAAGTCCCCCTTGGTGCGTCTAGTCATGGGCGGCCTTGGGATCTCTAGGTCGCTATCTGAAGTAACTTCCGGTTCAGAGTCAAACCCTCCATTTTCACTAGAAGAGGTGGTCTACCCTGGTGGCCGCAGTTCAGATGGCGATTCGATTCTAAGTATTGATGTCATTTCTGGTTGGGCTAGGCCGGCTTGCTCAAGGTCTACGGCTCCTATGCATTCCAACCAAGCACGATCACATTTCATGCACACGACTCCTTGGTCCATTCTAAGGGCCTATTTTTTCTACAGCTTGGCGTCTGCCTGTATCTGCTCAATTTCTCATCCTTCAGTGTCGTATTCTATGGTATCCACTTCACCCTCGCTTTCATCACCGAAGGATTGGCAGTCTTCATTTTCATCATAGGAATCTTTGTCACTCGATTGCTCATCGTCTCCCAAAGCTTGCTCTGCCTCGTCTCATTGGTCAGGAAAACCAAGGCCCAGTTATACATGAGGTTCAGCTCGTGCACCCTAATCCACTGCCACTCGGAATCCTCCAAGAGGTCTTGGAGTGGCTTGAAGTTGGCGGCTGAGTTGCCTATCCCCTGGAGTTCTCTTTTGTTGGAAGGCACTTGGAAGGTGACAGGCTTAGGCCCTCCATGGAGGCTTGCTGCCATCATGTAGAGTGGTGTAGGAAGTGTTCCGTTTGTCTTGCCAACCGTTTTGATGGCCTGCTCGTATGCCTCCTGGTCAGAGAACGGCAGGTCAATTGTAGCGAGAACGTGCATCCAATCCCGCTCATCCTCTGGGTATGGGATATACTTGGTCAAGGACTCATAGGGCTTCCTGACCTGAGTGTTCCCTTTGAGCATAGCAGAGAAGGCGTCCAAGTCGACTGGTGAGGTCTTCCAAGTATCCATCTCTATTCTTACAGCGTTAGTTCTATTTCAAAGGAAGATCAAGCCGTTACCCCAATCTTCGATGACTCTAGCGTTGTGCATCCAGGGTCGGCCTAATAGGACATCGTAGTCCACTCCCTTCATGACTATAAAGTCAACGGAGAACTAGACACCTGCGATCTTCACTGGCCAATTTTTCAGGACCCCGAATGGTTTCACTCTCATACCATTTGCTAGCGTGACGTTAAACCTAGCAGCTTCAACAGGCGGGTTTCCCCAAGTCTGCAGCACTGCGTGGCTAAGCACACTAACCCCGACTCCCGTGTCTATGATTCCCTTCCTTGTTGCGTCACCCAGGGCTAGGACCGGCAGGACTGCGTGCATCTCAGAGCCTTCCCAAAAGGCGTTGACATGCAAAGACTTAGGCACGGAGTGCAGCGTTAGACTGGGCAATTGTGTTTCTGCATCCTGGTCTTGATGATCTACCGTGACCTGCTTTTGTGAGTCCTCGACCCACTGCCTAAGGTCTTGCCATAGGACAGGGTGCTGCTTAAGCAAATCTCCCAGGCCAAATGTTACAGGGGTGGTCACTAGTGTGGTCAGGAGATTGTTAAATACTCATTCTTCCTTTAGCCTAGACTGTCCGGGCTAATGGCCGCGGCTGATCTGCGGCTCTGTTGCGTCTAGGCTTGGTCTCAGTGGCACTGCTTGTGGCATAGTAGCCTCAGCCGACTTAGGTTGAGGCGGTGACATTGGAGTGCTTATGGTGGAGAGATCATCGATCTCGTTCTCCGTGATGGGTTCAGCATCTTTGAGGTGCTCTTGAGCCTCCCTCACCCATTCCTTTACCTTTTCTATGTCAAGATTGTGGGAGAGAAGGAAGGAGTCTCACTTGTAGCTTTCTTGCTTGCACAATGGGGGAATACACACAAGGGTGGAGGCTGAAAACAGTTTTCCTCTTCTTAGTTGTGTAAGCAAAAAGAACTCAAGTACAAAAGAAATAGAAGAACCCTACATATGGGTTTCAAACCAAACTCAACTAACTAAGGTGACATACTAACTGAGCCACGAACTAGAGTAGATAAGGATAGCTGCCATCTAGCTATTATTCATGAGCGGTGTATCAACAGCATCTGCAACTAACAAGTCGGTGACATAAATGCACAACGGTCGCCCTGGCATATCACGAGTGGAGCTCGATATCTCAACACTCCCCCTCGAGCTCAATCCCAATTCTTGCATACCAAGCAGGTCTCTGAACTTCCGCAGCTTCTCTGCGCCCAATGCCTTCGTAAATATGTCAGCTACATGATCCTTTGTGCTAACATAAACTAGATCAATAAGACCTAGTAAAACCCTCTCTCGCACATAGTGATAATGCACCTCAATGTGCTTTGTTCTAGCATGATAGACTGGGTTATTTTCCAAGTGTATACTACTTATGTTATCACAATAAATGACAACTGGCCCATCTGTAGGCTGATGCATATCATAAAGTAGCTTATGCAACCAAGCTACCTCACATGCAGCCATTGCTGCACGCCTGTACTCAGCCTCTGTGCTGGACAAGGCAACTGTAGGCCGTTTCTTGCTGCTCCAAGTGACTGCAGGACTCCCAAAAGAGAACACATATCCACTGGTAGATCATCTATTAGAAATACTACCAGCCCAATCAGCATCAGTGTATCCATGCAACTGTATCTGAACCCCAGTCTCATAAAATAGTCCATACTGCAATGTGGACTTCACATACCTGAGTATGCGTCTAGCCGCATCCAAATGCAGTTTCCTAGGAGCCTGCATAAACTGACTTACCAATCCAAGAGCATAGCTCAAATCTGGCCTGGTAATAGTCATATAAATCAAGCTTCCTACTATGCGTCTGTACATAGTAGGGTCTTCCACAAGCTCACCTGCATCTGCCGTTCAGCTTCACATTCTGCTTCAAAGGAACTAAAATAGGCTTACAGCCTGTCATCCCATATTTGGACAGCATGTCCAATCCATACTGCCTCTGCAAGAGCTGTATCCCACTTGGTGATCTAATCACCTCAATGCCCAAGAAATAACGCAGCTCTCCCAAATCCTTCATCTCAAACTTCTGCTTCAATAGCATTTTCACATGAAGGATATCTTCATCACTGTCACCTATCATAATCAAATCATCAACATAAATGACAAGTGCATAATACCTTTCTCTGTTTTTCTCACATAAAGTGAGAAATCTGCCTTGGAAATCTGAAAAGCCAATAGTGACAAGATAATGTCCTATCTTGTCAGACCATGCTCTAGGTGCTTGCTTCAAGCCATACAAGGCTTTCTTCAACGTGCAAACAAACTCAGGATGAACAGCATGCACATAACCTGGTGGCTGCTCCATATAGACCTCTTCTTGCAAATCACCATGCAAGAAGGCATTCTTTACATCCATCTGATGTAAAGACCATCCCTTTGATGCACCCATAGCAATGACTGCTCTTACGGTTGCCATCCTTGCAACCGGACTGAATGTTTCTTCATAGTCAATGCCATATGTTTGTGCATACCCCTTGACTACTAATCTTGCCTTGTATCTGTTCACAGAACCATCTCCGTTGTGCTTCACCTTATAAACCCACTTACAGCCAATTGCATTCTTACCTTTAGGCAAAGGTACCAATTCCCATGTAGCATTTGCTTCCAAGGCATCCATTTCTTCATCCATGGCTTTCTCCCATTTTTCTTTTCCCATGGCTTGCTCAAAAGGAGTGGGTTCTGGTTCATGTATCACTTTGACCATATATGCATAGTGAATGGCTGTAAATCCATCATATTTCAGCCTATCCATAGGATACCTAGCTCTGGTAGACCTGCGTAAAGTAGGTTCACTCCCAGGTGCTCTCAAAACATCCCTGGTCTTCCTTACTCCAGGTGTAACAATAAAAAGAATACCCAACTCATCATCAATGCTCTGTTCTGAGCCACTGGATTCACCATCCACATAAGAGTGACCTGCATTCACAGCAAACATGGGCTGATCTACCTTCTCTTTTCCTTTTCGTGATACCTGCATACCATTATCTGCATTGCTTTGAGAAGATTCTCCTAATCTCAATCTGCCTGTCCATGGCGAAGAATGTGAACCACTACTAGAGGATGCTCCAGGTCCACTAATATCTTGTGACTGCTGCTGTGAATTCTGTGCAGCATTACCGTTTTGTGCATCTACATCATCAATCACATTTACTTGTTTATACCAGCTACTCATCTCATCAAAAACAACATCTCTGCTCACTGTAAACTTACGAGTAGAAGGGTTATAGCATCTATACCCTTTTTGCTATAGAGAATAACCAATAAAGATGCACTTCTTAGCTTTTGGATCCAACTTGGATCTCAACTCATCTGGCACATGAACATAGGCAATGCATCCAAAAATTTTCAAATGAGAAATATCTGGTTTCCTACCAGTATACCTCTCCTCTGGAGTCATCCCATGTATTGCTGCAGTGGGAGTCCTGTTCATTATATAGATTGTTGTAGCAACGGCTTCAGCCCAGTAAAAATCTGGCAAGTCTTTTTTGTTGAGCATGGCACGAGATACCTCTCCAATATGCCTGTTTTTTCTTTCTGCAATTCCATTTTGTTGTGGGATATGACTACATGAATATTGCTGCTTTATGTCATGCTCCTGCATGAACCTTGCAAACTCATTTGAGAGGTACTCTCCCCCTCCATCTGACCTTCGGCATTTTATTTGCAGGCCTGTTTCTTTTTCAACCATAGCTTTAAGAGTTTTGAAATGCCCAAAAACTTCACTTTTCTTTTTCATAAAATACACCCAAACTGTTCTGCTATAGTCATCAATAAAAGTGACAAAATAATGACAGCCTCCAAGAGATGCAGCTTTAGTAGTCCACACATCAGAGTGGATTAATTCCAATGGCTTCTCACTCTCTTGAACATGTCTAGGAAATGGTTTCCTTACCTGTTTTCCAAATTGACAGGCTTCACATACCTTATGCATTTCTGCAACCTTGAATTTAGGCAATCCTGCAACAATATTTTGGGCCTGCATTGATTTAAGTCGCTGTACATTAACATGACCAATGCGTTTATGCCAGATATCAATATCTGCAACTACACCAGTCCCATGTGCAAACATTGCTGCACTCAATTCAGGCATGTCTGCATCCAACGTAAACATTCTGCCCTTCTTCTTTCCTTTTGCTATCAAGCGACCTTTATTTTTCATATCCTCAAGAAAGCATCCATGAGGATTAAATCTAACCTGCAAGCCCTTCTCAACCATTTGACCAACAGAAACCAGATTCTTGGTGATATTCGGGACATGAAATACATCGGACAGGTATTTCTTTTTCCCATCCTGCATAGACAAAGGAATTTTTCCAATCTGCACAATAGGATGTGCAGTATCATCACCAATCTCCACGTATCCTGGTTTTTCAATTTTCCTTGCATCCTCCATCCATTCTGCATGACCTGTCATGTGGTTTGATGCACCTGAGTCAACATACCACACATCGTTGCTTTCTTCTGCACTTGTCACAGAATTGTTCATGTGTTGCACCATGAACAAATGCTCATTTCTGTCATCACCCTATCTACTAGAAGATGCATAATTCCCTTGTTGCAATTTTCCATTCATGATGTCATTCTCCTTTTTATAGCAGTCTTTAGCCATATGACCCATTTTACCACAGTAGTAGCATTCAACATTACTATTTGTATTTTGGCCTCTTTGCCATCCACCACGACCTCTTTGGCTCCCCCTACCTCTAGAGTTACCACGTCCTCCTCCATAGGACTGGTTTTCTTGAGTTTGCTGTTTATTCTGATTTCTACCACAGCCTCCAAATCGGCCTCCTCTACCTCTGTCTCTACCTCTTCCAGCATTTGAGTAGAAGACAGCTTCTTTTGAATTTCCTCCTAAAGAAGATGCACCACCATTTCTCTACTCCTCATAAATTAGAAGAGCAATCAACTCCTCAAAATCAGGAAATCTTTCACGGACGGAGATGGATGTTCGGAACTGTGCATAATCCTTTCCTAGACCATTCAAGGTCACAGAAACTAAATCATCATCTTCCACTGGCGACCCAATGGAAGCAAGTGCATCTGCAATCTTCTTCACCTTCATGTGGTAGTCATTGATGCTCATATTTTCTCTTTGCACATTATGCGACTCTTGCCTGAGCTGCATTTTCCTAGCTTGCGTATTTGTGCTATACATTTTTGACAAAGTATCCCATGCCTCCTTTGGCGTACTTGCATCCTGAATATGCACAATCATAGAGTCTGAAATACTGATAGACAGCCAGCAACAAATTCCCAATATCCTTTTCCCATAAGGAAATTCGTCATTCTAAACTTCCATGCTTGGAAGTTGTTCTTGTCAAGCTTTTCAATTACAATCTGTGAAAGAGAATCAGACGCCATTACAGAATACTGCAAAAAATTCTGTCACTGCAGAGAACACAGCTTCACCCTCACAAGGGCAAATCTGCAAAACTGACGAAAGTGGTATTTAACCACACAGTCACTTCCTAGTGACGATTTTGCATCAACAGGCAACAAGGATGATTTTGTAACTCCCAATGTCTCTGCGCATAGGCATACGATGCAATTTCTACAGTAACTTTTCACCGACCTGTAGAACGGTGGTTGCACAGCATAAAACTGGGCCTTTTCCTGAGTGCGTGCAGAAAACTTTCGCCTCCAAAATAGGCCCCAAAATGGCCTCAAATCAAAAAAACAAGGTCGCCAAGGGCTAAAGCCCTTACTTACAGCATATACTGCCCTCTTGCTTCACTACGAAGGGCGTCTCAACCTGAGACAATGCACTCTTGCAATTTCCAGTTGTGCTACCTGCAAAGATCTGCTCCCAAAACAGAAAATGAAAGCAACACTGGTCCTCTTACCAGAATACTGCGAGCTTGGCTTGCTTTCTTGAGCTCCTTACCATGAACAAGGCTCCGATACCATGTCAAGATTGTGGGAGAGAAGGAAGGAGTCTCACTTGTAGCTTTCTTACTTGCACAATGGGGGAATACACACAAGGGTGGAGGCTGAAAACAGTTTTCCTCTTCTTAGTTGTGTAAGCCAAAAGAACTCAAGTACAAAAGAAATAGAAGAACCCTATATATGGGTTTCAAACCAAAATCAACTAACTAAGGTGACATACTAACTGAGACACGAACTAGAGTAGATAAGGATAGTTGTCATCTAGTTATTATTCATGAGCGGTGTACCAACCGCATCTGCAAACAACTGACAAGTCGCTGACATAAATGCACAACGGTCACCCTGGTATATCACGAGTGAAGCTTGATATCTCAACATTCTATGGCCTCCAATTGTCGCTTGGGGTGTGGGTATTCCCCTATCTTAGCGCTTCCCTTTTCGACTGTCTTAGGGGCTGAAGTCTCTACCTCCGCGTCTGAGACTTTCTTCCCAGCAGGGTAAAGTCGTAGTACTCTCGGTCTTCAATGCGACCTTAGCATCCAATCTCTTCTTTTTCCGCCTACGGCTTTTCTTTCCTATTGAGGCTGCGTTCAGATTGTTAGGTCCTGGCAGAGAGATGTCGGCCTGCTTGGTTTAGGCTCGGGTCATAACTCGTAAGGGAATAGGTGTGGCCTCCCCATCAAGGTTTTCGACACCAAATAGCCCTAATGGGACGGATGGAAAATTAGCTGCGCTAGAGGACGGCTTCCGCTTTGGGCAATCAATGAAAAGATGGGTGATTCTGCACTCTGCGCACCTTTGGTTAGCATTGTTTCTGTTTTGCTGCTCTCTTCGAGGGCAGCGTGATGAGATATGACCGGGGTGTCCGCAAGTCCAACAAGTGACTGGATCCTGTGGCTGCCCTCCTAGGCCTCTACCCCGTCCTCGTCCTAATGCCATCACCGGCACGAGTCGATAATCCATGAGGACCACATTACCCTCGTCGTCATGCGAGACGTAAGGGTATACATAGGTCTCTTCATCATTTGGCTCCTCCACGTAATGAACTGGAGCGTCGCTCGGTGGGTGGGTCACATAAGGACCAGGCGGTCTAGGAATGCCGGTGGGATTTATGTCCATTCTAGGGACGGCTGGTTTCATATCGTTAGGCGCGGGTAGAGCCAATGGGGCTCCCCTTCGGAAGAATGGTTGCGGCCTGTTAGCTAGATAAGGCTGGCTATAGGGTTGCGAGTATGGAAACCTTCTTGGTAGTCTGCATTGTGCGGCATTGTGGCCGACCCCCCCGCAGTTAGCACAAGGTCTTGACCTAGGGTCTTGACACTCGGCCAGCAAGTGGTTTCTGCCACAGTACACGCACTGGATGTGGGGGCGCGTTGGTTGTCTCAGCATGTCCTGTATCTTGGCTAACTCCATCTTGACCTCCGCCAAGCCTTTGTCTGTCTCGGTGGCTTTCCCCTTATCTTGGGATGATGAGTTCGACCGCTCACTAGAGGCTGGTGTTCTCTCTAAACTCCACGGGTTGGTCTCTTCTAGATTGGAGCTCCTAGAGCTCCGCTCTTTTAGCTGGTCACATCGACTCTGATGGCTTCCTCAAAAACTCTAGCCACCACGTCTCGCTGCAAGTTTGAATTGCTTGCCCATGCCTTATATAACTCCTCATCTCTAATTCCGCTGATGAATACAGTTGACACTGCTCTGTCAGTCGATCACTCGCCTAAGGGGATTCTCTTAAAGAGACTTCTCACGTGGGTCACATAGTCGCGGATGCCCTCCTTCTCCTTCTGTTTGACATTCATCAGGCGTAATAGTAGGTTGTCAGAGTATCCGGGCTTGGTGAACCTCTTGACGAAGAGATCCTTGAGGTTATTGAAGTTGGCTCGTTCCACGGCATCCAGGCTTGTATACCACGTCCTACCCTTATCGCTTAAGCAAAGTCTGAATGCTTGCGAATGTTGAGTCTGGTCTCGTTGAGGCCATTGGCTTTGCAGACTTGCTCAAACTGCTCAACGAAGCTGTACGGATCGTCATGCGGTTGATACTTGTCGAGTTGCTTGGCAACAATCAGTATTTTGGCCTGGCTCTTTGAGCCCTGATTTGCCCCTAATCCTACAAGCAGCGACGTCGCTAGTGTAATGGCACTCTGCTCTACTGTGGTGTTATCGAGCAGCTATTTCATGAGGAGCTCACTCAGCATCAGGTCTCCCTCTAGTGCTCTTTCCTGGTCTATTCGGTTCCGGCCAGCCAAGTTTAGCACTCGTTGCACCTCATGCAGCTCCATGCTTTGCCTTAGGCTCCTAGCTTGTTGATTCCTATTATACTCGGCTATGCCTTGCAATGCCTTACAGGCTAGCCTTCTCTCCTCCTCTAGGTCTACAATGATTGCATTTGCCGTCCTACCACGGTGCTCGTACCGGGCATGCGCATCATAACTGCTCACCATCTGCTGTATAGCATCTGGGAATGCGCTCACATCGAGCTCCTCGGTAAACCGATGGTCTGAGCCTTCCTCTATCATGGTTGAATTCTTGCGCCTCGCTGTGTTGTCGATCAGGTTGACTAGTCGTGACAGGTCCTTGTCGTTGGCGCTCCTCGCTTGGTTCTCTCCTGTGCTTCGCGTGTTTGTCTACGTCCTGGGTCCTCTCCTATTGGTGGGTTCCTTGAGCGATTTATTCTGAGTGAGTTTCCTTAATTACTGAATACAATTATTAATTTACAGCCACTTGGTGAGTGTATTATTCCTCGTGCACTTGTGCCCAATCAGGCTTTCAGTTTCCTTAAGTGTACTTCAAGTGCAAAATTCAATGTGAGTGTAGCAAGCAATTCCTCGGCGCCTCACTCACTCTCGCTCGTTTCTAGCCTGATAGGCTTGTAGGTCCATTTTCCGACCGCGTTTAGTCAGGGTTTAGGACTCCTTGTATGTTTCCTTGTTTGTTTCTGATGAATCAGGCCTTCGTGGCTCAGCGGCTCGCGTCCTAGTCCTTGGATCCCTCTACTGTCTACTACTCACCGCTAAAAGCGGCTGTGTACTACAATTTCTCTTATCCCGTGTGCCAGAATCAAGTTATGAACGCCCGAAGGGTTTCGATAAGTTGCGCTAATGCGCGTTTGCCAGGTCGGGTCAAATTTCTAACAGATTTGACATAAGGTTGCATTCGGACCAAGTGGTCCGAATTGCAGGGTCCGAGTGGGTCACTCGGACGGGCCAAATGGCACAGGGTCAAGGGCCGAATCTCCAAATCTGGCTCGGATGATTTTTACTCAGACAGGCCGAATGGCAGGTTCGGACAGGATAATTTGGACGGGTCGAACCGCAGCTGGCCGAGGGTCGAATCCCAGGTATGGCCGAGTTCCGATTTTAGAACTCGAACGGGTCGCTCGGATGGGCCAAATGGCACAAGGCCGAATGTGCCACGTGGTCAAAATTTTCTAGCTCGGACGGTTCGAGTAGGGTCACTCGGACGGGTTGACTCGAACGGTCCAAGTGCCGACTAGGGTTCCGGCCGAGTGGCCGAATGGCAAGGGGCTGAAGGCCGATTCTGGGACTCGGCCCAGAAGCAATCGCTCGGATGGGCCGAACGCGGCGCGACGGAAACAACGCGATGCCAATCTTGCCCGATTCTTATGATTCACTCAACCATTCCAAGCACAAACCTCCAGATCCTATCTAGGGGGTTCGAGGGAGGGATTCATATACCTGAATGGGTCAATGAGTGCGTCGGTGATGCGATCGAATCACACGGCCTGGGGCTTTCTAGCTCTCTCTCTCTCTCTTTCTCTCACACTGAACTGGCACAAATGAGTTCTCTTTTGGCCTCCTAGCTCCTATATGTCTTCCCAGCTGTGGCGTTGATGCCCCTGATCACTCTCTTGTCAATCTTAGTCCTCATTAGCGGGCATTTTGCGCATTTTGCACGATTTTGTCCTTGTTTTTACCCTATTTTGAAACAATGAACCCTACCCTTTTCTGGTTTGATCTCCTAACTCTAACCTATGCTAAATGCAACAAAAATCGAATGAAAAAAATTGGAATAGATCCTCCATGCTTTCCAATCATCAAACAACCAAAATATCCCAAAATACTTACTTGTTCCGAAGATTAAAAGCACCCAACTTCCTACCTATCTCAAGCTCCGTGCAGCAAATGGATGTGAAGAATGCCTTCTTACATGCTGATTTGCAGGAAGAAGTGTATATGGATCAACCAGCAGGTTATGAAGATTTAGAGCATCCCACGTATGTGTGCAGGTTGAAGAAGGTGCTCTATGGGCTCAAGCAAGCACCTAGAGTATGGTCTGACAAGATCAAAGAGTATCTTGTCAATATTGGCTTTCATGTTTCTGATGCTGATCACTCACTTTATGTAAGAAAGGGAGATGCAGGTTTGGTCATCATAGTCATCTATGTGGATGACTTGATTATTGTGAATACCCTACTTTGATGCTCAATGTGAGGTGTGCAAGTGCTCAAGCTTGAATCCATGGTCCCGGCAACAGAACCAAAATGTGGGAGCTTTCGCTCAACTGCCAAGACCCTCGGACCTTTTTTTCGGGCATGACCCTTTTTTCCCTTTTTTTCCATTTTCCGCTCCTTTGTGCTGCGGCAACACGATAACAAAAGAGAAGAGGAGAAAAGAGAAGAAGAAGAGAGGAGATGGTGGAGAGCTTCACCTCCTTGATCCCTCACCCTCACACCCTCATACTCTCACACTCCCTCCCTCAAGCATACACAAGCAAGCAAAGAGAAGAGAAGAAGAGAAGAAGGTGAGTCTCTCGTTGCCATACACCAAAGAATGAGATGTCATTCACTTTTTGAACTTTATATACAAAGCCTTAAATCCCCTTTGGACAGTCATCCCCTTTTCACATGGCCGGCCATAGCCTAGCCCCTTTTTTCCATTGTTCTCCTATCTTCCTAGCTTCCTTCCTACCGCCCATCTACAACTACAATTTGCACGAGTCAGAGCCCGCACTCTTAAAATAAATCATGGTGCGCCTTGTGCTGTTTTACAAAAGTATTGACTTGTGCTTTTTCTTATGCGTCTCTCCTTGATTTAGGAATTTTTCACACTTCCTGTGTTTCGCAATTTTTCTTGGCATGCCTTCATTCTCCATTCCACTTTTGCCTTGGCCTTGTCTTTTGCTTTAGATTTTCTAGATTTTCCACCTTGTTTCAGTGAGGGTTAACATTACCCCCCCCTAGTTGAGTGTCAGCCCCATGGCACTTCCTGGATGCTGAGTCGGACGGTGTTGCTAGGGTAGCTAGGTGGCTTTTTGAGGTTGTATACAAGTCATGTTGGGGGGTGGGTCAGAAGGATTTATGGAAGTAGAAGGTGCTTGAGTTGGGAATGAACCCTGGTGTTGGAGGGATTTATTGACTTGTTGGAGGGATTTATGGAACTAAAAGACTCTTGCATTGGATATGATCCCTGATATTGGAGGGATTTACAGAATTGAAAGGTCCTTGCATTGAATATGATCCCTAGTGCTGTAGGGATTTATGGACCTGTTGGAGGGATTTATGGAACTGAAAGGTCCTTGCATTGGATATGACCCTTGGTGCTGGAGGGATTTATGGACCTGTTGGAGGGATTAATGGAACTGAAACGTCCTTGTGTTGGATATGATCCCTGGTGCTAGAGTGATTTATGGAACTAAAAGGTCCTTGCATTGGATATTATCTCTGGTGCTGCTAGAGGGATTTATGGACTTGTTGTTTACGGTGGTGTTGGATGGATTTGTCTCCTAGCCCTCCACGGTTCCCTTCTCGTGCGCTATTCCAAATGAGCTTCTTCATTTACTTTTTTATTGGGGCTATTGCATCCATTCCTTGCTTTGTTGTGCCTGCATGGTAAGATGTCACATAAGATGGGGAGCGCATTGCATGGATAATGGGATCTCTGGAGTTGGTGGTTGGAGCCCTTGTTCGTAATTGGAAGGAAAAGAAGGTGCACTACCTAGGGGTATGTCTGATTTACCGTGAAGTGCATTGTGCCAGTTCTCATAGAACTGGGAGATGGGTCCAAGCCCTCGATGTGTCCCAACCTTGAGGACCCACTTTGTGCATAGGGAATGTGCAGTGCATGTAGCTTGGGGTGACAGGTCTAACCATAGGTGAGTGTTATGTCCCTATGTGTGTCCTACCCTTGATGTGCCCTAAGCATGAAGTGGGGGATCAAAATGAGGTGAGGAGGTTAGGGATGGAGCTGGCCATCCAGGGCCACTGGATGCACCTAACTTGAGGACCCCTAGGTGCAGTGACTGTGATCTATGTGCAACTTGCAGTGTCTTTTTTTTTAGAAATTATAACCCACATTCATAGTTGTGACAGAAGTTAGTCTTCGTCATCTGAGTGGGGTGGAGACAAGGGCTTAATAGATTTATTAAGGAATCGATGGCTTTGGAGATACCCCTTGAGGTTTAGGCGGACTTGAATGGTGATGGTGGAGAGGAATGGATGATTGCAGCAGGTGAAGCGGCTATCATTCATGTCCTCTAGAAGGACTAAGCAAAATGAAGGCAATAGAGCAGCTCACATCATTAGTCGAGTCATCTCGCAGCTATCTATAGCGTTAGGATTAAAATGGAGTACTGGGAGACCGCGCTCTTGCGGGGTGGGGTCTTGCCTAAGGAGTATCCTAAGCAATCTAAGGTAATTAGAAGTAGTAATAAAGGTGGGGTCATCGCATGAAGAGAATTCGTTAGTGAATTGGACTAGGGTATCATACAAGTTCTCTGACGTGAAGATGAGGGCATCTTCATACGTAGTACAATGAGGGTTATAGATTACGGGGAAGTCATAGCGACCATGGATACTGGAGTCAAAATTCACTCCTACCCTTCAAGGGTAGGGCATAAAGGTTGGGGCATTCTGCTCGAAGGGTTGAGTATTGCAAAAGTCCATCCAAGTGTTCAGCTTGGTGTCACATACTCTTCTTCTCCAGTTGGGTTGGCATTCGTAGCAGGGCACAGACCTTGGTACTTCAAAACTTTATTTTTCCAAAATTCGTCATCTTCAACGGCCCACAATGTGGGGTTCTATGCTCTCTTCTCCAACGTTTCTATCCAAGCCTGCTTCCAATGTTAATTACCTCCTCCACCACCTTGATGGGCAAGATCCTACACAAGGTGGTTGGGAATTGGAAGTTAAAATCAAAGAGGCTTATGGATATTTCTTGCCTCTCCCAAATCACAAGGTCGGCGTGGAAGCTTGCTGGGGCATTGTCTTCACATAGTGGGATAGGTGCCTAGGGTGCCCTCAGTCCCTTGGCATTCCATTTTCTCCTTGTCTCCTCAACCATGTGTTATCTTTTCTCCCTCAATGCCGCCTTTCTTTCTACAGAGATGTCTACGTGTTGCTGCTCTTTAGGCCATGAGGAAGGAGGTGGTGGGACAAGCTCTTCTTCATGTGGTCCATTTTCAAAATTCACATCCACCTCTCTTTCCTAGCTTGGCTCTTGCTACACTCCTTCAATGAACCAGAGTGCATCCACCTCCTACGAGGTTAGGCCTGTCAATAGGAGATAATGGTGTTGCCTTTCCAGGCTTGGGCCAACCCCGCTAGGTTGTGGTGGCATCTATAGTCCTACTTTCAATGCTCTGCAGCCATTCCCAATTTCCTTTTCATTGCCTCTATGGACTCTTCCTCTTCTGTTTGGGTGACATCCAATAGGGTATCCAAGAAGACATGTTGTTTGTCAAGAATCGCATGGTGGGGGGACTTGCTCAAGATGCTGCACCAAACACACACAGAATGTACAAGGAGAAGCTCACTCAAGAGACAAGAAGAGAGATGGAGGCCAAAACGTTTTCTTTCTGGTTTCTTCTTCTTCTTTCACACACTTTACAATGTACACAAAGTATAGATTAGATACAACATAAAGGAAAGTGGCCTACTAAGTCAAACAATGCATAACCAACTACACTAGTCGACTGGCGCTATAACTATGCCAACTGTAAATAGGTGTAACAACCTAAATACAATAAGTTATGAGTCAATGGCCATGTGAGAGTCATAATGACCACTGACGTGCTAAGTGTAGATGTGTGGACCCATCTAACCAAGTGGTCCATCATTAATGTCTGCATGTGTTGAGCTTGCCATCTCAACACTCCCCCTCAAGCTCAACTGCATCTCTGCAACTCCAAGTAAGCTTTGAAACTTTTGAAGCTTCTCTGTACCCAATGCCTTCGTGAAGATGTCAGCTATCTGATCCTGTGTGCTGACATATACCAAGTCAATCTCACCTACTAGTACCTTCTCTCTCACAAAGTGGTAGTGTACCTCAATATGTTTTGTCCTGGCATGGAACACAGGGTTCCTAGCCAACTGTATACTGCTCATGTTGTCACAATAAATGACAACTGGACCTTCCACCTGCACATCTAAATCAGCCAATAACTTTTGCAACCGTACTACCTCACATGCTGCAATAGCAGCACCTCTATACTCAGCCTATGTACTTGACAAAGCAACTGTAGATTGTTTTTTGCTGCTCCAAATAACTGCTGCACTACCAAGAGAGAACATGTATCCGCTGGTAGATATTCTATCAGACATACTACCAGCCCAATCTGCATCTGTGTATCCAAACACCTGTACATCTGTACCTACCTCATAGAAAAGTCCATAATGTAATGTGGACTTCACATATCTCAATATGCATCTGAATGTATCCAAATGTGGCTTTCTAGGTACTTGCATAAACTGACTCACAAGACCAACAGCGTAGCTCAAGTCTGGCCTTGTAATGGTCATGTAGATCAAACTCCCCACTATCTTCCTGAACATAGTAGGGTCTTCTATCTCATCTCCAACATCAGCACTCAACTTTACATTCGGCTCCAATGGGACTGAAAGTAGTTTGCATGATGTCATACCATACTTAGACAACATATCCAACCCATACTGTCTTTGGGACAGCCATATACCATCATCACATCTGATCACCTCAATGCCAAGGAAGTAACTTAGCTCACCTAAATCCTTCATCTCAAACTTCTTCTTCAAAAAGTCCTTGACTTCAGCAATCCCACTATCACTATCACCTGTAATAATCAAGTCATCCACATAGATGACTATGATGACCAAACCTGCATCTCCCTTTCTCACATCAAGTGAGTGATCAGCATCAGAAACATAAAAGCCAATATTGACAAGATACTCTCTGATCTTATCAGACCATGCTCTAGGTGCTTGCTTGAGCCCATAGAGCGCCTTCTTCAACCTGCACACATACGTGGGATGCTCTAAATCTTCATAACCTGCTGGCTGATCCATATACACTTCTTCCTGCAAATCACCATGCAAGAAGGCATTCTTCACATCCATTTGCTGCAATCTCCAACCTTTGGCTACTACCAAAGCAATCACATATCTGACAGTTTCCATCCTAGCAACTGGACTGAAGGTTTCTTCATAATCTATGCCATATGTCTAAGCATAGCCTTTTGCAACCATCCTAGCTTTGTACCTACTAATAGAACCATCTACATTGTGCTTAATCTTATAAACCTACTTACATCCAATAACTTTCTTGCCCTTCGACAATGATACTAGATCCCAAGTCTTATTGGCCTCTAATGCAGCCATCTCCTCATCCATTGCTGCATCCCAATGAGCATGACCAACAGCCTCCTCAAAACATGTGGGCTCAACATCCTCAATCACTTTCACCATATAAGCATAATGGTGAGCTACATAATCTTCAAAACCAAATCTGTTAACAAGGTATCTCACCCTCCTAGACCTGCGTACCACTGGATCACTCAATGGAGTCTTTGCATTGATGCGTGCTCTCTGCACACCTGGAGTCCTCACTGAAGGAATGCCAAGCTCATCATCCAAGCTCTCTGAGCCACTGGAGTCTCCATCAAGAACTTCATCAATGCCATCTGACACTTTATTCTTTCCTTTGTCTTTACCTGTAGTGCTACTAGATGCACCTGAAGATGTAGAGCTACTCCTTGGTCTGGGAGACCAAGGACTACTAGATGATGTCTCTGGTCCACTAAGAGTCCGTAATTCTTGCTTTTCAGTCTGCACATGAGTGTCATGATCATCATCATCATCCAATGCATCACCACTAGATGCATACCAACTGCTCATTTCATCAAAGATGACATCCCTGCTCACTCTAAACTTACATGTGATAGGATTATAACAACGATATCCTTTTGCTCTAAAGAGTATCCAATAAAGACACATTTTTTTGCCTTTGAATCAAGCTTCTTCCATAGCTCATCTGGCACATGAACAAATGCAACACAGCCAAATACCTTCAAGTGCGATACATCAGACTTCTTGCCAATAAAGCATTCTTCAGGAGTCATCCCATGAACTGCAGCTGTGGGAGTTCTATTCATAATGTAGACAGCAGTATGGATAGCCTTAGACCAAAAGTATTTGGGCATATTCTTTTAAGCCATTAATGCCTGTGCAACTTCTGCAATATGCCTGGTTTTTCTTTCTGCAACACCATTTTGCTGTGGGGTATACCTACATGTGAACTGTCTCTTTACCCTTGAGACCTCAGAAAATCATTGAACTCATTCGAAAGGTCCTCTCCCCCTCCATCTGACCTCAAGCACTTTACTTTCAAGCCTATTTCTCTTTCAACTGCAGCCTTGAAAGTTCTAAAGTGCTCAAACGCTTCACTCTTTTCCTTCATAAAATATACCCACAGCTTTCTAAAACAATCATCAATGAATGTGGCAAAGTATGAACTGCCTCCAAGAGATACATTTTATGTAGGCCCCCAAATATCTGTATGCACAACATCAAGGATATTTCTACTTACATCTCTATCATGTGAAAAGGGTTGTCTTGCTTGCTTACCAAACTGACATGCTTCGCATACCTTATGAAATTCTGTAACTCTAAATGTAGGAAAAACCCTTTGGACTGCATTAATTTTAGCCTTTGTACATTTGCATGTCCAATGCGTTTGTGCCAAATTTCAATATCTGCAACAACACCTTTTCCTTTAGCATACATAGCAACATTCATAGTAGGAATTCCAGCATCCAGAGTAAACATATGTCCAACTCTACTTCCCTTTGCAACCAACCTGCACTTGTCATTGAAGTCTTCTACAAAGCAGCCCTTTGCATTAAATCTAACTTGCAGCACTTGCTCTACCATCTGACCGACTGACACCAAGTTCTTTGTAATAGATGGCACATGTAATACATCTGAAAGACTCTTTGTCTTACCATCATGCAAGGACAATGAAACTTTTCTAATGTGTGAAATTGGGTGGCATGAATCATCACCCGTCTGCACATAACCTACATTTTGCAAATCCTGCATCTCTTCAAACCATTCTATATGGCTAGTCATATGATTGGATGCACCTGAATCAACATACCAAACATCATCAAGTGTTCCCTTTCCTGTAACAACATTCAACATATGCTGCATAACAAACAAACGTTCATTTTTATCTTCATTCTGTCGTAAAGACGATGCATAGTTTCCTTGCTGCAACTTACCACTGCGAATATCATCTTTCTTAGCATAACATTGGGCTGCAATATGACCTATTTTGCCACAGTAGTGACACACAATACCAGAGTCATTAGAACCTTTGTTCTGCCATCCACCTCTTCCTCTAAAGTTCCCCCTACCTTTAAAGTTACCACGACCTCTTGAAACCTGCATATCGCCAAATTGTTGATTCAATTTGTTTTGTTGATTGTCAGTACCACATCCTGTACCACGGCCTCTTGAAGAGGACCTACCACATCCCCTTCCTCAACTCGAGTAAAATGCTTGGACCTATTCACCATTTCTTTCAGACGAATCACCCTACATATTGATCTCTTCAGTAATCATGAGAGAGATCAGCTCATCAAAATCTTGAAATGGCTTTTTTGACATATATGGAAGTTACAAAAGACTTCCAAGCATTTTCATTGTTAAGTCCACCCAAGGTAGATGACACCAAATCATCATCATCGGGCATTGCATCACTCACTGTCAAGGCATCTACAATGCTTCTTACCTTCAGTGCATACTCATTGATAGACATCTTTCCTTTCTTCAATGTATTCAACTCTTGTTTGAGTTGAATCTTTCGTGCCTTTGTATTTACGGAAAATATACTTTCAAGTATGGTCCAAGTTGCATATGAATTCTCTGCATTTCTAATATGTCCCAGTATATTACTGTCAATTACTGCAGACAGCCAATACATGACCTTTTTGTCTTTTGCATTCCATTCCTTCCGTGCCTTTGTCTCTTCTGCAGTTGGAGGATCACTCACCTCCGGCTCCTTTTCTTCACCTGAAACAAACTCGTAGAGGCCTTTTCCAATAAGGAAGTTCGTGACATGGAACTTCCATGAAGGGTAGTTGTTCTTATCGAGCTTCTCAATGATGGGGTTTCCACTGTTCTTTGCCATTATCACAAAACTAATACCAAACAACAAGCAAATCTTCTCCAACCCTCGACCTATAGTGCACAGCAATATACCAAACAGCTTTTTTCACTGTCTGCTCAACAATACATGCAATCTGCAACCAGTTTGCAGATAAACCTTGTGTTTATTCGCTGGTAAGCACCTTTGAACTTATAGATCTGAAATCTGTAACCTATGCACTTATATACGGCAGACATAGCTGAAATAGTAGGATACCTCGAACTGTTGTCCGCAACCTTACAAGTCTAAAACAGGGCCTGAAATGACCTCGGATGACCAAAATAGCAACGGAAAATCCCTAAAGGACACATCTGCAGAATACACAACGCTCTTCACGCACACCAAATCTCACTGCAATCTGAGATTTTTGCTCTGCCCTGCTTCCGGTGCCTCCACAGGCACTGTCCAAGAGAAGAAGTAGAAAATGGAAGAGCTTCTTACACGTTGCTTGCTTGCTCGAATCCTTGGCTCCTCTCCTTTTCTTTAGCCTTCAAAAACAGCCTCAATTAGTGGTGCATCTCTGATACCATGTCAAGAATCGCGTGCTGGGAGGCTTGCTCAAGATGCTGCACACCGAACACACACAGAATACACAAGGAGAAGCTCACTCAAGAGACAAGAAGAGAGATGGAGGCCAAAACGTTTTCTTGTTGGTTTCTTCTTCTTCTTTCACATACTTTACATTGTACAAAAAGTATAGATAAGATACAACATAAAGGAAAGTGGCCTACTAAGTCAAACAATGCATAACCGACTACACTAGTCGACTGGCGCTATAACTATGCCAGTTGTAAATAAGTGTAACAACCTAAATATAATAAGTAATGAGTTAGTGGCCATGTGAGAGTCATAATGACTACTGGCATGCTAAGTGTAGATGTGTGGACCCATCTAACCAGGCGGTCCATCATTAATGTCCACATGTGTTGAGCTTGTCATCTCAACGTTGTTGGGTCTAGAAGCTCACTTGCGCAACCTCTATTCTACTTTCAACAAGTATCTTTTCTTTTTCTACTTGAGTAAGTTGGCATGCCAAGGCTTTAACTCTTTTCTCATTCTGATTAGCCCATTCTTCTGCCCTCATGTTCATATCTTTGAGGTTCTCTCCATGTCTCTTGGCTAGCACTGTCAGTCTGTGTTCTTGGTCTTCCATCTCTATCCTTACCTTGTGCTGCTCTTCTTGTGTTACAGAAGCCTCTTGTGTTAGTTTTTCCACTTCTCTTCCATACTGCGAGCTCTTTCCTCCCTCGCCTCCTCCAGCTCTTCTATGGCTTTAGTGATTTTCTCCATTTCAACTTGTAGATACTCATAGCGTGCCACAATCTCTTCATTGTGCCACCATAGGCATCATGTGACCTTGCTTTCTTCATTCAAGCACACGTGCCATTCCACTTTTGTCTCTTCCTTAGCTTGTAGTTGCTCTTTCAATTCATGTTCTCTCCAACTGGGATGCAACCATGGCCTTATTTTCAACTTTGAGCTCTGCTACCGCAATTCTCTTCTCCTCCTTTGCTTTATCTAATTGAGAGAGGAGCTCTTTGACATACTCATCATAGTTTTCAAGTGGCCTCTCTATTGCAGGGGCGGAGGTTGTGGACCCTGCCACCTTTTACCTCTTAGGGTCCCACCTCGACTTGGCATCTGCCCCGCAGCCGGCTTTTTGGTTCTTACTAGGGGGGTTCCTTCTCCTGCCCCTTGGCCTATTTCTTCATTCACAAAGTATTGGACCCAAGCCATTAGGTTGCTGGCATCCACTTGGGTTGTAGAACTCGGAGTGGAGATGGGAGTAGTGATGGTGGGCATCAGGAGAGTGGAATGGGGGTGATTGGGGCCTTGCCCTTGCACTGTAGGTGGCATGAATTTTGGCACTTGGGTGCTTGAGCTCGGCCCTTCATTTCTAATTGGGCTCACACGTTTCGGCTCATCATGCCTGGACTACTGCTCAATAGACCTACGCATGGCGAGGGCTATGTCTTCCTCCTTCCTTTTTCTTAGCTCCTCCTCCTCCTCTTCTTGCTTTCGCTTTCTTTCCTCTTCGGCCTCTTTAGACTCTCTACGGGCCTTTTCCAAATCTTCATTTTCTTTTTTCCTCCTTTCCTCTTCCTACTGTCCTTGGCAATTTTCTTTTTCATCTTCCTATTCTTTCCTTGGCTAGTTTACTCTTTTTCTTCCCCATCTTCTTCTTCCTCACTCAGTGTCCTTTTGCTGGACTGCGCCTCTTACTCTTGGTGAGGTGGCGACCTGCTTGGTGTTTCATCCACCCCTTCTCCTCCTTCTTCTTGCCCTTGTCCCAAGGCTTCCCTAATGATTGTGGTGAGGACCCCCCCAAATCCAATGGTTGTGGCTCTTGAAGACGAGGCTTTTCTTTTAGCTTTGGTGGCGAGAGATTCTGCTCTTGCAGCAGCCTATCCTCCCATACCCAAGGCTTTTGCCAAGGACTCAATTGTCTAGGTTGAAGATATGCCAGAATTTGAATTGGTTGAAGTCTCGTGTTTCCACCAAAAGTCCATATTTTGCTTGTTCTTCCGCCCCTGAAAAAGGAAATTTACTAGCCTTTTCTTGGCCTGTCATGAAGCCATATTTGCCATTAGTAGTTTTTAGAATAATTACAAGCAATAGAAAACAACTACATACTTCTTGAACTGAAATGCTTGAGTGCAGAAGTAGACTTTTTCCTTCTAGTAGTCTATTGATTTTAACTTTTATTGACCTTTTTCTTAATCACAAGTTGTTGCATTCTACCCTTGCAATGTGTGCTTTTTCTTTATTTTTTTTCTCATGTGTTTGGTTCAATTCACATTACCCCTTCCCCCTTTGGAATGAAAAGAATGCTTCCTAGGATGAAAGGGTTAAAGGATAAAGGGCCTTTAATGCACAATGTTAGTGTTTTACTTTTGCATGAGCCACGCCTAGAAATTTGGATTATATTCTAACTTAGAATAGCTATCCATATCTAAAGGGTGGATGCCCACATGTGTAATGTAAGTGAGGACATCAAGCAAGAAGTCACCATAGCCCACTCGGCTAGCAATATGCAACTCCTCCTCAGTGAGGATGCGATCTAAATAAGGGTGTTCTTTAATGTGTTCTTCCATGGGCCGATTACGGAAAGTAGTCAACACCCTATATGAAGTTGGAGCAACATAGGTTGGGTCATGTTAAAATGCTTTGATTGTGCATCGTTGTTCATCGTTTGTCATTATTTGGCATCCCTCTAGCTCCTATTGCAATCGTAGAGCGTACAATTACCACAAGAAGGAGGAATTGCTGTCATCAAGCCGTTGCAATGTTGTTTTACTGCTTGTTCCTTGGATATCTCAATTGCAATTAACTCCTCAACTACTTCGGAAGCTTTAACAAATATGAATTCCAACTCCTCCCAAGAGCAAGGGAGTGTTTGTACTTCCATTGCTATAGGTTCTTCCAAGAGGTTTAAGTCTAGTCGATCGTAGCTTTTAGCCAATGTCACGAAAGTAGCATCCAAGCATCGGAGGCAAGCAACCAAGTCATCCCCAGTATTTTTAGCTAAATCCACAGTCAATCCTAGAATTTATCATTGCTCCATAAGAGGGTCTAAGCTCGGTGGGTGGTTGGGGCTTGACTGGAACTAGAGAGTTCAGCAGCTACTACTGCTCGCAGCATGGTGTGCTACATAGGTTGTACCTGGGCTTCATGTTTGATAGGTTGAGTTGGAGTTGCAATTGATGTGCTACTAGATGTGCGTGAGATCTAAGGGACCCCAACAACTGGTCATCAATAGCGAGCTATGTTTTTGGGGGATAGATTGGTTTAGGTCTTGTTGAGCTAGGCTTTTGAGGTTTTATGGACTTAGAGGCCTGATTCTCTTGTGGTTTGAGTGTCTCTGGCCTGTTTTTTTGTATGGTCAATCTTGAGGGTGGCATTTGAGTTGGATTTTGGATTGATTTGGCTTTAGGTACCCAAACCTAGGGATTACCCTCATAGTAGCCCTGCGCTTGCAACACTATTTTGGGGTCCCATTGCAACTTGACTATGAGTCTTTTTTTATAGGTTCTTTTTTGCCTCCTAGGTTTCGAGTGTGGGTCATTAGCTTTGCAAGGCCATGGGTTTCTATTTCTCGTGGCAGTGCTTGCTATTTAGGTACCCATTTGAATTGAGGGTCATGGGCTTCCACGTCGAGTTTGGTGGGTTGGTGGCATTGTGGCTTGGTGGGTTATGACGAGTCACGACCCCCCTCCTTAGTCTTGATGGTGGGTTTCTCTACCGATGGCTATGCGGACTTGGAAGGAATCACATCGCTCTTGTTGAAAGCTATAACTATGTGGACATTACCCATGGCTAAGTGGATGTACTGCGACTCGTAGTCGACATTGCAATGAGCTTGGTTCTTAAAGGTGCATCCTAACAGCAACTTTGTGCCTGCATCTTTGGTGTTGGGCAACACATACAAGATTATCGACATCATTTCAGACTCAATAGAAACTACAACCTTGCACTTTCCTAAAAGTGCATAGGGTTGGCCTCTATAGGGCTGAGCTTAGCATTAATGGGCTGCAATTGCGGCTTGCCCATTTGGGTAATGGGTCAAAACATTAAAATCAACTCCCTCATCAATCAATGCATGGATGGTGCAAGTGTGCTTAGCAGTAACAGTCATGCTTAAGTAAGCTAGTTCTACTGCTTCCTCATCTTCACTATCCATTACAGTGATAGTGGCTACTCGCACGTGGACAAGGGGTGCTAGCATTGGGGGCTCATGCAATGGGTGCATAGGAGGGAAATACTTCTTTATGCAGCTGCCATTGAAGAAGCCTATGTCATCTCCCTCTATGGTTTCGAGTTCTACATTGCCAATTCAGCTGATGGTTCGAACCTTAAAAGGTCCTAGCCCCTGAAACTTTAGTTTTTGCTTATGTCCTTTGACAATGTACAACAGTACTAAGTCACCCTGTTCAAAGTTTCATTGCTTGACATACTTTTCAAACCAGTGTTTGCGTCTTGCCTTCTCGCATATTAGCACATGGGTGGCTAGAAGCCAAGTTTTCGATAAGTGTTCAAGTTCAATCAAGCATTCTATCCATGCCTCCTTCCCATCCCATCTCTCTTAAAGGGGTATCCTAAGGCTTGGTATGAAAAATTCCAAGGGAAGGATTGCCTCTGTACCATATATCAATCTGAAGGGGTCTAGCTGTCCTATGGCCATCTTGTAAGCCATGCGGTAGGCCCACAAGACTGCCATTAACTTGTTATCCCAATCACTACGTGAAGCAGAGATGACTTTGGTCAGGACGTTTACTAAGATTTTATTTGTGGATTCGGCTTGACCATTTTCTTGAGAGTAATAAGGCGATGATTTCCAATGGATGATTAGAAAGGAGTAAAGGAGGTGAGCTATCACTTCGTTGATGAAGTGTGTGCCTTGATCACTAACTAGTTCAATGGGGTAGTCGAATCATGAGATCACTTGCTCCCATAGAAACTTAGCAGTAGTCCTAGCGTCATTCTTTCTCGTGGCTCATGCTTCGGCCCACTTTGTGAGATAGTCGATGGTGGCTACAATGATGTATTTGGCTTGTGAATACTGTGCCACAGGACTAATGGGTCCGATGAAGTCAATCCCCCATTTCTCGAAGGGTTGTCGTGTGATAATTGGGGTTAGCTCCATGTGATCCTTACGAATCAGAACTTTAGTCCATTAGCACTCATCACAATGCTTCACAAATCACGTCGCATCTCAAAAGAGGGTAGGCCACCACAACTAGGATTGCAGCATCTTGCGGGCTGTTGCGTCTTCCCTGAAATTTCCTCCTATGATTGCGTTGTGTGCCTCCATCAATACATCATACATCTCATGCTCACACACACATCTGTGCAGTAACCCGTCTTGCCCTAGGCTGTAAAGTTGGCCTGCTATCAATTGATATGGTTGGATCTTCAGGAGGATGAACCACCTAAGTCGAGCTTTTTCTATCAGTTGTTTTGGCAGTTTGTGCTCAAGCACTTGAACTATGTTGTCTGCCCAATATAACGTCAAGTCAGCTTTAAATGAATCTTCTTCACTGTATAAGCGGAATAGATGCGCATCTAGTAGTTCATCCATAATGCCTCGTCCAATCACTTCCCCCGTGGGGATGCAAGACAGATGGTCAACCATGTAATGATGCTTCCCTTTATGCACCACCACATAGATAAGTTAAACTCCAAAAGTAGAAGAAGCCATCTAGCAATGTGTCCTATAATGCATGGTTTGTTAACAAGATACAACAAGGCTTGATGGTCAACAAAGAAATTAAAAGATAGCCAAAAGATAATGTCAAAATTTATTTACAGCAAACACCATGGCCAAGCCCTCTCTTTGTGTTGTTGAGTAATTCATTTCGATCTCAGTGAGTTGTCTGCTAGCAAATCTCACTAGGTAATCTAGGTTGTGTTTACCAGGGTTGCACAACACAGCTCCTACTGCGAATTTCGAAGCGTCAATGTGTACATGGAACGTGAGTGTCCAATCTAGGGCTCGTAGAATCGGTGCTGTGGTCAAAGCCTTTTTCAGCTCCTCATACGCACGTTGGCATTCCTCGATCCATTCGAATATGATCAATAGCTTATATAGAGGTCTAGCAATTGATGCATAGTTCAACATGAATGGTCGATAATACCATGTATGTCCTAAGAAGCACTGAACACCCTTGTAATTAGTTGGGGGTGGAAGATCGACAATGACCTTAATCTTAGAGAAAACTATGGCGATGCCATTCTTTGACACCATGTGTCCTAGGATACATCCATGCTTCACTCAAAACTGGCACCTCAAGGGGTTTAATGAGAGACGATATAGTCAACATCATTCAAAGATAGTCTAAGTGTTCTCGCTAAGTAGAGTGAACACACAAGTCATCCATAAAGACCTCCAACTCCTTGCTCAACATATCTTTGAATATTGTACACATTAGCATGAATATGTAGGCAAAGATTTCCCATACAATGGGGAAAATGTGGTTTTATACCTATCGTTTGGATGTACTTGCACCTGATTGTATCCAAAGAAATCGTCCAGGAAACTGTATGCCTCTTTGCCAGTCACTCTCTCGAGGATGTGCTACTCAGTGTACGACAGTGGGTAATTATCTCTTTTTGTAGCTGCATTTACCTTCTTGTAATTGACACACACTCAAATCTTTCTATTCTTCTTTAATACGATGACTATGGGGGAAACCCAATCCGTGTGTTCAATTTCGTAGATGAATCCTACTCTCATTAGCTTGTCGATTTCTTCCTTGATAGCATGGGTGTGCTTTGGATTCATGGGATATGGTCATTGTTTGACCAGGGTGTTGCGTCAAGTGTCATAGGTATATTATGAGTCGCTACACTCAGGTCTACCCCTTTGAACTCTTCTAGGGACCAAGCGATATGGTCACTGTTTGACCGGGGTGTTGCGTCAGGTGTCATAGGTATGTTATGAGTCACTACACTCAGGTCTACCCCTTTGAGCTCTTCTAGGGACCAAGCAAAGATGTCTACATACTCTTGCAAGAGAGTAATGAGACTTGCTTCATCTTGCTCAACCAAGTCATTAGCTATAAAGACAGGTCATGGGGTCTCCCCCTCCCTGGCTAAATTGACCTCCTTGACCTTGGAAAGTCCCTCAATTGGTTCACTTGCTTGCCCCTATTGTTTGGCTCCCAACAAGATCACCACCCTATCTCCCTTTTTTAATTTTGTGAATCGTATTGGCAGGTCTTACTGTTTTCATTGTTCTTCTGTATGCATTTCTTTGCTTAGTGTCTATCATTTCTCCCTTAACCGTTGGCGTTGTAGGTGGACATGTAGATCCCCCTTACTGCATCTAGTCCTGGGAGGCTGAGGTATTTCAGGTCACTATCTGAGCTGACTTTGGATTTGAAATCGAAGTCTCTGTCTTTGCTAGAAGAGGGGCTCTCTCCTGGTGGTCGTAGCTCAGAAGGTGAGTTCATTCGCAGTAGTGGTGTGACACTCAATTGGGCTAGGCCTACCTGCTCAATTGCACCCATTTTCTCCAACCAAGTTTGATCGCAATCCTTGTGTCTAACTCCTTTCTTTACCCTAAGGGCATTGTGTTTGCGTGGTTTGGAGTCTACTCATATTTGTTCGATTATACGTCCCCCAGTGTCGTATTCTATGGTATCGATTTCCCTTTCGCTTTCATCACTGAATGAACAACATTCCTCATATTCATCGTCAGAGCTATCTTTGCCCAGTTGCTCATCATTCTCTTGATTCTCACAATTCTCTTCTTATTGAGGCCCAATTGTACTTCAAGTTTAAATCGTGTACCTTGGACCATAGCCATCCAGGCTCATCCAAGAGGCCTTGGAGCAGCTTAAGATTCATTGCTGGATTGTTGGCCTGGATTGCTAGCCAACTGGTCGGTCAAGTACCCTAGGATTTTCAGAAGCTCTCGTCTATTGTTTGGGACTCGGAATGCAATAGTGTTGGGTCTTTCACATAGGCTCCCAGTCATCATGTAGACTGGCACTAACGGTGTGTCCTTGAGCTTACCAGTTGCCTCGATGGCTTGTTCGTACTCCTCAATGTCTGAGAATGGTAGATCGATGGTAGCAAGAACATGCGTCTAGTCTTGCTCATCCTCAGGGCATGGGATATACTTAATAAGGGCCCCATAGGATCCCCTAGTCTGTCTGTCACCCCTAAGAATAGTGGAGATGACATCCAAGTTTACAAGGGCCATCTTCCATGTGTCCATCTCCACTCTTACGGCCTCTGTTCAATTGCCCAAGAAGATAAGACCGTTGCCCCAGTTCTCCATGACTCTCGCATTGTGCATCTAAGGCCGGCCTAGCAGGATGTCGTAGTCCACTCCCTTCATGACTATAAAGTCAACAGAGAATTGGATTCATGCGATCTTCACTAGCCAATTCTTCAATACTCCAAATGGTTTCACCTTCATTATGTTAGCTAGTGTGACATTGAACCTAGCAGTCTTGACCAGTGGGTTACCCCAAATTTGGAGTACTGCATGGCTTAGCACACTCATTCATGCCCCTATATCTACAATTCCCTTTCTTGTGACATCCGCCAGAGCTAGGACTGGCAGGACTGCATGCTTTTCCATGCCTTCCCAAAAAAGCATTGACATGTAAGGATTTAGGTATGGAGTGCAACGTCAGACTCAGTATTTGAGTTTCTATATCATGCTTAGGCAAGTATATGGTAATTGGCTCATTTGGTTCTTCAACCCACTGCTTTAGCACTAGTCATAGCGTTGGATGCTGCCTAAGTAGGTTGCCTAAGCTCAAGTTACAGCGGTGGTCGCTAGTGTATTAAGGAGGTTTCTAGTCACTTACCTCTCTCCTAAATTTGCGGCTCTTGGCCAATGGTCTTGACTATTTTGCTGGCTCAAAGCATTTAGTCTTTGTCTAGGTGGCCCTGCTTGTGGTGCCATCGCCTCTCTTGATTTTGGTTGTGGGAAGGAGATCGGCATGCTTACACTTGAGAGGCCATTGATCTTGTCTTCTAGTATGGGCTCCGCATCCTTTAGGTGCTCTTGGGCCTCCTTTACCCATTCTTTCACCTTCTTGATGGCTTCGAGTTGGCACTTTGGGTTGGGATACTCCCCAACCCTAGCACTCCCCTTTTTAGTCATCCACAGAGTCGATGTTTCTTCCTCTATGTCCATGACTTTCTTTCCAACAGATAGTGTTGTGGCACTTTCGGTTTGAGGGTGACCTTAGTGTCTAGTCTTTTCTTCCTTTGTCTCCGACTCTTCTTTCCAATTGAGGTTACATCAAGGTTTCTAGGCCTTGGCAATGATATGTCAGCATGCTTCGTCTACACGGGGGTCATGACATGTAATGGGATAGGTGTGGCCTCCCCATCGAGTATCTTGATAGTGAACAATCCCAATGGAACTGCTAGCTCATTCGCCAAACTAGAGGATGGCCTCCATCTAGGGCAATCGACAAAGAGGTGAGTGATTCCACACTTAGTGCATCTCAAGTCAGCCTTTTCTGTATTGGCTTGCTCCCTCTCGGGGCAGCGCGAAGAAAACTGTATTGGGCAACCGCAAGTCCTCGGCTCTTGGGCTTGCCCTCCTAGGCCTCTTCCTCTCCCTCTACCTAATGCCACCATCTGTACCGATCGATAGTCCATGAGGATAGCATTTCCTTCTTCATCGTATGACAGGTATGGGTTTACATAAGGCTCGTTGTTGCTAGACTCATCCACATAGTGGACTAGAGTATCGCTAGGTGGATGGGTCACGTAGGGTCGAAGTGGTCTAGGGATACCTATAGGATTTATCTCCATTCTAGGAATGGATGGCTTGGCATCGTTAGGTGCTGGGAGAGCCAATGGGACTCCCCTTCCACAAGTGTTCAGTGGCATGTTCGCAAAGTAAGGTTGATCATAGGGCTACAAGTATGGGAGCCTCCGAGGTAATTGACAATGCATGGTGTCATGGCCGAACCTACCATAATTAGCATGAGGTCGTGACCTAGAGTCCTGACACTCAGCTGGCAAGTGGTTTCCGCCACAATGCATACATCGAACGTATGGGCACGTTGGCCATCTCATCATGACTTGTAGTTTGGCTAAGTCCACATCCTAATCTGTGCTAACTCTTGTCCTGAATTAGTGCCCTTCCCTTTGTCTTGCATGCTTGGGTCTGCTCTTTCACTCGGCGTTGAGGCTCTCTTGAAACTCCTAGCACTGGGCTCTTCTTGATTCAAGCCTCTGGAGCCTCTTTCCTTAAGCTGGTCATCCACTCTAATAGCTTCTTCAAAGACCCTTGCCAGTGCATCTCGCTGCAAGCTTGAGTTGCTGGCGGCCAAGGCTTTGTAGAGCTCTTTGCTTCATATTCCGTGGGTGAATACCATGGATATCGCCCTTTTTCAGTTGGTCTCTCACCCATGGGAATTCTCTTGAAGAGGCTCCTCACATGGGTCACATAATCTCAAATATCCTTTTTCTCTTTCTGCTTGACGTTCATGAGTCTCACCAATAGATTATCGGAGTATCCAGGTTCGAAAAATCTCTTAATAAAAATATTTTTCAAGCCATTGAAATTGGCACGCTCTATAACATCTAGACTTGTGTACCAGGTCCGACCCTTGTTGCCTAAGCATAGTCCAAAGGCTTGGGAGTGTTGAGTAGAATCTGTGAGGCCGTTGGCCTCATAGACCTGCTCAAACTGCTCCACAAAGCTGTACAGGTCGTCGGTCGCTTGGTATTTGTCCAGCTACTTTACCACCACGCGGATTTTTGATTGGCTCTTAGATCCTTCGTTGACTCCCAACCCTGTCAGTAGTGATGCTGCCAATGTTGCAGCTCTTTGTTCTATGGTCGTGTGATTTAGCAGTTGCTTCGTCAAGAGCTCGCTCAATGTTCGGTCTCCTTCTAGTGCTCTCTCACTCTTTGATGACCGATTCCTGCCTACTAGGGCTAGCACTCTCCGGATCTCTTGCATTTCTAAGCTGAGGGGTAAGTTCCTAGTTTGATGTTCCTTGTTATATGCAGCTAGGCCTTGCAGAGCCCTGCCAGCCAACTTCCTTTCCTCTTCAAAGTCTGCTATGATGTCCTCTACCGATCTACCGCAGAGTTCTAGCTGGGTTTAAATGTCGTATTTGTTCACTAACTATTGGACAACCTCAAGAAAGTCTCCTAGGTTAAGCTCTTCGTTGCTTCTATGGCCTGAGCTTCCCTCTTCCATGTTTAGGACCTCCTGTTCTACCAAGTTGTCGATCAAGTTGATAAGGCTAGGTAGATCTACTTCTACGACAATGCCTGTCATTATTGCATTCTTTTGATTGTGTTCTTCGCTTGGGCTTGCCTTTAGGGATTCGATCGCCCGTCTATGTTTTTTGGTCTTGTCTTATTGGTGGGTTCCTTCAAGTTCTTAAATCTGGATGAGCTCCTTATTAATTACAACCAGTCCTCTACTTACCCCCACTTTGTGCATCTACATGTGTGTGTGTGTTCTTTTCCATGCACTGTGCGAAATCAAGCTTTTAGCTCTTTTCAAGTGTGCTTTGAGTGATGGAAATTAGAGTGAGTGAGAAAACAAAGCATGTGCACCTCCGGCACTCTTGTCTATAGGTTGGCTTGACAGGGTTGTGTGCTCGATTCTTAGCCATTCTCACTGGCTTCTAGGGTTTTTTTTTTTGCGCTATCCCATTCGGCTTGGTCAGGGTCACGTTGGGGTCTTGCAATCAACCCACAACACCAAACACTCTTTCAAATTGTTCGGCCACAATCTCTAGGTTTGTAACTACTTGTCAGACGTTTGGTGGGTTCTTTCGGCGCCACTCACGCTTCTTGTTAGCCAGGATTCATCAAATTCCCAAATTTTCCTTCTCAGGTTGTGTCTAATTTACCAGTCTTTGATTTTGAAAATCGGACGTCCGATTTACCAGTGTTCAATTCTAAGAATCGGATATAGGGTCGACTCCTATTGTCACAATTAGACAGGTGTGTTCGAGATCAGACAACTCGAGTTGGTCCGATTGGGGTATGTCTGATTCTCGAAATTGGACAGGGTGCTTGGTCCGATTCGAAGGTATATCCGATCAAAAAAGTCTATTGGTCTGATTTTCGCGATCGGATGGGTCAAGAGTCCATTCAGACGAAGTGGTATCTGATTTTTTATTGTCTGATTCTCAGAATCAAATGGAAGTAGTGTGTCCGATTGTCACGATTGGACGACTCGAGCATCCAATCGGACAGTGTTCAAATTGGAATTGGTCCAATTTTCAAAATCGGACAAGGGTGTCCGATCAGACCAAGTGGATTGTCCGAGTCCGATTCTGGGAATCTGATAGGTTGCACGGACACTGTCGAAGGCGATCGATTCCACTGATCGAAGTGGTGTTGATCACGTTTTCGCTACAAATCTCCACCTAAACATTGCTAGCACCTATAAGGACTTCAAGGAATCAAGGAGTGTAGGCCAAGGGCACCTTATACCTAGATCTCACTGAAATCCTTAATATGCTCCTGATCTGACATAAGCTTGCACCTCCAAGCTCTCTCTCTCTCTCTCTCTCTCTCTCTCTCTCTCTCTCTCTCTCTCTCTCTCTCTCTCTCTCTCTCTCAAAACCAAGAGTGCAAATGAGGTTTTCCCTGGTCACCTAAGATCTTAAACCCTAGCTGGTCAACACCTCAATCTTTCCAATCACTCCACTACGACTCCAAGATAGTTGGACCCTCTTCTTTTCCCATTTTTCCCTGTTATTACTTTGTTCATGACAGTTTTACCAAAGCTCTAGTTTGGAGATGAAACCCTTACTTCAATGCTCGATTTGAAGCGTGCAAATGCTCAAAGTTGAATCCGTCGTCCCAGCAACGAAACCAAAATGTAGAGGCGCAAGCACAAGCTCGATCACCATGACCCACAGATCGCTTATTGTTCAAGCATTTCAAGCAAGCACTAATGACCACCTCTCACATAGCCAACGCGCTATCCCCCTCTATGAGTATAATGAGCTTACATTGATGCTCGATCGAGTTGCTTCCTCTCTCGAGCACTCCAATAGCCCCATGATTCTTGATGCAAGCTCAAGCATCCTCAAGCCTCCATCTCCAAGCTCCATCCTCCATAGCCGCACGTGAGAGACAAGAGAAGAGAAGAGTAGAGGAGAGAAGAAGAAGAGAGGAAATGGTGGAGAGTTTCACCTCCTTGATCCCTCACCCTCACTCCCTCACACTCTCACACTCCCTCCCTCAAGCACACACAAGCAAGCAAAGAGAAGAGAAGAAGAGAAAAAGGTGAGTCTCTTGTTGCCACACACCAAAGAATGAGCTCTCATTCACTTTTTGAACTTTATATACAAATTCCTAAATCCCCTTTGGGCAGTCATTCCCTTTTTACATGGCCGGCCATAGCCTAGGCCCTTTTTTCCATTGTTCTCCTATCTTCCTAGCTTCCTTCCTACCACTCATCTACATCTACAATTTGCATGGGTCAAAGCCCGCGGGGCTCTTAAAATAAATCATGGTGCGCCTTGTGCTGTTTTACAAAAGTATTAACTTGCACTTTTTCTTGTGTGCCTCTCCTTGATTTAGGACTTTTTCACACTTCTTATGTTTCCCGATTTTTCTTGGTGCACCTTCATCCTCCATTCCACTTTTTCCTTGGTTTTGTCTTCTGGTTTAGATTTTTTGGATTTTCCACCTTGTTCGTCTGAGGGTTAACACTAGGTTATGGGGATAAGTGAGATGGGCTATCACCTTTGGGATCTGTAGGCTTGCAAGGTCATTTGCAGTCATGATGTCATTTTCCATGAGAAAAAGATGCATAAGTAGCCTGAACAAGTTATTGCGGTATGCAGGATGATCTTTTAGGAGAAGCCTCTTGATCCCATTTTGCCTGCTAGATAGCATGCAATAGTTAATACTCCAATGGCCCAAGCTCTACCTATTGTGGAGGATCGGTCCATTTTGAGAGGCTCTACTAGAGCTAGATGTCAGCGGAGTGCTTTACTCCCTGCATGGATTATGTTATGGTGACAGATGCAGGTGATGCTCTCTCTTATGATGAGGCCATGCATAGAGATGATAGCTACTCATGGGATAGGGCTATGCAATCAAAGTTTGACTTCTTATAGACTAACCATATGTGGGATTTAGTTATTTTTCCTAGTGGCAAGAAGGCATTGCCATGCAAGTGGGTATACAAGTTGAAGAGTATCCTTGGATGCCCCAAGCCTGGTTATAAGGAAAGATTGGTAGCTAAGGGTTTCAAGCAAGAATATGGTGTTGACTTCAATAAATTATTTTCTATTACGGGAAAAATGATGACCCTATGCTCGATACTAGCATTGGTTGCTTAGCTAGATTTGGATCTTTATCAAATGGACATAAAGACAATTTTTCTATATAGGGACTTGCATGATGAGATTTATATGCAATAGCTTAAGGGCTTTGAAGAAAAGGCAAGGAATACCTAGTGTGCAAGCTAAGAAAGAGCCTTTATCGCCTTAAGAAGGCACCTAGGGAATGATACCACAAGTTTGATGCTTTTATGCATTCACAAGAATAGTACTATGGATCCATGTTTATACACAAAGAAGGTGCGTGATGGCAACCTTATGATTTTGGTACTCTATATGGATGATATACTTATTGATGGGAGTTCTCATGATGAAATGGATGCCTTGAAAACTCAGCACAATAAGAGCTTTGAGATGAAGGACATGGGACAATCCTCACATATTCTTGGGATGTGCAAATCACTCTAAGGGACTTCTTCACAGAAGAAGTATATCCAAAAAGTCCTTGAGTGATTCCATGTGCAAGATGGTAAGCCTATTGGCTATCCTCTACCTTCTCATGTAAAGTTTAATCAAACTGATTGTCCATAGTTTGATGAGCAAAAGGCCGAGATGGCCAAGATTCCTTAGGCATTCACATTGGACAATTTGATATATCCATGATAGCCACTCATTCTGACATAGTATTTGTAGTGGAGATTGTAGCATGCTATATAGCTACACCTAGCGACGGCATTGGAATTTTGTCAAGGATATCATGAGGTACCTGAAGGGCACAATAGATATGTGCATCTATTATGGTGGTGATATAGGAGTCATGGGATATACTAACTCTAATTATGCAAGACATGCAGATAGTAGGAAGTGCACCTATGGCTACATCTTCACCTTTACTGGAGATGCTATTTCTTGGATGTCTAGGTTGCAAAAGTGCACTGCTCTCTCTACTATCGAGGTCGAGAATTCTACGGCCACTGAGGCTTACAAGGAAGATGTCTAGTGGGGGCAGACCTTGATATTACTTATGCGGTCTCTACATTGCATTCAGATTCTATGAGTGCTATCCAATTGGCCAAGAATCCAATCTTCCATGCAAACATGAAACACATTGAGGTGCATTATCACTACATCAAAGAGGTCATTGAGGATAGGTCTGTTGACCTTGTCAATATCTCAACTGACCAAAATCCTACGGATCTACTCTCACAAAAAGTCTCTCAGTGGAGCATTTTGGCTTCCTAAGAAAGTTGATGAGCATTGGATGAGATGATGGCTTTCCTTCTCCATTGTACTTATGTACATTTGTACATTGTCACTTTTTTCTCATTCTCTCCTCACTCTAGGGGCACATCCCCTTTAAGTGGGAGGTTGTTGGGGGGTAAAGGCACCTGTGCCTAGCCACCTATGTATTACAACATTGACAGTACCTGCATACTTGTACACTTGCCCATCCCTGTCACTTCATTCTTTATTCTTTTAGTGACATTTGAATAAAGGGAAGGCTGGTCACACATTGTGATTGTTTGATTTTGCACATCTTGTCTCTCACTCTTGTGATATTTGAATAAAGGGAAGGCTAGTCACACATTGTGATTGTTGGATTTTGCACATCTTGTCTCTCACTCTTGCTTCTTCCACCATAGCTCTTGCTTCCACTCATGTGCTTCCACTCTAGGCTCACTCCCTTCAAATGGTGGATCTCGTATTATATGGTAATGATGCATGCTAGGTGAATAGCCTTATCATTTCTTTCCTTCAGCAAATCATCTACTCATATAGCTTCTTCAAAGACTTTAGCCAACAACACATCTCTTTGAAAACTGAAATCAATGGCTAGAGGTCTTTATTCTTGATCCCATTTATATATGCTATGGATACAACTTTCTACCTAGGTCATTTGGTTGAAAGAATTATATTACAGAGACTCCATACATGTGTGATATGCTCATGAATTTTCTCATTGTCCTTTTGACTCACATTCATGAGTTTGAATATGATATTATCTATGTGTTATGTGTTCAAGAATAAAGATATCCTTGAATATGTCAAAGTCGTTGCACTTGACATTATCCAAGCTAGTGAACTAGGTTCTTCCTTTTTCTCCCATACACAATGTACCCAACATATAGGTGATCAATACCTCAATTCACATGCACAAAGAGCTCTACCTAGCATAATGTTGTGGCTCCTACAACTCTCCTACACCCCGAGGATTGACCCCAAGATGTGACATCTTACACATAGAACACAAATGTAAAAGAGTCCTCTCATAATATAGATGTAATGATCAAGGAGACTATATATATTCCTCAATCAATTTCCCAAGATATCACTACCCTACATTAAAGGAAAATCATACACTCTCAACATTGGTCATCAAAGAAATTAGCAACTTTATCTAATATCTTTCTATTTTAATCATATACCCCTCCCCTATCACTTACATTTTATTTGCTTACATAAAATAGAAAGATTTTCTGTTAATTTTTCATAGAAATAAGCTCTAAATACTCACTTTAATATATAAATAAAGACAAATTGAGGCAACCCCTTATGCTTTACCTTCATTACACAATCACAAATATTCTCCTAATTTTTTATTCACTAAAACTAATTTTCTTCTAAAAATCTCTTCATTTGATTATTTTTTAATGAATTTTTTTATTTATTTCAATATATATTATTGATTTTTTGAGTTTTCTTATTTGTATGACTTATTGAAGTGTGATCCATTAGCATATTCATTTTTGTGCCATATAAATATCATTTGATACTTGAAATCCAAAAACAACATTGTTTTCCTCCATTAAATTCCATGTTTCAAGTTTTACAGTTGTATTATTTTTAAATATGCGTAAAGAAAAATGAATGAATTTATGAAATTATAGATATCAACAAATGTATTTCAATTATTTATCATCTTTTCATCATATGCACTAATGATTTATCATAAAAAGTAAATAAGAGTCACTTACTCAATAATTTGCATACGTGCATCCCGTATTTCGAGAAAATAGAGTGGCTGACGCTCCGTTGATACATCCAAATCACCCAATCTATGTGTCATTATGCTTTTGAACCATCCCTGATTCATTAAATCAATTCTCTCTCTCTCTCTCTCTCTCTCTCTCTCTCTCTCTCTCTCTCTCTCTCTCTCTCTCTCTCTCTCTCTCTCTCTCTCTCTCTCTCTCTCTCTCTCTCTCTCTCATATACAATCATATGAACAAGGAACAAAGAGGAGAGAGAGACATTATTTCTCTTCAATATTTTATACTCGAGCATGTAAAAAGGAGAGAGCTAAGCATATTGTAACCCAAGGAGAACATGGCATCGGCCTCAGGTCCTCAACCTCAGGTCCTATCTCAGTATCCAAGAACCTACCAAGCTCTTGCAAGGCAACACTAAATCTTTTTTTCCTTCTTCTCACATTTATTTTTGCTCCAACCATATTTATTTATTTTTTGTTGAGATGACAAGCTCAACATATGTGGACATTGATGATGGACCGCCTGGTTAGATGGGTCCATACGTCTACACTTAGCACGTTGGTGGTCATTATGACTCTCACATGGCCACTGACTCATTACTTATTATATTCAGGTTGTTACACCTATTTACAGCTGGCATAGTTATAGTGCCAGTCGACTAGTGTAGTCGGTTATGCATTGTTTGACTTAGTAGGCCACTTTCCTTTATGTTGTATCTTATCTATACTTTGTGTACATTGTAAAGTGTGTGGAAGAAGAAGAAAAACCTAGCAAGAAAACGTTTTGGCCTCCATCTCTCTTCTTGTCTCTTGAGTGAGCTTCTCCTTGTGCATTCTGTGTGTGTTCGGCGCAGCATCTTGAGCAAGTCCCCCCACCACGCGATTCTTGACATGGTATCAAAGCCGCGCCATTGAGAGAGGCTGATTTCGAAGGCTGAAGTGAAGGAGAAGAAGCAAGGTTCGAGCAAACAAGCCACGGGTAAGAAACTCTCCCATCCTTCCACTCTCTCTCTTGGATAGTGCCTGTGGAGTCACCGAAAGCATGGCAGAGCAAAAATCTCAGATTGCTGTGAGATTTTGTGTGCACGAAGAGTGCTGCATTCCACAGATTAGCCCTTTTGGACTTTTCTGCAATTATTTTGGGCATCTGAGGCCGTTTCAGGCCCCGTTTTAGAGCCGCAAGGTTGCAGACAACAGCAGTTCGAGATACCCTGCAATTTCAGTTGTGTCTGCTGTATATAGATGCACAGGTTACAGATTTCAGATCTATAAGTTCAAAGGTGTTTACCAAAGAATAAACACAAGGTTTATCTGCAAACTGGTTGCAAATTGCATGTATTGTTGAGCAGATAGTGAAAAAGGTTGTCTAGTGTATTATTGTGCACTACAGGTCCAGGATTACAGAAGATTTGCTTGCTATTTGGTGTTAGTTTTGTGATAATGGCAGAGAACAGTGGAAACCCCATCATTGAGAAGCTCGACAAGAACAACTACCCTTCATGGAAGTTCCGTGTCACGAACTTCCTTATTGGAAAAGACCTCTACGAGTTTGTTTCAAGTGAAGAAAAGGAGACGGAGGTGAGTGATCCTCCAACCGCAGAAGAGACAAAGGCACGAAAGGAATGGAATGCAAAAGGCAAAAAGATCATGTATTGGCTGTTTGCAGTAATTGACAATAATATACTGTGACATATTAGAAATGCAGAGAATTCATATGCAGCTTGGACCATACTTGAAAGTATGTTTTTCGTAAATACAAAGGCACGAAAGATTCAACTCAAGCAAGAGTTGAATACATTGAAGAAAGGAAAGATGTCTATCAATGAGTATGCACTGAAGGTAAGGAGCATTGCAGATGCCTTGGCAGTGATTGATGCAATGCCCGATGATGATGATTTGGTGTCGTCTATCTTGGGTTGACTTAACAATGAAAAGGCTTGGAAGTCTTTTGTAACTTCCGTATATGTCAGAAAGCCATTTCCAAATTTCGATGAGTTGGTCTCCCTTATGATCACTGAAGAGATCAACATGCAGAGTGAGACATCTGAAAGAAGTGCTGAACAGGTCCCCAAGCTTTCTACTCCAGTTCAGGAAGGGGACGTGGCAGGTTCTCTTCAAGAGGCCGTGGTACAGGACGTGGTAGTGACAACCAACAAAACAAATTGAATCAACAATTTGGCAATATGCAGGTTTCAGGAGGTCGTGGTAACTTTAGAGGCAGGGGGAGCTTTAGAAGAAGAGGTGGATGGCAAAACTGAGGCTCTAACAACTCTGGTATTGTGTGTCACTACTGTGGCAAAACAGGTCATATTGCAGCCCAATGTTATGCTAAGAAAGATGATATTCGCAATGGTAAATTGCAGCAAGGAAACTATGCATCGCCTTCACGAGAGAATGAAGACAAAAATAAACATCTGTTTGTTATGCAGCATATGCTAAATGCTGTTACAGGAAAGAGAACACATGATGATGTTTGGTATGTTGATCAAGTGCATCCAATCATATGACTAGCCATGCAGAATGGTTTGGAGAAATGCAAGATTTGCAAAATGCAGGTTATGTGCAGACGGGTGATGATTCATGCCACCCAATTTCACGCATTGGAAAAGTTCCATTGTCCTTGCATGATGGTAAGACAAAGAGTCTTTCAGATGTATTACATGTGCCATCTATTACAAAGAACTTGGTGTCAGTCGGTCAAATGGTAGAGCAAGGGCTGCAAGTCAGATTTAATGCAAAGGGCTACTCTGTAGAAGACTTCAATGACAAGTGCAGATTGGTAGGGGAAGTAGAGTTGGAAGTATGTTTACTCTGGATACTAGAATTCCTACTATGAATGCTGCTACGTATGCTAAAGGAAAAGGTGTTGTTGCAGATATTGAAATTTGGCACAAACGCATTGGACATGCAAATGTACAAAGGCTGAAATTAATGCAATCCAAAGGGTTGGTTACAGGTTTGCCTACATTTAGAGTTGCAGAATTTCATAAGGTATGCAAAGCATGTCAGTTTGGTAAGCAGGCAAGACAACCCTTTTCACATGACAGAGATGTAAGCAGAAATATCCTTGATGTTGTGCATACAGACATTTGGGGGCCTACACAAAATGTATCTCTTGGAGGTAGTACATACTTTGTCACATTCATTGATGATTGTTCTAGAAAGCTGTGGGTATATTTTATGAAGGAAAAGAGTGAAGCGTTTGAGCACTTTAGAACTTTCAAGGCTGCAGTTGAAAGAGAAATGGGCTTGAACGTAAAGTGCTTGAGGTCAAATGGAGGGGGAGAGTACCTCTCAAATGAGTTCAGTGATTTTCTGAGGTCTCATGGGATAAAGAGACAGTTCACATGCAGGTATACTCCACAGCAAAATGGTGTTGCAGAAAGGAAAAATAGGCATATTGCAGAAGTTGCACGTGCCTTGATGGTTGAAAAGAATATACCTAAGCATTTTTTGTCCGAGGCTGTTCATACTGTTGTTTATATTATGAACAGAACTCCCACAGCTACAGTTCATGGGATGACTCCTAAAGAATGCTTTATTGGCAAGAAGCCTGATGTATCGCACTTGAAGGTATTTGGCTGTGTTGCATACGTTCATGTGCCAGATGAGCTACGGAATAAGCTTGATCCAAAGGCAGAAAAATGTGTCTTTATTGGATACTCTTTAGATAAGAAAGGGTATCGTTGTTATAACCCTGTCACATGTAAGTTCAGAGTGAGCAGGGATGTCATCTTTGATGAAATGAGCAGTTGGTATGCATCTAGTGGTGATGCATTGGATGATAATGATGTTCATGACACTCATGTGCAAGCTGAAAAGCAAGAATCACGGACTCTTAGTGGACCAAAGACATCATCTGGTAGTCCTTGGTCTGGGAGACTAAGGAGTACCTCTACATCTTCAGGTGCATCTAGTAGCACTACAGGTAAAGACAAAGGAAAAAATAAATTGTCAGATGGCATTGATGCAGTTCTTGATGGAGACTCCAATGGCTCAGAGAGCTTGGATGATGAGCTTGGTATTCCTTTTGTCAGGACACCAGGTGTACAGAGAACTCATAGTAATGTAAAGGCTCCATTGAGTGATCCGGTGGTACGTAGATCTAGCAGGGTCAAATACCCTGTTAAAAGATTTGGTTTTGAAGGTTATGCAGCTCACCATTATGCTTATATGGTGAAACTAGTTGAGGATGTTGAGCCCACATGTTTTGAGGAGGCTATTGGTCATGCTCATTGGGATGCAGCAATGGATGAGGAGATGGCTATATTAGAGGCCAATAAGACTTGGGATCTAGTATCATTGTCGAAGGGCAAGAAAGCTATTGGATGTGAGCGAGTTTATAAGATTAAGCACAATGCAAATGGTTCTATTAGTAGGTACAAAGCTAGGCTGGTTGCAAAAGGCTATGCCCAAACATATGGCATAGACTATGAAGAAACCTTTAGTCCATTTGCTAGGATGAAAACTGTCAGATGTGTGATTGCTTTGGCAGCAGCCAAAGGTTGGAGGTTGCAGCAAATGGATGTGAAGAATGCCTTCTTGCATGGTGATTTGCAGGAAGAAGTGTATATGGATCAGCCAGCAGGTTATGAAGATTTAGAGCATCCCACGTATGTGTGCAGGTTGAAGAAGGAGTTCTATGGACTCAAGCAAGCACCTAGAGCATGGTCTGACAAGATCGGAGAGTATCTTGTCAATATTGGCTTTTATGTTTCTGATGCTGATCACTCACTTTATGTGAGAAAGGGAGATGCAAGTTTGGTCATCATAGTCATCTATGTGGATGACTTGATTATTACAGGTGATATTGATAGTGGGATTGCTGAAGTCAAGGATTTTTTGAAGAAGAAGTTTGAGATGAAGGATTTAGGTGAGCTAAGGTACTTCCTTGGCATTGAGGTGATCAGATGTGATGATGGTATATGGTTGTCCCAAAGACAGTATAGCTTGAATATGTTGTCCAAGTATGGTATGACAGCATGCAAACCACTTTCAATTTTGTTGGAGCAGAATGTAAAGTTAAATGCTGATATTGGGGATGAGATAGAAGACCCTACTATGTTCAGGAGGATAGTGAAAAGTTTGATCTACATGACCATTACAAGGCCAGACTTGAGCTACGTTGTTGGTCTTGTGAGTCAGTTTATGCAAGTACCTAGAAAGCCACATTTGGATGCACTCAGATGCATATTGAGATATATGAAGTCCACATTACATTCTGGACTTTTCTATGAGGCAAGTACAGATGTAGAGGTGTTTGGATACACAAATGCAGATTGGGCTGGTAATATGTATGATAGAAGATCTACAAGCGGATACATATTATCTCTTGGTAGTGCAGCAGTTACTTGGAGCAGCAAAGAGCAACCTACAGTTGCTTTGTCGAGTACAGAGGCTAAGTATAGAGGTGCTACTGTAGCAGCATGTGAGGTAGTATGGCTACAAAAGTTATTGGCTGATTTAGATGTGCAGGTGGAAGGTCCATTTGTCATTTATTGTGACAACATGAGCAGTATACAGTTGGCTAGGAACCCTGTGTTCCATGCCAGGACAAAACATATTGAGGTACACTACCACTTTGTGAGAGAGAATGTACTAGCAGGTGAGATTGACTTGGTATATGTCAGCACACAGGATCAGATAGCTGACATCTTCACGAAGGCATTGGGTACAGAGAAGCTTCAAAAGTTTCAAAGCTTACTTGGAGTTGCAGAGATGCAGTTGAGCTTGAGGGGGAGTGCTGAGATAACAAGCTCAACACATGCAGACATTAATGATGGACCGCTTGGTTAGATGGGTCCACACCTCTACACTTAGCACGTCAGTGGTCATTATGACTCTCACATGGCCACTGACTCATTACTTATTATATTCAAGTTGTTACACATATTTACAGTTGGCATACTTATAGCGCCAGTCGACTAGTGTAGTCGGTTATGCATTGTTTGACTTAGTAGGCCACTTTCATTTATGTTGTATCTTATCTATACTTTGTGTACATTGTAAAGTGTGTGAAAGAAAAAGAAAAAACCAGCAAGAAAACGTTTTGGCCTCCATCTCTCTTCTTGTCTCTTGAGTGAGCTTCTCCTTGTGCATTCTGTGTGTTTTCGGCGCAGCATCTTGAGCAAGTCCCCCCACCACGCAATTCTTGACATTTTTTGGCTAAATGCTAAGAAAAACAAGATAGGAATCCCTGGAAATAGTTTCCTAGTAGGCTAGCAAAACTGGCTCACTAGGACAACCCTCAAAAATAGCTCTTAGAGTGGTTGACAATGTCTTGATAGGAGGCAAACAACTACTCAAACCTCCCCAAACACATCTAGCCTAACACTTGGACTTTATGCCTTAAATGCCAATCCCCAATAAAAGAAAAAGTTTCCACATAGATATACATATATAGCATAAAGGGAAAGACCTCATAAAGGAAGGATATCACCTGGACTTAGCCACAAGAAGCTTCCGCACAACAAGCGGCTCTCTCCAGGTCTCCGTTGAATCTGTTTAGTGCAGTAATAAAATAAAAACCATTAAGTGCACCCGCACCAAACAAACAAAAAACCATTAACTGCACCTGCACCAAACAAACAAATGGCCCACTTGGCCTAATGAAATAAATCCATTTCACTGCAAAATAAATGGCCCTCTTGGCCTAACAAAATGTAACATAAAAGTCAACAGGAATGGCCCTCTTGGCCTAAAGAAATTACAGGTATAAAGCACACCATTCAGCAACTTACTATTGAAAATAAACCCTTGATCCCCACATAAACCATACTGAAGCACAAAACTAGACCAAGGGGATGGGTTGCTCAGGCCCTATAGTAAATGCATTAAATTATTAGCTAACCCCCCTTATAAATGGCAAGGAGTGTCCTATGAATATGCCATTGAATGATCTAATGTGTCCATGACAAAATAGGAAGATGGTCAATCACTTCCTGGCTCATAACCCATACTAACCAATTGGCGGCCAAAATAGGATATGTCAATAAGCAATCCCCATAGTAGCCCTAGACTAACATTAGGAGGCAATTGTAAAAACCCCATTAGGACCACAATTAAGAAAGACATCTTCAACAAATGTATAATTAGCTAGGGAGTCTACAAAGTGATTCCATTGTCGAGGAATTAGCTAGCAAGTCATTGCCTTAAAGGTTTCAATGGTATCCAAGTTCGCACAATGGTACATACTTAGAATGGGATCCATCACACTATAGGTCCTATTATTCAATTGATTGATCACTAACTGTGAGTCGCCTTTCACCAGTAACTACCGAATACCACTATATCTAGCTAGATTTAACTCCATAAGCAAGGCCTTGTACTTTTCCATGTTATTCGTAAAAGCAATCTCTAAATACAACCACATTTTTTAAACCACTCAAATATGGGGATCTTTTAGGAAAACCCCTACACTCGCATGCTTAGCAATTCCTTGAGAAGCTCCATCAACATATAATGTATAAACCAAGGCTTCATTGACGTAACCTTCCATGGCAATCAACCTACTTATACTTATGATAATCAAAATCTAACTGAGAGAGAGGGTGTAAGATAGGTACAATCCCTTCTTCCTTATTGAACTCAATAGGGACGCTAGTAAGAACCCGATGACAAATATTGCAATAGACTTGAATATCCCACGTGAAATATCCATGTTGCCACTCAATAATGTGATAACCCTTACTCCACCAAATCACTCTGCCTTGGTGGTAACACTGATCTAAATATGGATACTCAAGATAAGGAATGATTTTCCACATCCAATATTCTTGGTACTCTTTGCAATTTTAAGCTAGTTCATGAAGGACCTGTAAAGGCATCAAGTCTGGCGTCAGTCCTTTACATAATAGGGCTTCATCTAATTGAAATTTACTTTAGTTTTAACTCTATCCCTTGCAAATCCGCTAAAAGGGTTGTAAATCCATTCTTTCCTATACGAAAAATCTTATAATAAGACCATCTCATTTGGGTTCTAACTTGCTTAGGAAGAGCTTACAATGGGCATCATAGTTTAATATCAATTGATCCTTAGTAAATTTATACTTCTTAGCCTGAAGATCGTGAAGTATTTTCATTCCTTCTTCCCTACATGTTAAGTAACAAGGCTTGCAACCTAATCTCATCCAGATATCCAAGGGAAATGAACCTTTCTTGCAACACTTCCTCTTCACCCAAAGAATGGTTTAGAGCAAACCTTATTGTAGGCAACTCAATCTCCAAAGGTAAAACACATTATTCCCCAAATACTAATGTAAAAGGGGTGTGGCATATAGTTTTTTTGAATGTCATATTATAAGCCCAAATAGCCACATACAACTTCTTATCCCCAATTACGCTTACCTTTGGATGCAATCCCATAAGCACAGTGGCAAAAAGTGCTACCTATCATGAAGCTATAAAGCGTTGTACTTTCCTATCATTTAAATGGAATGTAATAGTACTTTTGTCCTTTCACTCAAGTTTCTTTGTCATTGTCTACATACACAAGATTGTCTTTATGAGTCCAAGCTTCAATCTTGAAACCTAATTCACTTATGTAACAAGTCATTTTGTAATATCTATGTCTTCATGAGTCTTGTCTACATATTTCATTCACCATAGCCATGCTCTAGATCCATGCATCTCAACATGGTATCAGAGCTATGGTGAGCATGGCTCAGCTCCCTTCTCTGCTCTTCTAGCTCCTCTTCATCATTGCTCAGCTCAAGTCTAGCTAATGAGCTCATTTCACACCTCCATCTCCACTTTACCTTCTTGCCTACCATAGCCAGATTGGACCTACAACACTTTGAGCTCTCATGTCTTTCTCCACATGCCAAATCTTTCACTACTTCCTTTCTCGAGAAGTTTCCCCTAACTCTCGAAGCTTCTTTGTACCACTTCAGAGCTCAAATTGCTTTGCCTATAGCCCAACATTGCAAAAAATTGACCTCGTTGCTCATTTTATGCCTGTCAGTAATAATTGTACGGCCTGATCTCCCTACATGCGACATGATCGACCCTACTATCATAGGGCAATTTCAATCCTTGGGTCTAAGTTTTCTCACAATAAATTTTGAACCCAAATGATCCACTATAGCTACTATAATCTGCAAAAAAACAATCAGCCAAAAACCCTAACCTCAGTCCGCCATAGCCATTTCACTTCAGGCTCATCTTTCACTTCACTTTCACACTTTTCTCAGCTCAAGGGACCTATTGCCACTCTAATTCACTGATTTATTTAATTCTTAGCAAAAATTTGGCCATCAAATCAATGAGGGGAATATTGAAGAAACAACAAGAAGATTCAAGCTCAGCAAGCATAGTGTTTATTGGCACTCATCCAGTGACTCTTGCCACTTGTGTCCTTTGACACAATTGGCCCATTTATTGATCTAATCTGAGAATTTTGGTGCTGATTTTGTATTGTTCTAGCCACTCTAGCATGGGCAAAGACTCTCCAACATGTCACTTCAAAGGAGTCAAATTTCATACCTCGTAGACCCGCATAAAGCTTATCCTAATGAAGAAGGGCCTATGGGCCATCACTAGTGGACAAGCGGAGAAGCCCTGAGAGGCAACTCTTGTAGTTGCTTGGTAGAAAAGTAATAACAAGGCTCAAGTCATCATAAATCTTGAACTGGATGACAGCTATATCTACCATGTGGGTACATGTGATACGTCCCATGACACTTGGAAAAGATTGGATACTCTATCTGGTGCACAGTCAAAGTCTTCAAAGTATGGTTTATTAATCAAAATTTTCAAACTCAACATGAAACCTAACACATCTCTTGCAATACATCTGAATTACATGGAAAGTCTCTTAACCCAGCTTGCAGGGATCAACATTAAAATGGATAAAGATCATAGCATTGGTGTTTTGTTAAAAAGTCTGACTCCAAATTATGATAATGTCTCCACCACTTTAATCAATATGCCAAATCCTAAACTAGTGGACATTCAAGCCTCTTTGTCAGAAGAAGAAAAGAATATTAAAAAGAAAGAAGAGCCAACTACCTCTAAGGATGAACAAGTGTTGTATGTCAGTAACAAATACAAAGGCAAAAATGACCAGCTAGTTTGTGATTTTTGCAAAAGGACCAAACATACTAAAAAGTTATGTCATGCCAAAAAAAGACATCAAAAGGCCTATCTTGCAGCAATGAAAGAAGAAGAAGACCATGAACATGAAGAAATAGAAGAAGAAGAAGATCATCATCATGACCAGAAGGACAAGCCTCACCAGTCCTTCTAGTCACACTACTCTAATAGACTTTTTTGAAGCCTTGTATAACCTTGCCCTAATGTTTCTTTTCATACGCTTGTAAACTCCTCATGTAACCTGGCACTACAACCTCTGTACGCTTTGTGAAGCCCCTATTATAGCAGTTGGATGTCCACCGCGTTTTTGGTACCCACATTTAGCTTTTTTTCCAACAATCTCTCGATGATTACCATGTTTGTGGTGTGCCCACACTTTGCAGGTGGTTGCTCACTAAAGCCTCTACACACTTTGTGCCTTTCTGGTTGTGATTGTTGAGGAGGGGTGTTGAGAATTAGGCAATCACACCCAATGTAGCCCCTTTGTATGGAGTAGTTGGCTAAGGATATGCAGGCTTGCTCAATCCCATAGGCATAGTGGCAGAAAGTGCTACCAATCCTAAAGCTATAAAGCATTGTGCTTGCCTATCATTTGAATGGAATATAAAAGTACTTTTTTCATTTCACTCAAGTGTCTTTGTCATTGTCTACATACACAAGATTGCATTTATGAGTCCAAGCTTCTAACTTGGAACCTAAATCACTTGTGTAACAAGTCATTTTGTAATGTCTATGTCTTCATGAGTCTTGTCTACATATTTCATCCACCACACATAGACATGCTCTAGATCCATGCATCTCAACATTATCATGTCTCTTATATGTATCACATCTCTTGACAGACAGAAATGCATCCTAAAAAATGGATGGCCACCAATATCTAGCTCTCAAAGCTTTCTATGCAGTCAATTGTCCAGCAAAGTGCCCTCCACAAGCAGAGTCATGACACTCTTCTAAGATAAATGGAACCTCATTGGGCATAACACATCGGTGATAAACATCATCGACCCCTTGCCGATATAGTGTTCTTGCAATCAAGGAAATTTTCAAGGCTTGATGCCTGATTTTTTCCTTTTCAGCCTTTGATAAGCGGCTCCAGCCTCTCCTATGATAGTGTGTTATGGCAGCATATCAAGATGGAATGGAGATCGTATTGATTTCAAATAAACCCTCCACATCACTACCTTTAGCCAAGACTTCCTTCAACCCCCTGAAATCCACAAGACATTCAACGATGCCTTGCAACTTTGGTGGCTTACTCCTAATTTCATAATCAAACTCCTCCAAAGTGATAAGTCACTTCACCAAAAGCAGTTAGGTGGCTACAACTTGTTCAACAATAGCCTCAGCCCCTCTATCTTGTATAAAATACTACCTTTTCATATAGGATGTAATGCTTGAATTTCTACATTGCAAAGACCATCCCAAGGCATAGTTTCTCCATATAGGTATAATTAATATCAGATATCCCCAATTTGCTATTGGAAAACGCAATCCGATGGTACCAATTCTCCTCCCAAATTTGGGCTAAACAATAGTTGATACTATACATTATAGCTACTAAAAATATATAAAATATTTCACCCCTTTTAGGTGCTTTTAGGACTGGCACTTTTGTCAATTCCTACTTTACATCCTCGAAGGATACTTGAGATGGATCACTCCAAACAAACAGACAGTTAAAGGATAATAGACTCATCAATGGCAATGTTCTCTCAACCAATGCATTAATAAATCGTCGATAATATCTAATTGATTATAGAAATCTCTATGCACTTCTTTAGGAGTACATAGCAGACTCATAGCAACAATAACCTTTATCTTTTTAGGATTGGTCGCAATACCAACTAAACTAACCACATGGCCCAATAGCAATCCAAAGACTCATTTCCTTGGGTTAAGAGCAATGCAGTTGTCTACACTACTCAAAACATCTTCTTAAAATAATCAATTGTGTCTCCCTTGTGGTGGCTACCCCCAAATGATCAATAAAGACCTTCAACTCCTCTGGGAAAATATCATTGAAATTTTTATCAACTATACATTGCCAAGAACCTAGCGCATTGCATAATTCAAAAGCCATAACATGATACATGAAGGTACCAAATACAGTGATAAATGTTTTTCAATTTATCTTCCTCTGTGATAGCCATTTGGTTATAACCAACAAAGCATTCCATAAATGAATAGATATCCCTACCCACTAATTGATCTAGAATCTAATCAATAAATGGTAGTATATAGTAGTCTTTAACCATCTGTTTATTAAGCTCCCTAAAATCTATACAAAGTCAGATTTGATTATTTTTCTTTTTCTTGATAACCACCGATGAACATCACTCTGTGTGTTATATGGAAAATATCATGCTAGCCTTATGCAATTTTTGTAGCTCCTCAAATAGTCTGTCCCTTAGCTCAAAAGGCATACACCTCACTTTTTGTCGAATAGGACAACTACCCTCCTTCAGGGAAATAGTATGCACAGCCCAGAGTAGGAGAAATACCCCTTAGCTCATCATAGCTCCAAGCAAAAATATCACGAAATTCTTGGATCAAGGACATATAAACCTTCCTCTCTTCCAAACTAAGCATAGATTCCAATTTAATCAGTCGTGGCTCATCCAACCTACCAAGATCTACCTTAATCACATCCGTGTCTCTAATTTTGTCTTGAGATTTTATCCTCTCATTCAAAGTCACCTCTAGTAGACATCTTCTATAGTGGATCCCTCTCTTGATTCATCACTTGGATGAAGTCTCACTACTAGAAGGATCCTCTAATGCATCTAATTTTATCGAGGATAAAGATACTCTCTCACTTTGAGGAGATTTGGGATATGCATCCACTATTATGCATTTGGCACCTTTGCCAAATATCAAATGACCAACGAGTATATCAACTTGACATTCAAATTGCAAGATCCATGGCCTTTCTAATAACACTTGATAGCTAGGCCACACTGCAAATCTAATAACTCAAAAGTCCAAATTGCATTCCACATTAGCAACAGTCATGTGGACTTTAGTAATGCAACCTTCCAGTTGCCTTAAACTGTCATCAACCATTCGGAGATTTGTGGAGGCATCCCTTTGGATTTTCAATCCCAGTCTTTCCATCAATTTTGAACTCATAATGTTGATGGAGGATCCTATATCTACAATGGCATGATCCACTAATATAGCATCAACATATGTTGTCACCCAACTTTAGCCCTTTCACACTTGACCCGAAGTGGTTTTGTCACTGAGGATCAAATAGCCTCGGAATCGCGATCCAACAATGGACAAGCAGCTTTTTGGCATTGAAATCGATCAACCTGGCCTTCATCACATGCTTTCCGACTTTCAAATCTAGTAGCTGCTTCATAACACCAAACCTTGTGGCCATCAAATGGGGGATCAAACGGACTCCAATTAACGAAGAGATACTTGCATTAGATTCCTGGTGTGGTCAAAATGCTTGTAGGAAAACACTATCTCCTTAATTTGTGACTGTTTCATTTTGCACCAAAAATGCCTCCTCTTTATGGGTCTCGGGCTTCTTTTGCACTTGAATTCTGGCTTTAGAAACAGCTCTCAATCTTCTTCTATGTTTGCTATACCTCACGTGTTGTCCTATGTGCACTATTCTCATTTGTTGATCATATTGCATAATCAATTGCTAAACTAGATTGGCCTCTCTCCTTCGCATGTCTACTCTTTGTGCTTGTATGAATCTAGTGACTTGCTTTAGTAAAAAACTTTGCCTAGTCCCATCTCTTATACTATGTTTGCTAGCATCTCTTGTGTTGTCCTATATGTAATGTTGCATGTGGTCCAACAAGCAACATTGGTTTTCACCTTTCCCCATAACAAGGAAACCTATGCCTGAAAGTGACGTTCTATTGAATCAGACTACTTAGACCTATGTTTAAAAGTCTTGTTTGGTCAAATCAAGGTGGACTTTAATGACCATCTAATGGTGGTAAAATGTCCCTAAAATCTGGAGAAACCTATGATCAATTAAAGTACATATGAGGATATTTGAAAGCCCAAGGTGTTGAAGGCTTAACACTTTGATTTGAAACTTCTTGAAGGCACTTGACTTCAAGCTTTAGACTAAAACTCCAAACAAAAGCCAAGGCGATTTGAGGGTTTAGACTTTGAAATTGAGGCAATTTAAAGATGTTGAAAGCATAAGTGATTTGAAAGCTGTTGGATCGTTCATTTGAATGTGTCAAGGTGCCTTTGAGTGTGTGAAGCCTAGTTAATAGGTGGTTGGAAACAATCAAACATGAAAGTCTAGTTATAAAGTCTTTTGGAAGCTTTGGAGTGTTTAAACATTCATAAAGTCTAGGTAATTCAAGATGCTTAAAGCATTCAAATGTGTTCAATCATGATTAAAAAATGATATCTAAAGAAGCACAAAAACAAGGTTTTAAAATATCCATATATACACCACATTTTCATTTTTGAATGGAAAAAATAATACTCACTGTTGCAAATTTAAAAAAAGAGATCTTACATGAGGGGGACACATTTACATCCAAAAAAATAATTGGTATGCATAAGATGTACATGCATGCATTTCTAAAGAGCTAGAAAGAATTAAAATGTAAAGGCTAAGGCCTTATGAAACCAAATGTATCAAAGAAATACTAAAAAATATGAAAGGTGGTGTACCTTTTCGAGGAAAAGGTGAGATAGATTGCATGGCTGATTATGAGCCTCTTCTCTCCTTTCTTCTAAGATTCCCACATTCTCCCTTTATGGTGCCAATCTCTCTCTCCTATGTGTAGAAATTTCTATTTCCCCAAAAAGAACTAGGATCTAGTTGTCTTTCCCTCTAGGATCAAAGATGGGGTTTTACCATAGCCACTTTCTACACCTCTTTGAGGATGGATTTATTGACTAACCATAATATATGGATATGCATCTCCCCCATGATATGTAAGTATTAGACAAATACACCCCTTCTCCAATCAAATAAGGATAGAGACATGTAGATAGATAAATATTCCAACAAAAGATGGGATATGCCAACTCTATGATAAGAGTTCGAAATGGAGGAACACTACATATGCACATGTATGTTAGTGTACTATGACATACAACAAAGATATCATTGCCTCTTCCATAAGGGCTTTGGACCCCTCCAATGTATCATGAAATATAAGAACTAGAGATATCTAGGGCTTTTCCTCTTAGAGCTTCAGAGGCACCACGTGACACTACTACAAGACAAGAGACTAATCTTACCAAAGGGACCCATGTAGATAGCACATATGGATTTCTTCTGCAAATCAAACCACCTTGAGCACTACTAGTTTGATAGATATAGATTCATCCTACCAAACTAGACCTACCCTGCATAAAGTCACAATAGACAAAGCCATGGCAATTTACCAAGCATGGAAACCTCAACCACCCAAATGACAATTGAGGGATCCACACCATAGTCTAATCAAAGCCATCATTGGGAGAGACAATACACTCGCCCTTCTGACACATTAACAAAGTGACCTTGGAGCACATTATTGTAAAAATTTACACGATGCAACAAACAAAATCTAAGAAAAAAGTAGAGAATACACAACGAGCATAACAACAAAAACTACTTTAATTTCAAACAATCGATACAAAGATGACTCTATCCACCCATGTGCTTCCATTGTAAACCTTAGATGGCAATCTATCCAAATAATAGAAGAGAAGCTTTAAGCATTATAAAAAACTCTAACTAGGTGAAAGATGGAGATTGCCAACAGCTTCAGAGAGACCTTCCTTTTAAAGCCCAAGGTAATATGATCAACCTACCAAACTATATTATGAATCTTGACTAATCAACCAAGAAATCATAAAAATAATTCCTATACTCTACAACCTCAATACATTGTACCTTGAGTTGCTATCGACATAACTACTCTATCTAATCCAAAGACTACATCCAAAAAGGTCACATTTTTGCCATACAAAGACATAGACCTCATCTAACATTTAAGTACAAGACCCAAATAATATATGAGCTTCCACATGACGACCTTTCGTAATGAAAACCTTACAAAGTTAAAAGCATCATGGCTCATTGGTAGCACCTTATGAGGATAGGACATTAAGTATATCTAACAATCATAATTAAAATCATGTACTAACCTCATGAAATGTAGTTGTAAATAGATATTATATAAATGCAATCTTAAAAATTGAGATCTTTAGATTTTAGGTATTAGACTATTCTTTTACTCATGATGAGATAACATGGATACATATGTACTTTGTTATGTCTCATAAGCTATATTTGCCATTTGCAAACCTCTCTCTCTCTCTCTCTCTCTCTCTCTCTCTCTCTCTCTCTCTCTCTCCCCCCGAAACCTCAAAAGGATTTATGCAAGAAAACTACTAGCTCAAATAGCTTAGTGGCCCATATACTCATGTATAGTTACAAAAAACATAGCATGTTTAACACTTGCTAAACAAATAATAATTGTTGTCCAAGTTTTTAATATGCAAACAATATTAACATAAGTATGCTTTAATTGTAAGCCATTCTTATCGTAGAAAATCAATCACACTGCTCACCCCCCTCCCCCAGCAAAAAAAACACGCACACAACAGAATGATTTACACTATCTACTCCACAAACATTGAACAATGTCTCAACACATCTATTTACAACACAAGATTTCACACCATATTTTCATCACATTGTGTGTGTTGTGAGGCTACATCTACTCAGGTTGACTTGCATGCACTACTACTCTTGTAACCATCACCATAGTTCTTTCCATGAGCAAAGTTTTATTGTTATGTACAAATTGTCATATAACCCCTCTTGCCCACCATGCACAATATCTATTGTATATTTTTAGCAAATATGACTTGCATCTTGGGAACCTTACATCTCAAATCCCCAAGTCCCAAAGGATAACTTTTCCACCAAATCCACTAGTAGCCTCAAGTGTTAATCATCTCAAATCACTACAAGAAACGAGTTTTAACAATAACTAGAAGAGTTCACCAATGTTTGATATAGATTGCAAATGACTTCAGAGGAAAATTCTAGCATAACTCACCATTTGTACAAATGGAGGACTTTCTACATGGTGGTAGACATTGTGACAAGCATCGCGATCTTGTAGCATTCTCAGTTGCAAACTTCCCCAACTAAATCTACATTAACACAGCACTTGAGATATGAACTTCGTCCTAGCTGCAAGATCTTTTCAATGGCAATTTTTGCTCACAGTATACGAAGTCAATTAACATCCAGTACTTGCAATGGTACCATCCTCATCGAGGCAGGCGTGGTAAGGATCAAGGTACAGGGTGATGAACATCTATTTCGATGCAATTTCTCGGAGGAGCTGCAGGATTCGCGAAAAAAACTAAAGGCATATCAATCTGCTATCCAAACACACAGAAGGTATTGAACCTAACCGCACAGATGGCATTGAACCATATGTTACAAGAAATGGTCTAGTAAAGACATCATAAGTGAATATAAACCATTGGCAGAGAACAGCCAAGCTAAAAAGAGTCTATGAGAACACTCTCTAAAGAAAGCATATCTCGCCATGCCTGCAGTGATGCCCACCCTAAGGTTCAAAAGCCTGGCAGCACTAACCTACAACAAGTCCAGCCAGAAAAAACTAAAAGCAAAAGTAATATCACAGATTGATGCCCAAAGCCTGGCAGGAAAAAACGAAAACCTGCAGTGTTTTCACACAAAATCAGAAAGCAGCAATCATGTCTATTTGTGCTTCTGAATTGGGAGAATAGTGATCCAAACATGATATACAAGAGTCAAAATAATAAGGGCTTAATCAGGCTCATTGTTGATAGACTCATATACTGACTGTCTTACGAACTGACCCCGGACCCTGGGGCGCTGCTCAGCCAGCCTCTTACGGCTTTGATAGCGCACCTGCAGATTTGTAGGTGATGTTAGTTGAAATTCAGGAGTTCAGATAATAGTTGAAATGCAGGAGTTTAGGTAAACTAACAGTTATGCATTTGAAAATGGTCCTCACCTTTTTCTCAAAACACCGCTCTTTCCTTTTCTGCCTAAATTTCGTGAGAGCAGCTTCCCTCCTTGCAAATCGATTTTGATCAGCACCTGAGAGAACTCCATGAGCAACTGTAAAACCAGTCGCTGCTCCAGAGCTACCATTCCCCCCTTGGTTACCATCTGTATAGCCATCTGTATAGCCACCAGCTGTTTGACCAGCAGCACTTTGAGCATGGCTATGGCCATTACTTCCATTATTGCTTCCCGTAGCACTGCAGTTCAAACTTAAATTCCCATTATTTCCATTGCTGCTTCCACTCTGGCCATTGACCACTTCAGCCATGTTTGACGATCCACACAAAGGAGCTGACGTTCCAACATTCATGATGGTTTGGTCTTCATGCTGTGGTGTTCGAGGTCTCTGCTGAGATGCATGCTGGTGGTGATGATAATGGTGCTGAATATGGTGATGGTGATGATGATGTGAATGGTGATGTATTTGAGAATGCTGATTATTGGGCTGGGCAGGACTCTGTTCATATGATACATGGCCACCATCAACCTCACCGCTTTCTGGAACTGAAGGTGTGGCAGCCCAATGAGCAGCAGCCGCACCTGCATAAAATAATGGATGGCTCATGGGACCAAAGGCAGCAGGAGGAAGACCATCATAAAATGGAGGAAGAGGAAGGGATGCTTGAGCTCCTGGCCCTGGAATTATGTGTGAAGGCACAGATTCCTCCTTGCTGGTGCAAATACTGATACATTCCTTTCCTGATGGGAAACTACTTTCTTGCTTCCCGATACCATGGCATGTGTGGGAAAGAAATGGTGATGATTGACCTCCATCTGTCCTATCTTTTGAGGAGGCAACTCTTTCAATCTGCGTGGAAAGAGGAAAAGATGATGGGCTGCTACTTCCAGCACCATTAACGTGGAAAGCAGGGCCTGTGAGTCCCACAGGCTTGGATTGTAAAGTGGGTAAAGGATTGCCCGAATTCATGGGTATGTGGTTGTTGTTGTTGTTATACCTGCACACCTCCAAGTTGAAGCAATGAAATTATGCAAGAACTTTGTTGAAGCAGTTAAAGACAAAATATAGATCATTGAAATGGAGACATAAATTTAGACCACATTACTGAGTGCACAAAACTAATTGCATGTTATTCAAAGGTTTCCAGCAAGAAAACATGTTTTCATTTTTCAACAGCCAGATGCTTATGCATAGGACATCTTCAATCACATCAATCAAAATATTCACAAAGTACAGAGTTAGGCTGTTAGACCTTGTCATAATAAGGTCTAGCAATTGAGCCGAATTATGATCAGTTCAGAATATATGTCAAAAATAAGCGATAACCTTGAACATGCACTGGGCTTTCAGGATGCTGGCTCTGCAGACATTCCTGAGGTTAAATTTGCAAGTATCTACTAAACTATTAGGACATTGGCTCTGCAAAAATGCCAGTGTGTGTTAAACTTCGAATGAATATTAAGGCCCCAATGTGATACTTCTCTTTCGAAATAAGTAGATCTTATCAGGATAACAGGTTTTAACTGGATCCTTTTACAAAGTGCAACTACAAAGATTAGACTTGGGCTCTTGTTAAACATTCATGTCCTCCACATCATATCCAGTTTTCTGCGAACTCTGGAGGCAGATGAGGGAATTAGTGATATTCCTTCTCTCTAGAAAAGTATAAGCACTCATTTTGGCATGAAACATATGTCGAAAGTGTGGCTGTGTTGGAGAGGATCATTTACACCAGCATGATCGCCTGGATATGGAAAGAAAAATGCCAACAAAGTACCCATTTGAAAATCACAAAACTAAAAAATGAATCTTCCAAAAGAAAGTGGAGTTTCCTTGTGACAATGTTCCAATCATGTCATGAGTAAGATCGACATGCACATCCTCCTCTCCTCACCAGCCCTCGAGCTCTCCTCTAGTAGCTTCCTCACTGCCCTGCCAACTTCCCTCCTCTCCCTCTTTCTCACTACCAACGCTTCATCCCTTATAACAGCGCACAACAATTAATTGACAGATAGCCCAACACTCCTCTCCACATTGATAGTCTGCAGGCCAGCCTGTTTGAGACTACCACATCAAGAAGGCCCGTAGCAACCCCATTAAAGAAGACACTCCATTTCCATAAAAATGAAGCTCGCTATTGCCTGGTTTTTTTTGAGATTGTGGACTAGGTTCCATGACATCTCATTTGGGCAATTGGTTAACGAATGGTCGGAGTAACAATACCAATCTAAACCACATGATGGTCAGAGAAACTAGATGTTCTTTCTCATCTATCATGTGTGTGTCAAGAAACATAAACAGGCAGCTCCCATTGCATGTTGCTCAGGATCAGACAGAAGGCTGCTACAAGTCTGGATCATGTAAATGATGTTAGAATGCCTACCAATAGTCAACCCAGCCTGTTTTGTCATCTCGTGTTTCCAACAAACCCAAATGGTCAGCATATCAAAACAAGGTGACACAAAATATTAGAAGTCTGTTTGTGGCAGGACAAATAAAAGGTGTCTGGAGTTGGTAGCATAAGAAACACATGGAGAATAGGCCATATGTAACCTGGTGTTGAATATCCGAATGTTGTCGAGAGTTGAAATGGTTTGTGACTCTACAAAGAGGCAGTAAACTCTTCAGAGTTATGCTTGAGATGCATGTTCATGAAATGATTGACCAAGTGCAGGCTCTTCAAGCTTGTCATGACCTCAATATTCAGTAAAGTCTTAGACCTCCAATAAGCCACTTCAGTCTTTTAACAGAGAAAGGATGTAAAACCTTATACGCATCTGCTTTTGACCAAACCTCTATTTACAAGGGTTCTCCACATCCCATAGGTTTTTTCTGGCTAGTCCGTGCAACTGATTCTAATAGTCAGATCCATAGTAATCATGAAATGCATTTCATCACAGTCCATGGGTGAAACTAATGAGACATTTCAGGATGTACTCTTTTGCCTGCCCATTTCATTCCAAGAGGCAAATACATTTCTATTAAGAAAAAGCATAATATATCTAGTTTAAATGTCCTACTCCTGATGTTTCATGTGGCATTTCAGTTAGGACCTAACCAGGAGGGACACTTTTCACACAGAAACGCAATGTTACAAGAGTGAAACATTATAGAGGTGAAATGTTTCACAGTTACCTCAGTTAGACATTAAACAGGTTGCAATAGCAACTTAAAGCACATATATGGAAGTAGAACAATCACTTGCATTTATCTCAAAGATAGCGACTGTGTTAGTCCGAGAGAAACTCACACACTTCACTTAAATCTAAAACAGTCTGACATCTCCAGGAGGGTCTAGAAAACAGAGAACTCTAAAACGCAATACCAATGGCTACAAAGGATTCCATGCTGTAAAAAATACAATTATCACTTTCAGGTAAGAAGCATCACATATGCATAGAGTTCAGAGAGCAAGTGCTCACCTTGAAAAGGCAGAAGAACACGAATGTCTCAAGACATATCTACCATCCTTCTCTTTGTTATCTTCTTCTCTATGGCGTGGTCTTTTCAAGGTGAGCTCAAGTGAAGCTGGGGAGCTAGAATCAGATAACGTTTTGTCCTTAGAACTTGGGGAATTGCTGGCATGTTTCTCCAACAAATCTTCTTCATCCCTACTATCTCCTTGTTCCTCTTTAACAATACCACCATTACAAGCAATCCCACCAATAAGATCAATCGCTTTTGGGGAGTTCTCCTGACTAGAGCCACTTCCAATACCCTGCTCCAACTTCCCAGTTTTTTTAAAGATGGTATCTGGGTCATTCTGTGGAACTATACAGACTGTCTTGGTTCTATCTTCCTTCTTGAGTTCTGCTGCAGTGAACCCTACTGTTGGTAGTTCTAAATCTTCACCTATAGCAATATCTGTATGAAACATAAAAGTAAATTAATCAGAATTTATTATTCTAGGAAAGATGTGCTCCAGCAGGCAGACAACACAGTTGAATAAGTGCGGAACAACTAAATCATCAACATGCTTTTGCCAACTGATATGCTTTGCTGCTGCTAACAAGAAACTTTATTGATGCATGCAGTCACAGAAGATTGTAACATCCACTGAAACAAACTTTTTGAAGCCATGTGACTTTAGTTTTCCAACAGAATATTTACTTTTTCTTCACAAATTACTTGCAGAATGCTAAAGATCTCTTACCATTGCCTTCCTTTATCAAAACTTCTGCAGCTGATGCACACCCCTCCTCAGTTTGCTGTGACAAGATTGCATTGCCATGTGATGAGTCGCGATGTCTCTGATGACAACTTTCCACTTCCACAGCCCTTTTAGTCCATGAGCTCTGGAAAGACCAGAGAGTAAGTCATCATGATCAGGAAATGTTTGATTATCACGCTACGAAGCACTCATCCATAACCAGACAACTGACCTGTGTGCCACTCCCATTATCGCTACCACCCCTAACATTCAAACCACTGCTAGCATTATCACTCTCATCATTGCTGCCAGAGTTGTTGCAGTCAGCAGCACCTTCAGCAGGAGTAGCTTTCTGAGTTAGACTGCCACTGCCACTGCCACTCCCACTTCCACTTGACTGCACATCAAAAAGATGGACAACATAATTACAACAGCAATTCGATACCCCAACACACAGCATACTTCCAGCACAAATTCCCAGTACTAAATTAGACAGCACTTAACAAGACAGGCCTAACGAATTCACTGTAATAATGACCTAATTTTCTTCACTGATGTCCTTCAGGTTCCACATCCTGCAATAGAAGCCAAAGAAAATTAGCTGACAGGTTGCTTCCCTGCAGAAGCCCCAAACTACTCTATGCGATCTGGTGAGCCACATGAGTAAGTCCAACGATGGCAAGACTAAGTTTTCCACTTGCAGTTTTAACCCCAACCATCCTTCTTCAGGTTCCACATCCTACAATAGAACCAAAGCAAACTGAAAGGTTGCTTCTCTGCAGAAGATCCAAACTACTCCTGTACTCAATATGGCGACCCACATGAGTAAGTCCAAGGATGACAAGTCAAAGTTCTTCTGGTTCAAATTTTAACTCCAAGCATTGATCCATTCAAATTAGTAAAACATGTGGATTGTCCACACAACATAAGACCATGTGGAGAGGTAATATAGTTAAGTCAAGCCCTTTGCATCACATTGGCATTCATACTTGATGAACATCCATTGGCACTTCAGTGTGTTGATGAAAAGATGCGACTATTATCATGGATGCTCTACTAGGGGGCACAAATCACCCCTTGCTACGCCCTCCACTAACAAGAAGTCATGGATAGCAAGGTAAGTAAGCCTTACTATGAAGTTCCATTCACATATCCTTAAAATCACAAGTACTGCATGTAAAACTTACACGGGGCGGCGAACAAAATCTAAACAAAGAAAGAGAGTGCATAGCAAATTAGAGAAGAGTTGAGATTTCTTTAATTGCAAACAAAGTGATACAAGTATCAACCCTCGAGCTTCCATTGTGAAGCTTAAATGGCAATCTTGACAGATTCTATGGAAGAGCTTAAGGCTAGCTAGATGTTGAACTCTGACTAGATGATAGTGTTCCTCGAGGATCTCCATTTTATAGCCCACAAGTCTTAGGTCATCTTGACTAACAAACCATATTACTAGCTGTCATTAGTTTGCTAGGGCATGTTCCAAGGAATATTTCCATTACCATCCAGTCAAGGGCCTTGCCCCCAAACCTGCGACAAGCAAGCCACTAGCCCCCATGGGACCCCCCCAACCAAGAACCACTTCCACAACGCTTGTTATCATAACTACTTGTTCTTAAAACTCCTAGCTAAACTCTACTAGCCAATACAACAAGAGTAGAAACAAATGCCATAAGAGAAAGGAGCCATTACTAAGATAAGAATGATCAATGCACAACAAATATGTTTCTAATGCATGTGATACCTATAAAAGGTGTTGAGAACAGGATAATTGGGATCCCTTTCGAACTTCAATAGGCGACCTACGATCTCCTAACATCTACCTTAATTGGAGGCTACATCCCTTTGATTCTCTCCACTTCTTGGTGACTTCTCAAAGAAGTGTTCAAACCAAAACTCCACATAAATTACATTGCTTGCATCATTGGCTTAGCACTCACTGCTTTGTTCCTAAGATTTTGTTAAGCCTTGACTAATATGACAAACATTGCATTCCAAACATTCTAGTTTCAACTACATTTGCAATCAAGTATCTTGTGAAAATTGAGACAAACAAACAACCAAACAACACATAAGGACAAGATAGAGAGATTGGGTAGTGCAACCTTGAGGCTTCTAGCTTGTCACTTCCACCTTGCCCAATAAATTTTTTGTTTTGCTTTTAAATCACTGATGAATACCTCAAAATGGCAACCTTTTTCTGCCTAACAATGTGTGCAACTAGCCTTCCTTCTCAATGAGGATAAAAATGACTTGATTAATCAACAATTACAGCAAGTATAAAATTCACATAAACTGAAAATGCAAATGTTACGACTTCATCTTGGACAATGGATAACCTATTGGCCCCAAAACTAGTGCCCCTTGTGATATTTCTTTATCTTGAATTGCAATCTAGATGGAATACAATGAGATTCCATGAATCTCATTTGCACTCCGAATGCCTTTTGTTGTCACAAATGTACAATAAGCCTTCAAACCAATATGCCCTTTAGTTTGCTTATGGACTGGCCTTCAATTGTGCTCCTTGGGTGACAAATTCAACCCCAAATGTTTGTTGGCTGAATGGCCTCTTGAATCTCTTGAGTCTCTAGGCCTTCAATTTTTATAGCACACTTCCCAAGGCAGCTGCCAAACAACATAGATTCTCCACCTTCACTAGCTGATTTTGTTGGACATTCCTAAGGAAGGATGAGAGTAGACTAGAGGATGGGAAAGAATGCTAAGGAGAGAGAAAATTCAAACTTTCACGGTGAGAGAATGGAAGAAATCAATTGCTACCTTGTCTAGATAGCCATGAATGTTGTCTCCGCTGATGAAACACCCCAAATAGGATGTTGGTTGGTCGAAACACCCCTCAAACTACTATTATCTACTATTATTGTCTCCTCTAAATGTGTCACCCGCTCTTGGAGGGTCTTCTACTTGCTAAAAATGCCCTACCCCTTTCTCTCTCTCTCTCTCTCTCAACCTCAAACATTTTTTCCCACTTACATGGGCAAATTTTGCCAAGTGGTAGCCTTCCAAAACAATTTCCAACATTATCCATCCTTATGAAATTTAATTTAATAACTATTTACGACTCAAGAAAATAACCAGACTCCCAACAATCAAATTGGCTAAACCAATTTATCAACCGAGTGATCTTGAGCACTAATCAGCTTGGAGTTGGCATTAATTAATTAATTAATGACAACTCCAAAAATGTCACCATTGATACTAATGGCTAATTAAACATTCTAGGCCAACTTTTGACACCAATTTCCACCTAGTACCTATCAAGCATAAATTATTACAGCTTTTATCAATATCACCCACTGATCACTAAGGTTACTAAGGACTCACTATCACTTAACTAGCTTGCATTTCACATGTGCACAACTTAATAACGCCAACACTGAGCATTAAAAATACACATCCTCCTAGTAGTGTGCATCATTTGTCATCATTGTTAAAAACTCTATTCTAATCCTCACCTTCCAATTAGTCCATAGATCAAAGGGCATCAATATACTTGCTTTACTAACTTATCCTTGCAATCCTTACCTTTCAATTAGTCCATAAAATCAAAGACATCAACAAACTAGTTTTACTAACTTATCCTAACGATTTAGTGGAGCATGTCCTAGGACAAACTTGTCCAATAAGTTCGGCCATCAACCAAATTTATTAGTTTTATAAAGTCCATAGAGTGTGAAAAGAAAAAGAGAAGGAATCCAATCATCCACAAACTCAAAAATTGTGGTTTCACTTACTTGCCCCAAGAAAAACATGTTTGCCAAAGTGTATCTCTCATAGACAATTCATCAATAAGATTTCACTTCTACGTATCAACTTTCTCGACTTCCACATCAAAACACAAAATTAAAGTACATGGAGGGTTGCAACAGTTGCAACCCTCACACAAAATCACGGCCTCCTCTCAAAGCCTCGATGCTGCAATTATTTGACCTTGCCAAGTTAAAATTCTAGATGTGATTCACCTTCCTAAGCATCAACGTGGACCAATAGCAACACCCACACATTGTTACATGTTTCTATAAAAGATGACCATAGAACAAATGACCCTCACCACAAAAGATATCCAAAGATCAAATAAGCCTTCCTAAGGCCTTTCGAGATTGCACTTGGAGTCTCAAGTGGATAATCATTTACGGAATTAAAAAAGTGGAAGAAAGTAGCTTCAAATGCAACATCAACTTTGCTTCGGCTGATATAACTAATTCCTTTATCTTTCCTTTGTTGGTGATGCATCTAGATATACTCCGGTTGTAATGTGGGGAATCAATACCACGATCTAAAGAGGACTTCTTAGGCATAGCGAGAGACCCTTCCTGTAGGCTTTGATAGTCTGGAGAATATTTGGCATATCACAGCTTTAACACATTGACATGTATAGAAAATGAACTTTGTTTTCAGTGATTCTAAAATACATATAAAATACATAGCAAACAACATACAACAAAATCTGTATACTGAAAAAGCCCGTTGCTTACCAGGTTGAGTAGTGACAATATCAGACTGCATTTAATAAGAAAGCTCCTAGAAATTCTGATCTCTATATACCTGACACTTTTCCTCAAAACACACACACACAGAGGTAGTAAAGCTCTTACACTGTGGCACCTTCTCCACACATGCTGCCACAGATTCTTCAGCTCATTCTTTCGCACAGGTTTCACAAGAAAATCCACTGCCCCTCTTGATAAGCATTTGAAAACAATGCTCATTGAATCATGAGATGACATCACTACACAAGCCAGGTGCAAAGCATTAACCACATGGCTTTGAAAATAATTTCAAAGAGCACAGCAGCATATGAGGACCCTTACTGATAACAGGAATGTGTTTATAGGCTTGGTGACCCATAATCCTTGACAGTAGCCCAATTCCAGATAAGGATGGCATTGCAACTTCCGTGAGAACCAGATCCACGTGGCTAGCTTGGTCCAATAAAAGCTCCCATGCAAGCAGTCCATTAGCAGCAGATGTCACTGGGAATGCAAAATGCAAAAATAATAGTTAGAAACAGGGATCTGTGAACACTTTCTAGTAATAAATAACACAAAGTAAACTGTAAGGTCAAACAATTAAGCATGCACAACTCCTCTGGCAACCCTTGCACCAAAGTCAAGGAGAAGTTTCACAAGCTACAAAGCTAGATGACGAAGAATCTCACATCTCTCCTTGCAACCACTACTATGCCGCAAGGTACATCATTCTCTAGCAGGAACAATTGTGCTCAGAAAGCTGTTAATTTGCACACTCGAATCCTACACCCTAAATTATCAAGCCTGTTGATTGAGCAGCCATTGCTGCTCTAGAAAAATGCCCATTCACGTGTTGGAGAAAGAAAGAAAGACCAACTAACGACCTTCATAGCTGCAATTCCGCAGAAGGGCGCTCACAACATGCCGGGTTGAATCATCATCCTCCACAAGCAACACGCGAAGCTGCCGTTGTGGCAGAAACCTTTCCCACCTCACTGTGGGAGCCTGCTGCTGCTGTTGAAGCAGCTGAGCTTGCCGTACACCATGGGACACAGATACCTGAAGTGCCATATTCCTAACCCTGGCAGCCTCATCCTTGTATGCGTCATTCTTTGGCTGATCATTCTCAGAAAGATCATCACCTTCCTCTCCACTTGGTACAGTATTAGCCGGTTGGGCACGTGCATCTTTGATATGGCGTCCAAGGCCTACATCAGCCTTAACCCTTTGCATCTCTCTGATATCCAAAGCTTTTCCAGATTCTGTTTCCCCCGTCTTAATACAATTCGAGCGCCCATGACCACTTTTAGCTCTCACTGTAGAGTCAACACCAGGCTGGCATTCATCCTGCATAGGGATCCGTTCCCTGTCCAAGTCTTCCTTGTTTGAGAATCCTCCATCTTCATTCCCAGACCGTGTTAGCTGTAGACACCTGCCTTCAGCATCATCGTCAGGGGCTCGGAGCAACATCTCATGTGCGATCGCAGTATTATCCTTCGGCACCTTGGCCTACACTGAGACAGTAACGCAGGACGCCAGAAGCTCGCCGGCGAGAAACACAAGACATTCGCTGGTGCAGGGGATACGGCTGGAGGCTGAGGCACGAGGCGGAAGCAGCAGAGAAGCAGCCAAGTCCTCGAAAGTGGAACAAAAGTAGCACGGTAAGGAATAAGATAAACGCGCGGAGGGAGTACAGACAAGGTGGAGAAGGAGACAGAGAGCTGTTACCTCGATGCGAGAAAGGGTGGAAAGCTCGATTTCGCCTGCGGCAGGGGTCGATGCAGCGATGGTTTCTGTATGCGAATTAGGGTTAAAGAGACAGACAGATAGACAGAGAGAGAGAGAGAAACGGACACGAGCAGAAACGAAGAGCAGAGCGCGAGGAAGCAGGGCGAAATCGCTTTTGGTAGGCGTGCAAGACGGGAGAGACAATGACGTGGCGAGAGACGTGGCGTTCTAGGCTCCGACGTGGCCGGCCCGCTTATTGCCCGGATCCGCCTACGTGGCCAGCCAGCATGTCAATCTACAGGCCAAATCAAAATCTGGGTTTGTATGGCCCCAAATCCAAAGCGGCCTTCCGAGAGGATCTCCTCCTGCCCGCGGGTTGGGGGCAGGCTGCCCCGGCCCCGGGCAGCGTCCACGTAGGCAGATATTTTGAGCGACAAAGCTGCCCGCCACCGCACCCCATATCTTTTCCTGGCCTGTCCCTTTTCCATGTAATAATTTTTATTGGTCTTAGTGGTTGAGTTTACCCTCCCGTCAGGTCTCTCCTTTCTAGGACGAGCCGCGAAAGCGGATATGCACGCGTGACGCGGTTATACAAATTGACGGGGTCCTCTCTCTCTCTCTCTCTCTCTCTCTCTCTCTCTCGCTTTATCGACCATCAACCGAGACATGGAGCATCGAGACGAGGCTCAAAATGTAGGGGATATCTACGACACAGGCTCTGTTCTGCTCGGTGGAGCATCTTCAGAGACGGGAGCGGTAGAACGTCTGTGCTTCCCCGATTTGCCTCCAGCGTCATACCCTCAGAGGACTCGTCGCGACAGAGCTCCCGCTCTCGGCAACGAGGGACCTATCCCGTGTTTTAGACTTCCCTTTTTTTTTAAATGCGTTCGAAGAAGTTATATTCCAACAAAAGGTAAAATATTTACAAGTGATGCAATGTGGCATTATGCCACGGCACTTAATTTTCTCAAAAGGAAAAAAAAACCCTAGAAATACAATGCCTACCCTTAACACATCTCCTGAGGGCTAAGACCTCTTGCCTAAGACCTCTTGCCTAAGTTCATCAACACAATGATGAGGCAGCTCCTTAGGACTCCTCCGGAATACCATACCATTTCTTTTGGACCATATATGATATTCAATTCTTTTGGACCATATATACCTGAGGGTATCCCCCGAGATAAGGCCGACCACCCTCCAAGAGCTTTCATCCAAATTCCTATTTTGGGAGTGCCTACATGTAGTATGGAAGAAGGTCAGATTTTGGCTCAAGCAAGCCAATCTCATGAGTGATTTCAATGTGTTAGACTTGTTCCAAACATCTATCAAAGCTTTAATTTTTGGTGAACCATGAGTGTTCGAGTTGGGGATCCCTAAACGAATGTTTGCTAGTATTGTCTGTAAGGTCATAGTAGCGCTTTGCGCTAGGACCCCTAGGTCATTAGGGCCCCATGTAAAGCTGTGGAATTTAATCCCCTTCCCCTCTTGAGTGTGTGTTTCTATGTGGAAACACCTTCCTCATTAACTATACACCAAGTTTAACATTTGTTATTATTGCCCATAAGGGCTTTCCATGGACGCGAGTCATAATGGCTCCATGTGTTGCAATGGTATTTAACCCACCTCCCCTCCTTTATGTGTGTTTCTCTACCAAAACACCTTCCTCATTAACTGTACACCAAGCCCTAAACATCATAAAATTTATAAGCAACTTACCATCCTCTTATCATTATCTCACACAAAAGTATTATGTCTTGATTATTATTTTCACGACAATAAAACAAGACAAACAATGCTAGATTTCCCATACATAAATGCAATATAAAACAAACATCCAAATTACCAATTAGTTTTCTTTTGGAAACATTGATAGCAAATGTTCTCATTTCCACATGAATGGGATATGAAAGTATAGTTAAAGCATCACGCGTGGAATTTTCCTCTTTACAAAGCATGTTATTTGCTATTAGCTACAACAACATAACGCAATATTAGCATGAGATCATTTTATGAACACACCAAACAACAAGACCTATTATAGTGATGAAAAGGAAAAACCTTGGCTGATATCCATATTCAATTGATGCAACACAACCAAGCAACATAGGTCATGACACTCCCATCATTGCCATCAAGGAGGAATCCTCTTTGAGTGTGATCAAGACACAATATGATTGCAAATAGGGGGTGCCACATTATAACACTATCCATATCCTTGGCAAATAATCTCAATAAATAGGCCTTCAAACATCTAAATAATTAGAAGACTCTCAACAAGCATTATGTTTGATTTAAGGAGATATGAGGCATGGCTCCAAGGTATTGGAGATGGAATTTTGTTGATGGATGGTACTAATAGCGGTATATTGCCTACAAGCATGGTTTATTATGAGAGTGCACAACGAAAAGGAACAAAGAGACACTGCAAGAAAAGAAGAATGAAATCTGCACTAAATAAGAAAGAATGTTGATATAAATGAGAAAGCGGAAGGACACAAATCAATTCCTACACGCAGCCCACAACATTAGTGAGGGCACCAGATGAGGCTAATGATGATGGCAGCATCAGAGATGGGGGAAGATGACAAAGTCGGAGTGTGCACCTAGTAGGAAAGGAGGAAGATGAATGAATGAAAGTGGGAGGGGCAGGCTATATATAGACAAAAATGCCCAAATATGGCAGACGTGCATCAGGGGAGGCCATAAATGTTGGCTGACCAAAAATCAATGCTAGTCAATGACGAATAAAATGCCAAAAAATAGAGGTGACATTTGGAAAAATCCCAGATGACAATGGCATGTTTGGCAAGTGTAGGCAAACTATGGAAAGTAGTAATTGCCTGGGAAATGCACACAAAATTCTAATTGGAGGAGACAAAGCATTGAAAGTGTTATGAAGTGGAACACGTGGCAAATCTAGCAAATCAAATCTCAATCATAAACAACTTTATGATGCACATAATAGAACTTAGTGGAAAAATCTAACAAATCAAACATCTCAACTATTAAATACAAACAACATTATAATACATAAGAGGATTTGAATAACTCAATAGATTGAGAAAGACAATAGAAAGATGCACGATTGGGCCCAACCTCCCCCATGGCAAAAGCCATGGTTTGCCATCCTTAATTATATATTAGAGTTTTGCATGGATATTTGCATTCATATCTTACATATAATTACAAAGAAAGTACAAATATCAATTGAAATACAGAGTTTGAAGAGTCAAGAGGTATTTTCTAACATGCTACAATTACTGCATAAAATTCTGTGCTCTGAATCTTGACGTTTTGACATCACCATCGCGTCCGGAGCATGCCAAAACCCTCAAAACAACTCTTGAAGCTTTGAATTTCGATTCCAGATGAGGGACCAACGAAAAAACTCAGTTTTCATTATGTTCTCTTGTTTTACGCGCGATTAGGAAGCATCGGGTGTTAGTGTAAGTCCAAGCATAAATTTCATAATTATGATTAGTTATCTTAAGTATAATATATAATATCATGTATTTATATGATATTGTATTATCAAATTTATTGCTCTATTTGTAAGTTATAAGTTTAAACTTATTTAGTAATACTTATATAATTGTCCTTAGTACTATTAATTTATTTGTTTTTAATATAGATTATTTTAGAATATGAGATTTAAGATATGCTTTTATTGAAATAAACTTTATTTATAGAATACCTTGTTATTTTCTTAATGTGGTTAATTTTTAGAAAGCTTTTCTAGCTTTCTTTATAAAAGCAATAGGATCGTGTGCAAAACATGAGAACATGTTAAAAACTAAGTTTTTTCGTTAGTCCCTCATCCGGAATTGGAATTCAAAGCTTCAAGAGTTGTTTTGGGGGTTTTGCCATGCTCCTGATGCGATGGTGATGTCAAAATATCAAGATTCAGAGCATATAATTTTTTGCAGCAACTACATCATGTTATAGAATACCTCTTGACTCTTAAAACTCTGTATTTCAATTGATATTTGTACTTTCTTTGTAATTATATGTAGGATATGAATGCAAATATCCATGTAAAACTATAATATATAAATAAGGATGGCAAACCGTGGCTTTTGCCATGGGGAAGATTGGGCCTAATCGTGTGTTTTTCTCTTGTCTTTCTCAATATATTGAGTTATTCAAATCCTCTTATGTATTATAATATTGTTTGTATTTAATAGTTGAGATGTTTGATTTGTTAGATTTTTTCACTAAGTTCTATTATGTGTGTCATAAAGTTGTTTATGATTGAGATTTGATTTTCCATGTGTTCTGCTTCGTAACAGAAAGGCAATAAACTAAGTGCTCTAGAATAAGCTACCTCCTCCATTAAAACAAGTGATAGACAAATCAAAGCTCCTAAAGTCCTCACCTGACTTAAATTGAGACTCACAGGTAAGATATGACAAGGCATGATAAACATGGCTGCCTCTTATGTCTTTTAGCCTTTGACGTCCCTTTCTTCTTCTTTCCCCCTCCTAAACCTGCAACAAAAGCTTTGGTGAAGGTGGATCCACTGGCAACCTCTTTGGTGCGCTCGTTGTGCTCCAAAACAAGTGGGGCAAGCTCCTCCCATAGAAGCTTCTCACAAGTCCTCGATGTAAAAAGGCTAGTGTAGAAGACATCAAACCGAGGAGATGGCAGCTAAGTCAAAAGAATCATAGCCATATCCTCTAAAGAGATCATTCTACCAAAGGACACAAACTCATCCCTCATATCCTCCAACTTGTTAATATGATCCTTCATGAATTGAGAATCATCAACAATGAGCATCTGTAATTTCTTTTTAATGTCAAGAATCACGTGGTGGGGGGACTTGCTTAAGCTGCTACACCAAACACACACTGTATACACAAGAGGAAGCTCACTCAATAACACAAGAAGAGAGATGGAGGGCAAAACGTTTTCTTGTTGGTTTTTTCTTCTTCTTTCGCACACTATACGATGTACACAAAGTATATATAAGATACAACATAAAGGAAAATGGCCTACTAAGTCAAACAGTGCATAACTGACTACACTAATCGACTGGCGCTATGTCTTTGCCAGCTGTAGGTAGGTGTAACAAACTAAATATAATAAGTGATAAGTCAGTGGCCATGTGAGTATCATAATGACCACTAACGTGCTAAGTGTAGACGTGTAAACCCATCTAGCTAGGCGGTCCATCATCAATGTCCGCACATGTTGAGCTTGCCATCTCAACACTCCCCCTCAAGCTCAACTCTATCTCTGCAACTCCAAGTAAGCTTCGAAACTTTCGAAGCTTCTTTGCACCCAATGCCTTTGTGAAAATGTCAGCTATCTGATCCTGTGTGCTGACATATACCAAGTCAATCTCTCCTGCAAGTACCTTCTCTCTCATAAAGTGGTAGTGCACCTCAATATGTTTTGTCCTAGCATGGAACATTGGATTCCTAGCTAGCTGTATGCTGCTCATGTTGTCACAATGAATGATAACTGGACCATCTCCTTGGATGTCCAAATCACCTAATAACTTTTGCAACCATACCACCTCACATGCTGCCATAACAGCACCTCTGTACTCGATAAAGCAACTATAGGTTGCTTTTTGCTGCTCCATATAACTGCTGCACTACTAAGGGAAAACATGAATCCACTTGTAGATCTTTTGTCTAACATGCTACCAGCCCAATCTATATCTGTGTATCCAAAGACCTGTACATCCTTACCTACCTCATAAAAAAGTCCATAATGTAAAGTGGACTTCACGTACCTCAATATACGTCTAACTGCATCCAAATGAGGCTTTCTAGGCATCTGCATAAACTGACTGACTAGGCTAACAACATAGTCATGTAAATCAAACTCCCTACTATCCTCCTAAACATAGTAGGGTCTTCTATCTCATCCCCAACATCAGCACTCAACTTCACATTTTGCTCCAATGGTATTGAAAGAGGCTTACATGCTATCATACCATACTTGGATAACATATCCAAGCCATATTGCCTTTGGGACAACCATATACCATCATCATATCTGATCACCTCAATACCAAGAAAGTATCTCAGCTCACCCAAATCTTTCATCTCAAACTTCTTCTTCAAGACGTCCTTAACTTCAGCAATCCCATTGTCACTATCACATGTAATAATCAAGTCATCCACATAGATGACTATGATGACCAAACCTGCATCTTCCTTTCTCACATAAAGTGAGTGATCATCATTAGAAATACAAAATCCAATATTGACAAGATACTCTTCAATCTTGTCAGACCATGCTCTAGGTGCTTGCTTCAACCCATAGAGCGCCTTCTTTAACCTGCACACATATGTGGGATGCTCTAAATCCTCATAACCTGCTGGCTGCACCATATACACTTCTTTTTGCAATTCACCATGCAAAAAGGCATTCTTAACATCCATTTGCTGCAAACTCCAACCTTTGACTGCTACCAAGGCAATCACACACCTAACAGTTGCCATCCTAGCAACTAGATTGAATGTCTCTTCATAATCTATGCCATATGTTTGAGCTTAATCTTTTGCAACCAGCCTAGCCTTATACCTGCTAACTGAACCGTTTGCATTATGCTTGACTTTGTAAACCCACTTACAGCCAATAGCTTTCTTACCCTTAGGTAAGGGTACAAAATCCCAAGTCTTATTGGCTTCTAATGCAGCCATCTCCTCATTCATTGTTGCATCCCAATGAGCATGACCAACAGCATCCTCAAAATAGGTGGACTCAACATCCTCAACTAGTTTCACCATATAAGCATAATGGTGAGCTACATAACCTTCAAAACCAAATCTTTTAACAGGGTATCTAACCCTGCTAGATCTGTGTACCACCGGATCACTCAATGGAGCCTTTACATTACTATGAGCTCTCTGTCTGAACCACTAAAATCTCCATCAAATCCCAAATGACTGGTAGATGCATCATTACCATCTAGCACTTTCTTCTTTCCTTTGTCCTTCCCTGCAACACTTATAGATCCACCTAAAGATGTGGGACTACTCCTTAGTCTCCCAGACCAAGGGCTCATTGTAGGTATAGTACCAGATGATGTTTCTGGTCCACTAAGACTCTGTGATTCTTGTTTTTCTTTTTGTACATAGCTGTCTTTATCATTATCATCATCTAATACATCACCAATAGGTGCATACCAGCTGCCCATCTCATCAAAGATAACATCCCTGCTCACTTTGAACTCACCTGTGACATGGTTATAACAGCGATACCCTTTCTGCTCTAAATAGTACCCAATAAAAATACATTTTTCAGCCTTTGGATTAAGCTTCTTCCGTAGCTCATCTGGCACATGAACATATACAACACATCCAAATACCTTCAAGTGCGATACATCGAGCTTCTTGCCAGTAAAGCACTCTTCAGGAGTCACCCCATGAACTGCAGTTGTGGGAGTTTTGTTTATAATGTAGACAACAATATAGATAGCCTCAGACCAAAAATGTTTGGGAATATTCTTTTCAGCCATTAATGCTTGTGCAACTTCTGCAATATGCCTATTTTTTCTTTCTGCAACAACTGTTGTGGGGTATACCTACAAGTAAATTGCCTCTTTATCCCATGAGATCCAAGAAGCCATTGAACTCATTAGAGAGGTACTCTCCCCCTCCATCTGATCTCAATCACTTTACTTTTAAGCCTATTTCTGTTTCAACAGCTACCTTAAAAGATTTGAAGTGCTCAAACACATCACTCTTTTCCTTCATGAAGTATACCCATAGCTTCCTTGAATAGTCATCAATAAATGTGACAAAGTATTTGCTGCCACCAAGAGATACATTTTTTGTAGGCCCCCAAATATTTGTATGTACTACATCAAGTAATTTCTGCTCACTTCTCTATCATGCGAAAAGGGTTGTCTCGCTTGCTTACCAAACTGGCATGCTTCACAGACTTTATGCAATTCTGCAACTCTAAAAGAAGGCAACCATGTAACCAATCCTCTGGACTGCATTAATTTCAGCCTTTGCACATTTGCATGTCCAATATGTTTATGCCATATTTCAATATCTGCAACTACTCCTTTTCCTTTAGCATACATAGCAGCATCCATTGCAGAAATTCCAACATCTAAAGTGAACATTCGGCCAACTCTACTTCCTTTTGTGACCAACCTACACTTATCATTAAAGTTTTCTACAAAATAACCTTTTGCATTGAATCGGACCTGCAACCCCTGCTCTACCATTTGGCCAACAGATACTATATTCTTTGTAATTGATGGCACATGTAATACATCTGTCAAACTCTTTATCTGGCCATCATATAAGGACAAGGGAACCTTTCCAATGTGTGAAATTGGGTGGCATGAATCATCACCCGTCTGCACATAACCTGGGTTTTGTAAGTCCTGCATCTCTCCAAACCATTCAACATGACTAGTCATATGATTAGATGCACCTAAATCAACATACCATACATCATCATGTGTCCCCTTTCCTGTTGTTGGGGGTAAAGGCACCTCTGCCTAGCCGCCTGTGTATTACTACACTGACAGTCAACTGCCATTGCACATTGCAGGTGGCGGGCGCCCGTCGCCGTCACTTTATTCTTTATTCTTTTAGTGACAGTTTGAATAAAGGAAGGCTCGGTCACACATTGTGACAGTTGGAATTCCCATTTCTAGTCTCTCCCTTTCTTGCTCTTGCTCTCTCGCCATAGCTCTCGAGTCCAACCTTTGATCGTCGCTCCCTTTCAACTGGTATCAAAGCTTTGCTTTTCGACTCTTGAGCTTGGTTCATGGCATTCTGAGCATCCCATCGACTCCCTACTTGCGTTGGGTCTCCTTCTCGGCAGCCATATCCGACTCCTTCGAGCTCCCGTCACTCCTCGGCTTCCCGAGCACCTTCCCGGCATTGTTGGGCACCTTCAGGGCATTACATTAGAGGTATTTGATCATTTTCTTCAAGGTTTACTTCAGTTCTCAGGTCTCACAGGCTGTAAACAAGATTGGGGAAGCCACCATTGAAGCTCTCTTGCTTCATATCTCACTTGCCTTTGAACAAGACTTACTAGAGCTTGTTTAAGGCCTCCCTAGCTTTAACCGGACCCCTCCGAAGCTTGGCCACCATTTTTTGCAGCCCCAGGACCAGCATTTACAGTTTGCGGAATCACACAACCCTCCCATATGTGTCTTCAGCATTGACAGTCACAACAGCAGCTCTCCCCCTCCATCGGCACTTGGAAAGGCTCCATTTCAGGCATATGAACATGCTTTGATACTTGGTTTTGATGGTTGATGTGTTGGCATAGCATTTGGACTGATTTAACATTGTTTTGGGACTATCATAACAATCCACAAGTAGTTTATGACAGTGTTACATTGACATTTGATGCTACAGCTTGTTTGGCATTGTCATTTGATGCCCGGTTGGTCCCGTTTGATGCCCAGATGTTAGGGGAATATATGCCTATTGTTTGACAACCGTTTGGAGCTGATTTTGGTGCTGAAATTCTCAGTTTTGAACAATAAATCACTGTTGTACACAATTGGGCTGAAGTCATTTTACTCATGTATACTTATGCCTATGCTTTTTGGGTTATGTTTCAGACATATATGGTGATGTATTGACACTTGGGGCTTGACATAGAGCTTGGTTTTGATTCGGGATTGTTGGTTGAGCTTGAGCTCGCTTTGCAAAGAATTTGGATGCTCCATCTTGGTTGTACTTATGGCATGTATGTTGCTTATGCCTGATCGGCCGTCTTGACATGCTTAGCCTATGGCATTACTACATGCTAGTTACATTGTTTGGATCCTATTGCTAATGGAGCTCGGTCTTGGCTCGACCTTGGATTCCCAGAGCTTACTTGAGCTATTTATTGGCTTGCTAGAGTTGTATCTTGGGATGTACTTGATGTCTTACATGCTTATGGATGCTACATACGGATGCTCTACCGCCTACATGTTCGGGATGTACTATTGATGTATTGTCTTGGACTTATGTCTTTGGCATTGTGTCTTGCCTTGGCTTGAGCTCTTGAGCTCGTACATACAGCTTTTGTGCTAGTGGGAGCATTCTTGAATGCTTATCAGACATTGAGCAGGTGGTACTTTTATGCATTGAGCCGTTACATGCTATTGAGTAGTTGCAAACACTTGAGACTTTAGGACTTCTTACCTTTTGGGATGATACATCATATGTCTTGGTTCACTGTATGCTTATGAGCTAAGTCTCAGATTTGGATCCGTATCTTTGTGAGCTAACACCTACTTGTGTCAAGTTTTGGTAGTGGCAGGAACACTTTGCCCCGTTGATTGGGGGGTGTGCCTATTCACTGTGGCAGATGTTTGTATGACATGTTTGGGTGTTGGATTCATGCTTATCGACCGTCATATGCTTATGTTATGCCCGCATGATGTCAGCTTTAGTCTTGGCAGTATCTGATTGCCTTGGGATCCGACTTTGGCACTATTAGCTCTCTTTTACTGAAATTTGTAATTTATTATAGCAAGCATATATGTATGGACTGACATGGATTTTTCGTGCTGAAACATTCTGAAATGACGTATCTTCACTAGTACTTGGTGGGCAGCAGCTTTGGTTCCACTTTTCTCGTCATTTTTCCTCGATTTTGGTGATTTTTTGGTCATTTTCTGTAGTAAACTGCAAGTAGTTTTGAACTATCTACAGTCTTCCAGCCTACATTATGGCGAGTTCATCCACTGATCATGCTATTTTCAACATCACTAAGCTTGATGGTATGAATTACTCTTATTGGAAGAGCCAGATTTGGCAGGTGTTGGTGCAGAAATTGCAGATCAAACCTTTGAGGTTGAGCGGGCATCCGCCTGCAACTATGTCAGATGAGGAATGGCTTGAGCTTGATGAGTTATGCAAGTCCACTATTGTATTATCTCTCACATAACAAGTTCATTACAATGTCTTTGAGAAAGAATAGAGTGCATGGTAGTTGTGGGATAAAATCAAGAATCTCTATGACAAGAAAAGTCCAGCGAGTTAGATGTATTGGCTGAAGTAGCTTATGGATCTGCGCATGAAGGAGAATGTGACCATGTCTACTCACTTGAGCTAGTTCCATGCTATACTCAAGAACTTGACTTCGCAGGATATCACTTTTGCAGAGGCTGTCACTCCTCTTTTCTTGCTTGGTACTCTTAATGAGTCATGGGATGTATTCCGCACTGCATTATGTGCATCTACTGCTAACTTGAAATTATCTGACGTTGAGAGTGCTCTTGTGCAGGAAGAGGTTAATCGTAAGAATTTGGATGCCTCTCGTATGTCGCATGCTATGACAGTTAGAGGCAGGAATGATGGATATGGAAAGCATGGCAGTGGCAGTGGTCGTGGATGGGATTCTCAAAAATCTCGGTCCAAGTCTCGTGGGAAGTCACATCGCAAATCCCGTGGTAGGAATGGAGATGTTACTTGTCACCATTGTGGGAAAAAGGGCCATATTAGGCCACAATGCCATGAATTGTGCAATGAAAGGCACAAAGATAAGGGGAAAGACAAAGTGCAGGATAAGTCTTCTGATCGCAGCATAGTACCTGCAAAGTCTAGTGTTAAAATTGAAGAGATCAATGTTATGCAGCCTGAGAATGTTGATGATGATGATTATATCCTAGTAGCTTCTTCTAGTGCTTCGCAGATGACAGAGATACACTCTATATATGCACAGTGTTGGCTCTTGGACTCAGGTGCGTCCTTTCATGTGACACCTTGTCGAGAGTGGTTTTATTCATACTGTATTGTTTCAGGTTCTGTGCGCTTGGGTGATGACAGCTCTCTTGATATTATGGGCATTAGTGATGTTAGGCTGCAGTTTTCTTTTGGCAGCAGTTTTGTTATGCAGGATGTACATCATATACCTTCTTTGACACGCAGTCTCATGTCAGCTGGATAGCTTGATGATGCAGGATATCATGTATGTTTTGAAGACTCTGCATGGAAGATCACTCGTGGGAGACTTGTGATTGCGAGAGGTGCCAAGGCGCTGGCAGTCTCTACCCCTTGATTGTATCAGCTTCTTCCCTTGATCATGTTTTGTCTGTGGGTTCTATCCCACATGTATCTCTTTGGCATGCCCGTTTGGGCCATATGTCTTTGAAGGGAATGAAAATGCTTTCTGGTTTGCAATACTTACCGCCCCTTGATTATGCATGTTTTGATTCATGTGAGCATTGTCTTTATGGCTGGCAGACTAGGTCTATGCATAAGAAGTCTGGCAGGCCATGCATGAGTGAGCCCTTGGCATTGGTACATTCGGATGTCTATGGGCCCATGCCTTGTCAGTCTATGGGTGGTGCAATGTATTTTGTTACGTTCATAGATGATTTTTCACGGAAAGTTTGGGCTTATCCCATTAAGCTGAAATCTGATGTCTTGGCTGTGTCTCAGAGATGGCTTGCATTGGTTGAGAACCAGTCTGGGTATAGGCTAAAATGCCTAAGGACAGATAATGCGGGTGAGTATGTCTCACGTGCTTTTGAGCAGTTATGTGATGAGAGGATATTAAGCGTCAGTTCACCGTCCCCTACCCCCCCCCCCCCAGAATGGTTTGGCTGAGTGGATGAATAGAACCATCCAGGAGCGTGTACGCAGTATGCTTAGCCATGTAGGCCTACCACAGAGCTTTTGGACTGAGGCAGTTAGTACAACTGTGCATGTCATAAACATATCACCCTCTAGTGGTTTGGATTTCCAGATTGCAGAGGAGGTATGGACTGGAAAACCTCCCTCTTATGCGCATCTCCATGTCTTTGGATGTGAGGAATTTTGCCATATGCCCAGGGACAAGAGAAGTAAGCTGGATCCCAAGAGTGTCAAATGCATTTTCCTTGGTTATGGGGATGCAGGCGAGATGGGTTACCATCTCTAGGATCTACAGGCGCGGAAAGTCATCCGCAGTCATGATGTAGTCTTCCATGAAGACAAAATGCATAGGCAACCTGAGAGAGTTATTGAGATCCACAGGGTCATATTTCAGGAGGAGCCGAGAGCTCCCGCACAGCCAGTTGGACAGCCTACAGCTGCAGTAGATGCTCATGGTCAGGGTGTTGGACACGCAGCTGGGCAGGCAACAAAGCCTACCATGAGATGCAGGCAATAAAGTCCTTGAGCGCTTCCGCATGCAGGACGTAAAGCCTATTGGTTGTCCATTGCCTTCTTAGGTGAAGGTATCACAGGCTGATTGTCCGCAGACAGATGAGCAGAGGGCCGAGATGGCCAAGATTCCCTATGCATCCGCAGTGGGCAATCTTATGTATGCCATGATAGCCACTCGTCCAGATATTGCCTTTGCAGTTGGTGTTGTGGCACGCTATATGGCTACACCTGGCAAGAAGCATTGGGATGCCGTGAAGGGTATCATGAGGTACTTGAAGGGCACTGCAGATATGTGCATATGCTATGGCAGCAATGATACAAGAGTCATGGGGTACACTGATTCTGATTATGTAGGACATGGAGATAGTAGGAAGTTCACTTCCGGCTATGTATTCACCTATGCTGGAGGTGCTGTTTCTTGGATGTCTAGGGTGCAGAAATGCATGGCCCTTTTTACTACAGAGGCCAAGTATGTTGCAACCACAAAGGCTTGTAAGGAGGCCATTTGGTTGGGTTGTTTAGTTGCTGACCTTGGTATTGATGCTATCCCTACATTGCATTCGGATTCTATGAGTGCTATTCAGTTAGCCAAGAATTTGGTCTTCCATGCGAAGACGAAACACATTGAGGTGAGGTATCACTTCATACGTGGGGTCGTTGAGGACAAGTCTGTTGATCTTGTCAAGATCTCGACTAACCAGAATCCTGCAGATCTGCTCATGAAAAGCCTCTCTATAGAGCGCTTTGCCTTCCTTAGGAGGTTGATGGGCGTGGGATGAGATGACACCTTTCCTCATCCTGTTGTACATGTGTACTGTTGTATTGTCTTTTTTTCTTTTTCTTTTCACTCCTCACTAGGACAGATTTGCCTTTAAGTCGGAGGTTGTTGGGGGTAAAGGCACCTTTGTCTAACTGCCCGTGTATTATTACACTGACGGTCACCACCACTGCACACTGCAGGTGGCAGGTGCCCGTAACCGTCACTTTATTCTTTATTCTTTTAGTGACAGTTTGAATAAAGGAAGGCCCAGTCACACATTGTGACTGTTGGAGTTCCCATTTCTAGTCTCTCCCTTTCTTGCTCTTGCTCTCTCGCCATAGCTCTCGAGTCCAACCTTCGATTCGTCGCTCCCTTTCACATGTAACTGCATTCATCATATGTTGCATAACGAACACACACTCATTTTTGTCTTCATTCTGTCGTGAAGACGATGCATAGTTTCCTTGCTACAATTTACCACTGCGAATATCATCCTTCTTTGCATAGCAATGGGCTGCAATATGGCCTGTTTTGCCACAATAATGGCAAACAATAGCAGAATTTCCAGAACCTCTATTCTGCCATCCATCTCTTCCTCTAGAGCTCCCCCTGCCTCTAAAGTTTTCTCTACCTCCAGAAACCTGCATTTCACCAAACTATTGATTGAACCTGTTTTGCTGGTTATCGCCAGCACGTTCCTTACCATGGCCTCTCGAAGAGGATCTACCACGTCCCCTTCCTGAACTCGAGTAAAATGCTTGGACCTATTCACCATTTCTTTTAGACGAATCACCCTGCATATTGATCTCTTTAGTAATCATGAGAGAGATCAGCTCATTAAAATCTGGTAATGGCTTTTGTACATATACTGAAGTAACAAATGATTTCCATGCCTTCTCATTGTTAAGGCTACTCAGAGTGGATGAAACCGAATCATCATCATCCAACATTGCATCAATTGCTGCTAAAGCATCTACAATGCTCCTCACCTTCAACACATACTCATTGACAGATATTTTTCCTTTCTTCAAGGCATTCAACTCTTGCTTGAGTTGAATCTTTCGTGCCTTTGTATTTACTGAAACATGCTCTCAAAAATTGTCCAAGCTGCATGTGAAGTTTCTGCATTCCTGATATGTCCCAGCATAGTATTATCAATGACTGCAGATAGCCAGTACATCACCTTTTTGTCTTTCGCATTCCACTCTTTCCATGCTTTTAACTCATCAGCAATCGGAGGGATACCCAGCTCTGGCTCATTTTCTTCACCTGAAGCAAACTCATAAAGGCCCTCTCCAATGAGGAAGTTCGTCACATGGAACTTCCATGAAGGGTAGTTCTTCTTGTTGAGCTTCTCAATAATGGGATTTCCACTATTCTCTGCTATTATCACAAACAAGGATATAGCACAGCAAGTTAGTCTTCTGCAATCTTTCACAACACGTGCACAGCACTACACCAAGCAATCTTTTTCACTGATGATTGCTCAATACTACATGTAATCTGCAACCTATTTGCAGATAAACCTTATGTTTACTTTCTGCAAACACCTCAAAAATTACAGATTCGCAATCTATAACCTACGCACCCACTTTTGGTCAATACAACCGAAATCACAATGTACCCTGAAATTGCTGTCCGCAACCTAGCGGCTCTAAAACGAGGCCTGAAATGGTCTCAGACGCCCAAAATAACGGCGGGTCAGCCCTAAAGGGCTTCTTACAAAATAAACAGTGATCTAGTTGCATACCAAATCTCATACCAATCTAAGATTTTTGCTCGACCCTACTTCTGGTGCCTCCACAGGCACTATCCAAGAGAGAGAGTGGAAGAATGGGAGAGCTTCTTACCCGTTGCTTGCTTGCTCGAACCTTGCTTCTTCTCCTTCATTTCAGCCTCTCTCAGTAGCGTGGCTCTGATACCATGTCAAGAATCGCGTGGTGGGGGGACTTGCTTAAGCTGCTACGCCAAAAACACATTGTATACACAAGAGGAAGCTCACTCAAGAACATAAGAAGAGAGATGGAGGCCAAAACGTTTTCTTGCTAGTTTCTTCTTCTTCTTTCACAGACTATACAATGTACACAAAGTATAGATAAGATACAACATAAAGGAAAGTGGCCTACTAAGTGTAGTGGGAGCTCACGCTCAACCGCCAAGACCCACGGACCGCTTATTGCTTCAAGTGTTTCAAGCGAGCTCTAATGGCTATCTCTCACCTAGCCGACGCACCGTTGATCCTATGAGTGTAGTGAGCTTACCTTGATGCCGATACGAGTTGCCTCCTCTCTCGTACACCCCGGTAGCTCCATGATCCTAGATGCGAGCTCAAATATCCTCAAGCCTCCTCCATCTCCAAGCTCCATCCTCCATAGCCACGTGCGCGAGAAAAGAGAAGAGAAGAGAAGAAGAGAAGAGGAGATGGTGAAGAGCTTCACCCTCTTGATCCCTCACTCTCACACACTCACTCTTCATACTCTCACACTCCCTCTCTCAAGAGCACACACAAGCAAGAAGATGAGGAGAAGAGAAGAAGAAGAGAGCTCTTGTTAGCCACACACCAAAGAATGAGCTTCCATTCATTTTTTGAACTTTATATACAAGCCCTAAAATCCCATGGGCACCCATCCCTTTTTTACATGACCGACCATTGTGGCAAGGTCCTTTTTCCATTTCCCTCTTCTAGCCTTATGCCTCTAGCCTACACCCGTCTAGTATTTTACAATTGGCACAGGAGGGAGCCTGGTGCTCTTTTACAAGAGTTTTCTAAGTTTTTTGAGGCGTCTTTCATTTAAAATTGCGCTTTTTGCTCCGGATTAGCTTTGGAGGTCGCCTGCGTGTCTTTGCTCTTTTTTCATGTTTTTTTCTACTTTTTCCTTCCTTTTTCTGCCATCTCGACTTGGGGTTAACATTACCCCCCTTCTAGATGGGTGCCAGTCCCATGGCACTTCTGTGTTGTTGTAGATTGGTAGGCAATCGGCCAAGTGGTATAAATGTGAAGGCCACTTGGAGACTCAGGTGCTTTTGGAAGCTGTGAAATGATTTTTGTTAGAGAAGCCAAATGGATATTGTGTGGTTGATGGGGGCCTCCGAAGTTGGTGGTTTATTGCTTTTTGTGATGCCTGAAAGGAGAAGGTGCGGTGCTATTCCTAAGGGGAGTGCCTACCTCATTGTGTTAGTGCATTGTGCTCGTGCTAGTGGAATGGGGAGGTGGGTCTAACCGCATGCAAGCCTGGGTGATATCCCACACTTGAGGACCCCATTTGTGCCAAGGGAGGTGCGGTGCAAGTGGCTTAGGGTGACATGTCTAACCATAGGCGAGTGTTACCTCCCTAGGTATGTCCTACCCTTGATGTGCCCTAAGCGTGAAGTGGGGGAACAAAAGGGCTAGGGGGTTAGGAGTGGAGCCGGCCGACCGAAGCCACCGGGCACGCCTTACTTGAGAACCCCTAGGTGCAGTGATCGTGCTTTATGTGGTGGTAAGTGCTTCTGCAAGTGGGCTATGTTGTCCAGTCAGTGGAGAGTGTTTTTCATGCTTTTCCTTTCATGCTGTTCTTTTCTTCGCTTTTACTTTTTTTTTTGTTGAAGTTACAGTAGTGGAATGACAATCAGGGCCTAATTCTCTTCATCTAAATGAGGAGGGGAAGGGGGTCGGATGGATTTGCTCAAAAATTGGTAGCTTTGCATGTATCCTTTCAGATTCATGCGAACGTGGAGAGAGGTGGTGGAGAGGAAAGGGTGATTGCATCTAGTAAACTGGCTGTCATTCATGTCTTCTAGGAGAGCTAGGCAAAAAGAGGGGAGGAGACTAGCCCTCATCCTTAGACGAGCCATGGCACATCTGTCAATGGCGTTAGGGTTGAAGAAGAGGGGAGGCAGGCCGCGCTCTTGTGGAGTTGGGTCCTGCTTAAGTAATAGCTTAAGTAATCTAAGGTAGTTACATGTAGTTACAAAAGCTCGATCGGGGCATGAAGAGAAATCTGCGAGGAAGCGCGTCATAGAGTCATCTAGGCTTTCTGAGTTAAAGAGGAGGGCATGTTCGAAGGACACTACATTGGAGTTATAGATAATGGGAAAGTCGTAATGCCCGTGGAGGGTGGTATCAAAATCCACACCTACCCTTCGAGGGTATGCCATGTATGCGGGGTTGTTCCTCTCGAAGGGCAGCGTGTTACAAAACGCCATCCAGGCGAGCATACTAATGTCGCATACTCGCCTTCTCCACATGGGTTGGCTTTTATAGCCCTGTACTGTATGTGGAACTTCAAAAACTTTATTTTGCCAGTAGTCGGCCTCTTCAGTTCCCCAAGAGGTGGGGGTCTTCTCTCTCTCTTCTAGCCACTTTTGCCCTAGTCGGCTACCAATCGCGATCACCTCCTCCATCACCTTAAGCGGAAAGACCCTTCGCAGGCTGTTGGGCAGGAGAAAGCTAAAGGTGAATGGATCCTTTTCTTTTTCTTGTCTCTCCCAAACCACTAGCTCTGCGTCATGGAATCCAGCTGGGATGTCATCAGGGCAAGGTGGGAGGGGTGCGGACGGCTGCACGGATGTCTTGGCCCTTAATTGCTTCTTGGCTTCTTCGACTAACTTCCTACGTCTCTCTTTAAGTGCGGCTTGTCTCTCCGCAGATGGGTCCTCCTATTGTTGCTCTTGAGACTGTGGCGAGGGGGGTTGTGGGATCACACCCTCTCTGAATCTGCCCATGTCGAATTGGAGTTCTGCTTTCTCCCCTTGCCGGTCTCCTTGTTGTGCTCCCTCTTGAAATCCTATGGCATCTATTTCCTGGGGGGTTAGGTCGGCCAGCAGTAGGTATTTCCTTTGCTCTTCCAGGCTCAGTCTAACCTCCGTAGGTTGGGGTGGCATCTGCAGTCTTGCATGCAGGGCTCTGTGTGCAATGTTAAGGTTCTTTTGTGCCACCTTCAACGATTCTCCCTCCTTTGGGCGGGTGGTATCCATGATTGTGTTGAGAAAGGCCTTTTGTTAGGCACCGAAGGCCACCTAGGCGGCTTCTGCCTTGTTCTCTGCGACGATCTTCTCTTTTTCCACCAGAGCAAGGCGCTGTGCTAGTGTCTTCACCCTTCTTTCATTCTGCGTGGCCCACTCCTCTGCTCTCTTGTTCATCTCTTCTAGGCTCTCTCCTTGCCTTAGAGCTAGGGTCGTGAACCTTTGTTCTTGGTCTTCCCGTTCTTTGACCAGTTTCTCCTGTTCTTCTTTTTTGGAGTTCAGCTGATCGGTCAGGGACTCCATCTCGTTCTGCTGCTGCTCCATGTTCTATTTTCTTTCCTCGTCCTTGGCATTGAGCTCAGCCATAAGCGCTTCGACTTTGGCGGTTTTTGCAATGAGCTCCTCATACTGCATGATCAAGAGCTTGTGTTCTCTATGCATTCTCACAAGTTCCTGTGTTTCATTGTCCTAGTGCTGCCTCCAGTGCTCTTTTCTATCGTCCTTAGCCTGCACTTCTTGCTTGAGATCCGAGATCTCCCTTTGCTGCATGGCTATCATTCTAGTTTCGTCTAGTTGGAAGGCAGCTACTACTGACTCCTTTTCAGCCGCCAACTCAGCCACAGCTGTCTTTCATTCCTCCTTAGCTTTCTCCAATTGGGAGAGTAGCTCGACGACGTACTCATCGTAATTAGCTGATGGCATCATCGTTGTGTGGATTGGTGATGTCAAGGATTCCACCTTCTGCCGTTTAGGATCTTGCCTTGATTCTACATCAGTGGCTAGCCTCTTTTGCCCTGTGGCAGTAGTTTCGGTGCTTGTCCCTGGGCCATTTATTTGTTGATGAAGTATTACATCCATGCCACGAAATTCGAAACATCGGCACTGGTCGGGATGCTAGGGGTGATGGTGGTTGGTTCGGTGGGAGGCACCATGAGGGGAGGAATCGGGTGAATTGGGGCTTTGCCCTTGCCCTCAATGACAGCAGGCGGCATGATTTCTTGCGCTTGTGTGTTAGAACCAGGCCCTTCTTCGCTTTGTGGGCTCAGATTCCCCAATTCATTTGCCCTGCTTTGTTGTTTGATAGACCGGCGTCGTGTAGCCTCAGCTAGGTCTTCTTCCTCCTTTCTTCTTAGTTCCTCTTATTCCTCAACGGCTTTTCTTTGCCTTTCCGCTTCTCTTTTTCGAGGTTCTTCCTTCTTTTTGTCTTTTTCTTCCTTTTCCTTCTTTTTTCTCTCCTCAGCCTCCTGTTTTGACGCCTTCTTTGCCTTCTATAATTCCTCCCTTTCCTTTTCTTCTTCCTGTTTCTTTTTCTTCTCCCTCTCCTTGGCCTCCTTAAGGGATTCTTTTTTGGCCCTTTCCAAGTCCTCTTTCTCCTTCTTGCGGCCTTCGTCATCCTTTTTCTTCCTTTGGGTTATTTTCTTCTTGGGTTTCTTGGTCGTCTTCTTGCTTTTCTGTTCTTCCCCTTCTTCCTCAGTCTCGGTTTTGTCGGTGGACCCTTCTTTGTCCTCGTGAGGGGGTGACCTATTCAGCGTTTCTACTTCTCCTTCTTCTGCATTTTGTGTCTCCTTTATACTGCCTCCTGGATGAGCGCAGTCAAAATGCTTCCGTAGCCAATACACGAGGCCTTGGACGATGCCTTCTTCCTTTCTGTGGCCTTGGAAGCTGGAGACTCTCCACCTGCTGGCGTACTTCCCAAAGCCAGTGCTTTAGCCGCTTGGTCGATGGTTTTGCGGATATACCCATTCCAGTCGACTTCATCTAAGGTGTGGGCTACTACATTCTCTAGCACAGGCATGCTGATTCGATGCATTAAGGCGTTGTAGCACTGGCTGGAGAAGAGCGCATGCACTAGCTTTGCTTGTAGCCTGGCTTTAGCATCAGGGATGTCATGGATGCTGATACCGTCATTGGTTAGCACCTCCTCTCTTTTCATTTTTAGCATGGTGTAGACATCCATTTTCTGTTTTTTCTCTATCTTCGGTTCCAATCCCAATGCCTTCTCCACCAAGGCTGGGTTTAAGTGCACCTGTACCTATTTAGCATTTTCTCTCCTTCTGACCGTCATGGTGCCGCACTCCTGGTCGGGGTTGTATGTCCTGAGAAACTCCACACACTTTGTGTGGTCAGGCTCTTGTGCAAATTTCTCCAGGTACTTGGTGAGGTTGCACTGTCAATGACTCTCTTGGCTACTTCCTCCTTCGACACTACATTTTCGATGTTCCGGATGGTTTGAAACTTCAGTTGATTGTAGACACGGTTTTCTAGGGATATGCCATACTGCACTCTTTTCTCCTCCGTGAACGGCAGTCGGTGGGCACGGTCTTGTTGCGACATTTTATGTTCCTGTCATAAACCGTAATTTTCATTAGTGCTTTCCACATAGTAATTTGCTGATCGCTGAAAAAGAAAAACTCTATGCTTTTTGAATGAATTCATTAAGAACCAATGTAGATTTTCCTTTTCAGACTTTGATTTTTTGCCCTTTACTTCAAAGTTTCCATGCCCTTTTCCTACCCCATCTATTTTTCATAATATATGTTTATGTGTTTCACTAATTTTGATTTGATTGGCCTGATTTGATTCACCTTACCCCCTCCCCTTCTAGCTTGAGAAGAATCCTTCCTAGGATTTAGGGTCAGAAGGGCAAGCGTGTTCAGCATGGTGGTGTAGGAGTTACTTGTGAAGGAGCCAATCATAGAACTGGGGGTTGTATTCTAAGTGAGCTTCGCGGTCCAGATCAAAGGGTCGAATCTCCACTTGCGTAATGTATGTGAGAACATCTGTTAGGAAGTCACCAGAGTTGACACGGCTAGCAATGTGTAACTCTTCCTCAGTCAACAAGCGATCGAGGTAGGGGTGTCCTTTGATGTGTTCTTCCATGGGTTGGCCCCGAAGAGTGGTTAACACTCTATACGAGGTTGGCACGACATATGTGGGGTCGTATTCCACTGTTTTGATAGCGCGGCGCTGCTCAACGTTGGTCATTATGCGGCACCCTTCAACTTCCCATTACATCCTAAGAGTGTATCAATGCCTCAAGAACGGGAAGTCAGTATCAGTGAGCTTTGATAACGCTGTGATTTCTTGATCAGTGATAGCAGAAGTGGTTTGCTGATCGTATGACGTGATGAGGCGCTGTTTGATGGCTTGCTCCTTGGAGATCTTGCTATTGAGCAATTCAGCAGCGGAGCGAGAAGCTTTTGCGAATGCGAATTCAAAGGTCTCCCAGGAGCATGGCATCGTTTTAACTTCAGTTGCAAAGGGTTCCTCCAATAGTCCTAAGTCTAAACGGTCGTAGCTTAGTGAGTGACATGAAGGTGGTGTCTAGTCATTTAATGCATTCCACCACGTCATCCCCGGTGTCCTTAGCGAGGTCGACGGCCAGCGCTAAAAAGGATTTGCATTTATAGGAGGGCGTAAGGCCGATGGGTGGTTGAGGTTTGCTAGAACTAGAGCATGTGACAACGAAGAGTTGCGGTTGGGAGTGTTCTTGAGTCTGCGGTTGGGCTGCTTGGATTATGGGTGGATTAGGAGCAGCCACGACGAACGGACTGCTGCATTCAGGTTGGATTTGGGGAGTTGGATTGACTTGGTCGGGTGATGACTCTTGTGACGGAGTCTGTTGTTTGGGCCGATAGGCTTGTGTGACTCTCTTGGGTTTAGGCGTGGATAAGTCGGATGGCTGTGGTTTTGGAGAGCACTGTGGCTTATGGTTTGGAGGGTTTATGGGACTTGGGTTGATCAAGCTTGAGGGCGGCGTATGAGTAGTGCCTTTGGCCATGTAGGCCTTAGGGATCCACAGCTAGGTGTTGCCCACGTAGTAGCCTTGCGTATGCAAGAGGGCTTTAGGGACCCATCTTTGCTTGATCATGCGGCGCTTTCTGTGACTGCGTCTTGGCCTCCTAGGTTTAGAGTTTTTGGTTTTATGAGGATAAGAGTGTCGACTCCTAGGCGGCGGTTGCGGCTGCTTAGGCTGCCATTGAATTCTAGGCTGTTGGGCCTTAGGTTTTGCTGTTGTGGGCTGTGATTCATGAAATCTGGGAGATGGCGGCCGCGCACTACTCCCCTCCTCCTTGGACTTGGTTACTGATATTTCTATTGGTGGCGCTGCGGACAGTGATGAGGTTGCGCAGCCCTTGCTGAAAGCTGTGACAATGCGAACATTGCCTATTGCGAGATGGATGCGCTGCGACTCATAATCAACATTGTACTGAGTCTGCTTTTTAAAGTTTGCTGCAATAGCGACTCCGTGCCTGCGTTTTTAGCATTTGGCAACACGTAAAAAATCATTGGGACAGTCTCAAACTCGATAGAAACGACGGCTTTGCACTTGCCGAGAAGTGCATAGGAATGGGCCCCATATGGACTTAATTTCGCATTAGTGGGTTGAAGTGGTGATCTTCCAAGTTGAGTCCAATGATCGTGAGTTAAGACATTGAAGTCTGCTCCCTTGTCGATCAAAGCATTGAAAGCGCATGTTTGTTTTGCAGTGACTGTGATATGGAGGTATGCGGGCTCTACGGCTTCCTCATCCTCATCATCAATCTAAGTGATTGTGGCCACTTGTATCTTGACAGGTGGTTGTAACATCGGGGGCTTGTGCAAAGGATGGGTGGGAGGGTAGTACTTCTTGACACGACTGCCATTGAAGAAGCCTATGCCCTCACCATCTAAGGTCTCGAGCTCGACATTGCCTATGCGGCTGATCGCACGAACTTTGAAAGGTCCAAGACCTCTAAATTTCATTTTCTGCTTATGCCCCTTAACTGAGTAGAGGAGCACTAAGTCGCCTTGTTCAAAGTCGCACTGCTTGACATGCTTGTCAAACCAACTCTTGCGTCGGGCCTTCTCACATATAAGCACATGGGTGGCTAGAAGGTGAGTCTCTGAGAGGCGTTCGAGTTCAACCAGGTGTTGCGTCCATGCCTCCTTCCCTTCCCATCGTTCTTGAAGTGCTATTCTTAGGCTAGGAACGAAGAATTCTAATGGTAGAACCACTTCAGTTCCATAGGTCAGCCTAAAGGGGGTTTGACCGACAGCCGTTTTATAAGCTATGCGGTAAGCCCACAAAGCTGCCATCAGCGTGTTGTACCAGTTGCTGCATGAGGTTGAGACCACCTTGGTCAGGACATTGTCAAGAATCTTATTCGTGGATTCTGCCTGACTGTTTACCTGAGGATAATATGGTGAGGATTTGAGATGGATGCTGAGAAAGGTGGACAGGAGATGTGCTATCACTTCATTGATGAAGTGCGTGCCTTAGTCACTGACCAGTTCGATGGGGCAGCTAAATCGTGAGCTCGCTTGCTCCCATAAGAACTTGGCAGTCGTCCTAGCATCATTTTTTTGTGTTGCTCTTGTCTCTGCCCATTTCATGAGGTAGTCCGTGGCCACAATGATGTACTTGGCCTGTGAATCTTGTGCCATAGGATTGATGGGTCCTATGAAGTCAATTCCCCATTTTTCGAAGTGTTGTCGTGCAATACCTGGGGTCAACTCCATCTCATCCTTGAGAATCGAGACTTTTGTCTATTGGCACTTGTCACAATGCATGACGAATTGCGCTGCATCGCGTAAAAGGGTGGGCCACCACAGTTGAGATTGCAACACCTTTCGTGCTGATGTATCTCCGCTAAAGTGCCCTCCAGCAATGCCGCTATGTGCCTCTGAGAGCACATCGTGCATCTCATGTTCGCATACGCACCTACGTAGCAATTAGTCTTGCCCCAACCTATAGAGTTGGCCTGCGATCAGCTGATAGGGCTGGATCTTAAGGATTAATCGCCTAAATCGGGCTTTTTCTATCAGTCGATCAGGTTGTCCGTGTTCAAGCACTTGGACTATGTCATCCACCCAGTATGGCATTAGATCAGCCTTGAATAAATCTCTCTCGGCTGGACATGTTAAATAGATGGGCGTCGGGTAATTCGTCAACAATGCCTTATCCAGCGGCTTCTCCCGTGGGAATGCATGATATATAATCAGCCATGTAGTGCTATTTTCCTTTTCGTACAACCACGGAGAAGTCGAATTCCAAGAGCAGAAGGAGCCACCGAGCTATGCATCCTGTAGTGCAAGGTTTGTTTACTAGATAGAGCAGGGCTTGATGGTCCACAAAAAAGGTAAAAGGTGTGGCCAATAGATAGTGCCGGAATTTCTTCACAGCAAACACCATGGCTAATCCTTCTCTTTCTGTCGTCGAGTAGTTCATTTTCGTCTCAGTGAGTTGTTTGCTAGCAAAGCTCACTGGATAGTCTAAGTTGTGTTCGCTAGGTTAGCACAACACTGCCCCCACGGCAAACTTAGAAGCATCGATATGCACGTGGAAAGTAATGGTCCAATCTGGGGCTCGTAGAATTGGTGTTGTGGTTAGAGCCTTTTTCAACTCTTCATATGCTCGTTGGCATGCCTCGGTCCATTCGAAGATGATCAGCAGCTTGTACAAAGGTCTGGCGATCAATGCATAGTTCAGTACAAACCGCCGATAGTACCTCGTATGGCCTAGGAAGCATTGAACTCTATTGTAGTTGATTGGGGCTGGAAGGTCAACAATAACCCTGAATTTTGAGAAGTCAGTGGCAATGCCGTTCTTCGACACCACGTGCCCTAAGATGCATCCATGCTTTACCCAAAACTGGCACTTTAAGGGGTTCAAGGAGAGATGATATAAGCGACATCGCTCAAAGACTACGCGGAGTTTGTCTAAGTGTTCGATCCAGGTCGAGTGGACAAACACAGAGGTCGTCGACAAAGACTTCCAACTCCTTGCGAAGCATGTCTTTAAAGATGGTGCACATGAGGCGTTGGAAGGTGGCATGGGCATTAGTCAACCCGAAGGGCATGACTATGTAAGCAAAGATGCCCCACTCAGTGGCGAAGGCAGTCTTGTGCCTATCCTTAGGATGCACTTGCACCTGGTTATACCCTGAGAAGCCGTCCAGAAAACTGTAGGCTTCCTTGCCTGCCACTCTCTCAAGCATGTGCTTGGTGTACGACAATGGATATTTGTCCCTCTTAGTAGTAGCGTTCACCTTCTTGTAATTGACACACACTCGGATTTTTCCATTCTTCTTCATCGCGATGACTATGGGCAATACTCAGTTTCAATTTTGTAAATGAATCCTGCTCTCATCAGCTTATCAATCTCCTCTTTGACAGCATGAGCATGTTTTGGATTCATAGGGTGCTTGACTGGTGTTGCGTCTGGCATCATGGGTATGTTGTGAGTCACGACACTCAGATCTGCCCCTTTAAGCTCTTCTAAGGACCAGGCAAGCACGTCTATGTACTTTCGCAAGAGAGCGACAAGACTTGTTTCTTCTTCCTCAGTCAAGTCATCGTCGGCAATGAAGATTGGTCAGGGTGTTTCCCCTTCCTGGGCTAGGTTCACCTCCTTGACCTTGGCTGGTCCCTCGATTGATTCGCTCGTTTGCCCTTGATGCTTGGCACCTAACAGAACTACTACCCTATCCCCTTTTTTGAATTTCGTAAATTGTTTAGGGAGGTCTTGCGGTTTTCGATGTTCTTCCTTTCGTGTATCCTTGGGTTGTTTTGCCTTTTTCTGCCTTAATCGTCTACGCCTCAGGTAGATGGGTAGGTCCCCCTTGGTATGTCTGGCCGTGGGTGGCCTAGGGATTTCTAGATCACTATCCGAACTAACCTCCGACTCAGAGTCGAAATCCCCGTCCTCGCTAGAAGAGGTAGTCTCCCCTGGTGGACGTAGTTCGGACGGCAACTTTGTCCTAAGCACTGATGCCGTTCCTGGCTAGGTAGGCCTACTTGCTCAAGGTCTATGGCTCCTACGTGTTCCAACCAGGCACGATCACATTCCATGCACATGACTCCTCACTCTATCTTGAAGGTACTCTTTTTCTGCGGCTTGGAGTCTGCTCGTATTTGCTCTATTTCTTGTCCTTCAGTGTCGTATTCCACGGTATCTACCTCACCCTCACTTTCGTCACTAAAGGATTGGCAATCTTCGTATTTGTCGTTAGAATCCTCTTCATCAGACTGCTCATCGTCTCCTAGGGCTTGGTATATCTCTTGTTGTTGGTTAGGAACTAGGGCCCAGTTATACATGAGGTTTAAGTCATGCACTCTAGTCCATTGCCACTTGGATTCATCTAAGAGATCCTGGAGTGGTTTGAAGTTTGCAGCTGGATTGCCAGCTAGCTTGTCCGTTAAGTATTCCAGTATCTCCTGGAGTTTCCTTTTGTTGGTTGGGACTTGGAAGTTGACATGCTTAGGTTTCCCACGAAGGGTTCCTACCATCATGCAGACTGGTACGGAGGGTGTGTCGTTAGACTTGCCGATTGGTTTGATGGCTTGCTCATACGCCTCATGATCTGAGAACAGCAGGTCGATTGTAGCAAGGACATGCATCCAATCCCGCTCGTCCTCTGAGCATGGGATATACTTGGTCAAGGGCCCATAGGACTTCTTGACCTGGGTGTTACCCTTGAGCATAGCAGAGATGGCATTTAAGTCGACTAGTGAGGTCTTCCAAGTGTCCATCTCTATTCTCACGGCATCCGTTTTATTGCCAAGGAAGATCAAGCCGTTACCCCAATCTTCGATGACTCTAGTGTTGCGTATCTAGGGTCGGCCTAATAGGATATCGTAGTCCACTTCCTTCATGACTATAAAGTCCACAAAGAATTGGACACCTGCGATCTTCACTGGCCAATTCTTAAGCACCCCGAATGGCTTGACTCTCATACCGTTTGCTAATGTGACATTAAACCTAGCAGTTTCGGCAGGCGGGTTTTCCCAAGTCTGAAGCATCGCATGGCTAAGCACACTAACCCCAGCTCCCGTGTCCACGATTCCCTTTCTCATTGTATCGCCTAGGGCTAGAACCGGTAAGACCGCATGCATCTTGGAACCTTCCCAGAAGGCATTGACGTGTAAGGATTTAGGCATAGAGTGCAGCGTCAAACTCGGTATTTGCATCTCTGATTCATGGTCATGAGGGTCTACCATGACCTGTCTCGTGGACCTTCAACCCACTGCTTAAGATCTTGCCATAGGGTGGGATGCTGCCTAAGCAGATCTCCCAAGCTAAGTGTTACAGGGATACGTGGTCAGGAGATCGTTGGGTGCTCGTCTTTCTCCTAACCTGGATTGTCCTGACCAATGGCCGTGACTGATCTGCGGCCTTGTAGCATCAAGGCTTGGCCTTAGCAGCACTGCTTGTGGTGCAGTTGCTTCTCCTGACCTTGATTGAGGAGGTGAGATTGGCATGTTTATGTTGGAGAGATCATCGATCTCGTCCTCTATGATGGGCTCAGCGTCTTTTAGATGCTCTTGAGCCTCCTTCACCCATTCCTTCACTTTTTCTATGGCCTCTAACTATCATTTCGGATGCGGGTATTCCCCTACCTTAGCACTTCCCTTTTCTGCCGTCTTAGGGGTTGAAGTCTCTGCCTCTGCGTCAGAGACCTTTTTTCCAGCAGGCAGAGTTGTAGCGCTCTCCGTTTTTAGTGCGATTTTAGCTTTCAACCTCTTCTTCTTCCGCCTGTGACTTTTCTTCCCTATCGAAGCTGCGTCAAGGTTGCTAGGTCCTGGCAATGATATGCAGGCCTGCTTTGTCTAGGCACGGGTCATGACCCGCAATGGGATAGGTGTAGTCTCCCCATCGAGGTTCTCGATACCAAACAGCCCCAATGGGACAAATGGTACGTTGCTGAGCTAGAAGACGGCTTTTGCTTTGGGCAATCGACGAAGAGATAAGTGATTCTGCACTCAGCACACCTTTGGTCAGCCTTGTCTCTATTTTGCTGCTCCCTTTCAGGGCAGCATGATGAGACATAACCTGGGTAACCACAAGTCCAACAAGTGATTGGATCCTACGTCTGCCCTCCTAGGCCTCTACCTCATCCTCTTCCTAACGCCATCACTAGCACGGGGTGATAATCCATGAGGACAGCGTTGCCCTCATCATCATGCGAGATGTAAGGGCATATGTAAGTTTCTTTCTCATTTGGTTCTTCCACGTAGTGGACTGGAGCATCGCTCGATGGATGGGTCACGTAAGGACCAGGTGGTTTGGGTATGCCAGTAGGGTTTATGTCCATCCTAGGAATAGCTGGCTTAATGTCGTTAGGCGTAGGAAGGGCCAATGGGGCTCCCCTTCCAAAGAATGGCTGCGGCCTGTTCGCTAGGTAAGGCTGGCCATAGGGTTGCGAGTACGGAAGTCTTCTTGGTAATCTACAATGTGCGACGTCATGACCGAACCTACCACAGTTAACACAAGGTCTTGACCTAGGGTCTTGACACTCGGCTGGCAAGTGGTTTCCGCCACAGTACACGCATTGGATGTGTAGGCGCGTTGGTCATCTCAACATGTCTTACAACTTGGCTAACTCCATCTTTACATCAGCCAAGTCTAGGTTCGTCTCGGTGGCCTTCCCCTTATGTTGGGATGATGGGACTGATCGCTCACTAGAGGCTGACGCTCTCTCTGAGCTTCGCGAGTTGGTCTCTTCTAGATTCGAGCTCCTGGAGCTCCGCTCTTTCAGCTGATCATCGACTCTAATGGCTTACTCAAACACTCTAGCTAGCGCGTCTCGCTACAAGCTCGAATTGCTTGCCAAAGCCTTATATAACTCCTTGTCTCGAATTCCGCTGATGAATACAGTCGAAACTGCTCTTTCAGACGATCACTTGCCCATATGGATTCTCTTGAAGAGACTCCTCATGTGGGTTACGTAGTCACGAATGTCCTCCTTCTCTTTCTACTTGATGTTCATCAAGCGTACTAGCAGATTATCGGAGTATCCAAGATCAGCAAATCTCTTAATGAAGAGATCCTTGAGGCCACTGAAGTTGGCTCGTTCTGTGGCATCTAGGCTTGTGTACCAAGTCCTTCCCTTGTCACCTAAGCAGAGCCCAAACACTTGAGAGCGTTGAGTTAGGTCGTTGAGGCCGTTGGCTTCACAGACTTGCTGAAAGTGCTCTACAAAGCTGTATGGATCGTCGTGGGGTTTGTATTTGTCGAGTTGCTTGGCAACAATAGGGATTTTAGACTGGCTCTTTGAGCCTTGGTTCGCTCCTAATCCTATGAGAAGCGATGTCGCTAGTGCCGTGGCACTTTGCTCTTCTGCCGTGTTATCTAGCAGTCGCTTCATGAGAAGCTCACTCAACGTCAAGTCTCCTTCTAGGGCTCTCTCGTGATCTGTTCGGTTTCTGCCTGCTAAGTTCAGCACTCGCTGTACCTCACGCAACTCCGTGCTTTGCCTTTGGCTCCTAGCCTGTTGGTCCCTATTGTATTCGACTATGCTTTGCAAAGCCTTGTGGGCTAGTTTTCTCTCTTCCTCTAGGTCTGCGATGATAGCATCTGCCGTCCTACCGCGGTGCTCGTACCGGGCGTGTGCATCATAGCTATTGACCAGCTCTGCTGAATAGCCTTCGGGAAGACGTTCAAGTCGAGTTCCTCATTAGACCTATGGTTTAAGCCTCCTTCTGCCATAGTTGTATTGTCGTGCTCCACCAAGCTGTCGATCAGGTTGAGTAGATTTGTCAAATCCATGTCTTTGACGCCACTTGCTTGGTCCTACTTCATGCGTTGATGGTTTGTCTACGTCTTGGGTCCTCTCCTACTGGTGGGTTCCTTGAGTGGTTTATCTGAGTGAGTTCCTTTAGTTATTGAATACAATCCTCAATTTATGGTCACTCAGTGTGCGTGTCACTTCTCGTGCACTTGTGCTCAATCAGGCTTTCAATTTCCTTAAGTGCATTCAAGTGTGGAAATTCAAGGTGAGTGGAGTAAACAATCTCGAAGCGTCTTACGCACTCTCGCTTTGTTTCAGGCCTGATAGACTCGTTGGTCAATTTTCTGGCCGCCTTGACAGGGTTCAGGGTTTTTCTAATATGTTGCCTCGTTTGTTTTTGGCCAATCAGGTTTTAACTGCTCAGCGCTTTGCGTCTAGGTCTTTGGGTCTCGCTGTTGCCTACTTCAAGCTGCTAAGCGGCTGCTCCCTACGATTTCATCTATTTCGTGTGCTGGAATCAAGTTCTGAGCGTCAGAAGGACTTTTGACAGTTTGCCTTGCTGAGCTCTAGCCGGGTCAGGTCAAATTTTTGAGAATTTGATAAAAATTTACACTCAGCCCAGCTGGTCTGAATTGCAGAGTCCGAGTGGGTCACTTGGATGGGTTGAAGCACTTGATCCGAGGGCCGAATTCATGACTCGGACAGGGTAGACTCGAACGGGCTGAGGCGCATCAATTTGCCTTTTCAAAGCATCCACCTCATTCTCATGTAATTCCTTCATTTTTCCCATTTCAACTTGCATAGAATCTCTTTTAGTTTTCATGGACTCTAACTGCTCCTGCAAAGATTGCACCACACTTAACTTAACGGCACCATTAGCCTGCATATCCTTCATGAACCGATGTAACCCTGCAACCAAAGAGCAAGCTTCACCAAGACTTTGAGGAACGTAACTATCATGAGCCACTTCCCTGTCATAAGACAAACCCATATGCTGCTGCATAGCATCACTGTGCTTTGGTATAGGCATAGTCTCCATCTTCAACTTGGAGAATCTAACCTTCTTCTTGACCCCTATAATGAGCACATCTTCACAAACATTGTCATTCTTGACATCATCATTTAACCATGCTGATATATCTAAAGGCACAGTGCATCCCAAAGTACTAGCATGTGAAGCTTCAGGAGATGAAAAATTCATAAACAAAGGATCCACAAACTCCTTTGACTTAACGTTCTCAAGATCATTCAATGCATGATCATGAGACAAATCTTTATCATAACAGTCAACTATTATCCCATCCACTAATTTCTACCTTTTAAATGCAGTAACCTTGTTCATACTTGGAGATTCCCAAAGTGATGGATGAAATGTTGGACATACAACCTGCTGGCCATGTTTCAGCAGGTGTGGGAAACGGGGGTCATGCCCTCCTCATGGAAAGAAGGCCTTATCAAACTAATTCCAAAGGTCCCTTCGCCGTCAAAGTTGCAACACTGGCGACCAATCTCTTTGATGGGCTCCATGTATAAAATCTACTCCAAAGTGCTGGCGAATCGGCTCCACAAGCACCTTCCAGCTATAGTGCATCCTCTCCAATATGGTTTCATTAAGGGCCGCAACATTCTGCATAATATCTTAAATGTGCAAATGGCCATTGACTATGCGCGGCACTCCGGTCAGGAAGTGGTATTGATCCAATTGGACTTGGAAAAGGCATTTGATTATGTGGACTGGTCTTTCATTGCAGACCTCATGTCGGCTATGGGCTTTGGTACCCGAATGTCCCGATTGATCTACACCATCAGTGCTGAGGCTTCCTCCAGAGTTATGCTTAATGGTGGAGTTACAGAGCCATTTGTCCTTGCACGCTCGGTCCGACAGGGTTGTCCTTTGAGCCCTCTCTTCTTTGCCCTGGCGACTCACAGACTAAAGTCACTCGGACAAGTTGGCTCAGACAGGCCGAGGACCGGGCCGAGGGCCGAATTATTCGATGGTCCGAATGGTCAACTCGAACGGGCCAAGTAGGTCTGGGCCGAGGGCCGATTAGGGTTTCGGGTCGAGTGGGCTGAACAAAAGAGGGCCGAGGGCCGATTTTGGGACTCGGCCCAGGAGCGACCTCTCGGACGGGCCGAATGCGGCGCGATGATGATAGCGAGAGGTCGATTTTGCTCGATTCTTGCAATTTAATCATATACTTGAATAGAGCGGTAGGCTCATCGATGGTGGTGCGATTGGATCGAATTGTGCGATGGCTCTCTCTCTCTCTCTCTCACTGAAATGGTCACAAATGAGCTCTCCCTTGGCCTCTTGGCTCTTATACCCCTTCCCGAGTATGGTGTTGATGCCCCCAATCACTCACTTGCCGATATTAGGCATCACAAGCGAGCTTTTTACCATTTTTTGCACGATTTTGCCCTGTTTTGCCCTATTTTGCAACAATAAACCCTACCCTTCTCCGGTGCGATTTCCTAATCCTAACCTACGCTAAATGCAACAAGAATCGAAAGCAAAAAACTGAAATAATTTCTCCATTTTGAAGATCAAAAACACCTAAACTTCCTACCTATCTCAAGCTTCGTTTCCGGGATGAATCCCTTACTTCGATGCTCGATATGAGGTGCGCAAGTGCTCAAGCTTGAATCCGTTGGTCCCGACCAAAATGTAGTGGGAGCTCACGCTCAACCGCCAAGACCCACGGACCACTTATTGCTTCAAGTGTTTCAAGCAAGCTCTAATGGCTATCTCTCATCTAGCCAATGCATCGTCGATCCTATGAGTGTAGTGAGCTTACCTTAATGCCGATACGAGTTGCCTCCTCTCTCACACACCCTAATAGCTCCACGATCCTAGATGCGAGCTCAAGCATCCTCAAGCCTCCTCCATCTCCAAGCTCCATCCTCCATAGCCGTGCACGCGAGAAAAGAGAAGAGAAGAGAAGAAGAGAAGAGGAGATGGTGAAGAGCTTCACCCTCTTGATCCCTCACTCTCACACACTCACTCCCTCACACTCTCACACTCCCTCTCTCAAGAGCATACACAAGCAAGAAGATGAGGAGAAGAGAAGAAGAAGAAGAAGAGAGCTCTTGTTAGCCACACACCAAAGAATGAGCTTCCATTCATTTTTTGAACTTTATATACAAGCCCTAAAATCCCATGGGCACCCATCCCTTTTTTACATGACCGACCATTGTGGCAAGGTCCTTTTTCCATTTCTCTCTTCTAGCCTTATGCCTCTAGCCTACACCCGTCTAATATTTTACAATTGGCACAGGAGGGAGCCTGGTGCTCTTTTACAAGAGTTTTCCAAGTTTTTTGAGGCGCCTTTCATTTAAAATTGTGCTTTTTGCCCCGGCTTAGCTTTGGAGGTCACCTGTGTGTCTTTGCTCTTTTTCCATGTTTTTTTCTGCTTTTTCCTTCCTTTTTCCACCATCTCGACTTGGGGTGAACACTAAGTCAAACAGTGCATAACCGACTACACTAATCGACTGGCACTATGTCTTTGCCAGTTGTAGGTAGGTGTAACAAACTAAATATAATAAGTGATAAGTCAGTAAGAGAGAGAGAGAGAGAGAGAGAGAGAGAGAGAGAGAGAGAGAGAGAGAGAGAGAGAGAGAGAGAGAGAGAGAGAGAGAGAGAGAGAGAGAGAGAGAGAGAGAGAGAGAGAGAGAGTGTGTGTGTGTGTGTGTGTGTGAATGTGGATATTTGTGTGTGTGTTGATAAAGATCCAAAGCTATTAATGTGAGAGAGGATCTAATGTAGTATTATATGAGAGAATTGCAGAAAAAAATTAAAGCCTTACTAAATTTCTAGCAACTCTCTCTTATAATACTACAATACTACTTTTAGGCCTCTCTTACATTAATTTGAAAAAGATACATCTTTATCCAAACTACATTTCATATTTCTTTCTTTTCTCTCTTATCAACGATTTTTAAAAATACACTTCTCTCTTATCTCTCATTAGTAATTAATTTTATATCCTCTCTCATCCAAAAGTTTAGATGATCAAAAGATCCACTTCACTACCCTCCATTTAAAAGACTTTTCTTAGAAAGAGTGGAGGTATAAAAAAATGAGAAATCAAAAAATTAATAGATGGGATGAATTCAAATCACAAATGGCCCAAGTATTTGTCTTACCCATGGAAACAAAGAAGTTAGCTATTAGGAGATGATATTAGTTTGATCAAAGGAACCTATTAGTGAGAGAGTATATCAACCAAATCTTCAATTCGACCATGTATGTAGAGAGTGCTAGTGATAATGCCTAGTTGCATAGATATATTTATAGGCTAGAACTAAGCTTATCAACAATTGATGTGATTACACAAAAGAGAGGAGAGAGAGGAAGCAACCAAGAGTGTATGCGTGCACACACACACAATGGAGACTTGAGCGTGTAGAAAAGTAGGGCTAAAATCTTATTCTTCTTTTTTCTTTCTTTTCCACACAAAGAAAATTAGTCTACAACATGATTATAAACTAGTATGAAAGTTCCAAGACATATGTACATGTGGTTACTAAGTGTGAACCTACAAAGGATAGATGAGATGACATAATGAATATATCATAACCAAGAGTGGACTATGTGGATATAGTTCAACTTTACATAATCATTGGCATATCCTCCATGTCAGCCACCTAACATGCCAACTACTAACAACTCATGTGGAGCTTGACATCTGAGTGCTTCTCATTGAGCTCAATATGAGCTCATGTACTCCAAGCATAGTCCTGAAGTCACATAACTTCTCAACTCCCAAGGCCTTCGTGAAAACATTTGTAGCTTGATCCTATGTATTGACATAGATCAAGGGAATACCACTTGCTAGAAGATGCTCGAGAATGAAATGATAATGGACGTCTATGTGTTTGGTACATGCATGATACACTAAATTCTTGGCTAGCTGAATGTTATTGAGGTTATCATTGTAGATGACAACCTTTCTTGTCCACTTGTAGTCCCAAAGCACCAAGTAGTTTATGCAACCAAGCTAGTTCACATGCTACAACTACAACACTCTTGTACTTTGCCTCAATACTAGATAGTGCAACTATAGGTTGCTTCTTACCACTCCAAGTAACAACATTACTCACAAAAGAAACATAAATCCACTGGTAGACCTCCTCTCTAAAATACTACCATCCTAATTTGCATCTGTGTAACCATGCAAGTCCAATAGTATATCTATAGCATAAAATAAGGCATAGTCAAGTGCAAACCTCGTATAGTGCAATGTGTGCCGCATTGCATCGAAATGTGACTTCCATGGAAACTTTATAAACTTGCTCTCTGAACCAACTGTGTAGTTTAGATCTAGCCTAGTGATTGTCAAATAAATAAAGTTGTCTACAATCTTTTTCTATATATAGTGATATCATGAATCACGCCAGCTTCATATGCATTGAGCTTAGCATTGACATATAGTGGTATCAAGATTGGCTTACAATCATCCATACCATACCTTTTTAGCATATCTAAAGCATACTATCTCTATGAAAACCATATACCCTCTTAAGTCATGATTATCTCTATTCCAAGAAAATAGTGAAGCTCTCTGAAATCCTTCATTTCAAACTTAGCATTGAGAAGAATCTTCACATGGTTTGTCTCATTGTAATCCATGATAATCATGTCACATACATATATAATAATGGCCACGATATCCACATCACTCTCATAGATATAAAGTGAGTGATCACCTTTTGCTCCACAGAATCCAATGCTAACTAGATATTTTGCAAGCTTGCCATGCCGTGCCATGGCTACTTGCTTTAGCCCATATAAGACCTAATGAAGCTTGCATAAATAATCAGAATAACTATCATCCACATAACCAAGTTCAAGCTCAACATAAACTTCTTTTTATAACCCCCCATGCAAGATGGCATTTTTAACATCCATATGAAGCATGATCCAACCATTTGATGTAGCCACTACTGTGACAACATTCATAATAGCTATTTTATCCACTAGAGAAAAAGTCTCCTCATAATCAATGCCATGAGTTTTCACATATCCTTTGGTAATCGGCCTTGCCTTATATTGCTTAATAGATCTATCAGACTTATTCTTCACCTTATAAAACCATTTGCAAACCAATATGATAACCAGCAAATCAGTGCAAATAAAGGCACCAAAATGTGCTAAACATGGAAACATCCTTTGTAAATTGACACTTTGCTTTTTTACCCCTTTGTAAAAAATCAAATATGAAGCAATGTAAAATGTGTAGTCCAAAAGAGACACACTGTAAAATATTGCTAGGGAAAGGAAAGGTCAAACCCTTTTGTCTCATGCTAAAAATTGAAAGGTCCTTAGACCTTAGTCCATGTATACAAATTTGAATTTTTATAATTCAAGAAAGGAAAAGGAGGTGGTTGCATTCGTGGGGTTTGGGGAGGTGGGAGGTTGAGGTGGTTACACCCTCTCTCTTCCTTTATCTTCTCCTCTCACGGTTCATTTCTCCCTCTCTCATTTTGGCACAACACTTGCCTTCTTGTTCTTGCTTCCCTCTCTTATGCTCCTTTGTCAAATCCAATGGAGAGTGAGGAAGAGGAAGAGGGTGAGGATGGAAGAATTGTCTAATTTCTTGTGTGCCTTCCTCTTGTGTGTTTGGAGAGCATGGTTCATGGTGAGAAGAAGGAGAGTTTTCTTGCAGGTTTTCATGGCGATCAATGTATTTGCAGCCTCTACCTAGCCGGTTCGTGGTTTGATTTGTGCCGTGGCAGGGGGCTCTTCACAATAGCTTTCTTGCCTTTTAGTAAAGGTACCAAATCCCATGTGTCATTTGCCTTAAGTGCAACCATTTCTTCATCCATAGCATTATCCCAATTCTCATTACCCATTGCATCCTCAAAGTTATCGGGCTCTATGTCTTACACAACCTTAGCCATGCTTGCATATGGATGTGTTACATAGCTATTCCTAGCATTACTAATCATAATCTAGATTTGGATGGCTCTTTTGGGAAGTTGTGGCCTCTCTAGTTTTGCTTGCAACCTCTAGCTCATAGAGTTTGTTTGAAACAAATGATTGTGCCTTGGCTACACTAGTTAGTTGGTTGTTTCCATCCTCTATTTCAGCAGTGCTTTTTCCTACCCCATTATATGGTACATACCTCTTCCTTTGATCATGGCTATTGTATGGGTTCCCTTTTCCAAATCATATGGTATGATGTAACAATATCTAAATGCTCACATCTAACCATTTGAAGCAAATTATGGGCTCAATTATTTAGGTCAAGTGGATGGGGCCAATGAGCTGAGTTTGAAACCACCATGTGGAAGGATGCTACAACCTAGTTGGGGAGAGAAATGAGGATGGAACACCTATACATATGCTAAGAAGGCTTTTTTGAGTTGATTTCTATAGGATCATATTGACCCTTAGAAATTGGAGTGACTGCAGAGCTTGAAGTGAGGGGATTAGGATATTCAAACTTACAAGGTCCAATTATTCTTTTTGCTCCAACAGATTTCCAACAATAAGCTTACTGTTTATTTTCCTTGATTTGTCTTGCAATTTGCACACATCTTTGTCTACTGAAGATTTAGCTAGTAATAATCTTGATCATTTTTTCAAGGCAATATGCAGGGTGAAACATAGCTTGTTGGTTGGTTCAAGCAAGAAGCGAAAGAAATCTTCCAAGCTCCTAAAAAATACCAAAAAACTCAAGACAATGACTTGGATTTGAATATGGACCCAGATGTAGATAGTAGTAATAAAGTAAAGGACTTAGATGAGGATGATAGAAAAATCCCTTAAAGTCTAAAGGGAAGGACAAGGGCAAGAAATCCTCAGATGGTAAATGAAAATCTACTGATAATTTGGGCCACTTGGTGGCTTGAATCAATGATGGTCTGATATCTATGAAACTTCTAGTCATAATAATGGCACGTGTTGATATATAGCTCTAGTTTGATGGTCCATATATGATGGACTATGGAATAAATGCACCTACTAGTTGGAATGCACCAGGGTCATCTAGGGTATTTGTACTAGTAAGTGTCTTATTATGCCCAACAAGATTTTCCTACCCCTAGCTATAGAAATTACACGGTGCAATAGACAGAATTTGAGCAAGGAGTAGAGAACATACATCAAATATGATAAGAATAGAAATTGTTTTAATTTCAAAGAACTGATACAAAGACGACTCTATCCATCCATGTACTTCCACTATGAATCTTAGATGGCTATCCACATAGATGATAGGCAAAGAGCTTAAGGATACTTGGAAGAACTCTGATTGGGTGAAAGATAGATCGATGATGGCTTTGGAGGGGTCTTCCTTTTATAGCTCAAGAAGGTGGTCTAGTCAGTTTGTCCGAGCATATTATGAGTCTTTCCTAGTCAATCAAGGAATATTCTCTTTATCCCCTAGCTAGGGGCTACTTCCATGGCTCCTAGACCCCAAGGTAGGGGTCACCTTTTTGTCATGCGGTCACATAGATCTCAGTTGACATACAAGTCATGGCCCAACCATAGCTTCTCCTCATAATGGGGGTCTTACAACTTAGCACCATGGATCATTGGTAGCACCTTACGAGGCTGGGGCATTGAGCATATCTAACACCCCCTCTCAATATCCACCTGTAGGTGAACTACATCCCTGACCCAATGATAATTCTTCTAAAGATGAACTTGAAGCAAATCCTTCATAAGAGCTTTGGTGAAGATATCTACTCCATTCTCTTCCATTGGATAGTAGACAAGCTCTACTATCCCATTCTCAATCAAATCACTCACATAGTGATACTGGATCCCTTGGTGTGTGCATGAAAAACTAGATTTTTGGCAATGGCGATGCAACTCTAATTGTCACATCTTAGCACTATTGAATCTTTATCATGTATTCCTATATGCCATAGGATCCTCCTTAACCATACTACTTCACATGCATCAAAACAAGCTACCTTGTACTGTGCTTCATGAACCTAGAGAGAAATAATATCCAGAAACCGATTTCTTGGAATCACTGTCACTTGCCCAATTTGAGTCATAGTTCTCTGCAATAGCAATTACGGAACTATATGTGAGACCGTAGTCAAGAGTCACCTTTAAGTATTTGAGCAACTGCATCCCAACTTTCCAATGACTTTCTTGTGGGTTTTTTTGAGAACTTGCTCAAAGAACCAATAGCAAAATTGATATATAGCCTAGTGTTGCATAAGTAGTCGAGGCTACCAACAACCAACCTCATAAACCTAGAGAGAAATAATATCTAGAAACCGATTTCTTGGAATCACTATCCCCTGCCTAATTTGAGTCATAGTTCTCTGCAAGAGCACTTATGGAACTATATGTGATACTATAGTCAAGAGTCGTCTTTAAGTATCTGAGCACCTACATTCGAACTTCCCAATGACTTTCTTGTGGGTTTTTTTGAGAACTTGCTCAAAGATCCAATAGCAAAATTGATATCTAGCCTATTGTTGCATAAGTAGTCGAGGCTACCAACCAACCTCATGTATGGATAACTTCACATTGTCCTCCATAGGTGTAGCTACCTCCTTACACTCAGTCATGCCAAATGATTTTAAGATCTCCCATACATACTTCTTTTGACAGAGAAAGATTTTGCTAGTCTCTTGCAGGCTTCAATCCCCCATCAATAGTGCAACAAGCCCAGTCAATCATTTCAAACTTAGAGCTCAAAGCCTTTTGAGTTTGATGGATCATATCTTCATAGTCATCTATAATAAGAACTTAATCCACATATATGACAATCATTATAGACTTTTCAGCATCCTTGTAAACATACAAGTCAACATTTGAGGTATATATTTTAAAATTCAAGTCTAAAAGAATTTACCTATCTATTGTTGGTAGTATGCTCTAAGGGATTGTTTCAGCCCATACAGTGCCTTCTTTAGCTTACAAACTTTGTTCTTAGAATGGGGGGAATTAAACCTCGGTGGCTGATCCATGTACACCTCCTCCTTGAGATAATAATCTCATCATCAAGGCCATATTTACTATGTGAGCAGAAGCCTTTCTTTGCTCATCTATTCTTAGAGACCTCCTTGGTCCATCTACCTTTTCCTCAACAATAGTAGGCATAAGATTACTATGTCCATAGAGCTGCTTCACCCATCACGACAATGGATTTTTTGGTAGTGTGATTATATGTTGGTAAACTTTTTTCTCATTATTTGAAGATGATGCTTCCTCCTCCTTGAGGGTAGGGATAGATCTTGGGATAGGTTTGTAGTGGACTACTTCTTCACTAGATGTATGTGGCTACTCCTTGAAAACCACATCACGGCTTGCTAAATATGATCTTCTTTGCCTCCTGATCATACAATTTGTAAGCCTTTTGCTTATCACTATAACCCAAGAAGATACAATTTGTGCTTTTTGATTTTAAAATGTTTCTCTTATCCTTTGGAACATGTGCATAGCATTCACATCCAAATGTTCTAAAGTGTAAAATAGACAATTTCTTACCAAAATAGGCCTCATGAGGAGTTATGTTCTTAAGAGCTATTGTGTAACTCTGATTGAGAATGTAGACTGTAGTATTAACATCTTCTGCCCAACTTCTTAGCCAATCCCTTGCTCTTAAGCATGTAGTTGCCATTTCCACAATGGTGCGATTTTGGCATTTAACAACACGATTTTGCTTTAGTATATGAGGTGTCTTCAATTGATGCTTAATTCCTTTGCTCTTGTAAAAGTATTCAAACTCATTTGAGTTGAACTCACCATCATTTATTCTAAACTTCTTCACACTTTGCCCTATTTCATTATCCAATGCTAGTCAAGGTAGCTGATAGACAAAGAGCTTAAGGGTAGCTGGAAGAACTTTGGGTGAAAGATAGATTGACGATGGCTTTGGAGGGGTCTTTCTTTGATAGCTTGAACGTAGTCTAATCGGCTTGTATGACCATATTATGAACATAGATAAAGGCTAGATCCACAAAGGTAAGCTTTTTGCCATCCGCTCATATAGATTACATCTAACATACAAGTCACACAAGGCTTCTCCTCATAATGGGGGCCTTACAACTAAGAGCACCATGGATCATTGGTGTCACCTTACAAGGGTGGGGTATTGAGCATATCTAACACTAGCATGGGCCATGGTGGTAGAGGGTAGGGCCCATGTAGATGGGATGCCCCATACTTTACCATGGAAACAATGCTTCTTTTTATGCAAGAAGGCCATTGGTGGGTAAAATGCTTGAAGTCTTAAGCATATGATGATAAGAAGTAAAAAGAGGAAGACAAGGCATTGATGCCTTTACTAGCATGGTGGTATTGGAAGAGCTACCCATAGGCTATTACTATCCCAGTCATAGTATCCATAAGGATTGTGGCCTGTAGTGAAAACTCAAGCCCCACCAATAGCATTTGTTCTTTTGTCGTACTTTATCAATATTCCCATGGGCCAAATCTTAGATTTGGTTTCAATCTTTGATGATCACCTTATTAAAATTCTTGAGAAATTCTTCAACCTGAATTGACCTACTCTTCTAATGTTAGAGGTAACAGCCATGACAGTGGCAAATTTCATAAATGAAGTGAAGAAAGATCAGGGTGAGTGGATGTAACCTATTATCCCAATGATTTCTAGGTAGTATTAGGGCTAGATCATGTATGATGTGCTATTGGACATTGATTCTAGAGTTGACTACTTGTAAAGAGTTTGGGTTGATGGAATGGGATTTGGTACCATTTATAGTTTGAATGGCAAACCATCGACCACTAAGAGTGCTCTAATTCATGCTAATTGAAGTTGTTGATATTCCATTTTTGTTGCCTTAGTGGTAATGAATATATATATAGGAGAAGATTATCACCTCCTTTTGGGATGCGCATGGATTTGGCAAGATCAAGCCATCCACAACTAGGATTGGGATCGCTTGACATTGAGGTAGCACAAAGTTTGGTTTTCCCTCAACAAGATACCTCCACCACCTTTTGCATGTTGCCCTATGGTTGTGGAGATAGTGAATATGGTTAAAGAGATGGATGATGATGAGAAAGGTAAATTTTTGGCAGCTAATGTTGACATGGTATCCATTTTCTTAGTCAACATCTTTCAAATTGGCAAGTAGTACTTGGGAAAGGATTCTGATTCTAGAATCCCTTCCATACCATTGAAATTGATAGCTAAAGATGTGGAAAATGTGAAGGTTAATGTGTGTATAGTGGCTATAGGAGCATTGATGTAACTAAAGTCTTGAGCCAAGAGTGGGAATTTGAGGTCCATTTACAGAAAGTCACTAGGGTCACATGAGATGAATTAGCTACTGTGTATTTGGTCCCTAAGAAAACTAAGCTAGTAAAGATTAGTGTCCATCTAGATCTAGAATATTGGGACCAATTGTTTTTCCTATTGCTGGAGCTTAAGGATGTCCTTGCTTGGTATTATGGAGATATGAAAGGTGTGGATTCTAGATTTGATCAACATTTCATTCCATTAAAGCTCGATATAGTCCCAATCTAGAGCAACAATGTCAAATAAATTCCCACATGGCAAAATTGGTGAAGGACTGATAGTTTATTGTGGGTTATAATTATTACTCCTATGGATATGGTGGAGTGAATATTTGTAATCACGATAGTTCCCTTTATTCAAATGTCACTAAAAGAATAAAGAATGAAGTGACAATGATGGGTGCCCACCACCTGCAATCTACAAGTGTGTGGTTATGCAGGTTATTGTCAGTGTAACTAATACATGAACGACTAGGCACAAGTGCCCAGATTTGTTCTTAACCAAAGCAAGCCAATGTTGAAATGCAGCCAAGACCTCCGGTTTGTGCTTTATGGGAAATGCCTAAACCTTATGTACATAATCATCAATGAAAGTAACAAAGTACTTTGCACACTAGGCATTGAACCACATACATCCAAATGAACAAGAGCCAATGGCTCACCCATGCATGTTATACCAAGCTTTTTATGCATATTATGTGTCTACCTGCCATATAAACAATGACCACAAGACTCAAAGCACTTATAATCAAGAGACAGAAGGTATTGGAAATGAGTAAGCATTTTCATTCCTTTCAACAAGGACACGTGATCAAGGTGATGATGCCAAAGAGATACATGTGGAACTACATCCATTGCCAAAATATCTTCAATTGACCCAGATACAAGCAAGGGGTGGAGAGTATTAGACTTAGCACCACGCGCAATGACAAGATTCCCACGGGTAATCTTCTATGAGGAATTACCAAAAGAAACTACATAACCTGCATCATCCAAAGTGCTAGTAGAGATAAGTCTCTTCGTGAGAGCCGGTACATGGCAAGACATCACCAATACCAACTATCTCCAATGCCAAGTCATTACCCAAATGAATAGATCCAGTCAAAAAATTGCAATAGGAGTGAAACCACTCTCTATGAGGGGTCACATGAAAAGAAGCCCCTGAATCTATCAATCAACATTGAGTATACCCTAATAAAACATCAGTTAGCTATGAAGTGTCAAGAGAAGAACCCGCAAGTATATGAAATCATCATCAGAATCAATCTGCACAACATTAATCTCTTCAATCTTAACACTAGACTTGCTAGGGATAATGCTACAATCATCATACCCTTACCCTTTTCGTTGTGCTTGTCCTCATGCATCTTATGGCATTGGGCCGAATATGCCTTGCTTTTCCACAGTAACGAAAAGTCAATGAGGACTTATGACCATGGGATTTATTGTGAGATTGTCCACGTAATTGAGAGTGAGACTACTGTGAGTCTCTGCCATGGTGGTCATTATCGACCCTACTATTATTGCCTCTAGCTATTAAAGCATGAGAGGTGCAGGAAGTGTCGACATTCATTTTGTTAACCTCTTTAGTTAAGAGTGCACCCTCTACATCCTACAACTATAATCCATCAGTAGGTATGTTGATACATATAACAATGCAAAAGGTATCCTATGATTCAGGTAGTGTATTAAGAGAAATAAGGAAAAAGTAATATCCTTAAACTCAATCCTTTGCGAAGACCAATGACTGATAATGGAATGAAACTCATTTAAGTGAACTGACATAGAAGTGCCCTCCTTCATGCAAAGGTCCATGAGTTGCTTCAACCAATACATCTGAGAAGTGGAACTCTGCTTGTCATAGACGTTGCAAATCTTTTCCCATGATTCCCATGCAAACTATCCATTAGAGACAACATTATAGAATACCTTCTTAGAGAGGGATAATATGATGGTGGACTTACATAACTCATCTAACTCAACCAAATTCTTTGCATTAATAAGTTTGGGCTTGATAACCTTCTGTTTTAAAGGCCCAATCTACACTTTTTGCACTGAAACTTGCCAGCTTTGGGCCTTCCAATAGCTGTAGTTGGTGCAATCCAACTTGTCAATATTAAAGATAGCACTATCACTTGAGCCACCTGCCATAATGAAGGCAAACAAGTACACAAACTATCAAAGTAGGCTACTCTAATTATTGCAAACAACCCTAAAACCACTACCAGATCAAGCTGAAAACAAAAAATACTCTCAATGCAAAGAACTGTGAAATGAAGGTGATTGCTTGTATCAATAGAGCAGTAAACTACAATTACAACATGTTGAAGATGAAGTACATCAGTAAGAAATCAGTGCCAAAGAGGGGAAATCATTGATATATGACAAACTACAACTACCAGGGAATAGCTCCAATACCATTGAGTGAATATGCAGTTGGCACCAAGAATTATAAAAGAATCAGTTTGTCGATTTGAGATACATCCCATAGACATAACCATCATGTATCGAGTGGGTCTCACATGTAACATAAGAGACCAATTGTAGACACAATGGACTAATCAATGTACCAAAAGATCAATACATAACCAACCAAGATGCATACATCAGTGACAATATCATGATAGAGATAGGTTTGGCCCAAGAGTAATATTAAATCAGCCCACTAAGCATTAACTGCATACATAAAGCATAAGGTAGTGAAATTGGTGGATGAGCTGCTACACTATTTGAGGTCCATCCAGTAGGTAGCATTTGTGCTACACCATGAATTGCCACGTTTACAATATGTACACTTGACATGGGTGACTCAGGTTTCCCATTGCTTGTGGGAAAATATGTAGGGACATAGTTCTAAATGTGTGTATCAAGTTGGTGTGGTAGTTTCAAATTACTTGAAGTTGAAAATAATGTGGCCATTGACCCCATTGTCAACAAGCCATCTTTAGGATGGTTCTTTGCATTGCCATGTAATTGTCCTATTCTCGCAACTTGATCACAGACATTGTTAGGATCTTGTTTTGTTGGATACAAGGGCAACATCTCTGAAGGAAGTGAATCTCAAGTTAACTCATACCTAGAAGGCACTAACACCGGAGGTGTCTGTTGTTCCTGAAAAGGCAAATAAGATGACTTTGATGGAAGATAATATTGCCTTTTTGGTTGGTGAATAGGATTGTCATTACTTATGCCATCACTTTTTCACCACATAAATTTTTGGATAGGTATGGCTAGTGTTTGGAATGTTTCCACCGTTCTTTTGCAAAGCACTTGTGTCCTGAATGGCTGCTAGCTATAGAATGCTACTATCTAGCAGACTTGGGGATGAGACTTAGGCATGGCACACTTAATTTCATCTCGATTGTTGCCTAACTAAGGTAGTATTTCATCTAACTAGATCAATAGAAGTTCCAGCATATTACGTTAAGTGCTATTGTGTAGAGAATCTTCTATTGTGTAAGGGCGCAAGGGAGGGACAATGGCTCTTGAGATGACAACTGTTGCTCAACATGGAGATGATCTCTTTGGGCTATGAGCTATGCATTGTAAAGCTATTGTACTTGTTGCGTTTGATGTTCTTGGTCTCATGCTTGAAGGGTGACCTATAGTCCTAAGAACTATCCTTTCAATGTCACTGGAAGGTCTACCACAATCTTTAGAGTAGCATTGATAGAAAAATGGCTTTCCCTATATCCATATCCACCCATCTGAGCATTTAAGAGTTTGTCTTTCTTATGCACGATATTGGCTTCTTGATATTGTGGATAATATTGTCCAAAGAAGCTTGGTCTACCTCCAAAAGGTAAATTATCAAGCACGCATGCCTCGATGCAGTAGTGCATATGATGTTCTTGAACATGAAATATTATCACTGCATAAAGACTTGCGGCATGGGCCAGCTCCTGAACCTTATCATACAGGGCTAGGAAATTTAGATTTCATCAAAAGTGAATAGGCCCCTACTCTCATACTAGTGTCCTAATGATAGATCACAGAGCCTAGTTTTGAATTGCCAGGGAGCACTTACTACTGCACTACTGAAGATTGTTGCATATATTGTGGAGTTGGAGAAGATAGCTATTATAGGGGTTGCAAAGGTAGACTTATTTTATTTATATGTGCTATAAAAGAGTAGGAGCTATGGCCTAAGATGCATGGTATGGAACAACGTATGGTCCCTGTAGTATGAATGGCTCCTTATCCATCAGCAATGAGCTCCTCTCATTAGTGTGGAGGACATGGCTAGTAAAAGGGACACTCTCATTGTGAAATCCTAAAGCTAGACCTACAACTCTACTAGAGGTGTAAATACTTATAGACCTCCCTATCAACCTAGCCATACCACTCCCAAAAATGGAAAAAGATAGTGTTACATTTGAATTTCCATGTTTCATGGAGTAAAGGTTTGCTATTGCATTTGTTTTTGCTTAGAAAGAATACCATCACATTGCTGAAGGGCATCAAGCCTTCATTGGATCTAGATATAAATCAATAGATACTACACCCAGACTGAATGCCGAGGGTGAACCACTCTTGTAGCTTAAAATTGGAGAATTGGAGCACTTGAATATGTTGGTGAAATAAGGATGATGGACTTGATGTGCTAGTATTTTCATTCTAGATACACTTTACACACCTAGCAAGAATTGTGGAAAAGAATTTGCATGCATTGTAGCAACCTATCATGTAATATTTGAGGGGTTAATTCAGCACACTTTCATGAATCAAAGGAAAGAATATGAAGTAAGAACATGTAGAGATTGAAGCAAGTTGTCATAAGTATCTAAGAGGTCCATTGGACAATGAGCAACCACTTGATAAACTCAAACATGGCTCCTAGTTCTAGAAACACCATATTAGAGAATTTGGGAATTTTCCAAGTTTCAATTTCAAATAAGTGATAAATATTAGACCACATGGCTAAATCTTGATCCATATTTGAAAGTGGGATTTGAGAAGGTAGCTTATATAGCATTTAGAGTAGACTCCACCTTTAAGTGAGACAACAAGATTTGACCATGTGGTCAAATAATATTCCCAAATATAGTGTTTAGATCCTTTTCTCACTCTTGGCATCCCCAAATGAATACATTGAATGTTACTCTATGGCAACAAGAAGCTCTCTAGGTTAAGAGCCACAATCAACTAATTGAGCAATACAATTAGTTCATGTCCTAGATGGATCGAGTGATCTCAACCATCTTAGTCACCAACATGCAAGCCAAGAAAATCAATGAAAACTTGCAATCCTTATCACAACTCAAGTTTCTCAAATGGTTGAGATTAAAATGATGGATCAGTGTGATTATGAGTAGCAACATGGTCATTCTCAGGAAAATTATGAGTACATGATAATTGGTATGGTTCTGATGAGAAAAGGTAGCAATATGTGCCTAGTTATGGTCAACATCATGCGTATGATGCCCAGGGAGTCCGCCTATAAGAAATCATCTATATAACGTGCATTTGAAGAATATTAAGAAATACCCTTTCTTTACATGCTATAAGGCCTTAAAATGACCCCTTTTACTTTATGAAACTTATAGATTTTTTTCAAATTGTAATTAAAAATCTATTTTATAAATATAATCTTGTAAAATTTCTTAGAAATAATATCATTTTTTTAAACTCATGTGGTATCTTACTTGTTTTACAAGGGGACTCCCCGAGGTATGATGATTGTGCATAGTATGAGCAACAACATGCATCTGATGATTATGCACATTCTTATGAGTTGCACTATGGTCATGGGCATGGACAACCATCTAGGTAGCCTTATGTACATGGAAAGGATCATACAAATGTATATGAATATGTACATGGGGAGCAATGTCACTATCAACACAACTGAGTGCTTCATACCATCAGCCACTTGATCCTATGAGAAGCATGAGCATCCTTATGAGCAACATGATGCTTCTCACAGAAGATGCCATGATGAGAGCCTCTCACTACAGTTGCATGAGAAGGAGCCCCTTTAGTCCAAGGCTCTTAACTTTGACTACCCCGTAGTAGCCATGAATGTGGGGCTCATGGACATGCAATGCCTAGGGATTGATGGAGTGAATGCAATGGTGATTGCAACCTCATCTGCTCCAGTCCTACATGGCATAGTGGTTCTTGATGATGAGTTTATGGACAAGTGCCACAATCAATGCTTGCAGATGACACCATGAAATGCTTCTATGATACACTCGATGTATTGGATCACAATTATCCTTTTGACCCTAGTGGTAGTGCGAAGACCCATGCTTGTATGGATGACCCTTATGCTCCTGATACTTAGATGTAGGTTATCCATTTTATTTGAGGGAAAGAAATGGTTTGGAAAAGCCCTACCTTGATAAGCATTTCACTAGTGCAGCCCTCCCTACTTCCAGGATTGATTGAGGATTACCTAACTTTGCCCCAGTTTGGATTATAGAAAACTTGCAGATAGTACAGAGTTTTAGAATAATTTTTATCATATATTAATGACAATCAAGTGGCCCATATAGAATGCTTCACGAGCTTCATTTTGACATGTCATACGCCTCAATCGGAGCTTCCCATAGAAAGTTATGACCTATTTTCTCTAGTAGGCCTGTTTGGGATAGGATGATGTCCCCAGCCCCTAATTGTCAAGAATTGGTGGCCAAACTCATACACTATCAACTTAGACATGTTGCATATATCCTATATACATATGTATGCTCCAATTCCACATGATATTGTACATTCTCATACCTATGTTATCATTTGAAATGTTGAACAAAGTAGTACGTTGTAATCCCCCCTATGAGCCACACCTTCTTTTTGTTTTGAGAGCAAAAACCTTTGGGATTGGGATGGAATGTAAAAGAGTGAAGATAGATGGGTAGGACATGGCGTTAGTATAGTGTCATGCCACTGCACAAACACAATGTGAAAAAACCTTGTGTGCATCATCATCCACCTTTCTTATTAATCTAGAGAGTTAATGTCATATCAGTCATTAGTGTTAGTGTCCATAATATGGATGGTTCAAACTTATGGGATTTTTGGATAATTTTAGCCTATTTTTGATATTTTGGATATTATTTCTTGTAAATATCCTCAAAAGGTGGAGAAAATTTTTGGAATAGAGTGTCATACATAAAGCAAGTTGCTTCTCAACCAATTTTGGAGATTTCATGCAAACAGAAGGGCTGTAGAGGCAAGCACAAGCTCTACCGCCAAGACCTCGGACCGCTTATTGTTCAAGCATTTCAAGCGAGCACTAATGGCTACCTCTCACATAGCGACGCGCCATATCTCTCTCTCTACAAATGTAGTGAGCTTACCTTGATGCCTGATTGAGTTGCTTCCTCTCTCAAACACTCCGATAGCTCCACGATTCTTGATGCAAGCTCAAGCATCCTCAAACCTTTACCTCCAAGATCCATCCTCCATAGCCGCACGTGAGATGAGAGAAGAGAGGAGAATAGAAGAAGAAGAGAGGAGATGGTGGAGAGCTTCACCTCCTTGACTCCTCACTCTCACACACTCACTCCCTCACACTCTCACACTCCCTCACTCAAGCACACACAAGCAAGCAAAGAGAAGCGAATGAGAGGAGAAGATGAGTCCACTTTGCCACGCACCAAAAAATGAGCTCTCATTCATCTTTTGAACTTTATATACAAAGCCCTAAATCCCATTTGGGTGGTCATCTCCTTTTCACATGGCTGGTCATAGCCTAGGCCCTTTTTTTCATTGTCCGCCTATTTAGAAGTGTATTGCATGGATGATGGGGTCCCTGAAGATGGTGGCAGGGTCTTCACGTGTACCTAGAAAGAAAAGAAGGTGCACTACCTGGGGTGTGTCTGCCTGACTGTGGAGTGCGTGGTGTCGATGCTTGTGGAACTGGGAGACGGGTCTACCTTGGGCAAGCCCTTGGTAGTGTCCCACACTTGAGGACCCAGTTGGTGTAGACGAATGGTGCGGTACATGGAGCTTAGGGTGACAGGTCTAACCATAGGCGAGTGCTACCTCCCTAGGTGTGTTTTTCCCTTGTTGTGCCCTAAGCATGTGTCATGGGGGGTGGGGCTAGGTCTAAAAACACTAGGTGCAGTGATTTGTGGCATGCAAAGTGTTTTTTTTTGGATACTAGGGGTGCTCTCTACCCTGATCTTCCTCGGACGAGTCGCGAGGTGGTCTTGGTGATTTAGTTAAGAAGGCACAGCTTTGCAGGTATTCCTTGATGTTAGCCCTCGTATTAAGAGGTGTGGTTGACAAAAAGGGTGGTTGCTTCTCATAAAGTGGCTATCACTCATGTCTTCAAGGATTCTCATGCAAAACAAGGGAAGCAGGGTTGCCCTCATCATGACCCTAGCCATAGCACATCTATTTATTCTAAGGTTAATGTCAAAAAAGAGTGGGAGGAGGTGGGCTTCCTCAGCTACTGGATTTTTTTAAAGCAGAAACCTAACGATCCTCAAGTAATTACAAGTGGTTATGAAGGTTGGGTCTGTGCAGGAAGAGAAATCCTTGAGGAAGTGGTTAATAGAAGAGCGCAAGTCCCCTACTTTAAAGGTCATGAATTCCTTGGGAGTTGCTGCATTGACATTGTAGATCTTCAGAAAGTCAAACTTTCCATGCACCTCCCCATCATAATCCACTCCATGTCTGCAAGGATAGGGCATGTCTGCGGGATCATTCCATTAATCTACGGAGCACTGCATCTATTTCTTAAAGGTGAGTCCTAATAATGATTCTTGACGTGTACCCTTTGTATTTGGCAATACATACAAGATGAGGGATAAGCTCTCAGACTCGATAGAGACTACAATCTTGCATTTCCGTGGGAGTGCATATGACTTGCCCCCGAATGGACTAAGTTTAGAGTTGGTGGATTGTAACTATGGCTGACCAATGAGGGTCCAATGCACGTGAGTTACGACATTACAGTCAGCTCCCTCTTCAATCAAGACATCAAAAGTATGCGTGCGCTGAGCAGTGGCTGTGATGCGTAGGTATGCTGGTGCTACTACCTCTTCATCCTCGTCCTCTAGTTCGGTGATGGCAGCTACATGGACATTGATAGGGGCTTCCAGCATGGGGGGCTCATGCAGTGGGTGTGCGGGAGGGTAGTACTTCTTTATGCGACTGCCATTAAAGAAGCCTATGCCCTCACCTTTAAGGGTTTCAAGCTCCACGTTGCCCATCCTACTAATGGTGCATGCTCGGAAAGGTCCCAACCCTCAAAACTTCATTTTCTACTTGTGGCCCTTTACCGAGTAGAGTGAAATAAGGTCTCCCTGCTCAAATTTGTGTTCTTTGACATGCTTGTCGAACCACATCTTTTGCCGTGCTTTCTCACAAATTAGGGCGTGGGTAGCTAGGAGCCAAGTCTCAATGAGTCATTCCAATTCCATGGGGCGGTTGGTCCAACCTTCCCTCCCCTCCCATCTCTCTTGCACTACTATCCTTAGGCTAGGGACAAGGAATTCTAATGGCAAAATTGCCTCAGTCCCATAAGTCATTTTAAAGGGCGTTTGTCCCCCACAACTGTTTTATAAGCCGTCCGATAAGCCCATAATGCTACCATAAGTTTGTTGTCCCAGTCACTTCGCAAGGTAGAAACTGCCTTCGTAACGATGGTGACTAAGATCTTGTTTGTGGATTCTGCTTAGCCATTAGCTTGAAGGTAGTAGGGTGAGGATTTCTTGTGGATGACTAAGAAGGTTGAGAGCAAGTGGGTAATCACCTCATTGATGAAGTGTGTGCCTTGGTCACTTACGAGTTTAATAGGGAAACCAAATCATGAGATGACTTGCTCCCATAAGAACTTCGCTATGGTCCTATCATCATTCTTCTTGGTGGCTCATGCCTCGGCCCATTTCGTAAGATAGTTAGTTGCTACTATGATGTATCTAGCCTGTGAATACTACATTGTGGGGCTGATGGGGGTCCGATGAAGTCAACTCCCCATTTCTTAAAGGGTTGCTGTGCAATGATAGGGGTTAACTCCATCTTATCCTTTCAGGCAGGGAATTTAGTTCTTTGGCACTCTCGCAATGTTTTAGAAACTTAGCAGCATTGCAGAATAGGGTGGGCCACTACAATTGAGACTGCAGCACCTTGCGAGCTGTCATATCCCCACTAAAGTGCCCTCCAGCAATCCCTCCATGCACTTCACTCAATACATCGTGCATTTCGTGCTCACACAACACCGCCGTAGCAACCCATCTTGCCCTAGCCTATAGAGTTGACCGGCCATCAATTGGTAAGGTTGGATTCTTAGAACAAGTCACCGGAGCTTGGCCTTCTCGATAGGTTTGTTGGGTAGACCGTGCTCTAGCACTGGACTATATTGTCGGCCCAATACGGCATTAGATCAGCTTTGAACAAATCTTTCTTGCTAGATAAGCTGAAAAGGTGAGAGTCCAAATCATCAGCTATGCCCTACCCAACAACTTCTCCTGTAGGTATTCGGGACATGTGATCAATCATGTAGTGCTGCTTGCCCTTACGTACAAGCATAAAGAAATCAAATTCTAGAAGAAGGAGTAGCCATCTAGCAATGCATCCAGTAGCACATGGCTTATTTACAAGATAGAGCAATGCTTGATGGTCTATGAAGAAGGTAAAAGGTGTGGCCAAGAGGTAGTGTCAAAACTTCTTTACAGCAAATACCATGGCCAGCCCTTCCCTTTCTATGGTGGAGTAGTTCATCTCCGTGTCGATGAGTTGTCTGCTAGCAAAAAACATGGGGTAATCCAAACTATGCTCCCTTGGCTGGCACAAGACAGCTCCAATAGCACACTTAGATGCATCTATATGCACATGGAAGGTGATGTCCCAGTTTGGGGTGCATAAGATGGGTGTAATTGTAAGAGCCTTCTTCAACTCCTCATATGCTTGTTGGCACTCATCAGTCCACTCGAATATGATCAACAGCTTATACAATGGTCTTGCAATCAATGTATAATTCAACACAAAGTGTCGATGGTATCTTGTGTGACCTAAGAAGCACTGAACTCCCTTATAGTCTTTTGTTGGCAGCAGGTGACCTTGACCTTCGAAGAGTTAGTGGCTATGCCATTCTTGGACACCACGTGCCCTAAGATGCATCCATGCTTGACCCAGAACTGGCATTTCAAGGGGTTCAATGATAGGTTGTAAAGTTTGCAACGTTCAAATACTGCTTGCAGCTTCCCCAAGTGTTCTGCCCAACTAGAATGCACTCATAGGTCATCTACAAACAGCTCTAGCTCTTGTCTAAGAATATATTTGAAGATGGTGCACATTAGCCGTTGAAAGGTTGCAGGTGCGTTCATCAATCCAAAGGGCATTACGATGTAAGTGAAAACACCCCACTCAGTAGCAAATGTATTCTTATGCCTATCGTCAGGGTGTACTTGCACTTAGTTGTATCCAGAGAAGTCCTCCAAAAAGGTGTAGGCCTCTTTTCCTGCTACCCTTTCAAGCATGTGCTCTGTGTATGGTAATGGATAGTGATCCCTTTTTGTTGCAGCATTAACCTTTTTATAATTCACACACACCCGTATCTTTCCATTCTTCTTCATGACTATCACAATTGGTGATATCCAGTCCGTGTGCTCTATTTCATAGATGAATCTACCCTCATTAACTTATCGATTTTCTCCCTGACGGCTTGGGCATGTTTTGGATTCATAGGTTACAGTTGTTGTTTCATTGGCACCGCATCAGGGGCTGTTGGTATGCTATGCGTCACCACTCTAGGATCCATGCCTTTGAGTTCATCTAAGGACAAGAAAAACACATCCACATACTCCTACAAGAGCATAACGAGACTGGCCTCTTCCTCCTTGGTCAGGGCATCAGCTATAAAAACCATTTGAGGCTTCTCGCCTTCCTTCGCCAAGTTGACTTTCTTGACCTTGGTGAGTCCCTCTATCACCTTACTTGTCTGTCCTTGTCTCTTTGCTCCCAATAGGACCACTACTCTGTCTCCCTTCTTAAACTTCTTAAAGCATCTCGGTAGGTCTTGTGGTTTCTTTTGCTGTTTCGCCGCCTCCCTCTTCGCATGTTCTCTCCTTTTTTCCTTCAACCGCCATCGCCTTAGGTGGACTGGCAGGTCCCCCTTGGTATGTTTGGTCCTAGGGGGTCGGGTATCTTTGGGTTACTTTCTGTGTTCACCTCCCATTCAGAATTAAACTCGCAATCCTTGCTAGAGGAAGAATCTTCCCCTGGTAGTCAGACCTCGATGGGTGCGTCTGTCCTAAGCAAGGATGTTGTTAGTGATTTGCTATCCCTGCTTGTTTGTAATTGATCGCTCCCACATGCTCCAGCCAAGAGCGCATCCAAGAGCAATTGCATTCCATCAGCATTACTCCCCTCTCGATCATGTGAGTACTCCCTTTTTGGGGCTTGGGATTAGCCTTGAGCTGTTCTATCACCCTTCCTTCAGTGTCATATTCTACGGTGTCTACCTCCTCCCCGATCTCCTTGCTACTAGAGTAGCAGTCCTCGTACTCATCATCAGAATCAGCTCCTCTTGTCCGATCGTCATCCTCTAAACTCTCATCTCTAGCCTATCCTTTGTCGGTAACTAAGGCCCAATTGTACATTACGTTCAGGTCATGCACCTTAGTCCATCTCCACTTAGGAGCGTTCAAGGTCTTTGAGGGGCTTAAGATTAGCAGCAGGATTGCTAGTCAACCTACCCGATACTCAAGGGTCTCGTACAGTTTTAGCTTGTTGCTAGGAACATGGGAAGGGGTAGTTCTAGGTCGGCTGCTTGAGCTCCTAGCCATCATATAGAGTGGCACTACAGGCTCCCTCCTTAAGACACTTGCAATTTTTGCAACTTGTTTGTACGTCTCCTCCTCATCTGAGAATGGGAGATTGATGATTGCTAATACATGCATCCAATCTCCTCTTCGTCAAGACAAGGGATGTATTTGGTCAGGGGTCTGTGAGACTTCCTTATTGGTGTGTCACCCCTGAGCATGGCAGAGATGGCATCCAGGTTGATAGGGGTTGTCTTCCAAGTGTCCATCTCAACCTTTACCACTTTCGTTTGGTTCCCTATGAACATTAGACCATTTCCCCAGTCTTCAATGACTCAAGCATTTCTCATCCAGGGTCGTCCTAGTAGAACGTCGTAGTCCACTCCCTTCATCATAATGAAGTTCATATAGAACTGGACACCTCGAATCTTCATTGGCCAAAATTTTAAGACTCCAAATGGCCTTACTTTCACTTAGTTAGCTAGAGTGATGTTGAACCTAGTAGTTTTGACAGGCAGGTTTCCCCAAACCTGGAGCATAGTATGGCTCAACAGACTCACTCTCGCCTCGGTATCCACAATTCCTTTTTGTGTGACGTCTCTTAAGGCTAGGATAGGCAAGACTGCGTGCATTTCAGTGCCTTCCCAAAAGACATTTTAACATGTAATGAATTCGACATTGAGTGCAGTGTCAAGCTGGACATCTGAGTGACTCTATCATGATCCTGCAAGTCAGCGATAGCATGCTCTACCGGTTATTCTACCCAGGGTTTCAATTCATGCCATAGCGTGGGGTGCTATCTGAGGAGGTCTCCTAAACTCAGAGTCATTGGGGTGGTTACTAATGTCGCGAGGAGGTTGCTGGTTGCTTGCCTCTCACCTTATCTTTGGAGTGATAGTTTCTGCCTCTACATCCGTGACCTTCTTGCCAGTCACTAGTGTTGTCACACCCTTAATCTTAAGAGTGACCCTTGCATTAGTCTTTTTCCTCCTTCTCTGTCACCTCTTTTTTCCTATTGAGGCTACATCTACATTGCTGGGCCCTAGCGGTGATATTCTTGCCTGCTTTATCTATGCTCTGGTCATGACATGCAGCGGGATGGGTGTGTCCACTGTCGAATGTCTCGACTCCGAACAGCCCCAAGGGCACTGAGGGCACGTTTGCTAGGTTAAGGGATGGCTTCTGTCTAGGGCAATTAGCAAAGAGGTGAGTGATGCCATACTCGGCACATCTAAGGTCGACTTTTTCCTTATTCAATTGTTCTCTCTCTGGACAACATGATGATATGTGGCTCGAGTGATTGCAAGTCCAACACGAGATTGGATCTTGGGTCAGCCCTATGAATCCCCTTCCCCTACCTCTACCTAATGCCATTACTGGTACCGATTGATAGTCCATCAGGATTGGGTTTCCCTCTTCATTGTACAAGACAAAATGGCTTACGTAGGCTTCATCTTTGTTAGGCTCCTCCACGTAATGGACTGGAGCATCACTTGGTGGATGGGCAACGTAGGGTCCTGGTGGCCGGGGTATGCCTGTTGGGTTGATCTCTATCTTAGGGATGATGGGCTTTGCATCATTTAGTGTTAAAAGTGCCAGCTGGTATCCTCTTCCAAGGAAATTTGGCGGCCTGTTCCCCAGGTACGGCGGGTTGTATTGCTAGACATAGGGGAATCTCCTACGCAACCTACAGTGCATGGCATCGTGGCAGAATCTACCACAGTTTACACAAGGCCTAGACCTAGGATCCTGGCACTCGTTGGCCGGGAGGTGGTTGCCGCCACAATGCACACATTAGATTTGTGGTCGCATTGGTTTCCTCACCAATTCCTGCAGTCGTGCTAACTCCATCCTCACCTTGGCTAGCTCGTGGCCTTTGTCTATACTCTTCCCCTTGTCCTGCGTGCTAGGAGTTGATTCCTTTTTGGAGGCGGTGGTCCCCTCTAAGGTCGTCTCATTGGAGTTATCATGGTTCGAATTTTGAGAGCTCCTCTCTCTCAGCTAGTCATCCACCCTAATTGCTTCATCAAACACCCTTGCCAGCATGTCTCGCTGTAGGTTAGAGTTACCTGCAAAGCCTTATACAACTCCTCATTGCGAATTCCATTCATGAACATGGTGGAGACTGCTCTTTTGTTTGGTCACTCATTCATGGGGATTCTCTTGAAGAGGCTGCGCACATGAGTGATGTATTCCCTTATGTCATCCTTGTCCCTTTGACTGACATTCATCAATCGGACTACGAGGTTATCAAAGTATCCCGCTTCTAAGAATCTCTTAATAAAGAGATCTTTTAGTCGAGCAAAGTTTACCCACTTTGCCATGTCTAAGCTTGTGTACCATGTCCTACCCTTATCACAAAGTAGAGTTCAAAAGCTTGGGAGCATTGTGCCAGGTCCGTGAGACTATTGGCCTCACAAACTTGCTCAAATTGCTCAACAAAACTGTAGAAGTTGCTATTAGACTGGTACTTGTCCAGTTGCTTATCTATCACATGGATTTTTGATTGGCTCTTTGCCCCCTGAGTAATTCTTAGGCCTGAGAGTAGCGAGGTCGCTAATGCTGCCACACTATGTTCAGCAGTCGTGTTGTCGATGAGGCGCTTGGTCACAAGCTCACTCAGCGTGAGGTCTACCTGCTTTCTCTTTCTCTGCGGTTGGTCCTGCCTTGTTTTTGTCGGCTAAGGCTAGCATGCATTGAGCCTCGTGTACATCTATGTATTGTTGTAGCTTCCTAGTTCTTTGCTCACACTTATAGGTAGCTATGCCCTGTAGTGCTCTCCCAATCGCTTTCCTCTCTTCCTCTAGGCTTGCCACCACCTCCTCTACTAGCCTATCGTGGACTACTGTCCTAGTTAGCATGTCATATTTGTTAACCATGTCTTGGATTGCGACTGGAAATTCACCCAAGTCCAGCTGGTCCTCTCCCTGGTTTGCATTTGTTCTTGACATCATTTCTGCTTTCTGCTCCACGAGGTTGTCAATTAGTCCTAGCAGCTTGGTAGCGCTTTGCCCTCAATCTTGCTATCCTTTTGGTCCCACCGCTGTTTTCGAAGGTCATATTGATGGGGCTCCAAAGCATCCGACTGTGTTATGGGGTCTCCTCCTATTGGTGTGTTCCTTGAGTTATTAAGTTTGATTGCATTCCTTATTATTGAAAACAATCCTCAACTAATGTACACTCAGTGCTCACATTGAAAACCCTACTATGTGCTCACATTGTTTTAATCCTATCCTCCCTAATGCAATAAAAAAATCACCATATAGCATTCATGCTTCTTTAACCTACTTATCCACACATCCAAACCCAAAAATACTTACTTGTTTTCAATGATTAACACACTTAAATCTCTTATCTACCTGAAGCTCCGGTTCGGGGATGAAACCCTTACTTCGATGCTTGATTTGAAGCATGCAAGCACTCAAGCTTGAATCCATTGGTCTTGGGCAATGGAACCAAAATGTAGAGGCGAGCACAAGCTCTACCACTAAGATCCTTGAACTGCTTATTGTTTCAAGTGTTTCAAGCGAGCACTAATGGCTACCTCTCACATAGCCGATGCACCGTATCTCTCTCTCTACAAATGTAGTGAGCTTACCTTGATGCCTGATTGAGTTGCTTCCTCTCTCAAACACTTCGATAGCTCCACGATTCTTGATGCAAGATCAAGCATCCTCAAACCTCCACCTCCAAGATCCATCCTCCATAGTCGCATGCGAGACAAGAGAAGAGAGGAGAAGAGAAGAAGAAGAGAGGAGATGGTGGAGAGCTTTACCTCCTTGATCCCTCACCCTCACACACTCACTACCTCACACTCTCGCACTCCCTTCATCAAGCACACACAAGCAAGCAAAGAGAAGAGAAGGAGAGGAGAAGATGAGTCCACTTTTCCACACACCAAAGAATGAGCTCTCATTCATCTTTTGAACTTTATATACAAAGCCCTAAATCTCATTTGGGTGGTCATCCCCTTTTCACATGGCCGATCATAGGCCCTTTTTTCCATCGTCCTCCTATCTTCCTAGCTTTCTTCCTACCACCCATCTACCTTTACAATTTACACAGGTGGGAGCCCAGCACTCTTAAAATAAATCATGGCGCGCCTTGCGCTTTTTTACAAAAGTATTGACTTGCACTTTTTCTTGTGTGCCTTTCTCCTTGATTTAGGACTTTTCTGCACTTCTTGTGTTTCCATGTTTTTCTTGGCGTGCTTTCGTCTTCTATTTCAATTTTTCCTTGGCCTTGTCCTCTGCTTTAGAGTTTCCCGATGTCTCACCTTGTTCATGTGAGGGTTAACAACAAGGGCTCCCAAATTTGCACCATGGGGAGATCACAATTTTTCAACAGCAAATAGTACTCTAGATAGTGAGGAGGGGAGAAGGAGCAATTTGGGAGAGTTCTAACCAAGTAACTTGGAGTTTTACCCCTTTTCAAAGCCAATAAAACCATTAGATTTTTTGTCTAAGATGCATAGTAGAAGCTAGTGGTTGGTGTGAGTTTTTGGGTATAATAGATATGGTATGAGGAGAGTCATTATAAGCAGGTTTTCTTAATCAAGCATTGGTTTTGGAATACTTTGGATATCTAATCTCTTGCATATATGTTGTCTCATCTCTTGTTGGCCTCTACTCTATGTAATCATCATCTCTGCTCTCATATAAGAATCTACCTAATCTCTTACTACTACTGTTATTTCTCCCTTAAGAATCCCTCTAACATCATATACATTGATCTATCCCTTACTACTCTTATTGATTCCCATAGCCAGAGATCCAATGTCTTCATGGCATATGCACATATTATCTTGATTTATTTTTGGTGAATCCAATGTGGGGGCCAGGGCGGAGAGTCAGGTATGGATGTAGATGCATAGAAACTTTTAGGACAAGATATAGAGTAGGTTATGGAGTATCTTCATAGTTGAAGTTAGATATGTAGATGATGCAGTTGGGATGCAACTTTTGGTTATACGTCTAATGCTTCTAAAGCTTATAAGTCCCTAGTGAAATTGGATGAGTCTAAGGATAAACATACAATTTCTATGTGAAAGATACAACAAGTGTTGGATTGTCCGTGTAGAGATGAGCGAGCTTGGATATGTAACCTATGTCTCTTATGGATTTTGGAAGAAATTTGAGAATGTATGCAAGAGGCTTATTGTAGCATACAAGTATCAATAGCAACAATGGGAGAAGCAAGAAGAGGAAGAACAAAGGAGGTGGAATGAGGAAGAAGCAAGAAGACAACTAGAGGTATTTTAGATGTTGCAAGAGGAGGAATTAAGGATGCATATGCAACCAAAGATGGATAACCGTATAGAGGAAGCACAAGCTTTTGCCCAAGCTTCACTACTTGCTACTAAGACCGAGCGACAACCTACTATGGATGTTTTTGATGCACTTACTAAGGAGTCGAGTACTTGTTGAGTACTTATGTAGTGAGTGCCTATGCTCAAAGTACGGAGGTTGTGATTTTCCCTACCAAGGATGCTTACGCTAGTGATGCTTTGAGTTGCAATTTTGATGAGGTCTCTATAGTTACTATGGATGCTTAAGTCACGACATAGATGATGTTTGTACAGATACTTTTGATGCTATGAGTATCTATGTAGATGATGTCTTGAATGAGCCTAAAGTGGATGATAGGAAAAATGCATATATAGATTTTCTAAGTGCTTGTGAGGAAGCCTATGAGGGTCATATACTACTAGATGTAGTAGAGATTATTGATAGGTTGATTAGTCATACCACAGATGCCTTGGAAGATCCTGTAGTGAAAGAGTTAGCCATTGCATATACAAATTTTCTTAGTGCATACAAAGAAGCTTACAAAGCTCATGTTTTACTTGATGTAGGGACTCAGAAGGAGATTGGTGACTTGCTGGATATACATGATTTGCGAACATAGTTGTCTTTGAGACACTTCATGAGCTAGAGGATATGTAGATAGAGGATCCTGTGTATGATGCTCCTCAATTGCAAAATGTTTTAGATGCTTTGTCAAAGGCCTTAATATGAAATTCAAAGATGCTTCAAGATACAGACTGCTTCACTATTTTGAGTGATGGTCAGCATGTGTTGGACGTAAGTGAGGCTCAATTTATGTTTGATGTGGCACACAATTGTTAATATAAGTAGTTTTCCATATGTTGGACTTTGAAAGAATAGGCATGTTTCTATGTATTTTTTGATGGGCGTATTGATGGCATGTATACGGAGATTCAACAACCTCTAGTATATGATGCACACATCCAAGGTTGATGATCTTGGAGTGGGTGTTTGGTATGGTGTTAGAGTTGTGCAAATGCTAGCCATTTTGATCTATAATCTAGGGGGTTGCCTTCTTATGTGCATGATGAGCAACAAGTTGATGCTATGGGTGTTTGACCTAGGTGGATGCATCATTGGCACATCTAAAGGATGTGCAAGTTCAAAGGGGGTGGATATCATGCCACTACATGGACACACTATGAAAAACCCTTGAATGCATCATCATCTGGATTTCTCATTAATCTAGAGAATCAATGTTATATTAGTCATTAGTGTTAATGTCCATATCATGGATGATTCAAATTTAAGAGATTTTTGGATAATTTTAGCCTATTTGTGATATTTTGGACATTACTTCTCGTAAATATCCTAAAAAGCTGTAGGAAACTTCTAGAATAGGGTATCATGCAGAAAGTAAGTTTCTTTTTAATTAGTTTTGGGAGATCTCATGCAAAAAGAAGGGGCTCCGAATTTGCACCGCGGCGCGATCACAATTTTCCGGCAGCAAATAGCACTCCAAATGGGAGAATGGAGAAGGAGCGATCTAGAGAGTTATGAATAGGTATCTTGGAGCTTTACCCCTTTTTTTGGGTTCAATAGAACCATCAGATTTGCCATCTAAGTAGCAGAGTAGAAGCTTGTTTAGTGAAAGTTTTTGGGTACAATAGGGTGAAACAAGACACGATGAAGGGGAGACTCATTATAAACATGTTTTCTTAATTAAGGATTGGTTTTGGGATACTTTGAGTCTCTGATCTCTTGCACTTATGTTGTTTCATCTCTCATTGGTCTCTACTCTATGAAATCTCTATCATCATTTCTGCTCTCGTACAAGAATATGCTTAATCTCTTACTACCATTAATTCTCACTTAATAATCTCTCTAACATCATATACATTGATCTATCCCTTACTACTCTTATTGACTCCCACAGCCAAAGACCCAATGTCTTCTCAGCAAACATGCACATTATCTTGATAACGAGAATACTCAGTTACACTAATGAGGTATTTAAGGTGTTTAGAGACCAAATGAGGGCATCAATTATCAATAATCAGGTCTCTTTTACCCTCTCTTCTAGATTTCATGGCTTCCCTTCTCTTTCTCCCCCTTTTCCTCTCTTTCTCTCTCTTCTAGTATTTCTCTCTTCTTCTCTCATCTTCTCCCTCTTTCTCTCTCCTATTTGCAATCTCTCCCTTCCCTCCTTCTCTCTCCTACGTCTCCTTCATTACAAGCCATTTCTTTTATCATATCATAGTGTCCTTTTTTAATATCTTGACAAATTAACTCTTTAAAAAGGACTCTTTGAGGTGACATTGGATAGCTTTGATGAAAGGTCACTACTTGTTGTAGATCGGAAATATACAATAGAAGCTTAAGTAGTGTCACTTTAAGAAGAATTTCAAAAATGGCATGATAATGAAACATAAGCAACATTTGAGCCTTACTATATTCTATGAAAAAATAGAAGAAGAATCTTCTTGAAATATCTAATGTATGTATTACTTTCCATGTTTTAAAGATGCATGGTTTGCATAATTCAATTTTATATCTTTAGGACTTGTGATTGGGGGCTTGGGATTTTGTTCTTGTTTAGGGTTTCTATTTATATTTAGTGTTTATACTTTTTATTTTATGATTATTCAAAATTACTTACATTCTCCATGTTTTAAAAATTCATGGCTTACATAATTTAAATTTATTCATTTGTGATTGGGCTTTGGGCTTTCTATTCTCATTTAGGGATTTTATTTTCATTTAAAATTTTTATTTAGACTTCTAAATTTTATGGATATGCAACAATAGAGAATCAGAGGTCGTTGGGTATTTGGGTCCATTCTCCATCATCCATGGAGGTATGCCTCTAATGAAACAAGGGAATTATTTGATGGGCAAATACAAGATTTATGCTCCCATTTTTGCAAGAAAATGAGAGGAGAAAGGGGATTACATTAGCATACAAAGTTGTAAATTCATCCCAAGGAGTTAAAATTTATTGACTTAAGCACCATAAGATTCCATAGATGCTAATATTGCAAGGATGTATGGAGTCTTGTGGTACTCAATCCAATTATGTAAATGCAGTTCTTTAATTACATACAAAATCTAATGTAAACATGTTTAGAGATGTTACAGAATTCCCTGTGGATTGTCATCCTCTTGAGATGATAATGATGATGATAACTCTTTGTCTATTAATAGCAATTAAGCTTATATTCTTAGATGTGTTTTAAGGTTTAGCATGTAGTTGTAGACCTTATCATATCTCTTTTTCATAAAGCAAGCTAAATATTGCTTACCATGCATCTTATAGCATTCTTTTCATATATTTTGTACAAACTTTTCCAGTAATGCATGTTTAATAGTATATGTAGTGCAAAAATTACAGTCATATTGCATTTAAAGCAACATTAAAAGTACCATAAAAATTGCATTCAACTTACAACTAAGGGTGCATTTACAATTGTGTTTATCCTGGGCAAAATACATGTCGGTTTAAATGTGGATATTTTTAAAGCACAATGTTAGATGCACTTGTAAGTTTGTTTTTAAGTTCAGAAAATGTGTTTAGGTGGCCATCTATGAGCCTAATCCCTTTTCATGAATACCAATTATTATTTTCTTTGATAAAGAAGTGCTAAATTGGGTGTTTGTGTATTAACACTAGTATATGGATCAAGATATGGAGCCATCAATGAGCTCCACAATAGGTTGCATCATGTCGAAATGTTCACAATAAGTGCATAACCATGTTTACAACATTTAGATAGGAGATGATCATTGTCATGATGTATGTACTAGAGGTTTTTCCTGTAGGGATGGGATGAATTTAGGGGATCTATCATTTTCAAGAGATCTTGTCGATGCTTTATTATGTCAATTCTAAAGTTTTGTATTTGTGTTTCTCCAAGTTCTACCTTACCCTTGCTAGATTGGGATTATCTTTGAGAGTTTTTGTCATTTTCTCTAATTCATTCTTTATAAAAGTTGTCAATCTTGATAGCATCATTTAAATACTCTTTGATATCAGAAGATGAGCCTCAGCTCATTGTTGTTCTTCTTCCATTATTCTTCCATCATACTCATTGAAAGAGACTTACACACATAGGTATGACTAACCAAGACTAACTGTGGTTAAGTCACTGACTACACTAACTTATTGAATGTCACACATGTGTACAGCTATATCCAGTTAATATCGGTCACACACATAAAGTAGATTGACTAAAGAGTAGCGGGAGCTTGATATTCCAACACTCCCCCTCAAGCTCAAACCATCTGATAAACTCCAAGTAGCTGCCTGAAGTAAATGAACTTTTCTTTACCAAGAGACTGGGTAAATATATCTACTACCTGGTCTTCAGTCTTCACATGAATCAAGTCAATCTGCCCTGTAAGAACCATTTCTCTGATGAAATGGTAGTGAACCTCAATATGTTCGGACCTAGCATGGTAGACAGGATTTCTAGGCAACATAATGTTAGATATGCTCAATGCCCCACCCTCATAAGGTGTCACCAATGATCCATGGTGCTCAAAGTTGTAAGGCCCCCATTATGAGGAGAAGCCATATGTGAGCCCGGACATTGGTTGAGTCATGACTTGTATGTTAGATGAGGTCTATGTGACCGGATGGCAAAAAGGTGACCGTTGTGGGTCTAATCTTTGGGTTAGACAGAGTAGTTAAGTTGGTAACAACTCAAGGCACATTGCATCGAGTTGCGGGGTAAGAGAGTTATCAGGGGCCCTAGTCAATGGTAAAGGGAATATTCCCTAAAATATTCAATGGCCAACTACTGGAGGTGCACATGGAAGGTCAACAGACACATGTACATATGGAAGGTCAACAGACACATGGGCACATGGAAGGTCAACAGACACATGGGCACATGGAAGGTCAACAGACACATGGGCACATGGAAGGTCAATAGACACAAGTGCATATGGAAGGTCATCCATCATGACCCCCTTCATAAGCTATAAAAGCTAAACCCCTTCACAGTCATCTATTATCCAGCTTTCACCTAGTCAGAGTTGCTCTAGCTAACCTTAAGCTCTTCACCTATCTTCTATCTAGATCGCCATTTAAGCTTCATAGTGGAAGCGCACAGGTGGACAGAGCCATCTTTGTATCAGTTGTTTGGAGATAAAGAAATTTTGTTATTCTCCTCTTATCTATTGTGTACTCTCTATCTCTTTCTCAGATTCTGTTCGCTGCGCAGTGTAATTTTTACATGGTATTAGAGCCCAGGGGGCTCTAGGGATCGAAGAATGCGCAAGAGGCAAAGGCTTCAACAACAAAGAGGAATGATAGCATCTTTCGAAAGTGAGTCTGGCGCATCAGGAAGTGGTGCAGGAGGTGGTGCTACTGTACCAGCTATTCAAACACTGAGGATTCGTCCACCAACCTTCAACGAAGGCAAGTTAGATGGTACAAACTACACCTTGTGGAAGTTCAAAATTACAACTATCCTTGATTCTTATGAGCGTTTGGAGACTGTGTTGGGGACTGATGCAGAATCACAACCTACCCCCGACCCATCAAATTCTAGTGTGATGATTCCTCAGAATGCAGATCTTCTACGAGCTTGGAAATAAAGGAATGCAGATGTATTACGTGCCTTAGTTACAAGTTGTTCTGATAGTGTTTTGACTTTGATTCAGCATACAACCAAAGCATCAGAGGCTTGGAATGTACTGAGGAGTCAGTATGAAACAGAAACCAAACAAGGATTCAAAACTTGGAGAATCAACTAGGAGCGGATAAGTTTGCTGAAGCAGAGACGCATGAAGCATTCATCACTCGGATTAAGAATCTGTGTGACCAGATGGCTGTCAGTGGGGTGCAAAAGAGTAGCAAAGAGCTAGCTCGGATGTGTCTTCAGATTTGTCCACAAAAGTTTGATGGACTAGTAACTGCCCTTAATACTCAGGTGAGACCTCAAACTTTGACTTTTGAGGAGTTTTGTGCATTATTGATGGAGGAGGAGTTGAGGTTGAAAGCTCGAGAAGGAAGCAACAATGGCGATGCTGCATTCTCTGCCAATGCAAAAGGCAAAGGTGGTTCCTCCACCAAAAATGATGGGGACAAAAAGAAGGGCAATAAGAAGAAGTTTCAAGGGGAGTGCTTCTACTGCAAGAAGAAAGGATATGCAATCGCAGATTGTCGTGTCAAGAAGGCAGATGAATAGAATGGTACCCTTAAAAGTAAAGGGAAAGAGATAGCCAATATAGTTGAAGTAGAGTTGGAGTTATTGATGGCGACCATTGAGGAAGTGTGCTCCTCGGCGCAAGAAGAATCTACCTCTGACTCATGGGTGTTGGATAGTGGGGCCTCCCATCACATGACCAACAAGAAAGGTCTATATAGTTCTATGTAGCATCTACAAGAATCCATCACTGTGACGGTTGAAAATGATGCAAAATGCCCTACTACGGGCACAAGTACTATTTCTTTTATTGCTGCAAATGGTGAAGTCAAAAAGCTTTCAGATGTGTTGTATGTTCCTGAAATTAGGAGAAATCTATTATCAGTTGCTACCATAATTGATCTTGGTCATGAAGTGAGGTTCAAGAAGACAGGTACAGAAATTCTTGATAGTGTTGGCAAAATTGTTGGCAAAGGAGAAAGAAAGAATAACCTGTATGAGCTAAGTGCTCTTACAGCCACCACTGGAGTGGCCACAACTAAGCTTTGGCATGAAAGGTTTGGACACATTGGATTTGCAGTGTTGAAGGAGATGCAAAAGCAAGGTATGGTTGCTCACCTACCTATAGTGACTGAATTGAAGGAACCATGTGAAGCTTGTATGATGGGCAAGCAACAGAGAAAGGCATTTCCACAGGAAAGCAAGAATAGAGCACAGGCTCCTCTAGAGTTGGTGCATGCTGACTTGTGCAATAAGATGCCTACACAGGCCTTGGGGGGATCTTCTTATTTTATGTTGATTGTTGAAGACTATAGTAGGAAGATGTGGGTGTACTTCCTTCGTGATAAGGCTCAAGCTTTTGGTAAGTTTAAAGAATGGCTAAAACTTGTTGAGAATGAAACAAGGAAAAGTGTGAAGAAATTTAGAACAGATGGTGGTGGTGAGTTCAACTCAAAGGAGTTTGAAGACTTTTGCAAGAGCAAAGGGATCAAGCATCAATTGACGACACCTCACACACCTCAGTAGAACGGTGTTATGAAATGCAAGAATCGCATCATTGTGGAGATGGCAAGATGCATGCTAGAGGGCAAGGGATTGCCTAACCATTTTTGGGCTGAAGCTGTTAATACTGCAGTCTACATTCTAAATCGGAGCTACACAAAGGCTCTCAAGGAAAAAACACCTCATGAGGCTTACACTGGTAAGAAACCATCTATCTCACATTTCATAATTTTTGGATGTGAATGTTATGCACATGTTCTAGATGAGAAGAGAAACAAGTTAAAACCAAAAATCAGAAAATGTATCTTCTTGGGTTATAGTGATGAGCAAAAGGCTTACAAATTATATGACCAAGAGGCAAAGAAGATCATTGCGAGCCGTGATGTGGTGTTCAAGGAGGAGCCGCATACAGTGGAGGAGGAGAAGGTAAGTTCTTCCACTTTATCATCAACCGAAGAAGTAGTCCACTATGAACCTGTCTCGAGAGCTGTCCCTATCCTTAAGGAGGAGGAAGCATCATCTTCAGATGATGAGGAAAAGGTTCACCAACCTGGCATCACCCCACCAGAAAAGCCATTGCCACGTTGGGTGAAGCAACTCTATGACCACAATAATCCTATGCCTGCATCTGTTGAGGAGAAGGCAAATGGACCAAGGAGGTCTCAGAGAATAGAGGAGCAAAGGAGGGCTTTTGTTGACATAGTCAATCTGGCCTTGATGATTGAGATTATGAGAGAAGTAAAGGAGCCAACTAACTTGGAAGAAGCACTTGTAGATCTAGCATGGAAGGCAGTTATGCAAGTCGAGTATGACAACATAATGAAGAATGACACTTGGGAGCGAGTGGATCGGCCAGCAAAGCGAAAGGTTATTGGCACCGAGTGGATCTGGAAGGTAAAGTACAAGGCTGATGGTACCTTAAAAAAGTACAAAGCCAGACTGGTTGCCCAGGGATTTTCACAGGTTGAAGGGTTTGATTTTCAAGAGTCATTTGCCTCAACTGCCAGAATGGCCACTATACACACAGTACTTGCAGTGGCCGCCCATAAGTAGTGGGCAGTTTACCAAATGGATGTTAAATCAGTGTTCTTAAATGGTGACCTCCAGGAGGAGGTGTACGTGGCTCAGCCACCAGGGTTTGAGGTCCCCCATTCTGAGAACAAAGTGTGTAAGCTGAAGAAGGCATTGTATGGGCTAAAACAAGCCCCTAGAGCATGGTGCCAGGGGATAGCTAAGTTCTTTTTAAGCTTAACCTTCAAAAGACTTGCCTCAGATGCCAACTTGTATGTTTACAGGGATGGTAAAAAGTCTGTAGTGATTGTCCTATATGTGGACGACCTTCTTATTACAGGTGACTATGAAGATATGATCAACCAAACTCGAAAGGCTTTGAGTTCTGAGTTTGAAATGACAAACTTAGGCTTGCTGCACTATTGTTTGGGGATTGAAGTTTGGCAAGAGTCAGGAAGGATCTTCATCTCTCAGAAGAAGTATGCATGGGAGATCTTGAAGGCATTTGGCATGACTGAGTGCAAGGAGATAGCTACACCTATGGAGGTGAATGCAAAGTTATCCATTGAGGATACATCAGCACTAGTAGACATTGGGAGGTACAGAGGTTGGTCGGCAATCTGATCTATTTGTGTAACACCAGACTAGATATCAGTTTTGCTATTGGTGTTTTGAGCAGGTCCTCAAACAAACCTCATGAGAGTCATTGGAAAGCTGGGATGCGGGTGCTCAGATACTTGAAGGAAACTCTTGACTATGGTATCACATACAGTTTCTGGTTATTGTTTCTCTTTAGGTTCAGGAATTTTCTCTTGGATTAGTAAGAAGCAACCAACAGTGGCATTGTCTTCTACCGAAGGAGAGTACAAGGCAGCTTGTTTTGCTGCATGTGAAGCAGTATGGTTGAGAAGGATCCTATGGCATATGGGAGTGCAGGATGAAGAACCAACTGTGCTGAGATGTGACAATCAGAGTTGCATCGCCATTGCCAAAAATCCAGTGTTTCATGCATGCACCAAACATATAGAGATCCAGTATCACTATGTGTGTGATTTGATCGAGGATGGGATAGTGGAACTGGTCTACTGTCCAACAGAGGAGAATGGAGCAGATATCTTCACCAAAGCACTTACGAAGGATATGCTTCAAGTTCATCTTCAGAGACTTGGCATTGGGCTGAGGATATAGTTCACCTGTGGGTGGACATTGAGGGGGGGTGTTAGATATGCTCAATGCCCCACCCTCATAATGTGCCACCAATGATCCATGGTGCTCAAAGTTGTAAGGCCCCCATTATGAGAAGAAGCCATATGTGAGCCCAGACATTGGGTGAGTCTTGACTTGTATGTTAGATGAGGTCTATGTGATCGGATGGCAAAAAGGTGACCGTTGTGGGTCTACTCTTTGGGTTAGACAGAGTAGTTAAGCTGGTAGCAACTCGAGGCACATTGCATCGAGTTGTAGGGTAAGAGAGTTATCAGGGGCCCTAGCCAATGGTAAAGGGAACATTCCCTAGAATATTCCCTGGCAAACTAGTGGAGGTGCACATGGAAGGTCAACAGACACATGTGCATATGGAAGGTCAACAAACACATGGGGACATGGAAGGTCAACAGACACATGGGCACATGGAAGGTCAACAGACACATGGACACATGGAAGGTCAATAGACACAGGTGCATATGGAAGGTCATCCATCATGACCCCCTTCACAAGCTATAAAAGCTAAACCCCTTCACAGTCATCTATTATCCAGCTTTCACCTAGTCAGAGTTGCTCTAGCTAGCCTTAAGCTCTTCACCTATCTTCTGTCTAGATCACCATCTAAGCTTCATAGTGGAAGTGCACGGGTGGACAAAGCCATCTTTGTATCAGTTGTTTGGAGATAAAGAAATTTTGTTATTCTCCTCTTATCTGTTGTGTAATCTCTATCTCTTTCTCAGATTCTGTTCGCTGTGCCATGTAATTTTTACACATAACATTGTAGAGTTTATCAAAATTCAATCTCACTTTGCTTTTTGGCTATATTCCCAAGTCTTTCAGCAGTTTCATCAACCAAAGTGTTTCGCAAGCCGCTAAGGTAGCTCCTCTGTACTCAGCTTCTGTACTAGACAATGCAATAGTAGGCTATTTCTTACTCTACCAACTGATCATACTGCTGCCCAATCCAAATGCATAACCAATGGTGGGCCTCCTATCATAGACACAACCAGCCCAATCAGCACCAGTAAACCCTATCAAGTCAAGGGATTTTCCATATGCATAGAACAGTCCATAATCTGTAGTACCCTTTACATATCTCACTATCCTCCTAACTGCATCTAAATGTGGTTTGCGAGGCTTCTACATGAACTGACTAATCAGCCCCACTGCATAACATAAGTCACGATGGGTAATAGTCAAGTATATCAAGCTGCCCACCATCTATCGATACATGGTCACATTCTCTATGTCATTCCCAACATCATTTGTAGCTTGACATTCTGAACAAGAGGTGTCTCCATAGGCTTGCATTAAGCCATACCATACTTTTGTAACATGTACCTTGAGGCATAGAGACTACCACAATCCCAAGAAAATACTTCAGCTCACCAAGGTCTTTGACTTTGAATTCAGCTTGTAAACACGATTTAATTTCAACAATGCCCTCTTCATCATTTCCAATGATGATAATATCATCTACATAAACCACTAGAAACACATATCCATGATCTATCTTCTTTGTGAAGAGATTGTGATCTGCATCACCCAATATAAATCCATGTTGCTGTAAATAACTATTGATCTGAGCATTCCATGCTCTAGGTGCCTGTTTCAGCCCATATAAAGCCTTTTTTAGCTTACATACATGTGTAGGAAAGTCCGCGTGAACATAGCCTTCAGCTGCTCCATATATACTTCCTCAAGAAAATCACAGTTCAAGAAAGCATTCTTGATGTCCATTTGCCATAATTTCCAGCCTTTGCATGTTGCTAAAGCAATGACAGTTCTGATTGTTGCCATTTTAGCCACTGGACTGAAAGTCTCCTCATAGTCAAGGCCATACTGCTGTGCATACCCTTTTGCAACTAGCCTGGCCTTATAGCGTTGTGACAAACCATATGACCTGCACTTAACCTTGTACACCCATTTGCAGCCAATGGGGACTTTGCCTTTAGGCAACTCAACCAATTCCCATGTCTCATTTTCAGCCACGGCTGCATACTCCTCATCCATGGTAGCACACCAGTTATCATCTGTAACTGTATCATCAAACTATGTAGGTTCTTTGTAACCTGTCACACTAGCCATATATGTGTAATGGTGGGTTGAATAACCAGTGTATGTAGACCTATCAACTGGTTTTCTGATTCTCTCAGATCTGCATAACTATGGCTCACTCTAAGCTTGCCTCTCATGAGGCGGTACATAATGACTCTGCCTTGCTCCAAGCATCATAACAGATGGAATGCCCAACTCACTATCCAAACTGTCATAGTTGGATGACTCATAACCTGCGGTAAGTGGACCTATCACATCCTCAAGTATCTTTTCTTTTCCCTTATCCAATCTCCCCCTCATTGACATATCCGTGTTAGTGGATGTAGGAGTACAACTCCGCAAGCGTCCTAGACTGTAGGTGATCCATCACCTGTAGGACCACTCATAGATGTACTCATTGTAGGTGTATTTTCAGCATTACTAGCACTGGCTGATCCATCAGTAGCCACTACAACCGGATTACCATACCACGATGCCAGCTCATCAAAAACAATATCTCTGCTAATCAATGTCTCATGTGTAGACAGTACATAACACTTGCAAGCTTTCCGGTCTTGTGCATAACCAAGAAACGCACTCTTGATAGCTTTAGGATCCAAAATTTTCCTCTTTTCATCAAGAACATGCACATATGCAATGCTGCCAAATACCTTCAAGTGTGAAATATCAAGTTTATGACCATAAAACCTCTCATATGGAGTTACATCATGAATCCCTACTATAGGGGTTTTATTCAGCACATAGAAGTAGTCACTACTACTTCAGCCCAACAACCATTTGGCAAACTCTTCTCATTCAGCATAGCTCTTGTCGATTCCATAAGTACCCTATTTTTCCTTTCTGCTACACCATTTTGCTACGGTGTGTAACTCCAAGTTAACTGTCTTCTGATCCCATATTTAGCAAGGACCTGTCAAAGTAATTAAAGACATATTCTCCACCTCCATTTGATCTAAGACATTCAACATGCTTCTTCAAGTCCTTGAATGCATCAAATACATCATCCTTATGTTTCAGTACGTAAAGCCAAGTGTACCTGTGCTGAAATCATCAATGAAGGATACATAGTAACGAGCACCACCAAATGAAGCATTATGAGACAGACCCCATACATCTGAATGTACCAAGTGCAAGGGTTGTGAGCTATTCCATACATGTCTCATAAATGGAAACCTTGCATACTTTCCAAACTGACATGCATCACATACATGTCCAAAGTCATGATACTTGAACTTAGGTAGTCCAAGCATAATATCCTTTTGTTGCATAAATTTTAGCTTTTGTACATTCACATGGCCAATCCGCTTATGCCATATCTCAACATCCGTAAAGCACCACCATCATGTGCAAACATGGCTACTTTCAATTCTAGAATTGACGCATCAAGAGTAACCATTCTACCATCTCTTTGGCCTCTCGCAATCAATTTGCAGCCATTACCATATTCTTCAACAAAGCATCCATCTCTATTAAATCTCACCTGCAAATTCTGTTCTGCCATCTGCCGTCCAATTGACAAAAGATTCTTGGTTATTGTAGGTACATGTAGTACATCATGCATGCTCTTTTTCTTGCCATCCGACATCATCTAACTGAACAATTCCTGTGTGTTGAATGCCATGCTGGGTGTCATCCCTAGTACAACCATGTGAACATGCAACCATCTCATCAAACCATTCTCCATGGGGTGTTATATGATTCGAAGCCCCTGAATCAATGTACCATCTCTCATCTCTATTCTGCCTAGATGCATTCTTAGACACGTGCTGCATGGCAAACAACCTGTCACTCTGATCATAAGGAACTCCACTAGATGAAGCATAATTTCCATGCCATCTACCCTTGGCTTTCATGCCAGCCTACTTCTTATGACAATCTTCGGCTATATGCCCATATCTACCACAATAATGATAGTCCTTGTTCCTATTGGATTGATCATTTGACTGCCAAGATCCTCCTCTACCTCTAGGGAATCTCCCCTACCTTGAAAATTGCCAGATCCACGCTGGCCTCGTGTATTCGTGCCATGCTAGGCATTCTACTGTTGCTGTCCATAAGTGTTTCAAGTGTCTCCTTGACCTCGAAAAGAGCCACGGCCTTTGCCTTCTTTGCCACGTTGGCTAGAGTAAATAACAATGTCTCTGCTTTGAGATGTACTAGAACATGTATTCAGCCCAAGCTTAACTTCCTCATGCAGCAGCAAAGCAATCAGCTCATCCCAATTAGGGGATTCAGCTCTCATAGAAATAGACGTATCAAATGCTTTATACTCTTTGCCAAGTCCATTCAATGTCAATGCAATCATATCATCCTCAGACACTGAAGATCCAATGGTGGCAAGCTGATCCGCTATGTTCTTGATCTCTATAGTGTAGGTCTGAATACTTCTGTCATTCCTAGACATATTATTGAACTGTTTCTTCAGCTAAATCTTTCTTGCATGTGTTACATTTCCATAATTTTTCATGAGTATGTCCCATGTATCCTTTAGGAAACTGCATCCAGTAATCTGTATCACCATAGCATCTGATATACATAAGGAAAACCAATGTAACACCTTGCATGCTCTCTCAGTCCATATCTTATGAGCCCTTTTTTGATCATTTGTTGGATTCCTTTCAGGCATTTTAGGTTTAGCTTCATCACATGTACATAAGTCCCAATAACCTCTGCCAACCAAAAAATTCTTCATACAAAACTTCCATAAAGCAAAATTTGTTGTCGAGCTTTTCTCCCACAATTTGAGTGATATTGTCAGTGCCTTGAGGATTTGCCATAGTTGCAGCTTAGGTATTTAATGATGTATACAACCTGTAAGTATTTGACTCCTTTTCCTACAGTTCAAAACCAGTTTCCTTCAATTCAGGACAATTTTTTGCAATTTAGGACAGTTTCCTGCAATTCATGATAGTTTCTTGCAATAATTTTTTGCACAAAAAAGGGTATTTTAGCCCTTTACAACCTCAGAAACATTCACAAACGTGTGGGATAACCCGTAGGTATTTTAGTTAGTACATAGAATCTGCAAGTACTATATCTTTGTCTTATGTATTCTTACTGTAGTGAAGAGAATATGCAATCTAAAACCTGCAACCTGACATTTAGGAAATCAACTCCTTTGAGATCCTGAGTGTTATTTTAGATCTGTAATCAGTTCTTCAAGCTCCCATGTGAGCTCTCAGTCAAACAATGATGCTATGACATGTTGTTTATCGCAGTAAACAACCAGTTTGCATAGGTATGTGCTGAATATCTCAAAATCTATGAGGAATTTGAAAAAACTTTCTTTTGCAAAGTTGTAGATCACATCAAAATGGTTAGGAATCATGAGCTGTTTCTCCAAAATTCATTTTTATAGCAAGAAATAGCTTGTGAAAAAAATGGGATGCATGCACAGTCTCCTTTGATGACATTTTCTTCAGATCTGATGTCTTGATGTCAAATGGCCACTGCCAAGCCTCGAGGCTTCAAGCGTTCATGCTATAATACCATATTGGAAGAGAGAGAGAGAGAGACAGAGTGGAGCAAAAGATGAGCCTCAGCTCATTATTATTATTCTTCCATTATTCTTCCATCATACTCACTAAAAGAGGCTTACACACATAGGTATGACTAACCAAGACTAACTGTGGTTAAGCCACTGACTACACCGACTTATTGAATGTCATACATGTGTACAACTGTATCCATCTAATGGCGGTCACACACATAAAGATAGATTGACTGAAGAGTAGCGCGAGCTTGATATTCTAACAAATGTGAGATAAGGGTATTGAGCAAACACGATTCATAGGAAAGCTCAACCATAATGTTGATAGTAGGCAATGGGCTTGCATACTAAGGTTTTGATGGGGCTAAGGGGTAGCCTACATTAGGACATAGTATGCCAAGGAATGAGCAAAAGATATATGGGCCAAAGGGTCAAAGGATGGGCGAACAATGTGAATGGACTCACTAAAGGTAGCCTAAATATAGAGATCATACATCTACCTAAAGATATTGCTATTTTGCTAAAATAACCTATTACCTTGAGTGGCTAGGAGATTAATTGAGTTTTGCAACTACTATGCTAGTGAGAGACCATGGCTTCTAGGTGTCCATGACACTGGTATCAAAGCAAGACTACAACAAAAGATTAGGAAGTGCATGAGAGTCTCTACCATCAACTTGGGGGGTTATATATATACATATATATATATCCTCTATATAATGTGTATTGAAAGTCTATTTATAGGTATCCTTATCTGTGATTTTTTCCTAAATAAAACACAACCCTTTTTTATTCAATATGTAAATAACCCCTTTATATGGAACCCTTTTGTATGTAAAAAATGTGTTTGCAAAACACCTTATTTTGAACTCATATGATATATACATATATCCATGAGTGATCCTCCGCCCTGGGAGACAATCAACTAGCACATGAGCACATTACAACTGTTAATGTTGATCATGCAATGATACTCTCTTGTAGCTTACAATCAAGGAGGCAACTAATGCGGGATCAAAGTATAGTCGTTGGCATACATGGAAATGAAGGGTTTATTGATACCTTTGATCGTGTGTGAGTATCAACCATTTTCTTGCCGCATAGAGGATGTGCACAAAATGGTCTTTCAAACATGTCTCGGTCATTATGAGTTTTCGGTTATGCTCTTTAGCCTAACTAATCCTCATGTAACCTTCATGACACTTATGAATAGCATGTTACATCATGTCTAAGAAAAATTATTGTTATTTTCCTTCATGATATCCTTATTTATACTTGTTTTGAGAAGAAGAACATTGGAAAAATTTTCACTTAGTTTTTGGAGGCATAACCTCTAAAGGAAAATAAATATGTTAAGGCCAAAGTTCACTATCCTATCCATATAATATATTTAGAATGTATTAAGATGGATCTAGACAGGCCCCAAAAATGGCCTCATTGTACAAATCTTGAGGAGTTACAAATATTTTCTAGTTTGGTAGGAATTTACTAGAAGTTTATCAATGATTTACGATAAGTCATTTCTATGATGATGAGGAACAAACTGAAAACTCAAGGTCAAGATTTCCCTTGTGTTGAGAAACAATAACACAATTTTGATAAACTCAAAGCAACTATCACTATTTCACCAATACTAGTTATGCAACTCCACACAATTTTGATAAACTCAAAGCAACTATCACTATTTCACTAGTGGAATCTCATGCTAGTGTCATAGTCATTTCTATGATGAAGAACCAACTGAAAGCTCAAGGTCATGCTCTTCCTTAGGTTGAGAAACAACAATACAATTTTGATAAACTCAAAGCAACTCTTAGTATTCCACCAATACTAGTTATGCAAGCTCCACACAAACCATTTATAGTGGAAACTCATGCTAATGCAACATCGACTGGAACCATGCCACTCCAAGAGAGTAGACCTATGGTTTTGAAAGTCAAGAGCTAAATAGGGCTCAATAATGAATTTTTAATGAATATGAGTTTTATATAATTGTTGATGCTTGAAATGTAGTGCAATCAAGTTAATGGTGCTATATTTAAGGTAGTATTTGATCAAGAGACTATCAAATAGCTTTCTACCAAGGGAAATTGAAGGAAAGAAATGTTAGATGGGCCAAAATTCTTTAAGAGTTTACTTACTTGCTATGCTATCACCTTGGATCACAATGATACATTTACATTTTTATGATCCATTAAAAATAACACATAATGAACTTTGAGATTTAATGATAATAATGTTAAAATCAACATTAATTTGGTAAAACTAGCTATTGTTGATAACCCACTAGGAATTTTACATATCTCAATGAGCCCAACATGCTTTCTCATTCTCCCAAGCCCATTGGGCTCTTGAAAAAGATCAAACCTATTAGATATGGAAAAAGACGCCTATAAACGGATTACCTTAATCCCATTTGCCACTTTTCTAGCTAATAGATGAGTCTCTTGCGGAGTGTATCATTTTGGGGTGAAGAAATCTTTTACGAGATAACCTTGGGACAATTATAAAAGTACTCTATATCTTGGGTATTTGGTCCTCTTATGGGTTGCATTTATTCTAGACATGAAGCATTGGGATAGCTAGTAATAATTAATTATGTATGATCTTTTTTTAATGGACTAGCATCCTAGCTTGGGAAATGTTAATTCATGGTTTGGTTGTTATTTGATTGTAGTTGGACAATGTTATCCCTCATTGGAAATAATTAGCTCATTATTGTTTCTTGCTAAATGTTTTTAACACATATTATAATATCATGCTTATTGCTTGCAAGTTGCATTTAATCTCATCATTTCATTTTCAAATTGCTAGTCCTTGGATCATGGTATATTAAAAGCTTGTATGCATACAAGTATAGCTACTTATGTAATGTAAATATTTGTGCACACACATAATGTGTTATTGCATGTTGCTAAGATCCAAAACCTATGAGATTAAACATGTAGATATAGAATATTTATTTGCTAGTGCATTTCACATTTTATTCATGTGACATGAGTCAGATATTCATTGAAATTGGATAGAAGATTTGAATTCAAATCATGTTATATTTACAAAACATTGATTGATTATAAATTTTCATTTCAATACAAAACATGAGCAATGTTGTATATAGCTATAATTGAAGTGACATACTAATAGCATTGACATATGAGTGCATATATTTTGATTTGCAATTGCATTTAATTTCATATATTTATGGTTTTTGTTTAAAAATTGATTGTTTCATGGATTGTAGTATTGCTTCTTTGCATGTTTCGGTATAAACATTTGATGTGAGTTGGGGCTAGTAGCATCATGCATTAGTAATAATGAATCATTTACTTGTTTGATCTCACCATGGATAGAATGGCAATTTATAATAAACTTATTAAGTGGATATATGCATTGCAAGTGAAATCTTTGTAACACCAAGAATGGTGATAGGTGTTGCATAAGGGAGCACATCCTCAGTAGTGTAAAGAAGTCTATGGATATGTGTCAACACCTAGCTACTAAACAAGCAACCAAAGCCACTCGAGACACTATCAAAGCAAGAGGGGTTCCACTACAACAATCACATTTGCTAAGATGTTTGACTTGCACATTGATATTGTCAACCAAGTGAAGATCTCTCAGTCTCAAAGACCCCTTGCTTCTAACTGTCAAGAATCGCGTGGTGAGGGGACTTGCTTAAGATGCTGCGCCGATCACACACAGAATGCACAAGGAGAAGCTCACTCAAGAGACAAGAAGAGAGATGGAGGCCAAAACGTTTTCTTGCTGATTTCTTCTTCTTCTTCCACACACTTTACAATGTACACAAAGTATAGATAAGATACAACATAAAAGGAAAGTGGCCTCCTATGTCAAACAATGCATAACCGACTACACTAGTCGACTGGCGCTATAACTATGCCAGCTGTAAATAGGTGTAACAACCTGAATATAATAAGTAATGAGTCAATGGCTATGTGTGAGTCATAATGACCACCAACGTGCTAAGTGTAGACGTGTGGACCCATCTAACTAGGCGGTCCATCATCAATGTCCGCATGTGTTGAGCTTGTCATCTCAACACTAACTCACAAGAATTTCAAGTATGGCACCATGGGGGAAGTTGCCAATCTAAGAACAAAGTGAGTGCTTGCCAAACCTCCTTCCATGAGACTTTTTGTGTAATATATGGAAATGTATGACTAGGAGGATGAGAAAAGTATGGAGTGAGAGATAAGGTTTTCTTGCTGTATTCTAATCATCTAAATAAAGACAAGTGGTGGCAGTCAATATGGGATGCATATCATGTAATGATGCTCATTGTATATGCCATATGCAACATGGATGAAAGGATGACAAACATCAAGAAAGTATGGATGACATGGTTAATAGGGCAACAAACTTTAGATTCCCTTGAGGAGATTAATAACTCCTATCAAGAAGTGAACTGGAGAGAAAGAAAGAGGAGAGAGAAGACTTTAGAAGAGAGAGAAGGAGTGCAAAAGAGAGAGAAAAAGAGTGATGAGGAGAGAGATACTAGAAATGGAGAGAGAAGTATTGAAAAGAAGAAGAGAGATGGATGGAAGCCATGAAAGGACAGGAGGAGCTAGACAGAGAAGAAGGACAAAGTTTTATTATTGTGTGAAAAACATTTATTCGTATACATGTGTTCTTTTCTCTTTTATATGCCCCTAATTTAGTTCTTTATATTCCATCCCCACTCAGATGTTTTTGTCCTTTAAAAAAATAGGATTTTATTACAAATTGCCAAGTGGTGGAAAGGGGCAGAGTACTCTACATGGACTAAAACAAATTGGCCTAATCTTCAAGGATTCATAAAATAAGTACAACTAGAGGGCCAAGAATCAAGTACAAAGCATTGATAATGATTGTGAAATATAAAAATGAGATCTTGGACCAAAATGTTGCCATTAAGAGCTCCTCCCAGATGGAGACTCTGTGTTGTCCACGTAGTGAATCTGTAATAACTTTGGATTGGATGATTTGAATCAGACATGCTGCAGCTCCAGACGAAGCTCTCATTAAGTGCTTTCAGCCCATATGGCTCACACATATCTGTCATTAATTTAGCATTAAATTTGGTCCAAAACAAATATTTGTTTTGCAGTAAAACAAAGCCCACTAGTTAGCATGATATTGCCTCAAAATTCTTGAAGGTAAGGACATCATTCCCAAAGTAATGATGGTCCATGCAGAAAGTTAAGGGCAACCCTTAACCTCCTGGGTCAAAATGAAGGGTAATATCCTGTCCATGCATCATGACCATCAAATTAGAGATGTCATCACTCATGAAATAATATGCATGTACGAATGAATCCACAAAAGCATAAGCAATTGAATCAAATAGAAGCCCATGGCCATGGTCTTCCTCATCAGAAGCTTCATAGACTACAACTGTAAACCCTTTATCTTCCTCTTGATCATCATCAAAATTGTCTTCATCAACATGATTGTCTTTATCCTCTTCATCTAAATATTCTAAGTACCACAAATATCCTTGTATTCTTTGCTCTGCACATGTCTTTGTGATTAAAATACATCAGTTCAACACATCTATAACATAACCCTTGAGCATGTAACTCTCTGATTTGATCACTGGTTAATTGCCAAGCTTTATGGGTTTTAGACACAATGTTGCCCATATCATCACTATAGATAACAATAGAGTAATCATATTGTTGTCTATGGTACTCATGACAAGCATATGGCTAAGAAGTACATGAATGTTGCTTATAGTCATATTGTTGTCCATATAGATATTGGTGTCCATGAGAGAGTGATTGTCTATACTCATTGCTATACAAATTTAGCAATGATTGCAATATGTCTTGTTGAGCTATTGCATTCGCCATAGCAATTGATACAACTAACATATGCTTGTCATATACATACGCTAACCCTCCTACAAAACAACATTACCATAAAGATTGATGAGAGCTTCCAAGTTGCATGGCTGTACCAACTAATCCATATGAGATGTCAAATGTTTAACAAGTGCTTTCGTTCTATCCAAATGACATCTATCACTTCAGCTGCCATCATGGTTGCATCAAAATGCATAAGTGCATATGCCAATATATCAAGCATGTGAGCAACTGACTTGTTGAGTTCCATTGGTCTTATGATTCTCATAATATTGCTATTGGATGCCACTTGCCTCCTATAAGACATTTCAGAGTCAATATTGCCTTGTGCCACATGATAAGGATCAAAACCATGTCAGAAATACGCTTGTTGAAGCATTTGATGCTTCCAATCTAAGCCCTCATTGTATTCATGTTGTGTTTAGTCATAGCTTGCAAGATTTAGAAGAACAATATGCTTCTTGATGTCCAATTCTGCAAGATCCAGATTAGCAGTTTCAATGTATTCTTGTGCTTTTTTGTATAAAGTTTAGTCCATCTCAAGCACTTTAGTACGTGCTTTTGCAGCTTCCTTGTAGTCTTTCACATTTAGCTTATAGGCAGCATTTTTAAGATAGTATCTCACTTTAAAAGTTTTGGCCTGCTTCTTTTGTCCATCTAAGAAAGAATTGTCATATTCAATATACTTCACTGTCTCATATTTCTTGGAAGCCCTAGCATACTTTCCAAGTTTGTACAATGCATTTCCTTCCTCTTTCTTCTTGCCAGATGCCTCAATCTTTTCAAAAGTCTCCATATCCCAAGATTCTTTTTCCTTTTTAAAGTCTAGATGCTCAAGTTCATATGTCAAAGTGGAGTTAGGAGGCACAGATGCTAGTCCCCACTTTAGTCTCAATATCACCAAACCCATACTATGGGAAAATGGTAACAAGTGCAAGTTCTCCCCTGTGCATTGAGGAGACAGCCTTGTCCAATCTGGATATGAGTTGTTCTTCATCCATAACAAACTCAAGGGTCCACTTTCATCAAAGCCCTCTTTCTCAAAGATTGTTCAATCAAAGAGCATTGTAGTATACTTAATTTGAACTTTAGACCCATCTCATTGGACTTCTCATACCCTTCTTCTGCCTTGAGGATTTTCTTCACAACCTTTTTGTCATTTGTAACAATCTCAACACACTTCCAAGCTATCAACTCTAGCTCAATCGATAAGGTTGCATTTGGAGGAATAGCAACATGTCCTTCCTTGCCTCTAGTGTAGATACCATGAGCATCATATACATTTGTGTGATAGCCCTGGCCTTCAATTTCTAGTTTATTTATTTATAGTAGGCCTAGGCTTATTGTTGTTGAGATTGCTGAAAAAGCTGTTGAAAATCTACCAAAAATTTCATACATGACACACTCACATCAAATTGCATACCCTATGTCCTCAAAGCAAACTTTGTATAAACAACCTTGCTGAAGTGGCAGACCCTCAAAGGAGTCTACCAAACTTGGATCAGGGGACCATGACCATTGATATCTAACTTCCTTCTTGAAATTGTCCCAAATGCGTTGTTGGGTTTCACTTTTTGGCATAACTTCCAAAGCAGTCAAAACTTCTCCTTCAATAGCTTTTCTTGTCAGAACAACCAGCTTGTGCATTGTTGGTGATTCGGGTAAGATTACACCACTTGGTTCTGACAACACAAGTTCTCCACTAACACCATGCTACCTTACAGGAAGATACCCAAAAACCAAAGAGCATGTATAGTCATCATCTCCAACCATATATGACATAGAGGTAGCTACTGGAATCAACACCATAGTACTGTCAGATGCCTGCCTATACCGGCACATTTGACTTTCCCCTTGCAACCTCCATAGTAAATGCCTTCTCCAACATAGGTTCCTAGCGATGCTTCTTTGAGAGCAACATGGTGCAACAATGGCAGATTTGGTGTAATTGTGTGATTGCTACATGCAAAACAAGGAGTTCCCTTCTTTCCATCTTTCTGTGCTAGGATCCAACAAAGAACCAAATATGTTCCCACATCTTCCAATGTTGGAGCAGATGTCTTGGTTGCCCCAAGAAATTGAATTTCTTGAGGAATTTCATCTTCTCACAACCTTTCATGTGAGCGAAACCAAGTAAAGTCAACATTGCCCTCAATCCTACCAAAGTATGATATTTCATGTATCACTTCCACATCTTGCAAGCAATCTAGAATGATTAAGCTGATGCTAGTGGGATCCCCATCCCAAACAAAGTCAGAATTAACTGTTTTGGGAATGCTAGTTACACCATCCCTTTGGACATGTGTATACACAAGTTTGATGCGACAACCAATATCTTCAGTTGTCAATACCATCGTATCATCACTGCCCAACTACTTTTGTACCCCATTAGGTACCACCCAAAACCATATAGCTTTGCAAGCTCCTGCACCCCTCCTCTGTAAATTGCAAGATATATGAGTACTCCACCTTCACTAGGCTCATCCAAAAACTCTAAGGAATCACAAGCAGGTGGAGAAGATATTATGGGTCCAACGGTCGAGAAACAGCAACTCGCCCCTTGGCACCATCTAATCGGATATAGGCTTGCATGAAACAAAAAGACATCTGTCTATATCTTCCATACAGACAGTATATGTGTTACTTGTAGCCCCTTTGATTTCCCACAATGTTCCATCGGGTAGTGTTTGAAATCGTTGAAGCACAGAAGAACCTTCATTTCCACCCCAATATGTCTTCTCTACTAGCATTGAGCTCCCCCTCAAAGAAACAATGTAGCACTATGCTAGATCTTGAGAAGAAAATCTCCAAGTGCAAACCCTAGAAGATGGAGCTGGAACCTGAAGCTATGGATCTGGTCTCCAAGACTACTGCAATACTTTCCAAACCTTCAGTTTATAGCAATGGAAGCTTGTGCTCATTGCATAAATGGCATGCTAAAGATGAATCTCTTCCCTTTGCAAGCCTATTTAGAATGCCTTGTAATGGAGAATGAGTTTGTCTTTTGAAAGAAGAAACATTAAATATTTCTTGCTGAAATTTGTGAGGAAGGGCTATTGGTAACACCATAGATGCTGGAAAGAAGCCAAGAAGAAGAAGAAGAAGAAAAGTTTGCTCCCTAAATCCTCTTCAAAGCCATCAAGAATGGTGCTCCACTTGTTGAGAATGAAGAGTAGAGAAAGATTCAACCATAAAATGTCTGTGAAACTTCATGATCTGGAGGCTAGAAGAAGATCTCTATTGAAAACTCCATGAAAGCTTGACCAAAGCTTGAAGAAAGAGGGAAAAAGAAGCCTCTCTTGAAAAGTCACTATAGTTTTTTCTCTTCTAAGCTTGGTTAACTCCCATTTGACCAAGTTACCTCAAAATTGCATGAAAATTTGTTGACGGCTTGCTATTTTAGCCTTCCATTGCCATATTTGTCCTCAAATATCTCTAGATATTGTCTTCTTCTAACTATAAATGTCTTGTAAATCACTGCTAGTCACAGTCCATGTCTTGTACCTATTGTACCTATTTGAAATTGGTTTTTATGGTGAAAAATTAGACTAAAATATAAGAAAAATGGATCAAAGCCCAAAGCTCTGATACCACTTGTCAAGAAGTGAAGTAGAGAGGAAGAAAGAGGAGAGAGAAGGCTACATAAGAGTGAGAAGAAGAAGTGCAGAAGAGAGAGAAAGAGACTGATGAGGAGAGAGAAATACTAGAAATGGAGAGAGAAATACTAAAAAGAAGAAGAGAGATGGATGGAAGCCATGAAAAATTAGGAGGAGCTAGAAAGAGAATAAGGACAAAGTTCTATTATTGTGTAAAAAAAAATTGACTCCTATACATGACATGTCCTTTGCCCTCCTATATGCCCCTAATTTAGTTCTTTACAACCCCATTGCAAGTCCATAGTAAAAACCTTTCAAGTCTATTTTAAGGAAGGTATTGCTAAAACATATTCAACAAGAGTGGTTGGTGCTGTCGGGACCTAAAACGGGCCCGACACTACCTATAGGCACTAATCGGGCCTCTATAACACTCACAAGACAACCCCACACACCTCGTGGGGCCAAGAGCATCCAAGGGACACACTGTCCTGATTGCTACTATAGGTATTGCGTTTCTAGTAGAACCTAGTCCAACGATTGCCCTTTCTTGCTCCTCAAAGGGAGATGCCATACATCTTGGCAAAATATACCACATAACACAAACATAGGAGGCAACCCCTCGGCTAAACGTCGTGGCCCCATTGCAGCTCTCCTACATTGAGAGGATTGGCCCCTCGATGCGTTGCTCTAACATAAAGAACATATGAACACACTCCACTCTTATATATTTTGAACGATCTAGGAGATTTGATATTTCATACTAAGCTTGCCCTAAGAAACCGTTCATCTATCCTGAAGCTCGGGTTTCCTTTCACGCCATTGCAATGTGTCCAAGTTTGATACCATGCTATGATCAATGCAAGTGTGGATGACCATTGTGCTCAAACATTTTATAATTAGAAACTAGCTAGATGGAGTGCAAATACAATCCTTCAATGATTTTCTAACTATTCATACATGCGGCATTGATAGAGACTAGCACCGAGTCTCTTCGTGCTACTAGTCTCCTGAACTCAAATGATAGTCTGTCTATATGTTGTGCATAAACAAATAGATCAGAATTTGAATAATTTTCAGCAACTAACCACTTTCACAAACCCTCTTCCCTCCTACCGTTTAGGTTTTGCATTTGTTGGGTAGGTGTACGGTTCATTTTTATGTAACTTTCCATGAAAACATCGATAAAAATATACTCTAGCATAGAAACAAGGCTTGATTGAGGCTGATGCTGATGCTCTAGCCTTGTTATACGTTCACAAACATAAAATGTATTTTTTTCAAAATTTTTAGGCACAAAAACTAAAATTTGCCTTATTTTCTCTATTTTTTCCATTTATTTGTTCATAAAAATATGATAATTCAAAATTATGAGTTCTTACTAATCAAGGACACTTAGCATCATTTTCATATCAATTTCTATCCCATATGACCCCAAAACACTCAATGAAAATCCCAAATTCCATTGTTTTTATCAAAACCGCAACTTGCGGGAAATTATTATAACATTGTATTTTCTGGTTTTCTTTCACATTTTAGAGAGAATACAACATAGGAAACCAGGAACAATCAAAATCAAGCACTTTCTTTAATCATTTTCTATAAAACAAAAGAACCACTCACTTACGCATAGAAACCCACAGGTTTGAGGCTCGTATGTTGTGGTCGGGAGGCCGCTGACGCTTATTCTTTGCTGGTGACGGATTCTCTTGGCCCGATCTATAATCTCTACCTCTCCAGCACCATAATTTGCTCCGGATTCTTCATCACACCCCACTCCCTTCTCTCTCGAATTGATGCATACGAACAACATCAAAGAGGAAAGAGGAGAGAGAAATCCTAAAAAAGTAGATTTCTCATTCCTTCATGAAATTGGATAAGATTATAGCCATCATCTTCCTCACTCTACGTGGATCAGTAACTCTCTCTCTCTCTCTCTCTCTCTCTCTCTCTCTCTCTCTCTCTCTCTCTCTCTCTAGAAGATCATTCATTGAAGGGGCATCGATCAGATTTGGAGAGGGCACAAAAAAAATTGCGTCCCCTTTGTCTCGTCAGTTTTTTTTGTTTAAGCCCTCTTTTAATAAAGCCCAATGTTAAATCATTAAAATAGCCGGTTCATGTCCTTTGTGTTCACACTTTCCGGTGTCGTGACACTACGTGGACACATTGTGAAAAACTCTAGAGTGCATCATCAATCGACTTTCTTATTGATCTAGAGAGTCAATGTCATCTGAGTCATTAGTACTAGTGTCAGTGGCATGGATGGTCCAAAAATACTAGATATTTGGATAATTTTAGCCAATTTTTAATTTATTTATTGTAAAAATCCTAAAAAGTTAGGAAAGCTTCTAGATTAGGATGGCATGCAAAAAGCAAGTTACTTTTTCAGCCAGTTTTTGGATTTTTCATAAAAACAAAGATGGGGAAATCACGTGCATCGCAATCGCGTTGACAGGTAGAAAACAACACTTTCAACTGGAAGAAGAAGGAGTGAACTGGGAGATTTTGGAGTAGGTGTCAGCTGGGAGATTACTTCTGAGAAGTGCCAGATAAGGGATTCCAGGTTATGTCAATACATATTGATTCGATTCATTGTGCTTTGTCTTTGTTGTGCTTACCTCTTGTCTATTTTTTTTCTTCTCTTCCATCTCCTATCTCTCCTTCCTTCCATCTCCCATCCCCAATGGATAAGAGATTTTGACAAAAACCCCTTTGATATTGGTGAACCCGACGTGAAAGGTTGTCAAAAGGAAAGACAAAAATGTATCTGGGTCTTCTGTAGACCATGTTTTGGCAGTGGGTTCTGTCCCACATGTATCACTTTGGCATGCCCGTTTGGGGCATATGTCTTTGAAGGGAATGAAAATGTTATCTGGTTTGCAGTATCTTCCGCCTTTGGACTATGCACGTTTTGACTCGTGTGACCATTGTCTTTATGGTAAGCAGAATAGGTCTATGCATAAGAAATCGGGTAGGCCATGCATGAGTGAGCCCTTGGCTTTGGTGCATTCAGATGTTTGTGGGCCCATGCCGTGTATGTCTATGGGTGGCGCGAAGTACTTTGTTACCTTCATTGATGATTTTTCTAGGAAAGTGTGGGCTTATCCCATAAAGCAAAAGTTTGATGTCTTGGCAGTCTTTCAGCATTGGCTTGCTCTTGTTGAGAACCAGACTGGGTATAGGCTCAAATGCCTTAGGACTGACAATGGGGGAGAATATGTCTCACGTGCTTTTGAGCAGTTTTGTGATGACAGGGATATCAAGCGTCAGTTGACCGCCCCTTACACCCCCGCCCAGAATGGTTTGGCTAAGCGCATGAACATGACTATTCAGGAGCGTGTCCGCTCTATGCTTAGCCATGTAGGCCTACCACAGAGCTTTTGGGTTGAGGCAGTTAGTACGGCAGTGCATGTCATAAACCGATTGCCTTCTAGTGGATTGGATTTCCAGGTTGCAGAGGAAGTTTGGGTTGGTAAGCCACCCTCTTATGCGCATCTCCATGTCTTTGGATGTGAGGCATTCTGCCATGTGCCCAAGGAAAAGAGGAGTAAGTTGGATCCAAAGAGCATTAAATGCATCTTTCTTGGTTATGGTGATTCAGGAGAGATGGGCTATCTCCTATGGGATTTGCAGGCGCGGAAAATAGTGCGCAACCATGATGTAGTCTTCCATGAAGACAAGATGCACATGCAGCCTGAGAAGGTGGTTGAGATCCGCAGAGTGATCTTTCAGGAGGAGCCTAGAGCTCCTGCATAGCCAGTTGGACAGCCTACAGCTGCAGCAGATGCTCATGGTCAGGGTGTTGGACAGGCAGCTAGGCAGGCAGCAGAGCTTGCAGTGAGACGGTCTACTAGAGACAGACGTCCACCTGATAGATTTCAGCCCTCTATGCATTATGTTTTGGTTACAGATGCAAGAGAGCCTTTCACTTATGATGAGGCTATGCGCAGGGATGACAGTCACTCCTGGGAGAGGGCTATGCAGTCTGAGATTGACTCCTTGCATAAAAATGAGACTTGGGATTTGGTTGCCTTGCCTAAGGGCAAGAAGGCTTTGCCATGCAAGTGGGTGCACAAGCTGAAAAGTACCCCTGGACACCCCAAGCCGGCATACAAGGCTAGATTGGTAGCAAAGGGTTTTAAGCAGGAGCATGGTGTAGACTTTGATGAGGTCTTTTCTCCTGTGGTTAAGATGACCACCCTGCGCTTGGTCTTGGCTTTGGTTGCTCAGCTTGACTTAGATCTATATCAGATGGATGTCAAGACGGCTTTCTTACATGGGGACTTGCATAATGAGATCTATATGGAGCAGCCTAAGGGCTTTGCAGAACCTGGCAGGGAGCACCTAGTGTGCAAGTTGAAGAAAAGTCTTTATGGCTTGAAGCAGGCACCTAGGGAATGGTATCATAAGTTTGATGCCTTTATGCAGTCACAGGGCTACAACAGGAGTGCTATGGATCCGTGTCTTTACATGAAGAAAGCTCGTGATGGTTCATTGCTTATTTTGGTACTCTATGTGGATGATATGCTGATAGCAGGGAAAGCTCATGATGAGCTAGATGCTTTTAAATCTCAGCTGAAGAAGAGCTTTGAGATGAAGGATTTGGGACAGGCCTCTCACATACTTGGTATGCGCATTAGACGCGACAGGCATCAGGGACTCCTCTACTTGTCACAGAGGGAGTATATTCATAAAGTCCTTGAGCGCTTCCACATGCAGGACATAAAGCCTATTGGCTGTCCATTGGCTTCTTATGTGAAGGTATCACAGGCCGATTGTCCGCAGACAGATGAGCAGAGGGCCGAGATGGCCCAGATCCCTTATGCTTCAGCCATGGGTAGTTTGATGTATGCCATGATAGCCACTCATCTAGATATTGCCTTTGCAGTTGGTGTTGTGGCACGCTATATGGCTACACCTGGTAGGAAACATTGGGATGCCGTGAAGGGTATCATGAGGTACCTGAAGGGCACAACAGATATGTGTATTTGCTATGGCAGCCAAGATACAGGGGTCGTGGGGTACACTGACTTCGATTATGCAGGACATGCAGATAGTAGGAAGTCCACTTCTGGCTATGTATTCACTTATGCTGGAGGTGCTATCTCTTGGATGTCCAGGGTTCAGAAGTGTACGGCTTTGTCTACCACTGAGGCCGAGTATGTTGCAGCCACTGAGGCTTGCAAGGAGGCCATATGGCTAGGCCTAGTTGCTGACCTTGGGATTGATGCTATATCTACACTGCATTCGGATTCTATGAGTGCCATTCAGTTGGCTAAGAATTCGGTCTTCCATGCGAAGACGAAACACATTGAGGTGAGGTATCACTTCATACGTGGTGTCGTGGAGGACAAGTCTGTTGACCTTGTCAAGATCTCCACTGACGAGAATCCTGCAGATCTGCTCACGAAAAGCCTCACTACTGAGCGCTTTGCCTTCCTCAGGAGATTGATGGGTGTTGGATGAGATGTTGCCTTTCCTCATCCCTTGTACCTATGTACAGTTGTGCTGTCTTTTTCTTTTCTTTTCTCTCTCACTGGGGCAGATTCGCCTTTAAGTGGGAGGTTGTTGGGGTAAAGGAGCCTCCGCCATGCCGCCCCGTGTATTACTACACTGACAGTGGGCGCCCGTCACGTCACTTTATTCTTTACATTCATTTTAGTGACTAGTAAATAAAGGAAGGCCCGGTCACACATTGTGACTGTTAGAGTTCCTATTTCTTGTCTCTCTCTTTCTTGCTCTTGCTCTCCCGCCATAGCTCGCTTGCAAGCTTCGATCCTTCTCACCTTTCATGCAGCGGGACGCGGTGGCTAGAGTGTTTGAGGAAGCCATCAGAGTTGATGATCAGCTAAAAGAGCGGAGCTCCAGGAGCTCAAATTTAGAGGAGACCAACTCACGAAGCTCAGAGAGAACGTCAGCCTCTAGTGAGCGGTCAATCCCATCATCCCAAGATAAGAGGAAGGCCACCGAGATAGACCAAGGCTTGGCTGAGGTCAAGATGGAATTAGCCAAGTTGCAAGACATGTTGAGACGACCAATGCGCCCGCACGTCCAATGCATGTACTATGGCGGAAACCACTTGCTGGCCGAGTGTCAAGACCCTAGGTCAAGACCTTGTGCTAATTGTGGTAGATTCGACCATGATGTCGCGCATTGTAGATTACTAAGAAGACTTCCATACTCGCAACCCTACGGCCAGCCTTATCTAGCGAATAGGCCGCAGCCATTCTTTGGAAGGGGAGACCCATTGGCTCTTCCTGCGCCTAATGATATGAAACCAGCCATCCCTAGAATGGACATCAACCCTACCGGCATTCCTAGACCGCCTGGTCCTTACGTGACCCACCCATCGAGCGACACTCCAATCCACTACGTGGAGGAGCCGAATGATGAAGAGACCTACATATGCCCTTACATCTCGCACGACGACGAGGGCAACGCGGTCCTCATGGATTATCGATCCATGCCGGTGATGGCGTTAGGACGAGGACGAGGTAGAGGCCTAGGAGGGCAGCCGCAGGATCCAGTCACTTGTTGGACTTGTGGTCACCCCGGTCATGTCTCATCACGCTGCCCTAAAAGAGAGCAGCAAAACAGAGACAAGGCTGACCAAAAGTGCGCAGAGTGCGGAATTACCCATCTTTTCGTAGATTACCCAAAGGGAAAGCCATCCTCTAGCTCAGCCAACATGCCATCTATCCCATTGGGGCTGTTTGGTGTCGAAAACCTCGATGGGGAGGCCACACCTATTCCGTTGCGGGTCATGACCAAAGCCCAAACGAAGCAGGCCGCCCAGGACCTAGCAATCTTGACGCAACCTCAATAGGGAAGAAAAGCCGCAGGCAGAAGAAGAAGAGATCGGAAGCTAAAGTCACATTAAAAACCGAGAGTGCTATGACTCTGCCCATGGGAAAGAAGGTTTCAGATGCAGAGGTAGAGACTTCAGCCACCATAAGACGGCCGAAAAGGGAAGCGCTAATGTAGGGGAATACCCGCATCCAAAGCGACAGTTAGAGGCCATAGAAAAGATGAAGGAATGGGTGAAGGAGGCTCAAGAGCATCTCAAAGACGCTGAGCCCATCATAGAGGACGAGATCGATGATCTCTCCAGCGTATGCACGCCAATATCACCGCCTCAACCTAAGTTGGTAGAAGCAACTGCACCACAAGCAGTGCCACTAAGACCAAGCCTTGACACGACAGAGCGGCAGGTCAGCAGCCAGTGGCCCAGACAATCTAGGTTAGGGGAAGGACGAGTATCCAATGATCTCCTAGCCACGCTAGTGACTATCCCTGTAACACTTAGCCTGGGAGATCTGCTTAAGCATCCTACCCTATGGCAAGATCTTAAGCAGTGGGTCGAAGGGTCACAAGAGCAGGTCACGGCAGACCCTCAAGACCATGATGCAGAAACGCAATTACCAAGTTTGACGCTGCACTCCATGCCTAAATCCTTGCACGTCAATGCCTTTTGGGAAGGCTTTGAGATGCATGCGGTCTTACCGGTACTAGCCTTAGGTGACACAACAAGAAAGGGAATCGTAGACATGGGAGCTGGGGTTAGTGTGCTTAGTCACACAGTGCTCCAGACTTGGGGAAACCCGCCTGTCGAAACTGCTAGGTTTAATGTCATGTTAGCAAAAGGTATGAGAGTGAAGCCATTCGGGGTACTTAAGAATTGGCCAGTGAAGATCGCGGGTGTCCAGTTCTCTGTTGACTTTATAGTCATGAAGGGAGTGGACTACGATATCCTATTAGGCCGACCGTAGATGCGCAATGCTAGAGTCATCGAAGATTGGGGTAACGGCTTGATCTTCCTTGGCAATAGAACGGATGCCATAAGAGTAGAGATGGACACTTGAAAGACCTCACCAGTCGACCTAAATGCCATCTCTGCTATGCTCAAGGGGAACACTCAGGTCAAGAAGCCCTATGGGCCCCTGACCAAGTATATCCCATGCCCAGAGGATGAGCGGGATTGGATGCACATTCTCGCTACAATCGACCTACCATTCTTAGATCACGAGGCATATGAGCAAGCCATCAAAACAATCGGCAAGTCTAACGAAGCACTCTCTACACCAGTCTGCATGATGGCAGGAAGCCTCTATGGAAAGCCTAAGCCTGTCACCTTCCACGTACCATCCAACAAAAGGGAACTCCAGGGGATACTGGAATACCTAACGAACCAGCTAGCTGGCAATCCAGCTGCAAATTTCAAACCACTCCAGGATCTCTTAGAGGAATCCAAGTGGCAATGGACCAGGGTGCACGATTTAAACCTCATGTATAACTGGGCCCTAGTTCCTAACCAACGACACGAGGCATACCAAGCCCTAGGAGACGACGAGTAGTCGGATGACAAAGATTCTAGCGACGAATATGAAGACTGCCAATCCTTCAGTAATGAGAGCAAGGGTGAAGTAGACACCATAGAATATGACACTGAAGGACGAGAAATTGAGCAGATACAAGCAGACGCCAAGCCACAGAAAAGGTAGACTCTTAGAGTAGAGCGAGGAGTCATGCGCATGGAATGTGATCGCGCTTGGTTGGAACACGTAGGAGCCATAGACCTTGAGCAAGCAGGCCTAGCCCAGCCAGGAACGACATCAATACTTAGGACTGAATCACCATCTGAACTGCGGCCACCAGGGGAGACCACCTCTTCTAGTGAAGATGGATGGTTTGACTTTGAATTGGAAGTGAGTTCGGATAGTGATCCAGAGATCCCTAGGCCGCCCACGACCAGACGTACAAAGGGGGACCTACCCATCCACCTGAGGCGCAGACGGTTAAGGCAGGAAAAGGCAAAGCAACCCAGGGATACACGAACAGAAGAACAATGAAAGCTGCAGGACCTCCCTAAACGCTTCACGAAATTCAAAAAAGGAGATAGGGTAGTGGTTCTGTTAGGTGCCAAACGTCAAGGGCAGAGGAGTGAACCAATCGAGGGACCAGCCAAAGTCAAGGAGGTAGACTTAGCCCCGGAAGGGGAAACACCCCGACCAGTGTTGATTGCCGACGACTTGATTGGTGAAGAAGAAACGAGTCTTATCGCTCTCTTGCGAGAGTATATAGACGTGTTTTCCTGGTCCTTAGAAGAGCTACAGGGGGTAGATCCGAGTGTTATGACTCACAACATACCCATGACATCGGACGCAACGCCGTCAAGCAGCGACCGTACCCTATGAATCCAAAACACGCTCATGCTGTCAAAGAGAAAATTGACAAGTTGATGAGAGCTAGATTCATTTACGAAACTGAGCACACAGACTGGGTATCACCCATAGTCATTGTGATGAAGAAGAACGGAAAAATCCGAGTGTGCGTCAATTACAAGAAGGTGAACGCTGCTACGAAGAGAGACAACTATCCATTGCCATACATCGAGCACATGCTTGAGAGGGTGGCAGGCAAGGAAGCCTATAGTTTTCTAGATGGCTTCTCAGGGTACAACCAGGTGTAAGTGCATCCTGTAGACAGGCACAAGACCGCCTTTGCCACTGAGTGGGGCGTCTTTGCATACATAGTCATGCCCTTCGGGTTGACCAATGCCCCCACCACTTTTCAACGTCTCATGTGCACTATCTTTAAGGATATGCTTCGCAAGGTGTTAGAGGTCTTTGTCGACAACCTGTGTGTCCATTCGACCTGGATCGAACATTTAGACAAACTCCGCACAATCTTTGAACGGCCCGCTTATATTGTCTCTCCTTGAACCCCTTGAAGTGTCAGTTTTGGGTGAAGCATGGATGCATCTTAGGACACGTGGTGTCGAAGAACGGCATTGCCACTGACTTCTCGAAGGTCAGGGTTATTGTTGACCTTCCACCCCCAATTAATTACAAGGGAGTCCAATGCGTCTTAAGCCATACAGGATACTATCGGCGGTTTGTACTGAACTACGCGTTGATCGCCAGACCATTGTACAAGCTGTTGATTGTCTTCAAGTGGACCGAAGCATGCCAACAAGCAGAAGAATTGAAAAAGGCTCTGACAACAGCACCAATTCTACGAGCCCCAGATTGGACCATTACCTTCCACGTGCACATAGATGCTTCTAAGTTTGCCGTGGGAGCAATGTTGTGCCAACGTGGCGAGGACAACTTAGATTATCTAGTGAGTTTTGCTAGCAGACAACTCACTGAGACGGAGATGAACTACTCGACAATAGAAAGAGAGGTATTAGCCATGGTGTTTGCTATGAAGAAATTCCAGCATTATCTATTGGCCACACCATTAATCTTTTTTGTAGACCATCAAGCCCTGCTCTATTTAGTAAACAAACCTTGTGCTACAGGGTGCATAGCTCGATGGCTCCTCCTGCTTCTAGAGTTCGACTTCTCCGTGGTAGTACGGAAGGGAAAGCAGCATTACATGGCTGATCACATGTCACACATCCCCACAAGAGAAGTCGCTGGATAGGGCATCACTGACGAGTTATCTGATGCCCACCTATTCCACCTATCCAGCGAGAGAGATTTATTTAAGGCTGATCTAACGCCATATTGGGCGGACGACATAGTCCAAGTGCTCGAGCACGGACTATTGGAGCGACCAATAGAAAAAGCCCGACTTAGGCGCTTGATCATGAAAATCCAACCCTACCAGCTGATTGCAGGCCAACTCTATAGGCTAGGGCAAGACGGATTGCTGCGTAGATGCATGTGTGAGCATGAGATGCATGATGTGCTCTCAGGGGCGTACAGCGGCATTGCGGGAGGACACTTTAGTGGAGACACGACAACACGGAAGGTGTTGTAGTCTCAACTATGGTGGCCCACACTTTTCCGCGATGCCAAGCGATTCATCAAGCATTGTGACAAGTGCCAACTTACAAAAGTCCCGATCCGTAAAGATCAAATGGAGCTGACCCCAATTGTTGCTCGCCAATCCTTCGAAAAATGGGGAATCGACTTCATAGGGCCCATCAGTCCTGCGGCGCAATACTCACAAGACAAGTACATCATTGTGGCCACGGATTACCTCACAAGATGGGCAGAGGCAAGAGCCACACGAAAAAACGACGCTAGGACGACTGCCAAGTTCTTATGGGAGCAAGTGATCTCGCGCTTCGGCTGCCCCATCGAACTGGTTAGCGACCAAGGCACACACTTCATCAACGAAGTGATAGCACATCTCCTATCCACCTTTCTCATTATCCATCGCAAATCCTCACCATACTACCCTCAGGCGAATGGCTAGGTAGAATCAACTAATAAGATTCTTATCAATGTCCTGACTAAAGTAGTCTCAGCCTCACGCAGCGACTGGGACAACAAGCTAATGGCAGCCTTGTGGGCCTACCACATAGCTTATAAAATGGCTATCGGCCAAACTCCCTTTAGGCTGACCTATGGAACTGAGGCAATCCTACCATTAGAATTCTTCGTTCCTAGCTTGAGAATAGCACTTCAAGAACGATGGCAAGGGAAGGAGGCATGGATGCAATGCCTAGTCGAGATTGAACGTCTATCAGAGACTCGTCTTCTAGCCACCCACGTGCTAATTTGTGAGAAAGCCCGATGCAAGAGCTGGTTTGACAAGCATGTCAAGCAGCGTGAGTTTGAATAGGGTAACTTAATGCTCCTTTACTCAGTTAAGGGGCATAAACACCATATTGGGGAATATGGGAATTTCCCATAAGTTTGGGACATGTGGTCAAATCTTTGGATTTGTCATAACTTGATCATTACAACTCCAAATCGAGTACTCTATAGCTCAATAAATTCCATTTTTCAAGCACTTTCCAATGATAGGTCATATCATATGGTTTTGAGAAACTTATGGGCATGTTATCCGGGTGCCACTTTTTTAGTATTCAAAAAATGGGAATTGGGAGATTCCCAAACTCACTAATATTGTGTTCATAAGTAAAAAATGAAATTCAGAGGTCTCGGACCCTTCAAGGTTCGTGCGATCAGCCAAACCGGCAATGTCGAGCTTGAGACACTAGACGGTGAGGGAATAGGCTTCTTCAGTGGCAGTCGTGTCAAGAAGTACTACCCTCCCACGCATCCTTTGCATGAGCCACCATTGTTAGAACCACCGGTCAAAGTACGAGTAGCTACAATCACTGAAATCAACGAAGAGGAGGAGGAAGCCATGGAATGCGCTTACCTCCGTATCACGATCAGTGCCAAGCAAACATGCGCTTTCAATGCCTTGATCGACGAGGGAGCATACTCTAATGTCTTAACCCACCGTCATTGGATCCAACTTGGCAAACCACTACTCCAACCCACAATTGCCAAATAAAACCCATACGGAGCCCAATCATACGCACTTCTCGGCAAGTGCAGAGTCATCGTTTCTATCGAGTCTGAGACTGTTCCAATGCTTTTTTATGTATTGCCAAGTGCTACAAATGCAGGGACGGAGTCACTGCTGGGTCGAATCTTCAAAAAGCAGACTCACTGCAATGTTGATTATGAGTCGCAGCGTATCTACCTAGCAATAGGCAACGTGCGCATTGTCACAGCTTTCAGCAAGGGCTGTGCGACACCATCACCATCCGCAAAGCCACTGATAGAAACATCTGTAGGCAAGACTAAGGAGGGGGGTAGTGCGCGGCTGCCACTCCCTGACTTCCATAAACCGCCATCTGCAGAGCAGCCAAAGCTAAGGCCCAATAGCCTCGCTTTCAATGGGTGCCTGAACAGCCGCAACAACCGCCTAAGAGTCAACGCTCCTATCCTCATAAAACCCAAAACTCTAAACCTAAGAGGCCAAGATGCAATCACAGGAAGCGCCGCGTGATCAAGCAAAGATGGGTCCCTAAAGCCCTCTTGCATGCGCAAGGCTACTATGAGGGAAATACCTAGCTGTGGATCCCTAAGGCCCCCATGGCCAGAGGCACTATTCATACGCCACCCTCAAGCTTGATCAGCTCACGTCCCATAACACCTCAAAACCATAAGCCGCAGTGCTCTCCAGAGCCCCAGCCATTCGACTCATTTACACTTCGGCCCAACAGAGTCGCATAGGCCTATCGGCCCAAGCAACATCCACCATCACAGGCGGCATCATCCGACCAAGTCAATCCGACTCCCCCAAAGCAAACCTGAATGTAGCAGTCCATCTGTTGTGGCTGACCCTAATCCACATATATTCCAAACAACCCAACTGCAGGCTCAAAGGAACTCCCAACCGCAACTCTGTATTGTCAAGGCCTGTAGTTCTAGCAAACCTCGACCACCTGTCGGCCTTACGCCCTCTTATGAATGAAAATCCTTTCTAGCGCTAGCGCCACTGACCTTGCTAAGGACACCGGGGATGACATGATGGAATGCATTAAACGACTCGATGCCACCTTCGTGTCGCTAGCCCTCAGCTATGACCGCTTGGACTTAGGTCTATTAGAAGAACCCTTTGCAACGGAAGCGCGCAATATGCCTTGCTCTTGGGAGACTTTTGAATTCGCATTTGCAAAAGCTTCTCGCTCTGCTGCTGAGTTGCTCAACAGTGAGATCTCCAAAGAGCAAGCCATTAAACAACGTCTCATCACATCCTACGATCAGCGAACCACTTCTGCTATCACTGATCAGGAAATCACTGAGTTATCCAAGCTCACTGATACTGACTCCACGTTTTTGAAGCATCGGTACACTCTTAGGCTGCAATGGGAAGTTGAGGGGTGCCGCATCATGACCAACGCTGAGCAGTGCCATGCAATCAAAACAGCAGAGTACGACCCCACCTACATCGCGCCAACCTCGTATCGAGCATTAACCACTCTTCGTGGCTGACCCATGGAAGAACACATCAAGGGGTATCCCTACCTTGATTGCCTCTTAACAGAGGAAGAGCTCCACATTGCAAGTCGGGTTGATTCTAGCAATCTCCTAACCGATGTTCTGACATACATCATGCACGTGGGTATCCATCCATTCGAATTAGACTGGGAAGCTCAGCTAGAGTACAACCCCAACTTCAATGCTTGGCTCTTGCGCAAATAGACCGATGCTCTTTATGCTGAACGCCCTTGTCCTCTCAACCTCCAATCCTGGGACGGATTCTTCTCGTTCCAAAGGGGGAGGGGGTAAGGTGGAATTGTAAGGTGGAATTTAAAAAGTGAACCAAGTATGAAATGCCAATAAAATTTGAAATGTAGTGGTAAAATGTAATGGTAAAAGTCTGAAAAGAAAAGTTAAGGATATACTCAAAATATTTCAGATCAATAAAATCTGTTACGCTTTTCTTCTTTCAGCAAGTTACTTGTAAAAAAGCACTAATGGTGGAAATGGCTGAACTTGCAAGCATCGATCATGGCAAGCCAGGACAAGGCTGGCAAGCTCCCCTTCTCGGAGGAGGAGCAAGTGAAGTACGGCCTCATGGTGGAGACTAGAGCCTTTAACCAGTTGGAGTTCTGTCACATCTTCAACCTTGAAGATGTGGCCATCGAAGAGCCAATAGTGCACGAGATTATAGACTAGTGCCATTTGCAGAAATACCTAGACGCAGTGGGTCAGAGGGTGGACTACACCCAGTGCGCTGACTTTTTGCGCACCTTGAATAGAAACAGAGGCACCATCACGGTGTGAGAGAATGAAGCCACCCGGTAAGTACAGATCGAGCTGACCTCAGAGTTGGTGGAAAGGGCACTGGGACTGCCAAATAAGGTGGAAAGAAAGCCGAAGAGGGACGTCTACGCCATGTTGGGAATGGACAAGGTGAAGGTCCATACCAATGATGGGATTAGCTTGGCAGACATCCCAAACCCAAACATCTAGCTGCAAGCAAAAATGGTGCACGCTTTGTTCTCGAGCCAGAGGTACAACAACGTAATGAGCCGGATCAACGTGCCTCTGCTCGACAGCATTGCGGCACAATCATTGGACAAGGTAAACCTGAATGGGTTTATAAGGAGAACCATAGAGGCTTCGGCTAAGGCCCTAGCAACAGGAGGAAGAGCTACTGGAGGAGAATCCCCATCGTCCCGATCAACACACAAGGCATCATCCTCCAAGGCCTTAACCATAGGGTTTGGAGGCATCCTTATTGCCATAATCCAAGAAGCACTAGGGCAAGGACGAGAAGAAGAAGATAAGAAGGGGGCGAAGAAGGAAGTGACGAGTCACCGTCATAATCCCCACTCACCCAGAAGAGCAGCGTAGGTCTTCAGATGAAACGGAGACTCACGAAGACGAAGAGGGAGAGTCCCAGGGCAGCCCACAGAGGCACACAGAACAAAGAACGAAAGCCATGCATGGAAAGAGGGAAGAGGAGTGCAAGAAAAAAGAAAAGGAAGATCTGGAGAGGGCTCGAAGGGAGTCGCTCAGGGATGAGGAGGAGAGGAAAAAGAAGACTGAAGAGGAGTTGAAAAGAAAGGAAGAGGAAGAAATAGCACTGGCCACCCGCCGCTCCATTGAGGAGCAGCACAAAAGAGACGAGGAAGGCACAAAGAGCCCGTACAAAACAGGAGCACCTGGTTCCAGTACCAGTGTGCCGGAAATCGCACCCCCGCCCCCAGTAGAAGGAAAGGGCAAAGAACAGATGATGCCAACTCCCCCTCTCTTCCTACCTTCTACGCCAGCCACTCTCATCATGACAATGCCCACTGCCACCGCCACCCAAGGCTCCACTCCAAAAGTCGATGAGAGCAACATGGTCACTTGGCTACAGTTCCTGGTGGAAAGGGAGTTGGCAAGAGAAGTGGGCATGGCCACCCGAGCGTCAGGAGTGAAGAGGGCAACCACGGTTGATATGGAGCCAAGGCCAGAGCTTAAAAGACAGAAAATAAAAGCCGTTGTCACCATCGCCACCATGTCCCATCCCCCACCTCCAGCAGGCCAATACGATGAATACGTTAAGGAGATGCTCTTGCAGCTAGAAAAGGCCAAGGAAGAAAAGAGAACAGCCATGGAGGAGTTGACAACAGAGTGAGAATCACGAGCTGCTCTCTAGCTGGAGAAAACAAAGCACATAGCAGAATACCAAAGGGGATTGCTGTGCTAAAGGAAGAAGCCAACAATAAAGATGCAGAAGAATCAAAAGCCCTGAAGGAACGTGATGCTGCTTGGGAGGAAAGAAGAAAAATCTTAATGGATCGCCTCAATGGAGAGAGGGAGACCAATGCTCACCTGCAGTGCAAGAACGACCATCTCACTGCAGTCAACCTGGAGGCACAAAACTAGCTTGAGAAGATCAGACAGGAGACTGTAGAGCTAGACCAGCTAAGAGGAGAGCAGGTGCAAAGGATGCAGGTGAAGCTGGACCAGCTCAATGCACAGATCACCAAAGAACATCAGGAGCAGTCCTGCTTAACAACTCATGGCTATGACCTTCCATCAAGGGGAGAGCCTGGAGGATATGGAAAAGAGAGCGAAAGAATGGGCTGACCACAATGAAAGGAGAGTATGAGACCTGGCACGCCGACTGACCAAAGCAGAAGGAGATAGAGTGTTGGCTGAGAATCAAGCAGAGGCTGTCCAGCTCTCTATGATAGCCCAGTAGGACACCTTCCTCAACACACTGCTCCACTCCACCAAAACGGAAGAAAACAAAGCCAATGATCTGCAGAAGAAGCTAGCCATTGCACGCAGAGCCCTAACAACAAGCCTGCACGTACCATTGCAGCTAGGGGGCCCACTGCAGAGCTTGGAGGAGCAAAGAAGATATCTTGCACAGGTAGGCCTGATGGTGCAGGAAATCGACGAACTCGGCTTCACAGAAGAGAAGGTGCAAGAAGACGGGCAAGCAGAAGGGGGTGAACCAGAGTTTGATCTAGGACCTTAGGAGGAGGACTATGTCCCACCACCCCCTCCTCCACAACAAGATGAAGTGTAACCCACTGACACATCCACTGAGAGGAAAGCAGCCTTGACTAAGCGCAGGAGAGAAATGGTAGATAAGGCAAGGAAAAGGCTGAACGTTAGACCTATTCCAAGACAACCTGCCCCTCTCCCACCGCGCCCTGAGAATCTCCTCGTTGAATTCCATGCAGACTTGATTATCTGAGAACAACAGGAATGTGCCTGCGATCCCTTCGACTTGAGCTTTGAGCTTCCTGATACACTAAACAGAGTAATGCCCATTAAACTTGTAAACGACGTAATCGCTATGGGTGCAAGGCTCAGGGACAAGTGGCTAGCGGATCGAGAGGCTAACCCAACTGCTTGGGGAGCCGAGGACCGTGAATTTTGGCAGGATAAAGTCCTCCAGGTGCCTAGATCGGTGGAAGGCTATAATTGCCAACCCACCTAGAGAAGACACATTTTTGATGTCAACCTTGATGCTTGGATGGCGTTTTGTAACACCCTCCCTTTTGAGAGGAACGACCCCATTTTCATGTCGTATCCTCGAAGGGTAAGAGTGGATTTTAATCCGTCCATGGCAGGTTCGACTTCCCCATCATCTATAACGCTAATAGCACCTCCTATAAGGATGCCCTTGTATTTACCCTCCTTGATTTGTACAGTTCTATAGATAGATTCCTTAGTGAGTTCACCTCCTGTCCTGACCCCGCCTTCATAACAACTTGTAATTACCTCAGACTAATTAGGGTCCTAGTCTGCCCCTCAAGAACGCCACCTCCCACCCCTTTTCTTCAACCCCAATGCCATAGACAGCATCATCATGACTTGCCTCATGATGTGCGCTACTCTTTTGCCATCCTTCTGTGTTGCACTGCTTGAGGATATGAGCGATAGCAAATTCACACAGTGCAACCACCCCTTCCTTTCCATCACCACTCTCAAAACCCGTCTCAATCTCAAGGGCTACTTGCTAAGTCGTAGATTCCTTAACAAGGCCCCCCGCCCTCCACAATCCCCTACCCGCCATTCGGATGACGAGGATTAAACTCCCATCATGCCCTTGTATCACATGCATCTATGTATAAGCCTCTTTATATTTTTTAAAAAAAGCCACAAGGCAACAAAAGAAAAGGGTGAATTGGAAAGAAGAGACAACAGCAAAGCATAGCAAAGCCAAGGGATGCATCTACTATTAAGCAAAGATAAGAGAGAGAGACCTTCGCAAGATCCGCTTGCAACTCCCCTTCACCTTGTCGTGCACCACAGTCACTGCACCTAGGGTTCTCCCTAGCCCCTTTCCCACTTCACGCTTAGGGCACATCAAGGGTAGGACTTTCAGACCTGTCACCCTAAGATTTGCACCGCACCTTCAATGCCACACGAGCTGGGTCCTCGAGTGTGGACATTACCAAGGGCTTGCCCAAGGTTAGACCCATCTCCCAGTTCCACTCCCACGGGCACCACGCACTACATGGAGAGGTAGACACACCCCTTAGGGAGTGCACAACTTTTCTTGCAGGTTATGTTCGAGTTTCAAGAACTGGCTACTCAGCTGAAGAAGAGCACCATCGGCATCCTTGAATGACCAAAATCTGTTCCATATGCCGGACATGACACCATTGCTGCTGTTTCAGGAGCTTTTCTGCATTGGAGTAGACGGACCAACATGCTTCATGCCACCAACCATCTGCCTGCTGATGGCTACCATGATTAAACCAAATCAAGCAAAAGGAGTACTCAGCAATAGACCTGCCATTGGCATAGATCTTGGAACCTCATCTTCCAAAGATGCATGCCCAACGCCTCAAGATCTACGGATCACTTATTGATCTTCAACGCACCACTGAAGACCTTCAACTCAAAGACAAAGATCTTCAAATCAAAGACATAGATTTTCAATGTGAAGACAAACCATATCATTGTCAAGGTAGAATTTGGGGGGGGCTTCTCCAGGATAAATCCCTCCAATACCATCCTCCTAAGGGATTGCTTATTGCTCCAAGCGTTTCTGATGCTCAAGGGATGACCAGCTACATAATGGATGCCACAATTGTGTGAAAGATGCCGAGCATCTTCATGAAGCCTAAAGCACGCCGGAATCTCTCTTGGTCATCGTCATTAAACTCCATCACCTCTCATTCACACAACCACCTTGTAAGCAGTGTCATCCACCTGCCAGTTCCGCTTAGCAGCAGACATAACTAGCCACTACTTCCCACCATAGTGCCAAGGAAATAGCAAAAAACGCACAGGATAAAAGTAAAAAAAGGCGCCTTGACCGGTAACCAGACCCT